>NC_087351.1:37130403-37736236 GCF_030014295.1 Loxodonta africana
CTGTACATGCAAAATTACATAGCCCTAGTGGGTACTCATATTTTTAATGTTATTTTATATTATTTTCCACATTTTAAAATTTAGAATCAATTTAGCTTCAATTTATGTTTCTCATTCTTGGCCTCTTGAATTTGTTGACATTACTTTTTACCTTTCACAGAACTTTATTGGCAAACACCATGGTGGTTGAACTAAGAAGACACATACATAATGGTATGTATGAAGATGGATACATACATACATAATGGTCCATGACCTTGAAGAGCCCTTACAGTGTTGGGAGGATCAGGCCTATAAGCAGATATTGCAATGCAAGGCTTTCAAATACAGTAATACATATGTAAACTCTAGCTTGGATGAAAAGAGAATGGAGAATTGACTCTGCCTGGGGTGGTGAGGAATGTGCCTCAGATAAGTTGTCACTTGAAGAAAGTCTTAAAAGAAGAGTAGGGCTGTAGTAGGAAAAGACAGAAGAGGGCATTTCTTCTATTTTACCCTCAACAGATTTTCTCTGGAACTGCTGGTGGCCTTAATGAAAAGATGTTCCAAGGAATAAGTGGCTGAATCCCTTAAAGGCCTTTTTTTCAGATTTTATCTTTCTGTATCTGGAAGAAAAGGCATGCAAATAACTTCTGCCAGGAATAGGAGTGACTGAGAGTTCAGTTCACAATTGTACGGCAGCTGCAGGACATCACGAGGAAACAAAATTCTCAGAATCTCCACTAGGGTAAAAGGTCCCAAACTACGTTCTGGAGAGCTGTTAGTAGATGTTAAGTAAAATAACGTTGTATGGTCAAATAGCTTTGGAAATAGTGAGGTAGAAAAGGATCCAAATGGTATTCAGGATTATTCTATATGCTAGTGTTTTTAGTGTTCACCAAAAATCTTCCAGATGTAGATACATCAAGACGCATTTACCAAACGTGCTTGACCTTGGGCTTTCTTTTCCATTGGTTGGATGTGGGGCTCCCTGAAGCAAGCCCATCATTCTTCCTCTAAACTAAGGCACCAACACTTTCCAAAGCACCAATGAGAAATGTCTTCCCTCTCTGCCTCCTTCCTGGATCCTCTGCTCTGAAGAAAATACCAGTAGCTCTTTAAGGTATGTGCTTGCCTGCCTGCTTGTCCATGCCCAGAGAAGAGAGGGGAATGGAGTGAGAGCAGGTTTCCTGGCTGCTTCTAAAGTCTCACTGATAAAGACCACATGGATTTAGGTACCTACAAGCTGGGTAGATGACCACATAACTTTTCTGAACTTCTGTTCCCTTCCTTAACACCGACTGCATTCAAGGCTATTAAAGGAATCCAGGTATCACTTATAAACCCTGAAGATTATACCTTTCCCAAGAATATTTGGATTTGGTTAGGCAACTAGAAAAAGAACTCTTTGAGAGCCAAAATAAGATTTTTTTTTTTTTTTTTGAGGCAGATTTTTAGGAATTTTATCTGACAGGAAGAATCTCGTTTGGAAATAAATGGGTTTAACAGTTAGGTGGCCACAACTTCTTGTGAATTTCTTTAACATAGTCATCAGTTTTATCTATTTATCTCTCAGGTGGGCCTTTGTATGAACCTTGGTTTCCCAGACTCTTCTTTAGAAAGGCAGGACTTGGGTAGGGTAGTGAGTCAAACAAGGACATGGAAACCCAATTAGTACTTGCCCCTTCAGAAATAGACCATCTGGAGGCTTAATCGTGTGTCTTAAAAATCTGGCAGTTTTCTTCCTAGAAAACTGCATTTGGTAGTGTTTGAAGAATTCATCCAATGTAGCTTGAGTTTTATGGAGCTCTAAACATTTGAGCAATATCCGGGAAAATGGCAGGCTTAAAATAGTTCTGGGTAAATTCACAGCTATAGTTGTTTTCTTTTCACTTTTGATTCCTAAGGAAGAGTCTTCTGAGTAAAAATTGAAGTATAGATGGACTAAGCAGCCAAAGTAAAGCCCTTAGTTTCGTGGAAAAAATCTAGACTTAGTAAAACGGTCTGTTTAAATTATTTAACACAACTTATATAACTACATATAACTAAGTTTTTTATGTATGACACCAATGACCTTCTTTGTGTTGTGTCTCAGCAAGATAAGCTATTAGAAGAATAACTCACTGAGGAGTGAATAAGAATTTTTAATTGCAAAGAAGCACAAGGGTCTTTGCTTTGAGGATAAACCCACCAAAGCCAAACCCACTGCCGTCAAGTCAGTTCCAACTCAGACAAACCCACTGCCGTCAAGTCAGTTCCAACTCTTAGCGACCCTATAGGACAGAGTAGAACTGCCCCATAGAGTTTCCAAGCAGTGGCTGGTGGATTTGAACTGCCAACCTCTTGGTTAGCAGCTGTAGCAGTTAACCACTATGCCACCAGGGTTTCCTTGAGGATGAAGGGTTAATGAGAGATCATTCTATGAAAGACTCTTTTATGTTTTCTTAAGAGTCTTAAAAGTCAACCTCTATTATATTTATCAGAAGCTATTTTGCAGCCTCTTAGTTATGTAGAGGTCAACCTGTGAACCTAAAAAAAAAAAAAAAAAAAATGGATAGGCCCAGCTTTAGAAAATAGAAAGCCCACACTTAGGACCAGGGAGCTGTAACTGAAATAAGATAAAGTGAAATAAAATAAGTTTGGATGGAATACTGGTTTTTACTCTTTGTCAGTCTCTGAAATGTCTATAGTTATCACTGATCTGTGAATTCTTGAGTATCCACAAACATTAAGAAGCATATTCACTAAACATCATTTGAAGCCTAAAAGAAAGAAATTCCACCAGCACTCTTTAGTTTTCTCCTCTGGAATCTGACCATCAAAGCTTCCACGTCCTGGTTACCATGATCACATCCTGATTGTGCCTAATCTAACACAGCTGAAATGTCTTACCTTGCAAAGCATGAATAAGGTATTTGGTTTCCTGAGGAGAGCTCCATGTGAGTGTGGAGGAAGTGGGAAAAGCAGAGGGAGGAGTGATATTTGGGACACGTTGCCCATTAAGCCAGGGAGTGTATTAAATGTATGTGTGTGTGTGTGTGGGGGGGCTGCTACAATGACTTTAAGGCCAGTTGTGAGCTTCAAAGAAGCTTCCCTAATGCCATTCCCAGTGAACCCGTGCCATCGAGTTGATTCCTACTCATAGGGACCCTACAGGACAGAGTAGAACTGCCCCAGCCATTAGTGATGGTTATTTTCAGGAAACGAAGGATTATTTTTGAGGCCACCAAACCATCAGTTATAGAGTTGATAGAAAACACGGCTCCCTTTCTCCTGTCTCTAGCTTCTTCTGTTTCTAACCACAGACACCATGGCTTCCACTCCCAAGCAGCTCTCATAGAGTAGTAAGGAGTGTAAGAATGTGACTGTGTTGACTTCCCTCTTTTCTTCTTTACCTTAGTGAAATGGGAAGGAGAGTCCATAGCAGAATGTAGAAACTGTATAGATATGAAATGAACACTTCCACATGGTAGAAGGAATACTCGCTAAAAGGGTTTAATCAGGACAGTATCAGGGGCTGAAGCACTCTGGTGATATATGCTTTCTGTTTGTTTGCTTATTTTTAAGAGCACAATTTGCCTTTGGTAAGCTTTGACTGATGTGCTATGTAAACATCCAACTTTCTACTGAGATGGAATAAGGCAATTGTATCAAAAAGAAAAGAGGATCATTTTTAGTCATTTGATTGTTGTGAAGCTACGAAACTAAGCTGTTCAGTTTGACTACTGATAAGAAAGAGTGCCATCTAGAGGCCCTGCTTAAAACTCTACTTCAGTCTGGAACCTTCCTTCAATGCGACCTTGAACTATGTTACTCTGTAAATGTGGTGCTCATGATTAATAACGAGAGAGAGAGAGGGAGAGAGAGAAAGAGAGAGAGAGAAAGAAAGAGATCAGTAGGCACAGCCATATGGTAATGTAATGAGGAAGTGTAAGAACTAAATTGTGTTGACACACAGTGAGAGCCCAGGGCCTTACTTAATTCTTAAATGATGCCATTTCTCCATTTTTCTAGTAAGTTGATAGCTTTTATATTCTGGCTATTTGCTTCCAAGCCTTACTGGAATTTCTATTTTCTTTAGCATCAATAAAACACTTAAAAATCATATTTTTTCTTTTCTTTTTTTTTTGTATGTCTTTCTATTTCTTTGGAACTTTTTTCATTTCCTTCATCAGCACTGTGTAGTTTTCAGCATACAAGGCCTGTACATGTTTTGGTAGGTTTATTTATTTATTTATTTTATACCTTAGTCAGGGCTCTCTAGAGAAATAGAACAAGTAAGCTATATGTTGTTGTTAGATGCAGTCGAGTTGGTTCTGACTTGTAGGAACCCCATGTACAACAGAAGGAAACACTGCCCGGTCCTGCGCCACCGTTACAATTGTTGGTATGTTTGAGCCCTCTATTGTAGCCACTGTATCAATCCATCTTGTTGAGGGTCTTCCTCTTTTTTGCTGACCCTCTACTTTACCAACCATGATGTTCTTCTCAGGGACCTGTCCCTCCTGATAACACGTCTAAAGTATGTAAGACATAGTCTCTCCATCCTAGCTTCTAATGAGTGTCCTGGCTGTACCTCTTCCAAGACAGATCTGTTGATTCTTCTGGCAGTCCATGGTATATCTAATATTCTTTGCCTGCACCATAATTCGAAGACGTCAACTCTTCTTTGGTCTTCCTTTTTTTTTTTGTTGTCCAGCTTTCCCATGCATATGAGGCAATTGAAAACACCATGGCTTGGGTCAGGGCACATTTTCCTTTTTTTCTAAAATTTCTTCATGCATTAGGAAAAGTAAATTGGTGAGGTGATACATGTCATTTAAAAAAAAAACTGTCTTAAGGGGAGAAATAGTCAAAAATAGAAAATGACATGGAAAGTACAAAATTACCTTTAATTTTGCTCTGACACATTTAATTAGATTAATTTATAAGCTGTGTTCCTGAGAATTCCTTTCTTTCCCCCAGTGTCATGGATTGAAGTGTGTCCCCCTAAAATATGTATCAACTTGGCTAGGCCATGATTCCCAATATTGTGTGATTGTCCTCAACTTATTGATCTGATTATCTTCCTTTTGTGATGTGTTATAAATCCTATCCTCTATGCTTGTGGTTATGGTCCCATTTGGGAGTGAGCTGTCCATTATGATAGTGAGGCAGGATTAGGTCATGTTAATGTGTATTAGGGTGGGATGCAACACCCTAATGTGACCTTGCTCAGTTCACAGCCCTGATCTGATGTAAGGGGAATTTCCTTGGGGTGTGGCCTGCATCACCTTTTATCTTGCAAGAGATAAAAGGAGAGAGAAATCAGCAGAGAAAGGAGGACCTCCTACCACCAAGAAAGAAGAGCTGGGAGTGGGAGCACGCCTTTTAGACTCCAGGTCCCTGTGCTGAGAAAATCCTAGACCTAGGGGAAGATCGATGACAAGAAACTTCCCCCCAGAACTAACAGAGAGAAAAAGCCATCCCCTGGAGCTGGCACCCTGAATTCAAACTTCTACCCTCCTATATATACTGTGAGAGAATAAATTTCGGTTTGTTAAAGGCATCCATTGGTGGTATTTCTGTTACAGCAGCACTAGATAGCTGAGATACCCATCTTAAATCATACTGTTCAATGGCAGCATCAAACAATCTCCCTACTTAAAGCTGTCCAGTCTTCAGGCCCACAATGACTATAGATTTGAATAAGAGGTCAGATAGAGATTTGAAGTCAACATACTATATCACCATTATCATGCTATAAACATGTGACAACAAACATTGATTATAATTTCACTATAATTGTAGTAATATGGTGGATAAGAACACCTGAGATAGTGACCATGGTGCAAGTCATCCCCCTCAAAATCTCAAATGAAGCTAGCAATGAGCTCTGGAGTCTCGAGTCCCTGACTATGGAACTTTTCTAAAATAAATTACTTCTTCTACCACAGAGAAAACAAGAACACACGTTTGATTTTAATGTCTACAGTTTTGGATTTTTCTGTTGCCACTTTCATGTAAGGAGTTTGGACTAACTTCTTCATTGTTTGGGAAAAACCTGGCTCTTACAGTAGATGTTTCTGAATTCAGCCCAAATAGGCCAGCTACAGAGGAGCAGTGCAACTTCCCAAATCTTCAATAGTAAGCTTTTTGGAATTTGTTCAGAATGATCCACATCCCTTGAGATGGTGATTAGTGGTACACAGCTTACCAAAAACATATTAAAAAAAAGTGTCATATTTGTCTCTAAACTTCAGTAACCAGTTGTAAAAGCTCAGAGTTTGTTTGCCTCATTCTTTCAGTTAATTAAAAAGAGGATTTTTTTTATAGCCTCAAGTGTACTGTAATTTATAACAGGCGTTTCTCCCTCCTATTTTTAATTAGCATCATAGCATGGTGATGTTGGACCTCTTCCCTTTTATTGACTACTTATGCAGCACTTCTTGAGATCAGCTCTATGGCCGTTAATTAGAAAATTAAAAAAAAATAAAAAGGTTTATGTATTTTTGTCATCTTCAGTTAATCAGAAGAGTGGAATTGCCTGATTAGGGTTTGTCCCTATTCTTCTTCCCAATGAAAAAGAAAAATTTCCTTATCAAATAATGTTTTCATTTTCAAAAGCATGGTCTCCTATGAAAGGTTAGGAATACTGAAGCAAGAGCCCAAGTAGAAGTTAAAATTTTTCTATCACTCTGGCTACTGCGTGGAGAAGGCAGAAACTCTGAGGATTTTACAGTGCTCTGAACAGAGTTCTTGACATTTCAGTTCACTGAATATATTAGTAGACGGATTTCATTGTTTCTTGATCAACATAATCAGAGGAAATAATAACAACATGATTCATGGGAGTGGGGGAAAGAAAAGCAAGAAGCAAGACAATAGTTACTGAGGCATTTTGGAAATATAGAGTTTCAAATAATTGAAACACTGGAGTAAATTCATTGGTGTTGATTTTGCTCAAAGAATGTTAACCCTCTCATGACTCATGGAACATATGGTATCCCACCCAATTTTTATGCCTCTGGAGTTCTTTGGGAGTATATGTTTCCCACTGGAAGTATTTGCTTCCCTCCTGTGGGCACTTGTGTAATGGTGAAAGGTGAAAGAAATGTTTGTTGAAGCAAAATAGCTGGGGTATTAGGCAAAACCAGAGATGCCCCATGCACACAAATGGAAGGTGCACAACAACAAAGCCTGCTACCCAAGACCGATGGGCTAGACAGGCTCCCACAAATCATGTATTTCCATGTATTTCATATAATATTTCTCAACATCTATATCACCAACCAAAAATGTAAACACACTCAATGACTCAGCATGCATTCCACTACAGAAAACACACGATATCAACAAAAAATTCAAAGCAGAAAATAATTGGGTCTTGAAAGGGTTAAACAGGTATGTGCAATCAATAGAAGTAGGTACCTCTACAATTTGTGCCACTGGCTTCCCTAATAATTTCAAGTTTAGAGATGGAGCTGGGAAAAGCTTTCAGAAAAGAGAATAACAGCACAGTTTGTCCAGAATACAGGGATGCTTGCTATTGGTGGGAAACCCTGGTGGCATAGTGGTTAAGTGCTACGGCTGCTAACCAAAGGGTCGGCAGTTCGAATCCTCCAGGCGCTCCTTGGAAACTCTATGGGGCATTTCTATTCTGTCCTATAGGGTCACTATGAGTTGGAATTGACTCAATGGCAGTGGGTTTGGTTTTGTTATTGGTGTTATTTGCATTGTTACTGTCTGATATTGCTGTGCTTTCCTCTTTATTTCTCACCCTTCTTTGAAATGAAAAGGAAACCCAAAATGGCAGAGGAATTTTCTCTTAATCCTGACACCAATGTCCCAAAGCAGCCTTGTCAATAAGAAGTTGTATAAATCTTCAAGTGATAAATGCATCTGATTAGTTTTTCATTTTAAAAATTGGGATAATACTGTCCATCTTGTAAGTTATTCTGACAGACAAGATTACATTTTAAATTTAATCGTAACAATTTACAGATACCATCATTTCCATTTTAGAGATAAAGAAATTACTCAGTGAGTGACAGAGTTAAGAGTCAAATCAGTTTTATTTATCTATTTGCAAGGACTTTTCTTTCTCTTGCTCCATGACTGAGATGAAAGGGGTGAACGTATTTGGAGCAGTTTCATTTCTTCTTCCTTGGGAAAGTAAAATCAAGTTAAGACTTCACCTTCTCTGAGCTTTGCCAATGGACTCACAAACATGAATTTGCATATGGTGAATGGAACCCTCTAGGTGGGGCTGGGCTGTTTAGAGTCTCAGTACCATGCAGATTTGCTCCACAGCCAAAGTCACCTATAGCCATTTATCTTTTTCTTCTTCCAAGCAAACCTTCAGGTCACACTTGTGCTCTAAGATGGCCTTCATTTTCAAAGGCAAATTCTTCTCTTCTTGTAACAGGAGCGTAAGCTTCGTTCTGTAAAATCTCATGAAATTTTTATCTTCATGTTTCTATCTTGTTATATTCTGTCATCAGATTACCAGCACTCCACTGATGTCCTCATTCTGTCATTCTCACCTCAAAACAGTAGATCTGAAATCTGCCCTATGCCTAGGTTTTAGGGAGATAGACTAAGAATTTCAGTCTGTAGACACTATAGTAACCAACTAAGGGATTTGTTGGGGAGAAATTATAGTGATAGTTAACAGTTTTTTGTCTTGCCCTAGATCCTGACTTTCTGACCATGACTTACAGTAAGAAATGCATTTTATGTTGCAATTCAATACACATATCTGTATACACATATGTACATAAATATACCAAAACCAAACCCATTGCTGTTGAGTCAATTCCTACTCATAGTGACCTTACAGGACAGAGTAGAACTGCCCCATGGTGGATTCGAATTGCTGACCTTTTGGTTAACAGCCAGTCCCTTAACGACTGCACCACCAGGGCTCCTGTAGATAGATACATGTGTAGTTTAAACAAAAGTTTATAGATCAATATTTACATCATATGTTGTTTTTGTTGTTAGGTGCCGTCAAATCGATTTTGACTCATAGTGACCCTATGTACAACAGAACGAAACATGCCTGGTCCTGCCCAACCTCACAGTCATTGCCATGTTTGAGCTCATTGCTGCAGCCACTGTGTCAGTCCATCTTATTGAAGTTCTTCCTCTTTTTCACTGGCCCTCTACTTAATCAAACATGATATCCTTCTCCAGGGACTTGTCCCTCCTCATAACATGTCCAAAGTATGTGAGATGAAGTTTTACCATCCTTGCTTTTAATGAGCATGCTGGCTCTACTTCTTCCAGGACAGATTTGTTCATTCTTCTTGGCAGTACATGGTATATTTGATATTCTTCTCCAACACCGTAATTCAAAGGCATCAATTCTTCTTTGATCTTCCTTATTCATTGTCTAACTTTCACATGCATATGAAGTGGTTGAAAACACCATGGCTTGGGTCAGGTGCATTTTAGTCCTTAAAGTGACATCTTTGCTTTTCAACACTTTAAAGAGATCTTTTGCAGAATATTTGCCCAATGCAAAGTGTCATTTGAATTCTTGACTGCTGCTTCCATGGGCTTTGATTGTGAATCCAAGTGAAGTTAAATCCTTGCCAACTTCAATCTTTTCTCCATTTCTCATGATGTTGCTTATCGGTACAGTGGTGAGAATTCTTATTTTCTTTATGTTGAAGTGTAATCCATACTGGTGGCATAGTGGCTAAGTGCTACAGCGTTAACCAAGAGGTCGGCAGTTCGAATCTGCCAGGCGCTCCTTGGAAATCCTGTGGGGCAGTTCTATTCTGTCCTGTAGGGTCGCTATGAGTCGGAATCTACTCGATGGCAGTGTGTTTTGGTTTTTTTTTTTTTTTAATGTTAAGGTGTAAACCATACTGAAGGCTGTGGTCTGATTTTCATCAGGAAGTGCTTCAAGTCCTTTTCACTTTCAACAAGCAAGATTGTGTCATCTGCATAGTACAGGTTGTTAATGAGTCTTCCTCCAATCCTGATGCCTCATTCGAAGAATGCTGATATTTTCTATTGTATTATTTTATTTTTTCAAATGTCAGAAAGTGGAATTGGATGCCAAATTATAACTCTATGTTTAACTTTCTGAGGAATCACCAAACTATTTATCGGCTATATCACTTTACATTCCTCCAGCAAATTATGAGGATTCTAGTTTCTTCACATCACCATCCTTGCCAACACTTGTTACAGTCCATCTTTTGGGTGTGAGGAAAACCTGGTCGCGTAGTGGTTAAGAACTACGGCTGCTATCCAAAAGGTTGGCAGTTCAAATTTACCCTGCGCTTCCTGGAAACCCTATAGGGCAGTTCTACTCTGGCCAAGAGGGTCTCTATGAGTCACGATGGACCTGATGGCAATCGGTTTGGTTTTTTGGTTTTAATGACTAATGATGTTGAACATTTTTACATATGCTTATTGGCTATTTTTACATCTTTTTTGGAGAAATGTCTATTTGAATTCTTTGCCCATTTGCTAATTATATTGCTTTTTTTTTATTATTGAGTAGTAAGAGTTCTTTATATAGTTTGGATAAAAGTAAAATAGTTTGGATACAAGTCCATATATCAGATATATGATTTGCAAATATTTTTTTCACAATTCTTTAGGTTGTCTTTTCACTTTCTTAATGATAACATTTAAAGCACTAAAGTTATTAAATTTGATGAAGTCCAATCTATCTTTTTTCTTTCTTTTGTTACTTGTGCTTTTGGTGTCATGTCTAAGAAATCATTGCCTAATTCAAGGTCATGAAGACCTACTCCTATGTTTTTCCTAAGAGCTTTATTTTTTTAATTCTTGGAGTTAGGTCTATGATAGATTTTGGCTTAATTTTTGTGTATGGTATAAGGTAGGGGCCCAATTCTATTTCTTTACATGTGAATATCCAGCTGTCCCAGCAGCATTTGATAAAAAGACTGTTCTTTCTTCATGGAAGGGTCTTGCTGAAAATCAATTAACCGTAGATGTATGAGTTTAGGAAAACCTGGTGGCATAGTGGTTAAGAGCTATGGCTGCTAACCAAAAGGTCGGCAGTTCGAATCCACCAGTCGCTCCTTGGAAACTCTATGGGGCAGCTCTAGTCTATCCTATAGGGTCACTATGAGTCAGAATCAACTCGACGGCAGTGGTTATATGGGTTTATGTCTGAAGGCTCAATTCTATTCCACTGATCTATATTACTGTCCTTATACAAGCTTCACATTGTCTTGATTACAGTATTCTTTTAGTAAGTTTTGAGATAGGGAAGTGTGAGCTCTTCAATTTTATTCTCTTTCAAGATCATTTTGGCTACTCTGGATCGCTTGCATTTCCATATGAATTTTAGGATTATCTTGTCCATTTCTGCAAAAAAAGTCAGCTGAGATTTTTGATAGGAATTGCATATGTAGATCAGTTTGTCACCTTAACAACAGTAAATCTTTTAATTCATGAACATGGGATGTTTTCCCATTTATTTAAGTCTTTTTAAATTGCTTAGCAATATTTTGCAGTTTCTGGTGTACAAATCTTTCTCTTATTTGGTTAAATTTATGCCTAAGAACTTTAATGCTACTGTAAATTCCTTTTTTCTTAAATAAAATTTTTGATTGTTCGTTGATAGTGTACAGAAATATAATTGATTTTTATATATTAATCTTGCATCATACAACCTTGCTAAGCACATGTATCAGTTGTAATGATTTTTAAGTAATTTGGATCTTCTTTTTTTCTTTTTCCTAGATCGGTCTGTGTTAAACTGATTTTGCAACCCAAGAATGGGTTCTGGCCTGCAGCATGAAAAAGATGGCCTTGGGCACATTAAGTAACCTCTCTGGACCTCTATTTCCTCTTCATAGAAGTCCGGAGGTCCTTTAAGGGCCTTTCAAGTTCTAACAATTTAACATTCTCTGGTATTTCATTGCAGAGAATTGTGAGTTTATTGTTACAGCTTTTCAAGATGGAACCCTACCTAAGTAGCTGGTACATTTGGAACAGTGATAGTCAAAATGTAATTCTAAGACCAGTACAATCAGCAACACTTGGGAACTTGTTAGAAATGCCATTTTTCAAGTCCCACTTCAGATCTACTGAATCAGAAACTCTGTGGTGGAGCCAAATAATCTGTATTTTTAAAAAAATCCCTCCAGATGATTCTGGTGGATGCTAAAGTTTCAGAACCATGGGTCTAGAAAACCTACCTTCTCTAAGACAAACAGTCTCTCTAGATCTCTAGACTTCTAGTTTCAGTGTCTCTGCTTCCCCACCTCTCAATTATTTTCTTAGGAAAGTAGGTTTCTGTAATTCCTCTGGGTGCCAAGACAGCGGAGCAAGGTACTTAGGATAAACTAAAAAGTTAGCTACAGTCACCCCTAGTCCATGAGGTACGACCTTTCTGCAGAGATACACCAAAGATCTCCAAATCCTAGTTTGGAGAAGAGTTATTTTGTCCTCTAGTAGAAAAGACCACAATTTCTCTTCTTTCCCAGCCCTAACTCACGTCTTGAGTCCTGATGGATGAACTGCAATGCTGGGCTGCTTAATTCTCATTTCATCACTTTCCACTAACAGATGATTCTGAGGTTGTTGTTGTTTTTCATGGAGACAAGAGGTAAGAGTTGTTGCTTTTATCTTTCCATAACGTATTTAAACTTTTGTTGTCCCAGGTTTTGCCAGCATGGGTATTAGCAGGGGTCCTCTAGATTAGAGCACACTCTGGTGATGAAACTCTGTAGGGTGAGCTTTCACTAAGACATGCTTATATCCCTTTGTGTGTTTATCCTCACTTTACTTCTTCGCTTGGCATATTAGATGTAATATAAGTATAAATTTTGGATTAAACAGTCCTATAGAGATAAAGAAAAAGGATGATATTTAGCCCATAATTCTTCTTTTTTTTAAAAAAAGAGGAAGGCTGCTGTATTAATTTTTTAAAGTCATATTTCTGTTGCCAAAGGCCCTCTGATGCTGTTGTAGAGTTAAGAAGTCAAGAGACCTAGATTCTAAGCTGAAAACTAGAAAATGGTAAAATAATTAACCATTAATTTTCATTCTTGAACAAATCACAAATTATCTGTCTCTCAATTTCTTCATCTATAAAATGAACATAATGCCTTCTCAAAGCTACTGAAGCATGCTATTGGAATTTATCAGTTCAACATGTATAGTGCCTTCTGAATGCTGAATAATAGAAATAAAACAAAATAGGGAAAAAAAAAACTTGTCCTATCAGTACATGTATTCCTAGTGGCAAAGAAAGATCAGACAATAAAATAAATAAAATAAGTAAGAAAAAAAAAGTATGTCAGACGGGGGGAAAAAAAAAACCGGTAAAAGGAATACAGAATGGTGTAGGGAGGATATCAATACACTTTCAAATGGGGCAGTCATAGGAATCCCCCTGAGAAAGTGATATTTTAAATCAATGACCTGAAGGACATTAGGAAACAGCCACAGGGGTATCTGGGAGAAGAGAATTCCAGGTATAAAGGAAAAGTAAGCCAAAACTCTTGAGTCAAGAATGTACCTGGAGTGTGTAAGAAGTAGAAGGGAGGCAAGTATGCTTCCAGGGGAGTAAGAGAGAGGAAAGTAGCAAGAGTTGAGATCAAAGAAGTGAAATGGATGGGAAAGAGAGAACTTGTAGAGTCTGGAGGTCATTATAAGTACTTTGGCTTTTATTTGAGGTATGATGGGAGCCATTGCAGGGTTTTGGTCAGAGGGGTGACATGATCTGACTAATTTTTAAAATGATCACTCTGACTTCTTTGTTAAGAACAGACTATTGGGATACAAGAGCCCTGGTGGCTCAGTGGTTGGGAGCTTGGCTGCTAACCAAAAGGTCAGTGGTTCAGGTCCAGCAGCTGCTCCTTGGAAACCCTATGGGGCAGTTCTACTCTGTCCTATAGGGTTGCTATGAGTCAGAATCAACTTAATGGCAACAGGTTTGGTTTTCTGGTTTATTGGGGTACAAGGGTAGGAAGAGGGAACCCGTTAACAGAATGATGATGGTTTTCTTCAGAAAAGTTGCCAAGAAGGGGATGAGTAGTGGTCAAATTCTGGATATATCTTTGAAGGTAGATTCAACAGGTGTTGCTCATAAATCGAATGGATGGTTTGAGAGAAAGAGAGGAGTCAAAGATGACAACCCATCTAGGGTGAACAAATGGAAAGTTAGAGTTGTCTCTCTCCATTCCACCTTCTTCCTTAATCCCCACAGCTAATCAGAGCAGAGATCAGTAGATTCTTCTTTAAAATTGCAACACTTGTCCCTTGCTTTCTTCTCTAGTTCAGACCCTCTTCATCTTACAGCAGTCCTCTACAAGTTGTGTTTCAGAGTGCTGGTCCCATGAGCTGCACTGTGGAAAAGTGGTTTAGTTTTCAACTAAATATGTTTGGGAAATGCTACATTTTACATCTCCTTTGGAGGAGTACCATAAATATTAACAGCCCTGAGATCTGCCAAAAAAAAAAAATCATACCTATTTTACTTTGTTTAATTTAACATAGCCTTTTTTTATTTGACTTTGAAATGTCTTTAATTCATTTGTTGTTGATAGCTGCACACAAGTTGACCCCTGACTCATAACAACCCCATGCATAATGGGATCAGACTGTTGTGATCCGCAGGGTTTCATTGGCTGATTTTTAGAAGTAGATTGCCAGGACTTTCTGCCTAGGCTGTCTTAGTCTGGATGCTCCACTGAAAGCTGTTCAGCATCATAGCAACACACAAGCTTCCACTGACAGACAGGAATTACACTGGCCAGGAATTGAACCTGGGTGCATTGTCCAGGAATTGATACCAGGTCTTCTGCATGGAAGGTGAGAATCCTACCACTGAATCATTTCCCTCTTCTTTTATCTTAAATAATGTATGAAAAAATACATGCTGGGAAATGCTGGACTACCCTCTCCTCTAGGACATCCTATAAGCTTCCTGTTAAATGCTGCTACATTAATTTTCCTATATTGTATCCATTACTATATCATTCCCTCCTCAATATCTCATGGGGATCCTTTTATCTATAGGAATAACTCTGGACTCCTTAACTCCACATTCAACTCTGTCTACAGTCCAGCCCTGACATCTTCCGTATGTAATCCTGGTACTCAGGGGCACTTCAGTGGCCCCGACTCCTCTGGAGGCATTCTGGTCTTTTTTTTTTTTTTCTGGTGATTCCTGGTAGGACCTTCCACTACTTCTCCACTTAAATGATTTCTTCTCATCACACATTGCCCAGCACAAAGGCCATTCCTTCCACATAGCTTCCTATAACCATTGTAGGGTATGACAAGTTCTTCTCTCAAATTCCATAGCACACACAGTATGTTATCAATGTGGTCCTTAACATAAATTGCCATATGTTAGTATTAACACTTGAAATTCTGTGCTTTTACCCAATTATGGATAACATTGTGAAGAATGGGCATTCCAGAATACTTAATTGTGTTCATGAGATCAAGAGGCAGTTTTTCGGATAGAACAAGTGGATACCCTACAGAGCAGTTCTACTCTGTACATATGGGGTGGTTCAAAGTCAGGAAAAGTATGCGTCAGTGTTGTATCCTTTCACCATACCTGTTCAATCTGTATGCTGAGCAAATAACCTGAGAAGCTGAACTATATGAGGAAGAACAGGGCATCAGGATTGGAGGAAGACTCATTGACAACCTGCATTAATCAGATGACACAACCTTGCTTGCTGAAAGTGAAGAGGACTTTAAGCACTTACTGATGAAGATCAAAGACCACAGCTTTCAGTATGGATTGCACCTCAACATAAAGAAAACAAAAATCCTCACAACTGGACCAACGAGCAACATCATGATAAACGGAGAAAAGATTGAAGATGTCAAGAATTTCATTTTCCTTGGATCCACAATCAACAGTGGAAGCAGCAGTCAAGAAATCAAAAGATGCATTGCATTGGGCAAATCTGCTGCAAAGGACCTCTTTAAAGTGTTGAAAAGGAAAGATATCACCTTGAAGACCAAGGTGCGCCTGACCCAAGCCATGGTATTTTCAATCGCATCATATGCATGTGAAACTGGACAATGAATAAAGAAGACCGAAGAAGAATTGACACCTTTGACTTGTGGTGTTGGTGAAGAATAGTGATTATACCATGGACTGACAAAAGAATGAACGTATCTACTTTGGAAGAAGTACAACCAGAATGCTCCTTAGAAGCAAGGATGGCGAGACCGTGTCTTACATACTTTGGACAGGAAGGGTCCGTCCCTGGAGAAGGATATCATGCTTGGCATAGTAGAGAGTCAGCAGAAAAGAGAAAGACCCTTAATGAGGTGGATTGGCACAGTGGCTGCAACAATGGGCAGAAGCATAACAATGATTGTAATGATGGTGCAGGGCCAGGCACTGTTCTGTTCTGTTGTGCATAGGGTCGCTGTGAGTCTGAACTGACTCATCTGCACCTGACAGCAACAACAACAGGAATGTAGGGAACAGGATTCTGCTTCCCAGGAAGGGGCTTGCAGGTGTTAGTTTGCTGTGCTAAATGAGGATCTGGATTCTGGGTAGAACCCCCAGGCATACGAATGGGGCCATCTGCAGCAGTTAGAGTCAGAGAGTGACTAGGCACACACGTTCAGCACTGGCACATAGCAAGTCCTCAAGAAATATTTCTATCCATTCCATTTATCCACGTGCTGAGGTACTAAAGCTCCTGCTGTGGTCATATTAGCTCAGAAAATGGGTGGGCTGAACCTGTAGGTAAAATATATCAGAGACAGCAAGGTCTCTACAAGCCTAGGGAAGTTTGGGACAGACAGGTAAGACAACCAACTACGTATCAAGTCCTGCTGTTGTTGTTGATAGTTGCTATTGAGTCCATTCCAATTCGTGGCACCCCATATGTACAGAGTAGAACTGCTCTGTAGGGTTTTCAAGGTTGTGACCTTTTGAAAGTAGATTGCCCGGCCTATCCTCAAGTTGCCTCTGGGTGGGTTTGAACCATCAACCTCTCAGTGAGTAAGTATTCCAGTGCTTAACCATTTGTACTACCCAGGCCCAGAAAAATCACTCTATCCCTAGGGAGTAAGCCAACAAAAGTAAGTAAGCTGGAAGAGCAGCCAGAAGAGAGTAATCATAAATGATAACAAAAATATCAAGCATTTTAGTCCTTACTACGTGATAGGCACTGCTATAAGAGCTTTACCCTCCCCAACAAATCTACAGGTAAGTAGTGTCATACCCTCACCTACAGATGTGAAACTGGGATGCTTGAAAATTAGGTCATATAGCTAATACGTTGTAGAGCTAGGACTCAAACCAGGAATGAGAATTCCCTGATGGTGTGGAATTTTGGACACTAAAATGAATGACTAGGATAGGTATTAAAAGTTTTTAGAGTCAGAAAAGACTTCTAGAACTGGGATATCTGGAACAGAACCCTGCCTAACACTAGAAAACCAAAACAAAACCAGTTTCCACTGAGGTAATTCCGAGTCATGCCGACCCCATGTGTATCAGCCTAGAACCGTGCTCCATAGGGTTTTTATGGCTGATTTTTTGCATGTAGATCACCAGGTCTTTTTTCTGAGGCATCACTGGGTAGCTTCAAACTGCCAACCTTTCGGTTAGTAGCTGAGTGCTAAAGCTACTTGGAGTACCCAGGAAATCCTGCCAAAAGACTGGATTAAGTCAATAGGTTCCCATAAGAAAATCCTCAGACTATTTTGGGAATCACCCAGAAATATTTTTAGACATACCACTTCTCAAACCTTGTTCCAGGAGATTGTAACTCAGAAGGTCTTGGTGGTTTCAGGAACCAGTGTATTTATAAAGCTGCCAAGGTGATTCTGAGAAGCAGCTACATTTGGGTACTGAACCAGGTGGCTGTTGAAGTCAGCTCCCAGTTCCCTGAATTGACTCCACAATCTTTATTCTAATATTGAATCTTCAAAAGTAGGTTTGAGGGTGAGAGTTACTCAGATTGGAACATGTTTTTGGTCCCAACTACTTTGCAGATTCAGAGCCTGCAGACTCCGCATTCCAGTGCTTCCAGTGGAGGCAGTTCAGTGATAGCTGAGGATCCCACAGGCAGCAAGGCCGCTGGCTGACCACTGGATGGCATCCGTGTCCTTCCTTTTCTTGCAGGATTTCTCAGAATTCACAGCTCTTATTCAAGTGTTCCTGCCGCCTCTTGCCAGAGACTGTCTTTACAACCACGAAATACAGTCATGAGGGCCCCCAAGCCCCTTCGCCAGCAGGGATGTGATTTCAGCCCCAGGTAGGCCCTGTGCTAATTGACAGAACAGGCAGTTTTAAGAAAGAAAGATTCTTCATTTTACAAAAGAAGCCTCCCTTGTTTCATACTGGGATATGTTTACAGGTCATGCTTTCAGTGATGGAGAGAACAAGAACATTAAAGAGAAGTCCAGAAGAGGTGATCCAATAAAGACTTTGAGCAAGGAAAATCTCTGAGCCTGTAATGTAGGTTATTTTCAGCAATGAAAGTTTTCGGCAATGAAAACCTCTGAGCCTATAATGCAGGTTATTGGGAAAATAAAATTTGTGTATATACAATTTAAGAAGCAATTATGTCCAGTGAACGGATTATTCATTTGTTCGTTTATTTATTGTTATTATTTTTTAATTACTGCCCTCTGGTGGAAACACATTAAAATTTAGTTTTCTTAAGATGGCCAAGACAAAGTGGAGCAAAGAATCAAGTAGTATTTCCAAGAGGCAGATAACCAAAAAAACCAAACCCAGTGCCATCGAGTCGATTCCGACTCATAGCGACCCTATAGGACAGAGTAGAACTGCCCCATAGAGATTCCAAGGAGCACCTGGCGGATTCGAACTGCCGACCCAGCTGTAGCACTTAACCACTACGCCACCAGCGTTTCCAAGAGGCAGATAGTCCTGGGAAAATCAGCCAGTTTTTTTTTTTTTGGAAAGGTGCTTTGAGAGAGGGTCAGCTGTTTTGCTCAGACAAACATGAAGCGACATCTGTTATTTGGCTAACATTTTTACACCATTAATATGATCAGAGGTCATAAAAGTTTAGATTTAGAAAAGTTGGACTTTGAAGTGTACTTGTTCGAATCATGTATTCCCACTTTCCAGCTTGTGTGTGTGTGTGTGTGTGTAAATATGTACTTTGTGAAAATGTAGGATTTAAAAATTATTTTGTATTTCTGTCTTTTGTTTTTTCCCCCCTCCATCTTCTCATATTTTATTACATTTTAGCTTTTTTACACTGTCCACAATGTTCTTTCCTGGACGCTTTGCTTCAAGATAATATGATCATGCTGGTCTTTCTCTGAGTCTGTCTCGCTGACAGGCTGTAGTTATTAGAGTCTTGTTTATGCACTAGGAGGAAGGCTGAATCTGATTCTTGGAATTGAACTTGAGGCTTGCCATGACGACACATGCCAAAATCTTGGATGCAGAGGAAATCTCAGCTCAGGGGATTGCACAGTCTGTTGGTGGGAACATAAAGAGCTGGTCAGCCCCCATACCCAGTATCCATGTAGCGTTTTATTCCCTGTAGTTTATTTGGTTGATATATTCAGTTCCAGAATAGAGAAAGAGAAAACACCTAGCAACCAAGGGGAAATATTGAATCTTTCACAATTTCCAGTTCTTAAAAACAAAGAAGTACTAAATTTCCTTGCTTTGCCTTTCCTTGCCTTTGTGCTCTCTTTTTTCTAATACCTGGGAAGTTCTACTTATCACATTAAACCACACACACACTCTAGAAACACTTATTTACTATCCGTTTAACAAATTTACTATCCATTTCAAAAAAAATCAATCCACAATCCCTTTGCCATACTTGTCACAATCAAGTACAATGCAACTTATCCTATGGAGATCAGAAAGGGCAGTCGCTGGTTGTTTGTGTATCTCTTTCCCTGTTGATTGTTAGCTCCCTGAATCCACAAACACTCTCATTTTCATCTTTGTGAGGGAACTAGGTCACTTTGTATAAGGGCTTGAGATGGTCTCATTGGATTGTGCCTCTGTGGAGTCCTATAGATTTTTTACTTTACTCATGGCTATCAGATAACTTTAGAAAAACCGGGACATTTTTCTTTGTGTAACATCCAATGTTATTTACTTGAAGTCTCAGAAACTGAAGTATCAATTAAATAAAATGCTTTTTGAATTCCCGTGCTGTGTAAGGTGTTACAAAGGGGGCCTTGTGAAAGATAATAGCTGAGAATTATTGAGCACTTGCTATGAGCCGGGCACTGTTCCCATTTTATTCTCTCCAAGTTCTAAGTGGTGAGTCCATTGAAAGAGTTTTTACCTTTGTGATGGGTCACAGAACGTATGCCAATAACAAAGGAAATCTGTCTTGCATGGGGAAGGATTGCTCACCTCCTGGTCAGATGCTGCTGGGGTGCCCTTTACCTTAGTGAATTCGCTGAGGTCTAGGATCTGGTCTCCCAATCTGCAGGCCTCAAATTTCTGAATAAGGGGTAGAGTTGATTTTAGATAGGGCAAAAGACCAGTGTTAAATAACATTTATCATGAAATGGGAACATTATTCCTTTTTCAAGTTTGTTTTCACCTTCCACTTAATTTAGAAGAAAAGCCTCACTTGTCTGTCTGAAAAAAAAAACATATCTCAGAATCTCCTTCCTTTTTTTTTTTTCCTAGCGGGGAGTAGGACAGGCAACAGTATCTAGAAATAATTTAATGATATTGTTTTGGTTTATTGTTTATTCTTGCAGTTACCTTCTATTTTTAAAAAAAGTAAATAAATAAGGAACTCAGTGAAAGTGATCAGAAGCCAAGTCACATAAAACAGGTTCAGGTACACCCATATGAACAAATACAACATAAAATGAAATGATAATTTGTTTCAGCCTGACCTGCCTAGTATCTTCCTTGAAATAAGCTATATGGCAAGCTGTGGGCCAGTGAGATTAAAATCAGATCCCGGGTGAGTTTGATGATGTTTGCAGGACATCTACTGGGCCTCACCCAATCTTTTTCTTTCTCTTTCTCAGACAGGGTTTGGATGACCACTACCAATATTTGCCCCCGTTATTTTCCTTTTGATTTCTGTTATACATCTTTTGCCACACACATGATCTTTCTTCAATCATTGTTTAGTGCAATTGATTAGATTTGTGCTTAACTAAGTTACAATCTCATTTCAGCTTGGTGAGATTCTCCCAAATCATCCTAGTGGGAGTTTTGGACGCTCCATGATTGACTCCCATGCTTTTAGGGAAGCTTCCGGTCTATTGCCACAGATGGCAGATCATAACCACGGTGTAGAGATTTTACCAGGTTAACTTTCAGGGGCAACTACATGGAATCCCACATGTACAAATGATGCTATTGTCAGGAGATATATATATATCTCCCCTTAGATTCTTATTATAGGGGACTGACCCCTTTTAGAAAAAGAATAGTCGGTACTCAGAGCAGGTTAAACCTGCTATGTTCCGGAAACCTGGCAGAATCATTAATAAAAGAACCTGTTGTGTGTAGACTTAAATTAATCAGCAAGCATCCAGCAACTAGAAACCTAATGGGAGTGGAGAGTCTCCTTGAAAAGAGAAAACATACTCGCCTCTCATTGGGAAAACACACATACACACACACACACACGGAAAAACAGACATATGGTGTGGCCGTAATCTTTTCTCTCTTGTGGTTTCTGTCAAGCTGTGTCAACAGAAAAGTTTAAGTCTCTGAAAAATGAGCTGCACCCTCAGGAAAATGATGTTAGATGCTAAAGGACGGAGAGCCTGTGGTGCTTATATTCACCACTGGGAAGAGAGCTATTTGGATTCAACTCCAGGAACACAGAGAACCATGAACAAGGTTCCATATCAAGTGAGGTGAGGGCAAAGATGGCAGAAGGAGGAAAGAGAGAGCACTGAGCAGGCGGCAGGAAAACTGGGCTTCTCCCATCACAACTCCCTCAGCCAGAGCCCTTCCAAGGGTGCAGACTGATGACAGCTAAGATGAATTCTAGCTCAGTAGATTTGCTTTTCTCTTAATTTATGGCAAGTGGAAACCAGGAGGAATGAAAAACCATGAATTTGACACTTGACAAAGCTCTTCAGGGCCCTAAGTGGTTGAATAAATTCCATAGAAGTTAAAAAAAAAAAAGATTGAGGCTAAATTAAGAAGCTGTTTATTTTGAACTAAGCCATAATTGATTGAAAGTTGAGAGACAATCAATTTAAATCTTTACATTTAACTGTAAAAAAACAAAACCTGTTGCCATTGAGTCAATTCTGATTCATAGTGACTCTGTAGGACAGAGTAGAACTGCCCCGAAGAGCTTCTAAACCTGTAATCTGTACAGAATCAGACTGCTGCATCTTTCTCCCATGGACCAGCTGGTGGGTTTGAACCACTGAACTTTTGTTTAGCAGCCAAGGGCTTTAACCACTGTGCCACCAGGGTACCTTCATTTAACAATGGTATGCTTTAATGCTTAATTATTAATATTAATTGATTCTATTTTAATTTAAGTGCATGTTGTTAGTTGCTGTTGAGTCAATTCTGGCTCACAGCAATTCCATGTACAATAGAACAAAATGTTGCCTAGTCCTGCCCATAATTTAGTTGAAATGTGTGTGGTAACCTCTTTGGCTTTAGTAATTTGATGCTTACAGGAAAATTTTCTATGAATCACGAGGCCATCACACAGTAGATGAAATGTTGAGCAAGGTGCTGGAAGAGCTGAGTGTTAAATCCACCTCTGCCCCTTAAAGAACAGATTAGTTTGACAAATCTTTTACCTCTCTCAGCCTCAGTTTCTCATGGGTAACACTGGATAAGAAAAAAAAAAAATCTTTCTTATTTGGGCCATAAGTTTTTTTTGTGACAAACCAAAAACAAACAAACCCATTGCTGTTGAGTCGATTCCGACTCATAGCGACACTATAAGACAGAATAGAACTGCCCCATACGGTTTCCAAAGAGTGCCTGGTGGATTCCAACTGCTGACCTTTTGGTTAGCAGCCATAGTTCTTAACCACTACGCAACCAGGGTTTCCTTGTCGTGATAGTCAAACCAAATAAAGTCAAATAAATGTAGAAGTTCTAGGGAAATTAGAAATTATGCTGAAATGTAGTTTTTTTGTATTTTGCAAAAAATACATTTTTTTTTTCCATGAATTTAGCTCTGTCACCATCTCTGTGGTCTTGGAGAAGTTGTTTCACTTCCAAAGACCTTAGTTTCTTCATCTATTAAATTAAAAAAGATAGGACATGTCAGTCATTCAGCGGGCTCCGGCTATGCGGTAGGTGCTTTGCTAGCTGCTGATGTCTACACTGTGTTCGTTGCATCCCCTAGTTCCAAGGAACCACTTTGGAACTAGTCCAGGGAAGACATTGGTACTCTTGTTTTATCAGCCTAGCTTTCCCTTTATCTGATTTATATATTAGTCTTCCGAATAAACTTTGTTTGAAAGTTTTTGTTCGTTTTGAAAGGATTCTGCAGCTGAACAAAAATGATGTTTGGAAACCATTGGATTAGCTGATTTATAATATCCTTTCAAAAGTCCACGTTTGTATGTGTGCTATCACCTTTGCCATTACTCTTCTTGTTCTTAATATTACAGTAGAGATCCCCACTGGTGGCCACACACCTGAAGAGAAGGCATAGAATTGAGAGAAAAGAACTTGTGGAGATTTGGCTGCCTTTGCAAATCTACATGAGTGGAATGAAGGAAAACTCAACACATCTTTATGTTAAGCTAACTGACTGGCAAATGTGACCTCGATTCAAGTAAAAGATGTGTAGGAATTAGCATGCCCTGATCACTGGGAGTCTGCTGGTGACATCAACATGTTGAGGGAAGCATTGCTTTTGTTAAGGTCCAGCTTGTTTCCTGAGGTGGCCCCAGTATTCCTACTCTATGGCTAACTCTTCTCCCTGGCTCTGTATGAAGCTAATCACCCACTGCTTCATCTTCTAAGCTAGCAAGACATCTTCTAATTACTCTTAACGATAAAGGCTTTACTTACACTTGTACATAGAAGTCCCTGCCTGGGTGGCACAAACAGTTAACCCATCAACTACTAGCTGAAAGTTTGGTGGTTTGAATCCATCCATGGGCACCTCAGAAGACAGGCCTGGTGATCTGTCCCTGAAAGGTCACAGACTTAAAAACCATATGGAACAGTTCTACTCTGCACATATGGGCTGGCATGAGTTGGAATCAACTCAACAGCTACTGACAACAACATGTTTGTACATTTTATGAAACTGAGAAAAGCTAATTGTGGATGGAAGATTCTGTATATAAATGACAAGGCTGTGGACAGAACCTGGTGGTAGGAGTAAGTGGACATATGACAAGAGGAATGTTTACAGCGGGTCCCATGTAACATGTGTGAGTAACCTCACACATGTTCTCACACAATCTCACACACATTCTTAACTAAAAAGCTAGGTTCAGTTTTTTAAATGCCTCAGGTTTTTATGGTCAAACAACAAAAAACTAAAAATACCAAAATAAAACTTAAAGAGAAAGTGAAATAATAGAAGCTTAAAGAGTAAAATCGAACATGTTGTGACTCATTACAGCCTTATGTCCCTAAGGCATAAGCACCACTTCAGGTAGCATTAACCCTTTCAGGTCAATTACAGATGAGTTAACATAGTGAAATAAAATTTGCTATGAGGGTGCCTCACGGAATTAAATGACTTGGTATTGAGTTAAAAGATTCTTCAGGGTCATCCAAAATCTGCCAAGAGAGTTCCAGCTTTCATACAAATGTTCTTTTTCTCCTTTAAAAGATTTACCATGCATGATATTCCTTGTAGAGTCCCTAGGTGGTACAATGGTTATTGCACTTGGCTGCTAATCCAGAGGTTGGAGGTTTGAGTCCACCCACGGACCCCTTGGAAGAAAGGCCTGGTGACCTGCTTCTGAAAAATCAGCCATTGAACACTTTATGGAGCACAGTTTCACTCTGACACACATGGGATCAGCATGAGTCAGAATCGACTTGAAGGCAACTGGTTTGGTTTTTGGTTTTGATCAAACTTGGGGGTTTTCCTGCAGATTATACTTCCCCAGTATATTTAGTGCTCCTGGTCCTCTAATTCTACAAGGCAAAAATGGCAAATCTGGTGCTAATATTATTGGGACATGATTTAGGTTTTGTTTTGATCTGAACCACAAAAAGCCCACTTCCATCGAGTTAATTCTGACTCATAGCGACCCTGTAGGACAGAGTCGAACTGCCCTATAGGGTTTCCTAGGCTGTAATTGTTATGGAAGCAGACTGCCACATCTTTCTTCCAAGGAGCAGCTAATGGGTTTGAATTGTCAACCTTTTGGTAAGCAGCCAAGCACTTTAACCACTGTGCCACCAGGGCTCATCTGAACCACAATGTACATTAAAATTGTAAACCTTTAAAATATGTTTGATATTTGCTTTAATATTAATACTCAATATCATTTAACCCTATGGTCCTATATCGAGAATTTTTAATAGAAAAGAGTGGTAAGTACTTTGGGTTAAAATAACGGCAAAGCAGTTAGGAGTTAAATTTTTCTTGTTTATTAATATTACACTTTTATCTATATCCTCCAGTCCAACACAGCGTATAAGACTGACATGGTTGTTATTTTAAATTGCTTCTTAGTGGCTCTTGCTTTAAGACTTGCAATATCTATTAAAAATCTTAATGAGGGGGATTACAAACCTTCTTGGCAAAGATAAACAACATAAACGTTTCGATTAAAGAGGATAAGATAAAATGGGATTTGAAGCTGGGGTAACAGCAGCCTGCAGGACAGAGATTTGTTTCCTCTTGAATCCAAACTTTTACCATTTCAGTATGGAATCTGAAAGTCTGGCCCTACACTATTAAAGGAAGTGAGCCAATTTCATTGCATGGTAGAGGTTATTGGCATTATCTATCCCTTTAAGAACAACATCTGTGTGCTGAATGCGTGGAGGCAATTCATATTATAAATTTGTTGTTTCTTATGTTGCTGAGAATTTGAGACTTAATACACTGTTTTATTTCTGGTCCTTAGACAGCATATGAGGAAAACTAATTAATGTTCAATACTTTTTTTTTAATTTCTCTATTGATTTTATTTTAAGAAATAATTTTGAGCTACATAGCCTGAAAGACATAGAGTGGACACAAGGAAAGGGCTCAGCGTTAGTATGTGAACACACACAAAAATGTGTAGATATGAATAATTTAATAAACATGGAATTGTATTTTACAAGCTATTTTATTACCTGCTTTTTAACCATTACTTTATGGAATTTTTAGATGCCAATAAACTGAGCACTACATCATCTTTGCCTGGTACATAGCAAAAAATACATACATAGTAAGTGCTCAGTAAATATTTTTTGAATTTTAAATGGCCATGAAAGACAGGATGTGTATTCAGTGGGCTACATGATTTAGACATTAGTACAGCTAAAAATAAAAGCAAAGAGGTGAAATATGCAACCTCCATTATTCTAGAATGCAGGTTTCTAAAAATAAATGTGAATATAGCACATGGAGCCTTCCAAATCTTTAAAGCATCTTCCAGCATTCTTCCATATTGATGATTATTGTGGAATATATTTTCTCCTACAAGTCTGATGGTTAGGTAGTTCGAGGAGCATCTGAAGATCAAAGCTAGGTTTCTAGGGGTATTTGTGGCAGTTAGTCAATGAATGACTCAAGCTGGATGTGCATACTCATCTTTTTCTCAGCACTGGATAAGTATTGAAGGGCATACGTTGTTGCTGTGTGCTGTTGAGTTGATTCCAACTCAGAGAAACCCTATAGGACTGAGTAGAACTGCCCCATAGAATTTGCAAGGCTGTCATCTTTATTATTATTATTTTTTTTTAATCTTTATGGGGAAACCTTGGTGGTGTAGTGGTTAAGAGCTATGGCTGCTAACCAAAAGGTCAGCAGTTCAGATCCAACAGGTGCTCCTTGGAAACTCTACAGGGCAGTTCTACTCTGTCCTATAAGGTCCCTATGAGTCAGAATCGACTCGATGACAATGGGCTTGGTTTTTTTAAAATCTTTATGGAAGCAGACTGCCATGTCTTTTTCCTGAGGAACATCTGGTGCGTTAGAACCATTGACCTTTCAGTTAGCGGCCAAGTGCTTCACCACTGTGCCACAATGGCTCCTTGAAGGGGATATAGAAGTTGTAAAAGATACGATTAGTACTCTTTTAATTGATCTATTTATTGTGATGAATGCCATCCATTCTTCAGGGCTCAGTCACATGTGTTGATCCCATTGATCGTATTTCTTGTTCTAGGAGGACTTCAATCCAACAATTTTTGCTCACACACCTCCTCTTCATGACTTCATGATTTGGCTCCTGCCTCATCAACCTCACACAGCCTGTGCTTCAACCATACCAATCCAAGTAAAATTGCTGTCAAGTCGATTCAACTCATAGTGACCCTATAGGACACAGTAGAACTTCCCCATGGGGTTTCCAATGACAGACTAGTGGATTCTAATTGCCCTCATTTTGGTTTCTAGCCCAACTCTTAACCGCTGTGCCACCAGGCCTCCACATCCAACACCCAAGCCAGACACCTCCAATCTAAGTACAGTCTTCTAAAACACAATGTTTTTATCTAAATATTTTCCTTTTCTTTCAAATGATGCTCTTAACTTCCCTTTTTTTTCTTTTTTTTGTGAACTCTCATTATGTTTCAAAGGTCAACTCAAATATTATCTCCTCTGGAAAGCCTTCTCAACTTCCCTAGGTAAAATTAATCATTCCCTCCTCTGTATTTTCTTATTACCTGTTATAACAAAACAAAACAAAACAAAACAAAACCTGGTGCCGTCAAGTGGATTCTGACTCATAGCGACCCTACAGAACAGAGTAGAACTGCCTCATAGAGTTTCCAAGGAACGCCTGGCAGATTTGAACTACCGACCTTTTAATTAACAGCTGTAGCACTTAACCACTACGCCACCAGGGTTTCCTGCTATACATTTTTTTTTTTTTTTTTAAACACATAATGCTCTACTGACTATTATTTATTAGTATTTGTCTCCCCAGGTAGAATTCACTTTCTCTCTCTAACACTGAGCACAGTTCCTGACAAATAGGAAACGCTTAACATGACCAATATATGACTGACTGGGCCTCAGTAGAAGGCCTCTGTTCTTGGGCTGGCATCAGCCTTGAGGGTAAACCCTGTGTTCACTGAATCTTCAGAAAGCAAATCTAACTTTAGAAAGCATTACCAGTAACATAAATTTTGTTAAAGATTTTGGAGAAGAAAGAGGACTAAGGCTTTACATCAACCACCAAATTACCAACAACTTCATTAAAAATCTTCATTTAAAAAAATTATAATTAATTTCTGTGAAGCTCCTTTTCTACATCCCCACAGCAGAGGGATCATCAAAATCTTTATGTCTATGTGATGGTGCTGTTGATGGTGTCTGATGGGTATAAGTTGCATATTAAGTGGGGCACAAATTTTAAAAGCTCAAAACTGTCTATAAATGCCTGCTCCGTTGATAATGCACAAGTATTCAAGGCCCTCCCTGACCTAGCCTCCCACTTCTGGAGCTGCATCTTTTATAATTCCCTTCTTGACTATTATGCTTGTAGTTTAAAGTGTACAACACTGTGTTTCATGACACTATTTCCTCACTCTTGTGCTTTTCTTTTTCAGTGGTGTTGTGTCTCCCATTTTGCTTGGGTAATCTCAACTCATCCTTTAAATTCTCTAGAATCCTTTCCTGAAAATTGCAAATGCTCCTGGTTGGTGCACGTATGTATAATGAAGCATTGGTGGGAGAAACTGCTCTAGAGGAATAGGAAAGAGCATGATCAAGAAGTCAGCATGATAGAGCATGTTGTATGCTACAAACTAGAAAGGAAACATGCAAGGAAGGGAGGTGCAAATATTGCCATGCTCTGTTTATGTATCTGCCTCTGCTGCTAGAATGCGAGCTTCTCAAGGGTGGGCAGTATCTTATCTGTTTTTGCCTGGCATGTAATAACTGCTCAATAAATGTGTGTTGAAATGAACTACACTCTGTCTCAAGTAGAATGTAAGCTTTATCAGGGATCCCAGCTTTCATCTCTCGCAGCATTTGCTGTATTGGCTATTGGTTCTTTACTCAAAAGCTGTTTTTTTCAGATTGATTTTACAGGTTCTTTTTTGGTTGGTGTTGCTTCCAAAAGTTACAAATCATGTTTATAGAGATCCCACCAGCAGTTTATAGAGATACATCTCTAAAATTGAGGGTTTCCATAACAC
The DNA here is from genome assembly GCF_030014295.1 of Loxodonta africana. NCBI lineage: Eukaryota > Metazoa > Chordata > Mammalia > Proboscidea > Elephantidae > Loxodonta > Loxodonta africana. The sequence continues at coordinate 37,159,586 of NC_087351.1, forward strand.
AAAACTTATTTTTATTGTTCATAGGGAATTTAATCATGATGGGACAGCTCAAAATTTGTAGCATATTAATAGCAATCTTGGTCAACGAAAAAGAGGAAGACCCTCAATGAGATGGATTGACACAGTGGCTGCAATAATGGACTCAAGCATAACAATTGTGAGGATGGCACAGGACCTGGCAGTGTTTCATTCTTGTGAACGTAGGGTCGCTATGAATTGGAACCAACTCGATGGCACCTAACAACAACCCCAAAATGGCAATATTTCTATTTCCTCGGTGTTAGACCAAACCAAACCTGTTATTAAGTCTAAATCCTCTTATTTTTTAATTCTTATGTGAAGATTTGGCAATGAACAGGATATTCAATTTGACGCAATTAGAAAAGTTTGTCACTGTTTAAGCAAATAGGAAAATTGTTTATTGAATATATTGTTGTTGTTTTAGGTGCCATTGAGTCCGTTCTGACTCATAATGACCCTATGTATAACAGTATGAAACACCACCTAGTCTTGCATCATCCTCACAATCGTTGTTATGCTTGAGCCCATTGTTGTAGCCACTGTGTCAATCCATCTCATTGAGGGTCCTCCTGTTTTTTGCTGACCCTCCGCTTTACCAAGCATGATGTCCTTCTCCTGGGACTGAACCCTCTTGATAACATGTCCAAAGTATGTGAGACATAATTTCGTCATCCTTGCTTCTAAGGAGCGTTCTGGTTGTACTTCTTTCAAGACAGATTTGTTCGTTCTTTTGGCAGTTCATGGTATATTCAATATTCTTTGCTAACACCGCGATTCAAAGGAGTCAATTCCTTCAGTCTTCCTTATTCATTGTCCAGCTTTCACATGCATATGAAGCAACTGAAAACACTGTGGCTTGGGTCAGGTGCCCCTTAGTGTTCAAGGTGACATCTTTGCTATTCAGCACTTTAAAGAGGTCTTCTGTCCCAGATTTGCCCGATGCAATGTGTCTTTTGATTTCTTAACTGCTGCTTCCATGGGAGTTGATTATGGATTCAAGTAAAATGACATCCTTGACAACTTCGATCTTTTGTCTGTTTGTCATGATGTCACTTATTGGTCCAGTTATTGTATATTGTATACGGCTGCAGGAAAATCTTTTAATCTCTTTGAAACTCTGTTGTATTATGTATATAGCTGAAGATTATATCACTGTAACTACCTGAACCATATGACTCCTTTAGTTTCCATTGAGTTCTAAACATTCGATTCAGCCACCTTGACTATCTATACGAGGGCTCTGCAAGTGGACTAAATTTGGACCACCTCCTGTTTTTGTAAATAAGGTTTTATTAGAACACAGCTACCTTCATTCTTTATGTATTGTCTATACTGGGTTTGATAGCTGCTTTCAGTGACAGATATGAGTAGTTACAACAGAGATGAAGAGATCCTATGGCCTACAAATCCTAAAATATTTACTCTTAGACACTACAGAAAAAGATTACTGGCCCCCTTTTTTTTTAATGTACACTGATCAAATATGTAGGAAAGTTGCCAAATAGCTACTTCTAGTTTTATTTGCTTTTAGTCCACACCTGAAACTAACTGTAATAAAGTAAAATAGAATTAATTTTAAAAATCCAGGTGTTTGATCTACATCATACTGAATATCATCACATTTTTAGATGTTCGGGCTTTTGATTTCTACCCGGATGTTGGTGTACAAATGGCTGTGGAATGTCATGACTTGATTTTTCCTTTTTGTAAAATTTGTTCCATACTCTCAAAGGATAATGTCTCTTATCCTTAAAAGTGAATTTAAAGGCCTTCTTGTCTCACCTATTATCCATAACAGCCACTAAATTTCAACATTCTTGATTCCTACTGGGGCCTGAATTCTTTAACCTTAAATGCCTGGACTATGCCATAGTTAAATCCATAAAACTGGGAGGTCCTTTTCTGTGTTTGATTAGAAATTAGGCACTGAGCATACTTAGATTAGTTATGCCTCTTATCCAAATTAAAATAAGTATGAAGAATATAGGGGAAGCAATCAGGAAACCTAATGCTGGGAAAATAGCTGATACTTATATTCCCAATCTATGATATCCTTCAACTAAAATTATACATCCACAGTCACGCCACAAATGCCTGCTACGTGTTATCTCCCTTGGCAGAAGCATTATGGAGCTATTTAAGAACTTTCACTAGCGTGCATAATTTGTATCCCTGAAAAAGTGTGGTATTTATTTTCATTGTATTCTGACAGCCTACCCATATGATTATGCATTATGATTATTCTCCATTCCAGAGCCCTTATCACACTTTACAAAATTAATGCAGTTTACCCTCATCACCATTTTCTAAAAATTGAACATTTTCAATCAGTGAATCTAACTAAACAAATAGCCTTGTATTCTTTGACATTTTTTTTTCTCTCTTGCCAGGATTGAGTGTTTTATTCAATTTTTTACTTTGGATTTAAACAAATAGAAAAGAAAACAGAAAAAAAAAAGAACAAACAACCTCAAGCTGTCAAAAAAAGGTAACTAGAATGTCAAAAATAAAAGCTTTTGGATTCATAACCATTACAGAAACACTGAGGTGTGTTTAATTTAGAAGTCAGGTATTTTGAGATGGGAAATCTCAGCATTTTGCAGAGGTCACATTTGCCTTGAGATTTTCCGTTGTGTCTCCATCCCTCTTGTATTTACGTCTAGGAAAGACTCCCTGTGCTATCATGCATTTCCTTCTCTCTTTCTCTCTTTTTGATAATGTATCTGCCTTTCTCTGGGCAAATGGGTCTGAGAAATGATCTCATCCAAATATTAGATTCAAGAAAAAAATACTATTAAAAACTGAGTTAATATTTAAAATGTATTGAAAGTCCAGTTTGGAACTGGTCTTAATCCCCTAGTTGTTGCCGCCTGTTCAGCTCTGCCTCTGCAGGTTGGCCTTTGTTTGTTTAGAAGCTGGCATGATGGATGGGCTGGTACCAGGCCAATGTGTTTAAGTAAAACCTGGTAGTTCCTGGGCTAGCAGAACACAATTCATGTAAAGCCTTGGGAACATCCAGCAGCTGTATTGCTATTTGCCCCATCAAGGAGACTGATTGGCCCAAATCACATCCTATTTTTATTTCCAAAGGAAAAAAAAGAAATAATTTGAGAGCAGTCTCCCGAACTTTGAACTTGATTTCTTATTCAAGCAGAAGACGTCAAATTTCGTTCGTAAAAAAAAAAAAAAAAAAAAAAAACAAGAGAAGCACATGGAGAATTTATAGTGAAGACTACTCTGGGCTCCAAGCTCATTACAGACTTTCCCATCTGGCCTGAGATGGCAAATAGAATTAACTTCATTGAACAGGCAAGAAAATAGAGGTAGAAAGAGAATAAATGATTTGGGCAAATTGGAAAGGGAGGAAATTGAACTGCAGTCTCCTGGCATTCGTTTATCTAGCTTAGAGTAGTAATCTTTCAGTGTGGGAAGGTTTGTTTTGTTTTTTGTGTTTGTTTGGTCACACAGTCCAGATACATTTAATGCATTGACAACATCCTCACTTGGGAATTAAGTCAATGACTGAAAACCTGCAGTGGGGCAACCCATTTAATCTGTGTTATGCTTTTGACTATTAGAAAATTCTCCTTTAGATTAACTAAAACTTCTCTCTTTTATCTTCCACTCAATAGTTCTACTAGTTCTACTCCCTGGAGCCATACAAACCAAAAACTAGATGCCGTCCGGTTAATTCTGACTGATGTCGACCCCATGTATTGCAGAGTAGAACTGTGCTCCATAGGGTTTTCAAGGCTGTGACCTTTCAGAAGCAGATCGCAAGGCCTTTCTTCCAAGGTACCTATGAGTGGATTTGAACAGCCAACCTTTCAGTTAGTATTCAAGCACTTAACTGTTTGTACCACAGGACTTGTTTAATATCTGTTTCACATTCGAGCCATTGGAATATTTGAAGACAGTAATCATATTCTCCTTGGGTAAAAATGTCCTAAGTCTTTCAATATTTCCTCAGACAGTATGGACTTAAGGTCCATCCCTACCATGGCTTATCTTCCTAAGTGAGGTTTTTTTTTTTTTTTAAACTAAAATCTATTAAAAATTGCAAAATCCAAAACAAAAATGCAGTTCTCTGGGAACTGTCTGATAGTGGAAGGGCAGGCTTATAAATTCCTTCATTCTAGATTGCTGTAAATGTGGTTTAGGTTCTTTTTTGTTTTTGTAGAGTCATATTACTTTCTTTATTCAAACTCAATTTATTGTCACTTAAATCCTTAAGATCTTACCCTTTGTGGTGCTGCTGTGTCATAGCAATACCTCATTATTTCAGACTTGATTGCTTTCTAGTCTAAAGTGCACACACATTTATCTCTGTTGAATCTCATCTTATTAAACCCAATTTCTTGATCTAGTCTAACACACACTGTGGATTTGACTATAATATCCAATATCTTTATTATTCGTCTTGTACTTTGTGTTAACTGAAAATGTAATGACCATGCCTTCTAAGCTACCATTCAAGGCTTTGAAAACAATTATGGGTCAGACAGGACTAAAGGAGAAGAAGCCCTCCTTACAGATCTATATTTATTAATTAGTATCATTTGAGTCTGAATATTTAAAAAATTGTGATTTCCCACATAAAATGTCCTTGATTCCAGCCCAAATTCCCCAAACTTTGTGTAAGACTATTGTGCCTGAGCTTATTAAATCCCTTGCCAAAGTCCAGGCATGCCGCATTTGTGTTTGCTGTGCTTCCTTTGAACCCTGGTGGTGCAGTAGTTAAGAGCTTGGGGTCTAACCAAAAGGTCAGTAGTTCGAACATACCAGCTCCTTGGAAACCCTATGGGGCAGTTCTACTCTGTCCTGTAGGGTCACTATGAGTCGGAATGTTGACATGTCGTGGGGTTGGTAACCGGTGTCACAAAACAATGTGTACTAATTTTTTAATGAGAAGCTAGTTTGTTCTATAAACCTTCATCTAAAGTACAATTTAAAAAAAAGAAAGAAATTAGATGCATCAGCCATAACTTGTTGATAATGAACCAAAATAGAGTCCAGTAGACCTAACTCTAGTGAAACTTTACAGAGAGTGACATGTAGTGGAGGCTCAGTAAAATTTGTTGATTATGGCTCAAATATTACCTGAAGTTTTGGGTTTTCATGGATTATTTAACCAACTAGTGAAAATTTCTGTGTATAGCAAACTGATATTACAATTATTTTTAAACTATTATTGAACAATGAGGAGTTCACAAATATTCTGAAAATTGAAAAGCTGTATCTCAGATAGCCAGAAATATAAACATCGAGATAAGAACTTCTATATTCTGTGGAACCATCCATCCATTAAGAGAGAACAGGCAGGTGAAATCTATCTGATCCTTGAGAAGTTTGTCAAAAAATTTCTAGAAATGAATAAGAGGAAATATTTTCGGCCAGCTAGAAAAAGACTCCTTTTATCAGATTTCACATTTCCAGAGGAAACAGGTGGGGAGGATGGGATCATTGCAGGGCAAAGCTTCCCAGCTCAGGACTAAACCCTGCCTAGGTTCTTACCTTCTTCTGACACGAATGACCAGGAGAGGCTCAGAGGTTCCACACAAACGAAGGTTTATTAGGGACGGAAAGAAAGTAAAAGGCTCTTGAGGGAGAGATGGAGAGGGGTTTCCACCTATGTTAGCCTCCAGTCTCTCGCGAACAAAGGATTTCCTAGGGTTTATAAAAGATTTCCTAGATCCATCAAATGGGCGGAGAGTTCCAGGAGAAGGGGAGGGATTATGAAAATCAAATGAGTGTGCAGTTAGAATTTAAGATGGATGTCCTCACAGAGGTTGTCAGAACTAAGATGGAGTCTGTCTCGAAGACTGCTGAGGTGTTGAACAGGCCTTTTTCTGGGATGTTGCCCATGCATGATGTCTCTGGGTCCTGGTTCGAGTCCAAGCAAAGGATCCCTGCTCATGATTATCTCATGTGGAAGGTCATTTGTAGGTTACCTTGATTTTTACTGCACATGCTCTGCACCTGGTGGGGGACTTAAAAAACAACTTGGGGTGGTTATCAGTAATTTACAGCTGGTCATGCATGTAGGGATAGGAAATATGCCCCCTTATCTTGTCTAGGCACCTAGTTTGTTAATCACAAGTAGTCCTTGGGTGCCAGCAGTAAAAGTTATATGGTGGCCTGCACTTAGGTTTAGATTCCAAGAATTCTGAGTCAGAGGCTATTTAATTCATCCAGCCCGATCTCTTCCCTGTCTCAGGATTACTGGTTTTATTTATTTTTTCCTGACCATTTTCCATGACTCAGAACAAACGATTGCTCTGTTCTAGCAAGGACATGATATGGGAGATAGAATAAGTCTTAGACTATGAAGGGTAAAAACCAAAGAGCTGTATGACCCTTGGAAGAACCTTTAGATGTCATGAGGTTCAACCTGCAAACAAGGCGATAACTTTCTCTATATCTGCCAAGTGGCCACACAATCTTTACTTGAATAGCCCATGTAAGAGGGAACTCATTATTTATTAAAGGCCCTCCTCTAGTTTTAGAAAGTTCTGAGTATTAAGCAGTTATTTTTAATAATGAGTGGAGATTTGCTCCCCTATAGCTTTTACCCTCTATTCTTGGTCCTGCCTTTTGTGTGGAGATAAGGTTTAGTTCTTCTTATACCTGGCAGCTCTTCAGATTTTAAAGGTGATTATCTAATTTTAAAAAAAAAAAAAAGTCCGAGTATTTCAATATTAATCACAGATCTCTTCCCTCTTCCTGTGCCCAGGAAAATGGAGTGTGTGTGTGTGGGCAGGGTGCGGGGAGGGAGTGTTACATAACTCCCATGGAGAAGACTCCGCTAAACAATAAGAGAATTGGACTAGAAGTCAAAGGACTTCCTTTAAACGTGATTTGGAGTCTCTCACCTTTGTGCCTCAGTTTTACCATCTGTAAATTGAGGCTAAGTGTATAGGGTCACTACAAGTCAGAACTGACTGGATGGCAACAAATTTTGTATTTCTCCTAACTGCTTTAGAAGAATGTTACTGAGATCGATAGAGAATGAATGCTAGACCGATTAAGCTTTTTAGACCGATTAAGCATTTGTTAATGTATGCACTTAAGACTTCAGATTAAAAACAAAAGAAGCTGTGTCTGTGCCCCCTGGCCAATGATCCAGAATTCTCTGTCCCTACCCGTCCTGCCTTCCCAATACCTAATGCCACTGAATTGTTTCCTCTAGCTCACTCTGTCCTAACTATGCCGCCTCTCATCCTTTTCATTTCCAAGCCTCCTTTACTTGGTTTTTCTATGAGCCTCAGCCAAGAGATCTAAAGCTCTTCTTTTAATTGCTCAGTTCCTCCTCCCCTTCATCCCCAATCAGCTGTCATATTTCTATTAGGGAAAAATGTTAAATTTCAAATCACAGCTACTATTCTGTTCAGGCCTATCCTGCTTCATTATAATTTCAATGTTCACAAATATATTAAATCCCTAATTAAAATGAAGTAAAATACAAGCTTCTTTTGTGTTTGCCGTGTATCACCTTATTCTTTCTTCTCTCAAACCGCTTACTTCTGCTCTTTATAATCCCGGTTCTAAATCCTCCTTTTATATTAATAAAATAAAATACCTAGACCTGCTCCTGCCAAGACCTTATTTCTAGGTTTTTAGCCTCTGTCACTGCTCAATACCTAGTTCCATTTCCAATTTAAATCAGTCTCTCTATAAGAATAATAGTACACTAATCGTTTAATCTGCATACTGTGACTATAACCAAAGGGGTTTTAAAAAATAAAACTAACATGGCTTTAGAATGGGTGAAGGAGAGAAGTGACTGTACATTATGGATTCTGAATCTTTTTCATTTAAGAAGCACCAAATCTGGGGGAGCCAGGTGGAATGTTTTGGACGAACTGAAGTTATCTAGGTTTAACTTACCCTGATTTCTTCAAAGGAAGACGAGAAGGCAAAGGCAAAAAGGAAAATGAGTGTGCCCTAACAGACAATATGTTTTTTCCCCCATAATATCATTACTGGTGATGGTAATCACATTGCTTTGCAGAGAAAACAGATTTCCATTTTATTTAATGGTCCTAATGAATAGATCTCCATTTATGCTACTACAAAACAGTTTCAGGGTATTGGGCTCTTCTCTTTCAGAGTAGTTAGAATAATGGATGACCTTTTCTGTAAATTACTTGGGTGTAATTAAATCTGGGATTTTGCTGACGACTCTTAACAGTCAAGCACTCAAGCTTGTTCCTAGAGGTTTATTGTATCAATCAAATGGCAGCTCTCCTGCCCAGCCCTGCCCCTGTAGATGAGTTTATGAATTTATGGTACATAGTGCCCTTTTCAGAACATACTGGGGACAGCTAGAAGACTTAGGGAGGGAAGGTAAGCATATTTCTACTAGGATGCATTCTAGTTTTCTTATGTCTGAAGAAGGCTGAGACCTAAGGAGGCTTCATGTGAGATAAATCTGCTTAGATAGCCTGTAAGAAGATGTACATCTAAGGGCAAATAGAATAAAATATCTAGGTGTAATCACATAGCTCACCATAAGCAACTTAGGGGGCAGGGACCTTGTCCAATTTATTTTTCTGTTACCAATGCATAGCATGGTGTTTGACATAGAACAGATTCCCAATAAGCAATTGAACTGAGCAAGGCCAGGGATAAATCACACTGAAACTAAGAACTTTGGTATCGGACAAATCTAGAGCTAAGGCAAAGAAGGGCCTTTCCCTTTTGACTTTGTCCTGGTGTCTGCTCTTATATTTAAAGGATAAAGTAACTTGGCCACAATACTGATGGACACTATGCAAATATTAATTTGGACAGCTTACAGGTTCAATTCTTATTTTCATAGCATCATAGAATTAGAGGATTCCCTGATCCTCTTATTTGGATATGAGAATTCCTATATGAATACAGATAGAGTTGTCTATTCTTAAAAAGTATATTTGCATTGCTACTGTCAGTATTTCTAGAGTTGGACAATTATGCCAAATACTGAATCCAGATCTGCCAATGAGATAGAACTCCCACAGCACTGTATTGTTTATCTGGCTTCCTCCCCTACAGTGTTGTATTGCAAAACTGTTTCCTTTGCTGGGCTCCCTCCTCCCACCCCCAGCTTTGCATTTGAATCCTGCTTTTGCTTGAAGATTATATGTGAACTCTATTCTGCCTGCGTAGTATAAGAATGTTGCTGATGTAACTTGTATGAACTCTCTATTTGTAAACCCCTTTAAAAGTACCTGCCTACCCACCCTTAACAAGCAGTCTTGGCAGCAGTAAGCACCGACTGACTCCATTTGCTCATACAATGAAATAAAGGTGCCATTTTGTTCTCTCACCTCAGTCTCTCACTTATTGGCCAATACGAGTCATGCGGAGTAAGAGCCTGGGGTTTCCACCCAGTAACACCAATACACATCAAAGTCACTCTTATTTAGTTGTTCCTTCCCTTGGTTGAAATTATTTTCCTTCAAATATAACACCTGTAAAATTCCCTTAGAGTCCCTGGATGGTGCAAAAGGCTAAGTGTTTGACTACTAGCCAAAAGTTTGGTGGATCAAACACGTTCAGAGATGCCTTGGAAGACAAGGCTGGCAATCTGCTTCTGAAATGTCACAGCTTTGAAAAGCCTATGAGTAGCTCTATTCTGCACACAGGGGTTGCCATGAGTCAGAATCAACTCAGAATCGACCTGACCGCTACTGAGAACAACAAGAAGCACATTCCTTTTCCGGAAAATAAATTAGTGTCTAAAAGCCTTCTCACTTCTCTCCACAACAACTTGGAGAATAATAACAACAATAATAATAAAAAAAAAAAAAGTGGGAGGAGGCATAAATAGAAACAGAGTATAGGAAAGAGGAAGACAGTAGAAATTGTGGCTTCCAGAGGACTTTCTCTTAGAATAAAATGAAAAGAAATCCCTTCTAAAATACTCAGCATGTGGTATTTTAATCTGTGATCTCTTACCCTGGTCCTATGCTTCTTGTTATAAGTTGTTGACTATTTTAGGTGTGCAGTCTCCTTTATATCGGAGGCAACCAAATATCATTTCCTTCCTCAGAGGTTATCATTCTGATTGCTTTCATCTTGACCAACACTGAGTTCTGCACATCTTACCTAATTAGCCTAAAACAGGACAGAGTACACTAGGCATGTACTCCTATTTTGCTACAACAAGTACATCTTAACTTACTGGTTTATCTCCAAGTGCTGCCTTGCCAATTTCCAGACACATTACTGATTTTGCATTAGAGTGGAGCTCAGTAGGCAAAGGTGAATTTGATTTGGAGGCTTAATTTTTAACTCCTTTTAATTTTTTTTTTTGCCCTGGTGATTTCAAAATTTCAGACAATTGAGAAATAATACTTATCCACCAGAAGACTGGGTTTACCTGGAGATAAGCCAACTTTTTTTTCTTGTTTTTACACATTTAGGAGAAGGAAAGAAAGTAAGGAGTCTGGGTGAGAACCTTCACCAGCTACTCTCAGATTTTATTTGGAGAAAGTAGGAAGGAATTACATAAGTTGAATGATAGAATAAACAAATAAACCTTGGGGGAGGAACCTCTTAGTATTATTTGAGCCTTCTTATTTCCTCCTTTCTAGAACAGGTTCCTGACAACCCTATTTACTAAGATCCATTCTTTTAGTTCTAAACTTTCAGTAGTAATCATGCTTTTTAATATTCCCTAAATCACAGTGGCAAGATAAAAAAGGTCCAGAAAATGAGTACTACAAAAAGAACCATGATATAGCAAAGTGAGAGGACATCCTAGGCTATTTAAGAATGGTGCTATGGTGTGAGTGTTCTTGATGACCAAGCATGGTCTCTAGCATACTAATTGCCAGAGTTGATTCTGACTCATTGTGACCCCATGTGTGTGGGAGTAGAAATGTGCTCCATCGGGTTTTCAATGCCTGATTTTTTGGAAGTAGATCACTAGGCCTTTCTTCTGAGGTGCCTCTGGATGAACTCAAACCTCCAACCTTTCAGTTAATAGCCCAGCATGTTAACCATTTGCACCACCCAGAGACTTCAATTTCTAGCTGTAATAGTGGAAACTTTCTTGGATATCAACCGAAAGGACAACCCTGACACCAGTTGTTCCCCCCATGGCCCTATTGGGTTTGATAATTTATTGGAATGGTCATAGAGAACCCATAGAAACAAAATAATTGCAATAACAGCTTTAATAACAGAGAAGAATATAAATATAAACAAATATATGCAAAAGGCAAGGTTTGGGAATAGTCCCAGCGCTGGGCCTCAGTGTCTAAAAGGAGACCCACTTATATCTCAAAGGGGACGTACTTACCCATCCCCAAAACTAAAGTTCGTTTCTCACCCATCAGGGAACTTTTACACAGGAAGCCAAGGCTTTGAACTGGTTCACAGCGGTTCTCCCACATCAGGGTCCTGAAAATTTCACACTACATCAACTGAAAGTTTCAGGAGCCTGAGGTGGGAGATTGGACTATTGGCAGGACTGTGTAGAGCGGCACACATTCAAAACCACACCATCAGCAGCCATCTTTAAGCTGGGCACAGTTGCCTATTTCCAACTCAGGTCAAAATTCGAAGGCAAGGTAAGCGGTTGCTTTGCAACATGTATGCTGCCCTTGTTTCTATCAGCCATGACTAAACCACATCTAACCAGTTTTAAGCCCTGCAGGAAACTCTGCCTTCACTTGGTGGGCTCAGCTATTTGTCGCTCCTCTCAACGTTTCAACGCTTAGCCATGGTTCAGTCTTTACACTGCGCTGCCACTGTCTGGGTCTGCTTTTTGTCTTCAGTTTTTCTGGTACCAAACCGTGGCAAACTCTGTAGCCTCTGTCTCTGTTGCAGGCTTACTCTGTCTGGGAGAGTCATAGTGCAGGGTCTTCTGAACACTTTCCTTTCCTGGCTCTTGATTTCTTTGTAAATCAGGGAGCCGCATATGAGCCTCCATGTTGTAGATTTTTGTCAGTCACTGAATGGGCCCCCCAGCCAATCCATGTAAAGGTCAACTACAGGGAAGGGCCCTCCCAGTCAATCCTGGTAAAGGTCAGACTGGGCAGGGCCTCCCAGAAAAATCCAGTAAAGGTCAACTACTGGGTGGGGCTTTGGAATCGGGACCAAAAAGCCAAATTACTTTCATCAGTAAAGAGATTCCATATCACAGCATAGTGATTCCCAAAGTATAGTCCTTGAACCAAAAACATCAGTAACTCCAGGAAACTACAGTCATTCATCACAATATGTTCTGTAAAATAGGATGTAATGTTATCTGGATGTTCTGTAAACACTATATTATACACAGGCAGTCCCTGGATTACAAACGTCTGACTTACATACAACCTGTAGTTATGAGTCAATCCCCATAAAGCCTGTTATATTAAAAATTTGAGTATATATAATGGTTTGGAATAAAAGATGGGTGCATCAAAACATTGTTATTACTATATTATTATGTTAAAGATGTTTTAGCACATCTAGAAGTGTTTCTCTAATGTTTTTCATGTGCAGAAATGTATGCTATATACTATATATGAAAACAAACTTTTGACTAACCAACGTTAGGTGCTTGTGCTACTTCCCATTCTCTGAATGGCATTTTTGAACTCTATTGTAATCTTATGGGACCATAGACATATATGCAGTAGGACATTGCCTGAACAGACATTATGCAGCACAAGACTATAGATAAAAAGGCAAATTCTTGCCCCTACTCCAGACTGACTCAGCAACTCTGGGGGTAGGATGATTCTGATGCTTGCTCAAATTTTAGAACCAAAGGTGCAGTGCAAGGGTTTTTGCATCATATGGACCTAGGTTTTAATATCAACTCTATCACTTGCAATTTATACAGACTTCAGTAGATTACATGACCTCCTAGAACCTTAGTTTACTTATTAATGAAAGGGGATAATAATAGCCCCCCCTTCCTATGACTATTGTGGAGAGTATATAGCTAGATAAGCTAACTTTTTAGTGCTTACTGTGTAGCATGCACTGTTCTAAGGGCTTTGCATGTAATGATTCATGTATTCCTCACATCAAACCAATAAGATAAGGGGTGGAATTCTGGGGAGATGAGATGAAGAAACAGAAGCATAGAGAACCTAAATAACTTGCCCAAATGTACAAAACCAGTAAATCTTGGCTCTTAACCACCTTTATGTTTAAAAGGTGCATGATGCATACCCAGAAAAATAGTAGGGACTTAATAAATGTTAATTCCCTTTCCTACTTCCTCCTTCTGGGAGGCCATTATGATTGACTAATGAAGAATCCAGTAATTACTATTTCTGTCTGGTTATTATAGTAGGAGAAGTTTTAAATATAATTGAATGTAAGTTGAAAACCAATCAATGGAGATTCAAATTAATACTTACAATGTGAGTAATTCCTGACATTTGACTTAGAGGGAGCCCTGTGATCTTGATATTTTCTCTCTCTTCCTCTTTCTCTTTTATGAGTTTGACATAAAAGAATTAATTGGGGAACTAGGGTAGTGTTTCTCAAACTTTTTGGCTCTAGGTCCCCGTTATACACTCTTTCAAATTATTGATAACTCCAAAGAACTTTTCTTTATATGATTATTATCTATCAATATTTATTGTATCAGAACTTAAAATTGTTAGAATATTTATTTATTAAAAAATAAAAGTTACATGTTAACATAAATGACATACCTTTGTGAAAAATAATCTTATTTTTAAAACAAAAGGAATATATGAGAAGAGTTGGTGTTTTTCTATGTTATTGCAAATTTCTTTAATATCTGGCTTAGTAGAAGACAACTGGATTCTCATATCTGCTTGTGCATCCAATCTGTTGCAATATCATATGTTAGGTAGCCTCTGGAAAACTCCCCTGTACACTTGTGAAAGAATGAGAGTGAAATAGCAAATCCCTTCTTAGTATTACAAAGAAAATAGTTTTGATCTCACAGACTCCTCGAAAGGATTTTAGAACATGGAGGAGTCATCAGACCATACATTGAGACCCTCTGGGCTAGTTGACTTATTGGATGGAAATGCGTACTTAATTCAGAATATTTATACTTTGACTTTTCTCTTTTTTCTTAGTAACAGTTTGTGGGCACTAGCATCAGCTAAGAATTAAGTGAATTAATTTACATGGAACTATGCCAGGAACCTCAAGAAAAAGACAGAGAGTAATATAGCACAACTGCAAAAAAATATGAACAAACTTCATTTTATTTAGCTTATCATTATTAACTTTGACAGCTGAATAAAACCATTTGCAGCATCGTTGAAGACAGAATGGGAATAAAATAGTGAATAAGAGAATAGATGAGTTTCCAAAAGGACTGCGTGTGTATGTGTGTGTATACTCACTGCTCACAAATGGTTCAGGGTACCTTAAAAATACAGTGCCTGCAACATCTAATTGTGTTAAGAGATATGGAGAAATGTACTATTTCTGTCTCTTATTTAACAGTGTATACTTGAAATTGAGCTTAAGGAGTATCTGACATTTACGAAGGTAAAGTAGATCCATCCATAAGAGTTGATATTTAGAAACCATGCAAAAGAATGAATAGGCAACCCCACTTAAGCTTCTGGGAGCTTCCGTTTTTTAGTCAATAGGGACAGTATAAAACAAGGATGACATAATGAAGTGAAGGGAACATTTAGCATCATTTGCTTTATGTGTAGGCAGTTTACAGATTAATGCATCAATTATTTATTCTTTTACTTACCTGTTCCAAATAATTAGGAATTACACCATGTTAAGACAAAAAAAAAATAAATAGCACCACAGCGTATCTGCTATTTCATTTGCTGAGTTCGTTAAACTTCAAAATTTGCTTGCGAGTATAATGTGACTATCAACTACAGTTTCGATGTTCTTGAGAAAGATAGAACCCAGTTTGCTGTATAAGTACAACAAAAGTTCAAATACTGTTTATGATGCATATACATGGTGTCCCAACTCAATTTCAGTGCCACTGTAGAGCATGATAAAAGTAAAATAGGTTAAACAGGATGACTCATGGTATAATAATGCACAGTTTAGCCAGAAGTGGTACATAAAATATATACAATGAATGTAATGTTTAGTATCCTATAGATTATATTTGGCATGTTCGGTAGGTATTTTATAAGCGCATCTGAAATTTTATATCATCTCCAACAGATGGCAAATAAACAGTAACAGGAGTTGTTAATTTTTTTTATTATATATTGGGAGAAAAGAAGTAATAATGTTGGGAAAAAACATATTGAGGCTAAAAAACTACATAAAATGTTTTTAAAACCCATTTTAAAATCTTGGAGAAAAAAAGAAATAAAAGTAAGTTTAAAATGTTCCAACATCTGTTATCAGTAATGGTAGCCATAAAAATCAGTGTCTGTTAGGTAAGAAAAATATTTTCTGGTTGAAAATACAGCCAGCTAGTTTTTGAGACTCTGGGAACAGGTAATTGCTGAGTAGATGAATTAAAGTAGGAGAAAACCTAAAAATCTCAAATGTGAGGCAAATTAGGACAAAATTTAAGACTCAAATACTGATATATAGATGAGAACAACTGGTAATACACCACACTCACACACAGACTTGTAATCTCTTTTATCAACAGGATATTTTGAGGTGGTTTTGTGTGCTATCTTTGACCTTGACTGAACCATGTGAGGAAACCTTTCATTCTTCCTTTGCTCAAGAGCGTAGTTCAAGCTTTTACCATTTCTCTCTAACTGTTGCAGCAGCCTCCTAACTGGTATACCAGCAACAAGTCTTAATAACTATGGTTGACCTTCCATAGTCTGCCATGATAACCCTCTTCGCCACCACCTATCTGTCAGTTTGTGGTACTGTGGTGGCTTGTGTATTGCTATGATGCTAAAAGCTTTGCCACCAATATTTTAAATAAAGTACAGTCACCCATGGTGGACAGGTTTCAGTGGAGCTTCAAGACTAAAACAGATTAAGAAGAAAGGCTTGGTGATCTATTTCCAAAAAATAGCCAATGAAAACCTGATGGATCAGAACAGAATATTGTTTGACATAGTGCTGGAAGGTGAGCCACCAAGGTTGGAAGACACGCAAAATACACAGTGGCTACAACAGTGGACTTGAGCATATCAACAATCATGAAGATGGCACAGGACTGGGCAATGGTTTGTTCTGTTGTACATGGGATCACCATTGGTCAGAGCCATCTCGACAGCAACTAACAACTATAGCAACAACAACAAATTCTCTTAAAAATAGATATGGTCATGCCATTCCCAAGCTTACAAGACTTTGTTGATTCTGGTTGCTTATAGTCCACATTCTAACATAGCATTGTAAATAGAAAAGTTTCAAAGTGGAGGCACTCATGTCAGACATAAAAATGATGGGGCCAACATGCATTCCTAGGGAACAAAAGATCAGGATGTAAACCATTGGGAAGAATGTGTCAAGATGTAAACAATTTGTTCCCAGAAAAAAAAAAAAAAGTGTTCTTGACTACGATCGTGTATAACCAACAACAATCATGTATAACCAAACCAGCTGGTGCTACTCACCTAGGTGGTAACTCACTTATTCCTAGCCAAGTGGCCAACCTTTACATTTCAAAGGACTTGAAGCTGAAAATGATCTCATCTACAATCAATCATTAACCCCGTACCTTTCCTTTGTTGTCTATGTATATAGACCCCTCTTTCTGTTTGAATGACGGGGTGCTTTATATTTTTACTTAGTGTTGCCCAGTTCGATCTGTATTATTCCTCAATAAAACTCCTCTTTCACTCCTAACAGAGTATAAGATTTTCTTCTTTGACACTTCTGGTATCAGAAGCAGGACTTCAAAGGTACATTATCTTTCACAACCTCAGAGCATTGGTACACGGACACAGTACCTACTGAACTGCTTTGGGATCTCCAGTTCTGCGAATTCTCAGGTATCATTTAAGGTATAAACCTCTCAAATCTGAGCTCCGCTCTCTTGCACTGATAAGTCTTCAAGTTTTACTGTGGATTTGTTTTGGTTCTTGCAAATGAAAGTTTGTTTTGCTATAACTGTAATTATAAAATGGGGAATGCCTTGTCTAAAGTATATTTGGAGCCATCTTCTGGGACTCTTGCTCACTACATGAAAAAGCACTATGATCCCTTATCGTGCATTGTTCTCTATCTGGCATAACCTCACTCACTACAGTTTGGAAAATAAGTGGTTACTTTGGGAGTCTTTTGATCTTTCTAAATTAATTTTTATGCACATTAAGTTAGAGAATCATGGCTCCTGGATTAAACAGTCCCAGTGGGATTACCATTTTGATTGGTATATTGAGGTCTCTAAAAGAATTAAAAACCTAACCCGTTGCTGTCGAGTCGATCCCGGTTCATAGAGACCCTATAGGACTGAGTAGAACTGCCCTGTAGAGTTTCAAAGGAGCACCTGGTGGATTCAAACTGACAGCCTTTTGGTTAGCAGCCATAGCTCTTAACTTCTATGCCACCAGGACAGTAAAATTGCTTCCCTGCAGGACACTGTTTCTAAATTAACTAAGCAGAATAAAGAATTATGTCAAATTTTAGCTCCCACTCCTTCTGCTCCCCTGTCAGCTACTACCTCTTTATAGCCTTCTTTGCATTCCTACTCCTCTGATAAAAGTTTATCTGAACTTCCCTTTTACCCCCCAAAATCAGCAATAAAGCTTTGCCTGAAATATCCTTTAAAATTTGCCCCAATTCTGATGCCAAAGATTCCCCTCATATCGCTTTGTCCCATAGACGTGCTCAGAATTATGCAGCATTGTGAAAGATTTTCCTAAACTCCATGAGGACCCCCACAAATTTTCTGAAGAATTTAAAACTCTTGTTGAAGCTCACCAGCTTGGGATCCCTTGTTCGCACAATTACTGGCTCAGGGGAAGCCCCATTATGACTAGAAAAGGCAGAATGGAAAGATCCAAGAAAAATTTAGCCTTAACTGTTGATAAAACTGCCAATGAACTGTTGGAAGACGCTTGGATCATGAGTAAAAAATTGCTACAGACTATCCCAAACGTCTTTCCTCCACTAATTGATTGGACTAAAATCCATTCTCGTAAACAAAATAAAGATGCTTTCAATGATGTTTTCGTAAGTGGTTTTCTTAAACCTGAGACCCCAGTCTTAGTAAAGCAATATTGATTAGATTGAGAGACAGTTCCTATTGTTGAGCCAACTAATTTAGCTTACAAACATTCCTAGACTCTTAAAGCCAAAAGAATATCTAAGGCTAATAAATTAATGGCCCTTCAGTTACAACAATATAATCTCCCAATCAAAAGAAAAATGCTGAACTATCTAATGACACAAAAGTGGGTATTTGTCACTATTGTAAAAATCCTGGCCATTGGAAAAATGAATGCTATAAGTTCAAAAATAAACAGAAGCCTAACATAGTCCCCCTTAAAAAAATCCTGCAACCTGATTCAGAATGAAGATGCTCCAGGGGTGAAACAAGGACTTTTCCTGTGGTGGCTCATAATATGCAAGGAGAAACTATTTATTAATGGAGAATCTTGCCAATTTTTAATTGACACTGGAGTCACCTTGTATACTATTGACACCACCTATCTGCAAAAGTCCCTGCCCCAGAGTACTAAAACCTCAGAAGTAGCGAGGTCACCAATCAGGAAAAACATTGATTCATTCCCAACCTGTTCTGATACCCCCTATTGAAGATTTATGCCCTTTTTTGCTCAATTCTAATACCCCTGTCAATCTATTGGGAAGTGGTTGGAATTGCCATTTACAATTTAATGCAAAGGGGGAAATACTATTGAGTCTGCTTGATATACCTAAGTCCACAGAGACAGGCTTTGAGTTTGACAATATTCAGGAAGAATCAGCCATTTTCTATTAGCAAGTTCTTGTTATACCTCTCCAAAATTCAACTCAGCCTAGTCGTCTTCCTTCTGACAAATTTTCCCCAGTTCCTGAAACCCTATGGGCCACCACATCCACAGATGTAGGTCGAGTTTTGCCTGCTAAACAGATTAAAATTCAAAGAGATTTATCTAATCCTCTGCCAAAAATTCCCCAGTATCCACTCAAATGAGAAGCAAAAGAACTAGCTCCAATCATACAAAATTTCTTTTCCAAAGGTTTACTTGTCCCTTGTACCAGCCCTTTTAATACTCCTGTTCTTCCAGTTTAAAAACAAAACAAATAACGGGGGCTGGAAATTTGTTCAAGATTTGTGTGTAACGAGCTGTATTGTTATGCCAAGATTCCCAGTGTTCCCTAGTCTTAACTGATTAATTTCCAATGTCCCTTCAGATGCAACACATTTTATCTTTGTAGCACCTTTTTCAGTATTCCTATGCACTCCAAAAGTCAGTGTTTGTTTGTTTTACCTGGAAAAATCAACAATTTACCTAGACTGTAATGCTCCAAAGATATACTGAATCACCCACCTATTTTTTTCAGATTCTGTATGCAGATTTACAGCCTTTACTGTTTACAAACAAATCTACATGCAGTACGTTGATGACTTGCTAGTTTGCTCAACCTCCCAGCAAGCCTGCCTTGATGAAAGTGTAGCTTTATTAAAATGTCTGGCTGCTGGTGGACTTAAGTTTTCCAAAGAAAAATTACAGTTGGCTCAGCCTTCTGTTAAATATTTGGGCCACCTAATTTCTGCAGAAAGCATCTCTATTGATCCTAAACAGAAAAAAGCTATTCTTGTCTTTCCTATACCTGAAACAAAGAAACAGCTACGGGAGTTTCTAGGACTCTGTGGATATTGTTGAAACTGGATTCCCAATGTTTCTTTGTTGGCTCATCCTGTATACAAATATTTAAAAGCCCCTGAAGTGAATATAAATGGCACCAGAAGATCAAGAGGCCATAGTTCAAGTAAAAAGAACTTTAATGAACACCCTCTCTATGTTTTCCTAGTTACCACCTAGATTTTTTTCTTTTTTGCACATGAAATATCTGGAAACACTTCAGGCATACTGTCTTAGGCTGAATTCTCTAGAGAAGCAAAACCAGTAAAGTGTACAAATATATATAGAGAGAGATTTATATCAAGGAAACAGCTCACACAATTGTAGAGGCTGGAACATCCTAAGTCTTTGGATCAGGATAGAGGCTTCTCCTAATTCACACAGCCACAGAAGCTAGTGAACACAAGATTAGCAGGTTGAAGAGCAGGGCTCCCACTCACAGGTTGTGAAGGTCGATGAATCCCAAGATCAGCAAGCAAGACCACAAGGTTTCTCCTGATTCATGTAGCTACAGGTGCTGGTGGACCTAAGATCGTCAGGTCAGGGACCAGGACTCTTGCTTGCAGGCTGTGAAGATCGATGAATCCCAAGATTGCTAGGTAAGCTATGAGCTCAAGTCCCAAGACCTGGAGATCAGACAGCAAGAGGCAGCTGGAAGGAGTAGGCAGCTGAGAGCAGAGAGATGAAAGCTGAGGGGGAGGTGAGCTGCCACAGGCCCCAGCCCTGCTGGTACCACTCAGCAGATTCCATCATAGGGGTGATCACATATCAAGTTTCAACAAGGAAGTGATCACAACATTATACAATGGTCAAAATACTGAGAATGTTGGCTCAGCCAACTTGACACACAATCTTAACCACCACACATACAAACTCAAAAACATGGAGGACATCAAAAACCTATAGGTTATTACAGCCTACACCTTGACCCTGTAGTCACAGAATACTTTCCCCCTTAGTGTTGTGGCTGCTACTGACAAACTAGTGGAAACCACAACATATGTGGTGCTGGAAAACTTTTTAGATGTCTATATGCCCTATGCTGTGTCTGCCTTACTTAATTCTGCCTTGAAGCAACATCTTTTTGCTAATAGGCCCACCTCCTATGAAGGTCCTCCTCCTGGGTGTGCCTAACATTAGATTACACTCTGTGGCCTGTTTAAATCCAGTCACTCTTCTGCCCACAATGAATGAGAACAACTATCCTGCACATGATTGTCTAGACTTGACTGAGCAATCTTTAACCCCTCAAAAAGACTTAAAAGAGACTCCTTTAACTAAGCTTGATTTAGTTTTGTTTGTAGATGGTTCCTTTTTAAAACCTAATCCTACTAGTCCTCACTATCAAGCTGGGTAAGCTGTTATGACTTCTATTGGAGTCCTTGAAAGTCAGAATCTCCCTGAAGCCACTTCAGCCCAATAAGCCAAATTAATTGTCCTCACTAGACTCTGTAGAATTGCTTCAGGAAAATCTGTTAGTATTTTTATGATCAGTAGATATTGTTTTGGAATTGTAGATGATTTTGGCACATTACAGAAACAAAGAGTATTTTTAATCTCTCCCAGAATTGCCAAAAAAAAAAAAAAGAGCTTTATTAGCTGACTTTCTAGATGCTCTCTTACTTCCCTTTGAAATTTCTGTGATAAAAATACAAGCTCTCCGACCAAAAAGAGTACTCTAGTCTGAGGAAATTTGAAGAAACGATCTTGCTGATACGGCAGCCAAACATGCCACCTCTAAAATTATTTCTGTACTTATGATAAAGAAATGGACTCCCCAAATTTGCCTATTGGTAATTCCAACCTCCATGAATTAACTTTAGGGGAGCTTTTAGAACACCAACAGTTAGCCCAAATAGACAAAATTAAGAAATTGAAAAAGTAGGCTGTTACCAAGATCCTGCCACTAAATGTAGACTGGGCCTAATAAGAAACTGTCTTACCCAATTTCCTGCATGTTCCTATGACATGAAACTTACATGAAGGTTCCCACATGGTACAAGACAAAATGCTTCAGACTCTAAAAAAATATTGGTGGGAAATATTTTTTGAGGCTGCTGAACATATTGCCACCCATTGCCCTATTTGCCTTCACTATAATCCTGGAAAACACCTTAAAGTCCTACCTGGATGATATTGTTTACTTTTCAAAACTATGCTTGAATGGCAGCTAGATTTTATTTAGCATCCACCCCCAAATGGTTACATATATTTATTAGTAAAGAATTGTAGATTTTCACATTGGGTAGGGTCCTCCCCCTGCTTTCATGTGATTGTGGACTTTGTAACAAAGAAACTTCTTGAAAACATCCTACCCACCTGGAGAGCACCAAAAACTCTTTGTAGTGATCGGACAACTCATTTCACCAGTCAAGTCATCCAGGAGCTGTGTTGAGTTTTTCCCATTTATCAAAGGTTACATTGTCCCTATCATCCTCGGTCTACTGGTCTAGTAGAGAGAACTAATGGAATAATAAAGACTCAAATATCAAAGCATTGTGAAACTTTAAATTTATCCTGGCGTAAGGTGCCTTCCTTAGTTCTTTAAAATATGAGATCCACTCCATTTGGATCTCTCAAGATTACTCCCTGTAAAATAATTACCGGGAGACCCATGGTCCTTCCTTATGCTACCTGCACCGACCTTAACACTTTTCAACTTGAATTACTGAGCTATTGCTGGTTTTTAATCCAGTATTCTAAAGAATATCTTTCACAGGTTAGAGAAGGCTTTGTGGAACAGAAACTAGACTCCTGGAGTCTGCCTAACATCCGTCTCAGAGAATATGTATATTGAAGAGACATCAAATAAAAGACTCATAACCTAGTTGGAATGGACCATACTTAGTCTTCCTCATCAATCTATGTGCAGTCAAATTGTTGTTGTTGTTGTAGTTAGGTGCCATCGAGTCGGTTCCGACTCATAGCAACCCTATACACAGCAGAACGAAACATTGCCCAGTCCTGAGCCATCCTTACAATCATTGCTATGCTTGAGCTCATTGTTGTAGCCACTGTGTCAATCCACCTTGTTGAGGGTCTTCCTCTTTTCCACTGACTCTGTACTCTGCCAAGCATGATGTCCTTCTCCAGGGACTGATCCCTCCTAACAACATGTCCAAAATATGTAAGACGCAGTCTCGCCATCCTTGCCTCTAAGGAGCATTCTGGCCGCACTTCTTCCAAGATGGATTTGTTTTGTTCTTTTGGCAGTCCGTGGTATATTCAATATTCTTCACCAATACCACAATTCAAAGGTGTCAACTCGTCTTCAGTCTTCCTTATTCATTGTTCAGCTTTCACATGCATATGATGTAATTGAAAATACCATGGCTTGGGTCAGGCGCACCTTAGTCTTCAGGGTGACATCTTTCCTCCTCAACTCTTTGAAGAGGTCTTTTGCAGCAGATTTGCCCAATGCAACGTGTCTTTTGATTTCTTGACTGCTGCTTCCGTGGTTGTTGACTGTGGACCCAAGTAAAATGAAATCCTTGACAACTTCAATCTTTTCTCCATTTATCATGGTGTTGCTCATTGGTCCAGTTGTGAGGATTTTTGTTCTCTTTATGTTGAGGTGCAGTCCATACTGAAGGCTGTGGTCTTTGATCTTCATTAGTAAGTGCTTCAAGTCCTCTTCGCTTTCAGCAAGCAAGGTTGTGTCAACTGCATAACGCAGGTTGTTAATGAGCCTTTCTCCAATCCTGATGCCCAATTCTTCTTCATGTAGTCCAGCTTCTGGTATTATTTGTTCAGCATACAGATTAAATAGGTATGGAGAAAGAATACAACCCTGACACACACCTTTCCTGACTTTAAATGAATCAGTATCCCCTTGTTCTGTCTGAACAACTGCCTCTTGATCTATGTAAAGGTTCCTCATGAGCACAATTAAGTGTTCTGGAATTCCCATTCTTTGCAATGTTATCCATAGTTTGTTATGATCCACACAGTCGAATGCCTTTGCATAGTCAATAAAACACAGGTCAACATCCTTCTGGTATTCTCTGCTTTCAGCCAGGATCCATCTGACATCAGCAATGATATCCCTGGTTCCACGTCCTCTTCTGAAACCAGCCTGAATTTCTGGCAGTTCCCTGTTGATACTCTGCTGCAGCTGTTTTTCCGACTAAAATCTTGGATCCATTTGTTGCTGTTAAAAAAAAGCTAAGACTCATATTTGGAGTGGCAGCCAACCCACTGGAGAACTAAAGTTCACATTTAAACACCCATTGACTCGAAGGCAATGTATTTTTTTTTTTTTTTCTTTTGGTTTGGTGGCCAGAAGCAAATGACATCTGACCCAAGACCCTGGACCCGACCTGAAAATAAGCCTCTTTATCTTTTTTTCTTTTTACCTTTGCTACAGTCGTACCTCTACTAATGTTCTCCTAAATTGAACAGATACTTATGCTCACCATTTTAAAACGTTTAATTGTTGGATATGTGGTGCTGCCCCAACCTCAAGTCAGTCTGGCCTTCCCTGGTGGGTCTCTCCACTACAGGGATCTAATTGGGTTGTTCTTGATCTATGGATAGAAGAACAATGGAGAAATAATTCATTACTACAGGAAATCACTTATCCATTAATAGATGGCCTCTTTCTGGATCTGAACAAAACCCAGGTCATAACCCTTAGTCTTAATACAACCCTTACTTTACTAAATTAAGTCACCCAAGAAGATCTAGCTAAAACCTACAAACAGTACTCTTTATATTGTAGGTCTGTGTCGACAACTGTGGAATGGATCGGTCTGGTTAATTCTCCAAGTAGGGAGGATAAATCAGATTACTCCCCTTTGCTGGGAACAGTCTAACCACATCCATATGAATAACCCAGTCATCACCACATCTATGGGATGGCTTCCAGTTTATTAATGTGCATCAGTTATAACCTTACAAATTACTGATTGGTTTGCCACCAACTGGCTATGATGCTCAGGTATCTATTGGGTAGCCCCTAATGACAGCTTTTGGCTATGTGGAACCAAAACTGGATTCTGGTTACCACCAGGCTGGATTGGAAGATACCCTCTGGCCTGAGCTGGACTCAAGGACGTGTTTTAACTGAACTCTCTTTACCAGATAAGGTACCCATATTAAAAGCTCAATGGTCTTGATCAGTGTTTCATTGGCTTGATCATTCAGTAGCAGTATTCATGCCTCAGGTAGGACTTGAAGATATAATGGAACATATAGAAATATTAACCAAATATGTACAAATTGCACTAAATGACAGTGCCAATAGGATTCACAAGATCAATACTGAAATAACAATGATGAGAAAAGCAATATTCTAAAACAGAATGGCCCTTTACATTCTCACTGAAGCCCAAGGGGGAAACTGTGCCACAATAAAATCTGATTGCTGTGTCTATATTCTTAACAATAGGGCTAATATTACACTCTTCATTAATCATAAGCAATATGTAGTATCTTGCCTTAATGATCTTGTTTCTTCCTTAACTGAGATTATAAGTAATTAATTTTCCTTTTGGGGTGGAGGGTGAGAAAAAATGCTACCTTATTTTGGAATATTTATATTCCTCTTCATTTCTATTATTGTAATTATAAAATGCTGTTTTGCTTTAGTTCAACACATTGTAAACCTGAAATGCTGTACTTCAAAACCATTTGATCCTTCCCATAAAATTATGCTGGTTTCACAAGCTTTCACTAATGATCGTGTTGTTTAATTGTCTCCCTTTTGTCTCCTTGGGTGTGTTTCATCTTGACCTCTATCATTCTCTCCTGACTGACAAATGTTCCTCAACTGTGGATTTGTCCATTAAGATGGTCCCCATAAAACCTACTCACCCTGAAGATGAAATGAGACCTATTAGCTCGGCAAGGTGAAGAAAATAGTTCTTATTAATCAAAGTTTCTCAAGAAAACAAACAAACTCCTTGCAGAAGAAAGGCTACTCCATTGTGAGTGATCAGCACCCCCCAAGTGGAGGCTTGACCAAAAGGGGGAAATATAAATGAAAAAGTTTCAAACTGGAGGAACTAATGTCAGAGATGAGAATGATGGGGCCAACATGCACTCCTAGGGAACAAAAGTTCTGGATGTAAACCATTTGAGAAGAATGTTTCAAGTTGTAAACAATTTGTTCCCAGGAAAAAATGCGTTCTTGACTACAATCCCGTATAATGAAACCACCTGGTGCCACTCACCTAGGTGGTAACTCACTCCTGCCTAGCCAAGTGGCAAACCTTTACATTTCAAAGGACTTCAAGGTGAAGCTGATCTCATCTACAATTAATCATTAACCCCCTACCTTTCCTATGTTCTCTTTGTTATATAGACCCCTCGCTCCACTTAAATGATGGAGTGCTTTGTATTTCTACTTAGTGCTACCCAGCTCAAGCTGTATTATTTCTCAATAAAATTCCTTCTTTTTCACTCATAACAAAGTATGAGATTTTCTTCTTTGACAGCATGTAAGACTTCATCTTCTAACCCCAACATACTTCTCCATCCTCATCCTCTACCACTCTCACTACATCTGCTTGCAGCCTGCAGCCACCTGTATTTTTCATTCTTTCCCACATACAGAACACATTTAAACTCCTCTGTGGTTTGCATATGCTCTTCCTCCAGCCTGGAGAAATGCATTTCTCCATGAACTTCTCAATTTATGGAAGTCTTGCTCATCCCGTAAGATACTGATCAAATATTACTTCCCTTGAAAATTATCTCCAGATTCCTCAGAAAGAGTCCCTCTGCCTCTGTTTGTACTCTTAGCAAAATCACTCCACTCACAACTTTATGAAACTCCTTATTACATTGCATATCCATTACATGTTTAAAATTACCCTGGATTGTGGGCATCTTATGGACAAAATTTAATATTTTCATCTTTGTGCTCCAAAGAAGGGCACTTTAGTGGGGATCAAGAAATAGTTGTTGACTGCATAATTAACTGGTGAGAATCTCTGAAATGCTTTTAACAGACGTGAAACCTATTATTTCACAACTAGAAATGAGGCCAGACTGTGAATCCCCATGAGAAATAATGGGGAGGGGGTGGAATGTGGGGGCTTAAATTGAAAGCAAAGATCAAACTCCCTGTCCTAATGACTTTAGGCAGGCACAGGGAAGCAAGGAGACAGGTAGACAGAGTGACTGCAGAGTGGGAGAAATTCCATAGAAAAGGGAAGCCGAGGACAGGTTTGTTTGTTTTATTGTTGGGCAGTCTAGCCCAATTCACAGAGAGCAGACAAAGAGAAAGACCCCTTTGTTTACACTAACTTTCCTTCTTCTCTGAAGGACAATCTGATACAGACCTTTAGAATAGAGGCAGAGCATTTCATTTGTAAATAGTGCTTAAATTGCTAAGAGCTTTGTTTTTGTAAAAGGTGATAGACCTGTCAAAGAGTTAATGCCGTTCTAGAGAAATGTGATAAGATCAGATAACTCTAATGTAATTTTAATCAGGGGAGAACAAAACCCAGGGAGGGTTATTGAACATAGATAGGAGAGATGCTTGCATCTGTCTGTGGCATTCTTCTCTTGGCTTCAGTCAGTTGCTTACACCTGGCCCATGCTGTGCCTTCTGTAGTCAAAGACAGCACCTACTTGCAACTAGGGACCACAGAAAACAAACGGCCTGCACTTTAAGACTGGCTGGTTAATTGTTACCTTAAAAATTTTGAAAAAAAAGAAAAAGAAGAACAGTTCCTGTCAAGTCAATTCAGACCCATGGAAACCTCCTGTGTCTTTACATAGCAGTGGTTAATCACTCGCAGCAAACTGAAAGGCCAGTGATTCGAACCCACCAGTCACTCTGTGGAAGAAAGATGTAGAGTCTGCTTCTGTGAAGATTGCAGCCTTGGAAAACCTACAGGGCAGTTCTACTCTGTCTATATGGTCACTGTGAGTTGGAGTCGACTCAACAGCAATGGATTTTTTAGGCTTTAGGAATCCTGATGGTGCAATGGTTAAGCACTTGCATGCTAACCAAAAGGTTAGCAGTTTGAACTCACCAGCCACTCCAGGAGAAAAGACCTGGTGATTCGCTCCTGTAAATATTACATCTAGGAAACCCTTTGGGCCAGCTCTACTGTCATATAGGGTCACTCTGAGTCAGAATAGACTTGACAGCATCTAACAGTAGCAACAACAGGCTGTATTTACTTTGGACACGTCTTCAGGAAAGACCAATCACTAAAGAAGAAAATCATGGTTGGTAAAGTAGAGGGTCAGTGAAAATGAGGGAAACAGTCAAGGAGATGGATTGATGCAATAGCCACAACAATAGGCTCAAACATACCAATGAGCGTGAAGATGCTACAGGACAGGGCGGTGTTTCTCTCTGTTATACATAAGGTCTCCGTGAGTCAGAGGTGATTGGATGGCAGCAAACAACCAAAAACAACAGGTTTTCTAGCCCACTCTAGTGGCCTTTGTCCTTCACTGGTCTATCTCCCCCATCAAGGGTAGAATGCCTATCCCTGCTACCGCCTGACCAAGCAAATCAAATTAATGTATTAGGGACTGAGTGTGCTAAATTTTATTCCCCTCAAACAAGTTAATCTTTCTAAAAGAAAATGCATTGGGAAGGAAACTGTTAGCAGAGAGAAAGGAATGAAGTGCTAATAATGGACTTTTCAAGCATTAATTGGGGGAAGGATTTGACCTCCAATTATTCGATGTGTGTATTGATTTATTTTGTCTATATATAAGGCCGACCTTGCACATTCTCCTCACTTTATCTTTGCATATAGTTCATATGGTTACCGAAGATAATAAAAACATGTTCACATGTGGGACAATACTGAAAAGCTCTAGCTGAGGTAAAATGTAATCAGGTCTTATTTACCCAGAATAATGCAGTTCTACTTAACCAGGGTGAAAAGTGAGAGCATGTGAATGACTCAGCCAACACAGGAGGGTGAAAGTAGACTGACCTCTGCATATGTGAGCGGGACTCGCTGAGTAGCCAGGGGGACGCAGAACGGGCTTCTGCCCACAGCCGTCTTCTTACAAAGTCCGTAATGAAGCTCAGAGGAGCTCAGCTCTGCACAACCAATTGAGCTGTGCCTCCCCCACCACTAATTCCTACGAATCTAGGAAAGGTAGCTGGGGAAGCAATTAGAGAAAAAGAAAAACAGTTTTTTCAGAGTCTTACTGCTCTTTGTACAAAATCAGAGTTTTGTTGCTGCTGTTGTTATTTTTTCAGCATAGGGCCAAAGGAAATAAAGCAGTCCAAGGCTTTAATGTCAAGTTCTGCCTTCGAATTCCTGTTAGAGAAAAAAAAAAATTATAGATAAAAGAACATACACACTTGTACACAAGACATATATTTCAAATATAAATTTGCACACGTAAACATTTTGCCTTTTTTCATGTCACATTTATTCATTTTAATACAGCAAATATTGACCATGTTCTGTGCGCAAAACGCTCAGTTATAGCTATGAAAATAAATTAGTTCTACATTTCAGGAGCTCAAAATCTAGTGGAGAAAGAGCCATAGATAATAATCTCTGAAATAAGGATTTAGCAAGGATGTGTGTAGTAATAATAGCAATAGTGATTATTCAGAAACACCTTTTGAGCTCATCAAGAGCTTGGCTGCTAACAAAAGGCTGACAGTTCAAATCCACCTGCTGCTCCTCTCCTCGGAAACCTTATGAGGCAGTTCTCTGTTCTATAGGGCCACTATGATTTGGAATCAACTTGACTGCAATGGGTTTTGTTTTTAATAGCTTCTTGGCCCCATCTCTTCCCAGCCACTTTTGCAGGGGCCAGTCTCACACTGGCTTCAACCAGCTTTGCCACAGGGCAATCTGAGAGTGACTAACCTTGGCCTATGCCACTCACCTCTTGATTCATGGCCTGGGTCTTACTTGAAGCCACGGTATGGGGCATCCACAAGAACCACTTGATACTTAGGCTTTTCACATCTGGAAACGTGGGGGAGCTGAGGTAGTAAAATAAGTGGTGTCTTTTTTTTTTTAATTGTGCTTTAGGTGGGTTTTTGGCTTTAGGCGAAAGTTTACACAGCAAATTAGTTTCTCATTAAACAATTAATACACAGATTGTTTTGTGACATTGGTTCCTAATCTCATGATGTGTCAATACTCTCTCCTTTTTGACCTTGGGTTCCACATTTCCATTCATTGAGTTTTCCTGTCCCTTCCTGCCTTCTTGTCTTTGTTTTGGGCTGGTGTGTCGATTTAGTTTAGTATACATGCTTGAACTACATGTGTTATTGTTTGTTTTAAAGTCCTGTCTAATCTTTGGCTGAAGAGTGGACTTCAGGATTGACATCACTACTGAGTGAGCGGGGGGCCCAGGGGCCACACTCTCGGGGTTTCTCCAGTCTCTGTTAGACCAGTAAGTCTGTGTGTGTGTGAGTTTGGATTTTTTTCTACATTTTTCTCCCACTCTGTCTAGGACCCTCTATTGTGATCACTGCCAGAGCAGTTGGTGGTGGCAGTGGGGTACAATCTTGTTCTGGACTCAGTCTGGTGGAGGCTGTGGTAGTTGTTGTCCATTAGTCCTTTGAACTAATCTTTCCCTTGTGTCTTTGGTTGTCTTCATTCTCCTTTGCTCCAGTTGGGTGGGACCATTAAATGTATCTTAGATGGCCACTCACAAGCTTTTAGGACCCCAGATGTTATTCACCAAAGTAGGATGTAGAACACTTAAGAGCGGGTGCCTTGGACCAATCAGGAAGAGATGCTGATACATAAATTCTTACTCCCTGTTGTCATCCAGGACAAACAATTCCGAGGCACTTTTTTTTTTTAGTTGTACTTCAGATGAAGGTTTACACAACAAACTAGTTTCTTATTAAACAGAACACATATTATTTTATGACATTGGTTAACAACCCTACAACATGTCAACACTCTCCCTTCTCGACCCTGGGTTCCCTATTACCAGCTTTCCTGTCCCCTCCCGCCTTCCAGTTCTTGCCCCTGGGCTGTTGTGCCCCTTTAGTTTCATTTTGTTTTATGGGCCTGTTTAATCTTTGGCTGAGGGGTAAACCTTAGGAGTGACTTCATTACAGAGCTAAAAGGGTATTCAGGGGCCATACTCTCAGGGTATCTCCAGTCTTTGTCAGGTCAGTAAATCTGGTATTGCTTGTGAGTTAGAATTTTGTTCTACATTTTTCTTCAGCTCTGTCTAGTACCCTGTATTGTGATCCCTGTCAGAGCAGTCAGTGCTGGTAACCAGGCACCATCTAGCTGTCCTGGACTCAGTCTGGTGGACATTGTGGTAGACGTGGTCCATTAGTCCTTTGGACTAATCTTTCCCTTGTATCTTTAGTTTTCTTCATTCTTCCTTGCTCCCAAAGGGGTGAGACCAGTGGAGTATCTCAGATGGCCACTCATAGGCTTTTAAGACCCCAGACACTATTCACCAAAGTAGAATGCAGAACATTTTCTTTATAAACTCTGTTATGCCAATTGAACTATATGTTCCCTGAGATCACAGTCCCCACAGCCCTCAGCCCAGGAGTTTGGTCCCTCAGGGAATTTGGATGTGTCTATTTTTTTATGAGAGGTACATTTCATAAGATTCTTCAGAAAGCCCCATGCATGCAATCTATTACCTGTCATTTACAGTGGTGGCCAATCCTAGCATTGCCTTGCATCTTTTATGTGTTCCTGTTTCCTGGATTTACTTCTCAATTAATTATCTGGACATGAGTCTTTGTTTCACGTCATACTTTTGAGGGAACCCAGGCTAACACAAAAAATAGTAATTGATATTTTTGACCCTTTACTGTATATCAGACATCACATCAAGCATTCCATATGTTAGAACTCAGTTGATTATTTCCAGAAATCTCTGAAGCTATAAGGAGGTATTATTTTCATTTTACGAATAAGGAAATATGTTTAAGAAGTTCAGTAACTTTCTCAAGATCATACTGTTGGTTACTGCCAAAATTTTAAAAACAAATTTGTTTAATGTCAAAGTCCAGGCTTTCAGAGGAACAACCAAAAGCTTAAAAGTATGTGTTTAGTGTGGCGAGCGTTGTGGTGGCCTCCCCAACATCTGTTTTACTTTTCCTTTATAGTCATGTGGTTTGAGTGGGTTTGATCTCACTGCCTCCTCCCGCCACCCATACATTTGAGAGGTGGTCCCTGATTGGTCTAAACCTGATTAATCCCATCATGTTTGCATAGCGATTACTTCAGATACATATAACCAGGGCTCCACTCATCAGAACACAGTGTTTCCCAGTAATTGTTTCATACCTGTGCACATGACCCAAGATGCTTCCAGTAGAGGTCAATAACTGCTTAACAGTGGAATGCTCCAATTTCAGTCCTGTGACTACTTCTCTGTCTGCATTCACTCATCTGGTGATCTCATCCAGTTTATGGCTTCAAATAGCATTTAACTTTTTAAATACCTCTTAGACATTGCCGCTTAGATGTCTAATAGGCATAAACTTAATATGTCCAAAAATGAATTCCAGATTCCTTCTTTCTCATATTAATTAATGCCAATTCCAATCTTTCAATTGCTCAGCCCTAAACCTTGGAGACATCTTTGACTGCTCCCTTTTGCTCACACCTACAATCATTCACCAACAGTTTGCTCTACCTTTGAAGAAAGAATAAGCAGAATCTAACCATGACTCGGCACTCTGCAGCTACCACCTCAGCCCAAGCCACCACATCTTCTGCCAAGATTATTTTTCAACTAGCTTCTCTGTACTCCCACAGCCTACCTCTTACCTACTCTTATTATAGTGCTTATCTGCTTTAATATTTTTATTTAACCTTTGGAAAATGCTTCCATCGCTCATATAGAATTAAGTGATTATGAATTCAAGGCTGATG
The DNA here is from genome assembly GCF_030014295.1 of Loxodonta africana. Lineage (NCBI taxonomy): Eukaryota > Metazoa > Chordata > Mammalia > Proboscidea > Elephantidae > Loxodonta > Loxodonta africana. The sequence goes on from NC_087351.1 coordinate 37,192,107, forward strand.
GCTAAGTATATCCAGCATTTCAATTAGGCATTTGGAGCAAGGCAGTTTTGGGTGATTGTTGAAATGTTCAAGGAGCAGCTAGTAGATTGGAACTCCCGACATTTTGGTTAGCAGCCAAACGCTTAACCACTGTGCCACTGGGATCCTCTAGAAGATTACAGAGCAAAGTTTTGAATAGCATCAGTTACAGAGAAGAAGGAGGCTGGCTGTCCATTTCTTGAACTAATATTCTGAGAGGTCAAATCATTGCTTGGGACAATTTTTATGCCTTCCCCTAGAACTTGGGCTCCTTGATAAGGGGAGAAACCTTCAGGCCAGGAATCAGGAGAGCTGGTACTAGTTCTACCTAATTAACTTTTTCCCTTAGATAAGTCACTTAAATTTCTAAGTTATTAATCTTCTCATGTGCAAAATGGGATAAATAATATCTACTTACATACCTCACAAAGCTGTTGTCAGTAATAAGTGGTATCATTTAAAAATGATAGAGTCTTAAATGGTTTCCATGAAATCCTGCTGAAAAATGTATGGGAACTTCCCTTTCCCCTGAATTGTATGTAAAATTGTATCTGTGTAGGGGCATAGTACACTTTTTTCTGGGAATAAAGTGCAGTTTTCATCTCCTTCTCAAAGGGATCCATTACCCAAGAAAGATTAAGATCTTCTGGTAGAGGAGCTTTGTAAATGATGAAGTACTATTCAAATAAAAATGATATACTGTCAGTACCTTCTATTAGACTCCTTAGCCATTCTCAACGACTTTGTTGTATATAGGGACAGAGTTTCTTTAGTTAGAAATTGTGAATTCAGCCTTTAAAAAACAACAATGAATCAACATTTTTTTTTTTTTTTTGAGTGTCTTTAGCTGGCTGGAAACCCTGGTGGTGTAGTGGTTAAGTGCTACGGCTGCTAACCCAAGGGTTGGCAGTTCGAATCCACCAGGTGCTCCTTGGAAACTATGAGGCGGTTCCACTCTGTCCTATAGGGTCACTAGGAGTTGGAATCAACTCGATAGCACTGGGTTTGGTTTTTTTTGGTTAGCTGGCTAGCAAGGTTGGTAAACATGCATTCACATAAAAATAGTTCAGAATATGTAGTTCAACAATCCTGATATGGCTCTAGTCAAGACTAACTATAAAGTTCTGAAGGCAGATAGGATAACTACAACTAAAATGTCAATAGCGCTCTCATTGTACTTTTTCAGTTACAAAAGGAAAATTTCCTTACAATCTAGTTCCTTCTTTCCTTTCCTTCTCTTTCCTCTCTTCTTCTCTCCCTCTTTTCTTCCTTCTCTCCCTCCCTCTTCCCTTCCTTTCTTCCTTGCTCCCTTCCTGCCTTCCCCAGGTATTTCTTGAATGCCTAGCAGACCTCGAACAACAGTAAGCTGGCATTGGCATCAGTTCGTCCAGCACCTGTTTTCTCACAAGTTTCGAGAGGGGACACCCTGGTACCAGGCGAAGAGTGTAGTACTGGGAGTCTGAAGCCTGTCTGAAAGCCCCAGCTCTGCTATTAAAATCACTCTGTGACCCTCTCCCGGTCACTTAACCTGCTGTGCTGCTATTTGCTCATCTGTAAAATTACTCTCCCCCTTCGGCTCGTCATGAGGATAAAAGAAAATAATAGGTGGCAAAGTGCATGGAATGGTAAAAGTCTAATACTAAATCAAAGTATTATCACTTTAGAAGTTTATCCCTGAGTAGTGCTGACACTGACACATGGAAGTTAAAGCTGCAATTAGGGGCTTGCTTCATCTTTAATCCACCAATAATAAAGCATTCTCCGAGCAGTGACCCAATTTCAGGTGCCCTGTTGTCATTTGCAACTTTTTCTTCTTATTCTTGGTATAAGTAGAGTGACTCAGAATTTTTGAGGACAATTCCAATATTAACTAGTCTGAAGTGTTGCTTAAGTATGGTTGAGAAAATGTGTCGTAAAGATATTAGGAGTCTTACTAATGGGTGTAGGCATGTGTGATGGTTTTGTTTCGTTCAACAAAGGTTGACTGAGACCTGCTATGTGCCAGACCCTGGGAATACAGAGAATACTACACATTCTAGACCTGAGGGAGCTGTGAAATATGGGAAATATAATTATAGCTGTTATCTTTTAGTGAACACACACTATATGCCAGGCACACTGCTAACCAGTTGCCATCAAGTCGATTCTGACTCACGGTGACCCTATCAGCATCAGAGTAAAACTGTGCTCCACAGGGTTTTCAGTGGCTGATTTTCAGAAGCATTAAACTGTTTGCACTACCCAGGGACTCCAGAAGAGTTCTAATTTTTTTCATATATTCTTTAAGCCTCCCAGCTTCATAACAAAGTAAACCAAAACAAACCAAACCCATTGCTGCTAAGTCGATTCTGACTCATAGTGACCCTATAGGACAGAGTAGATCTGCCCTGTAGAGTTTCCAGGGAGTACCTTGTAGATGTGAACTGCCTACATTTTGGTTAGCAGCCATACCACTTAGCCACTACACCACCAGGGTTTCCCATAATCAAGCAGCTAATTTTGTTCTCATGTTTCAGATAAGGCATTTGAGCCTCAGAGACGTTGTTTGCTCAAGATCACACAGCTAATAGGCTTCATAGAGAGCACAGAGCTTTTTTCTGCCTGACTTATGGATGCTGAATGGAAAGAGAGGAAAGTTCTTAGCCTCCAAGAAAGGCCAGAAAAACAACCAAAGGATTGTATTGAAGACAAAATGAAGCAATATGCTTTTCTAGTCCTGGGAGATGAAATATGTTCCGTTTAATAGATGCAGTTGGATCACTTCTTGCTTGGTATTTGGAAGCCATCTAGATATTTACCAAAGAAGCCCTATCATCATCTGGATAATTCTAAACAACAAACAGGCTTAGATAATGCTAACATTTTCATGTCCCAAATCTGTAAGATAATAATTAAAATGCCTTTTCACATGAAAGCCATACCTTTGGTAAACCAGATTAATCAAATATTAGCTGCAATTTTATTTATTTTATATTTAGTGCTATCTAGTAGGTGCCTATTCTATATTCTACTCTGACAAAATAAAGAACAGATTAGGTCAAGAGTTTTATTTGTACTTTTCTTCCACGTTTTGATAATGACTTTGGGGACTGGGAAATCATAGATGTCTTCTTACTCTCCTGGTAAGTACTCAAGCCCAAAGTTCTGCTGTGAGAGTTTTACCTGACAGCTTTGGACTTTGTTAAATTCAAAGTCCCCTCTGAGAAAGTTAACACTTTAAATCAAGCACTGGCAAACAATGACCTGTGGGCAAAATCTGGACCATGTCCGGTTTTTGTATGTACAGCCTACAAGAGCTAAGAAGGGTTTTTATATTTTTGAATGTTAAAAAAAAAAAAACCTAAAGGGTATGTAACAGAAACCATATATGGCTCACAAATACTAAAATATTTGGCCCTTTATGAGGAAGTTTGCTGACCCCTACTTTACATGGTAAAGAGTGGTTTTCTCAGGGAAAGTCAGGTTTTCAAAGGGAAGACAGAGAGTTTTTGTGGATTCTGTGTATGTTTCCCACAAATTGAGGGCATGTGGGAGCCACAGAGGTATGCCACTTGATCTACTGGGATTTCTCCTCAAAAGAAAACCAAAAAAAAACAAAAAAAAACCCAAACCCAGTGCGGTCGAGTCGGTTCCGACTCATAGCGACCCTATAGGACAGAGTAGAACTGCCCCATAGAGCTTCCAAGGAGCACCTGGTGGATTTGAACTGCCGACCCTTTGGTTAGCAGTCGTAGCACTTAACCACTACACCACCAGGCTTTTCCCTCGAAAGAAAACTTGCCCTTAAATTGCAAAGAATACAATTCTTTGATAGTCTCCACCTGTGAGGCCTTTAGGACCTACCCTAGCTTTTGAGCTGAAACCATGTTCTCCCTGGGCAGCACTGGCCAGTGTCTGACCATAGCAAGGCTGCAAGGGCCTGGCCTTTGCTACCCAATGGGGGACTTCTCTAGAGCTACCCTCTGGGCTGGTCGAGATGTCAGTTCTGCATCTCTTGGAAATCCTGCTTCCTCCTTCACTTTCCTTTCACAGACATCCAATTGGTGTCTCAGTCTGAAGGCTTTCTGTTGCCAATTCTGCTTCCTCCCCATTTTTTCTTTTACAATGTTGATCTCCTCCTTCCCTCTTCCCACCCTAGTGACTGACTTGCCCACCTAACTCTGTCTCAGCATCTGCTTCCCAGAAACTCTAATTTCCTACCTACCTCTGGGCACCACCAGGATAAGAAACACGGTGTCAAGTGGTGGTATGGAACGTATTATATCCTCCAGAAGTGTGTGTCAACTTGGCTAGGCAATGATTCCCAGTATTGTGTGGTTGTCCCACCATTTTTTGATCTGATGTGATTATCATATGTGTTGTAAAGTCTAACCTCTATGATATTAATGAGGCAGGATTAGAGGCAGTTATGTTAATGAGGCAGGACTCAATCTATAGGATTAGGTTGTATTTTCAGTCAATCTCTTTAGAGAGATAAAAGAGAGAAGCAAGCAGAGTGGGGAGGGACCTCATTCCACCAAGAAAGAAGAAGCAGGAATGGAATGTGTCCTTTGGACCTGGGGTCCCTGAGCTGAGAAGCTCCTAGACCAGGGAAAGCTTGATGACAAGGACATTCCCCCAGAGCCGACAGAGATAGAACGGCTTCTCCTGGAGCTAATGCCCTGAATTCAGACGTCTAGCTTCCTAAACTGTGAGAGAATAAATTTCTCTTTGTTAAAGCCATCCACTTGTGGTATTTCTGTTATAGCAGCACTAAATAACTAAGACAAGTGTATCCTGAGAAAAACAGCTTTACTCACAATCTGATATTATGTTGGGCATAGAAAGTGAACAATAAGGTGAAAAGACAGCAAGATAAGAAAATTTTGGGATAGTGAAATATAATTTTACTTGAAAATTGTATGAAAATCAATTGCGTATGCTAAGTACATTGCCCCAAAACCCACCCACTGCTGTCAAGTTGATTCCGACTCATCGTGACCTATAGGACAGAGTAGAACTTCCCCATAGGGTTTCCAAGGCTGTAAATCTTTAGCAGACTGCCAAATTTTTCTCCTGAGGAGCAGATGCTCAGTTCAAATCACTGACCTTTTGGTTAGCATCCAAGTGCTTTAACCACTGCACCACCTAAGTGTGTTGCCAGATTGAGTTAATGAAAATACAGGACCCCCAGTCATATTTCAACTTCAGATCAATGACAAATCTTTTAGTACTAGTATGTTCCCTAGTATAAATATGTCCCAAAGGAGAGCTCCAGAACAAAGATTACCCGTTGGATGAGTCCTGCATTGGGATAAAATAATAGTATTTTGGCATAACTATACCCCCAATATTGCATGAGACATATTTATACTGAAGAAAATTATTCATAGTTTACCAGAAATTAAAATCCGACTGTATGTTCTATATTTTGCCTGGCAACTCTAGTTATAGCATTATCTACCTAAAGAAAATCTTTTGAAGCATAAATTGTATCTTAATTAATCAGAATGACTAGCCTTTTAAGGTTGGATGGGGGTTTAAGATTCTCTATTCTAACACATACATTTATCTGATGAGGAAACTGAGGCCCAGACTATGTCTTGTCCTGGGTCATTGAGCAAATTAGCCTTAGAACTCCACCTTAACCCCCAAGTATTGACTCCAGTTCAGAGATCTCTCTAGTTCATTACTCAGCCCACTTCCAAAAAAAGACACATTTCCAGCGCCTGTGATTCAGCACTGTTTTTTCGAGCATCAGTTGCCTTTTTTCTATCCCCCTTTGTACCAAGTAGGCCTTCATCCTGAAATGGCTTTTTTTGCTTTGGTTGACACGTAGAATCTGAGTAATTAGTAGACTTCACAAAATATTTATCTCGATGCTTGGTTCCATGTAGATATACTGATGTTTCTATTTTCAAGATTAAAATAGTTATTGTGAAAACTCTGAAAGTATAAAAGAGGACCAAGATGAAAATAAAAGTAATAATAATAATAAAAAATCTTCAATGCAGAGATAGCCACTACAAATATCTTAGTAGGATCCTTTGTTTTTCTATTAAAAAAAAACTCAAAACTGAGCTAGCATTCTTTATATAGAAAGAGAGATGTTACCTTTCTTTATAAATTATAACCTATATATAAATTAAAAACTATATATATAATTATATTAATTTCATATTATATATTTATATATGATTATAGTCATTGAATATATATTCGCAGATTCATACATTTTATATTACATATTTGTATACACTATAATAATATATAATATATATTAAACATATCTATGTATTTTATCAGCTAACAATATTCATAAGTAGTTTTCTGGTTCTTACATATTTTCTGCCACAGAATACTTAATGGCTGGATAGGCTCTATTGCATGGATATATCATGGTTTATTCAACCACTTTCCTATGAAATTCATTGGGTTTGTTTTTTTTTTCGCTGATGATAATTGATGCTTTCCTTAGCATTATTATAGATAACACTCTGCACACTTTACTGATTATTTCCACATTTAATGGGTACACATGAATTGCTTATAGAGGAAATTCATTTTAAAGGTTATTAATATATGTTACCAGAATGTTCTGCAGAAAGATTGGCCAGTAAATACCTGGCAAACAATGTATGAGAGGGCCCTGTTCTGCACATTTGTTAACCATGGTTATTGGCAACTTAAAAAAAAAAAAAAAATTAAAGTGTCTCTATGAGAAGTAAAACAATGGCATAGATTAATTTAATTTGCATTTCACTGGTTAAAAGAGAAGTGGAAAAAAATTTTTTCTTACATTTATATGCCATTGGTACTTTTTCTATAGTGAATTCTGTTTTTCTTCTTTGTATATAATTTTTTATTGGAATGTTCATTTACTTATTAACTGGAACTTTTAAAAATACATTAAGGTTCTTAATCTTTTTTTCTGTTGTATCCCAGAAATATTTTTTCTAGTGTCTTTGGTGTGATTCATTCTCCTTTGCTCCAGGTAGGTTGAGACCAATTGATGATCTACCCTGACCTTTAGGGTCGCCGTAAGTCGGAATCAACTCGATGGCAACGGGTTTGGTGTTTGGCTTTTTAGATGACTGCTTGCTAGCTTTTAAGACCCCAGACGCCACTCACCAAAGTGGGATTCAGAACCTTTTCTTAATACACTTTGTTATGCCAGTTGACCTAGATGTCCCCTGAAACCATGGTCCCCAGACCCTCACTCCTGCTGCTGTGTCCCTCAAAGTGTTTGGTTGTATTCAGGAAACCTAACTTTTGGATTAGTCCAGTTGTGCTGACTTCCCCTGAATTGTGTGTTGCCCTTCGCTTCACCTAAATTAGTTCTCGTCTACTATCTAATTAGTGAATACCCTCTCCCTCCTTCCCCACCCTCGTGACCATCAAAGAATTGTTTTCTTCAGTGTTTAAACCTTTTCTTGAGTTCTTATAATAGTGGTCTCATACATTTGTCCTTTTGCTACTGACCAATTTCACTCAGCATAATGCTTTCCAGATTTCTCCATGTTATGTTTCAAGGATTCATCCTTGTTCTTAATTGTTGCTTAATATACCACTGTGTGAATATACCATAATTTGTTCATTCATCGGTTGATGGACACCCTGGTTGTTTCCATCTTTTTGCTACTGTAAACAGTGCTACAGTGAACATGGGTGTGCATATATCTATTTGTGTGAAGGCTTTTATTTCTCTAGTATATATTCCAAGGAGTAGGATTGTTGAATCCTATGGTAGCTTTATTTCCAGCTTTTTAAGGAAGTGCCAAATCGATTTCCAAAGTTGTTGTCTCATTTTATATTCCCACCAGCAGTGTATAAATGTTACAGTATCTCTACAACATTTACTATTTTGTATTTTTTGGATTAATGCCAACCTTGTTGGAGTGAGATGATATCTCATTGTAGTTTTGATTTGCATTTCTCTAATGGCTAATGATCGCGAGCATTTCCTCATGTATCTGTTAGCCATCTGATTATCTTTAGTGAAGTGCCCATTCATAGTTTTTGCCCATTTTTTCTATGTGTGTTATTTATTTATTTTTATTAACTTTTATTGAGCTTCAAGTGAACGTTTACAATTCAAGTCAGTCTGTCACTTGCCCATTTTTTAATTGGGTTATTTGTCTTTTTGTTGTTGAGGTTTTGCAGTATCTTGTAGATTTTAGAGATTACATGCTGACTGGATTTGTCGTAGCCACAAACTTTTTCCTAGTCTGTAGGTAGTCTTTGGATGAGCATAAGTGTCTGATTTTTAGGAGCTCCCAGTTATCTTGCTTCTCTTCTGATGTTTGTGCATTGTTAGTAAAATTTTGTATGCTGTTTATGCCATGTGTTAGGGTTCCTAGCATTGTCCCTGATTTATCCTCCATGATCTTTTTCATTTCAGATTTTATACTTAGGTCTTTGATCCATTTTGAGTTCGTTTTCGTGCATGGTCTGAGGTATGGGTCCTGTTTCATTTTTCTGCAGATGAATATCCAGTTATACCAGCATCATTTGTTAACGAGACTGTCTTTTCCCTATTTAACAGACTTTGGGCCTTTGTCAAATATCAGCTGCTCATAGGTGGATGAATTTATGTCTGGATTCTCAATTCTGCTCCATTGGTCTATGTATTTGTTTTTGTATGAATACCAGACTGTTTTAACTACCATGGTGGTATTAAAAAAAAAAAAAACAGTGCTATTGAGTCGATTCCGACTCATAGCGACCTTATGCAATGCCCCATAGGGTTTCTGAGGAGCGCCTGGTGGTATAATAAGTTCTAAAGTCAGGTAGTTTGAGGCCTCCCACTGTGTTCTTTTTTTCAGTAATGCTTTACTTATCTGGGGCCTCTTCCCTTTCCATATGAATTTGGTGATTTGTTTCTCCATCTCACTAAAAAAATGACATTGGAATTTGGGTAGGGATTGCATTGTATCCGTAGATCGCTTTGGGTAGAATAGACATTTTCACAATGTTGAGCCTTCCTACCCATGACCTAGGTATGTTTTTCCACTTATGTAGGTCTCTTTTGGTTTCTGCAGTAGAGTCTTGTAGTTTTCTTTGTATAGGTCTTTTATGTCTCCGGTTAGATTTATTCCTAAGTATTTTATCTTCTTGGGGGCTGTGGTAAATGGTATTGATTTGGTAATTTCCTCTTCGAAGTTCTTTTTGTTGGTATAGAGGAATCCAAGTGATTTCTGTATGTTTATCTTGTATCTGCTCTAATTTTTATTTTTTGCTTTCTTCTGGTGCCCAAGGGCTCTATTTGCTGTTCTCTTTCTATTTGTTCGAATCATAGGGTTAATTCTTTAATTTTGGAACACTTCTTCTTTTTGGGTATGTGCATTTATTGCTATAAATTGACCTCTGAGCACTGCTTTTGCTGTGTCCCAAGGCTCTGGTAGGATGTGTTTTCATTCTCATTTGAGTATGTGCATTTATTGTTATAAATTGACCTTTGAGCACTACTTTTGCTGTGTCCCAAAGGCTCTGGTAGGATGTGTTTTCAGTTTCATTTGATTCTATGAAATTCTTTATTCCAACCTTAATTTCTTCTATAACCAATAGTTTTTCTTTTTTTAGCAAGGTGGTGTTCAGTCTCCGTATGTTTGATTTTTTTTTCCTTGCTTTTTCTGTTCTTGGTTTCTACTTTTATGGCTTTATGGTCAGAAAAGACGCTTTGTAATATTTCCATATTTTGGATTTTGTTAAGGCTTGCTTTATGGCCTAATATGGGGTCTAGTCTAGAGAATGTTCCATGTACGTTGGAAAACAAAGTATACTTGGCTGTTGTTGGGTGGAGGGTCCTATATGTTGTCTATGAGGTCAGTTTGTTTGGTTGTGACATTTAGATCTCCCATGTCTTTTTTGAGCTTCTTTCTGGGTGTTCTGTCCTTCACCGAAAGTGGTGTGTTGAGACTCCTGCTATTATTGTGGTGCTGTCCAGCTTTCTTTTCAATGCTGTTAGAGTTTGTTTTATGTATTTTGGAGCCCTATCATTGGGTGTGTAAATATTTATTATGGTTATATCTTCCTGGTGTATTGACCCTTTAATCATTATATAGTGTCCTTCCTTATCCTTTGTGGTGGATTTTACTTTAAAATCTATTTTGTCAGAAATTAATATTGCCACTCCTGCTCTTTTTTGACTGTTGTTTGTTTGATATATTTTTTCCATTCTTTGAGTTTTAATTCATTTGTGTCTTTATATCTCAGCTGTGTCTCTTATAGGCAGCATATAGATGGATTGCCTTTTTTAATCCTTTCTGTCACTCTGTCTTTTCTGGTGCATTTAGTCCATTTACATTCAGAGTAATCATGGGTAGTTATGAGTTTAGTGCTGCCATTTTGATGTCTTTTTTTGTGTGTTGTTGACAGTTCCTTTGTTCCACTTAATTTCCTGTGCTGAGTCATTTTTCTTTATATTTTTTCTTTTCCTCTTTTTCATTGCTGTTGATTTTGTATTTGCTGAGTCTTTATGTTTTTCTTGTGTTTTATTTTGATGTGTAGGATTGTTATTTTCCTTTGTGGTTACCTTAATATTTATCCTTATTTTTCTAAGTTTAAACCGTTCTTTTATTTCTTTATATCGCCTAAATTTCCTCTCCATATGAAAGATCTATGACTACATTTTTTAGTCTCTCTTTTTTTTTTTTATGTTGTCATCTTTTACATAATGATGCCACTATTTCCCTGTTTTGAGAATTTTAACTTTGATTTATTTTTGTGATTTCCCTACCTGGGTTCATATCTGGTTGCTCTGTCCTGTGTTCTAGTTTTGGGTTGTTGTCTGACATTAGCTTTCTAACCAGGGTACTCCCTCTAGTATTTCTTATAATTATGGTTTGATTTTGCAAATTCCCTAAACTTCTGTTTATCTGGAAGTGTCCTAATTTTGCCTTCATATTTGAGAGATTGTTTTGCTAGATATATGATTCTTGGCTGGCATTTTTTTTTTCCTTCAAGGCTTTATATATGTCATCTCTTTGGCATCTTACCTAAATGGTTTCTGCTAAGTAGTCAGAGCTTAGTCTTATTGACTCTCCTTTGCAGGTTACTTTTTGTTTATCCCTAGTCGCTCTAAAAATTCTGTCTTTATTTTTGGTTTTGACAAGTTTGATTATCATACATGTGACTTTCTTTTGGATTTACCTTGTGTAGAGTTCGATGAGCATCTTGAATAGATATCTTTTCATCTTTCATGATATCAGGGAAGTTTTCTGCCAACAAATCTTCCACAATTCTCTTTATGTTTTCTGTTATCTCCCTGTACTGGTACTCCAATCACTCATAGGCTATTTCTCTTGATAGAGTCCCACATAGTTCTTAGGGTTTCTTCATTTTTTAAAAATTCTTTTATCTGATTTTTCCTCCAATATGTTCATGCCTAGTGCTTTATCTTTAATATCACCAATTCTGACTTCCATTACCTCAGGTCTGCTGTTGTGACTTTCTACAGAATTGTCCAATTCTCAAATTTTGTTGTCGATCTTCTGAATTTCTGTTTGCTCTCTCTCTATGGATTCTTGTAGCCTATTACATTTGTCATTGTGCTCTTGCCTAATCTGCTTAAGTTCTTCTAATGCTTTGTCTGTGTGCTGCTTGGCTTGTTCTACATTTTGTCTCATCTCCTTCCTGATCTCTTGAAGAGTTCTGTATATTAATCTTTTGTATTCTACCTCTTCTAATTCCAGGAAGTTCTCTTCATACGGAAGATTTCTTGATTCTTTGTTTTGGGAGCTTGCTAAAGCTATTGTGTTCTGCCTCCTTATGTGATTTGATATTGACTGTTGTCTCAGAGCCATCAGTATATGGTTATATTTATCTAGGTTTGCTTACTGTGTCCTAGCTTCTTGTTTAGTTTTGTTTTGATATGACCAGATAGGCTGCTTGATTGAGCTAGTTTGATTATTGATGCCTCTGAAGTTCTAATGTCCTGTGACCAGATGGTTAGAGCTGTCACTAGGCATGTGAGCGCAGGAGTCTATTCGCTTTTCTTGTATGGATTTAGCTCAGGTGTCCAGACAGTCACCAAATGTGTGGTGCAGGCTCTCACCTATGGTCCTAGACTAGCAGGGGTGTTTGGTAAAAGAAGAGGTAGCTAGCTGCAGTAGGGGGTCATGTGCTGAGCAAGGCAGGGATCTGACAACTGATCCTGAGTGTCTGTGAGGAAAGCGTATCCCTGTTCCCTAGAGCACGTAGGCGAATGGGTTTTGCAGCTGGACTATGGGCACCCCATGCTGTTGGCTGTAAGGACTGGGAGGCATCACTTATCCTTGGACCCCTGTCATGGGTGGCTTTGTTTCGTGGGTGGAACCACCAGTCCTCAGGCCCCTATTGTGGGTAGGTGAGGACCCTGGTTAATTGGCAGAATGGTGTTAAATTCCATGAACTTGCCTCTCCACCATGTAGCTGAAACAGTTGAAGTTAAATTTCAGGTTTATACCCTGTTGTACTGTGCTAATGAGGGCCTAATGTGTTGAAATGGGCTCACTCAGGTCTATGCAGGAGTGAAAGGCATTCAAAGTCTGTGGACGCCCTATGCCCTTGGCTAGGCAAAGGGGCTGTTTCTTCCCTGGGTTCCTGGCTTAGGGGAGCTGGAGGATTATTTTTTTCCCATTTGTTAATTTGATCCCTCTCCAAGGTTGGGAGAATGGCTCAGAGAGAGTGCAGGGTACTTCTTCCATCTCAGGGGATGAAGCCTACTGGACCCAGTGCAGAAGAGGAAGGGAGCAGATGAGTGGGAGAGAGTTTTTTTTCCCAAAGGGGTATTTTTGGATCCACAAGGTAGATTAAACATGGGCACTTATCTATTTGCCAAATGAGGGCCACTTCCTGCTTGTTTTGGAGGGTTGGGCAGACTCTCCACCGCTCGTTCTCTCTTGATGCAGAAAAATGCATCCCAAACACCACTGCTTGCCTTATGGCTCTGGTACCAGTAGAACTGGCCTGCAGGGTGCTGGTTCCTGCAGAGTCAGGTTTGGCAACTTTTTGCTGCTTCTGAACCGTTTCTCCCTCCCCCTTCCACTCAGTCCAATTCCTCAACTTTGCCTTTGTTGTTTAGGGCTCCTAGCTTGTCATATGTAATCAATTCATTTGTTTTGTTGGGTCTTTGTTGTAAGAGGGACCACAGGAAACATCTGACTACTGCACCATCTTGGCCCCGCCTCTTCTGTACCTGGTCAATTCTTCCACTTGTTCTTCATAATCTTTTATGTTATACTGATAAAGACCCTCCTTAATTCACAAAAATATATTCATCTGTATTTTTAATGAACAAATAGAACAGTTTACATTTAGCTCTTTAACCCAGATTGAATTTATTTCCACATGTAGTTAGTTTTCTTCTTGATTTTTGCAATATGAGCATTTTAAATGTGTTTAAAGTGAAAAAGTCCCTAATAAAAACAGTTTTTCAAATACCACCATTTCCTGCATTCCCAAAAGAAGAAGAAAGTATGCAAAGAATGTGTAAATGTTATGACCCCCAGGGATTTCTCAGGAGAGAACACTTCTTTAATGTCTTAATGCTTCAAAGGGCCTGGGAACAAAGAAGGTTTTTTTTTTTTTTTTCTATTGACCTATTATATTTGCATAATCTTCTCTGATGTCACACAGAAGTGAGAAGACCTGTTCTGGTATCAGAAGGCAGAACTGGGCTAGATGAGTGAAAGTTACACAGAGATGGAGTATAGCTCAAAGCAAGGAAAATGATGCTGCCTAGAATCATTGTCTTGACCTTCCAGTGCAAATCCTCATGCAGAGGCTGTGCCTGGTACCCAGAGAAGTGGATACCTTTGTTAGGATGCTCTATAATGAGAGATAATGGCTAGGCACTCCATCATCAAAAGTCTGGAGTGGGAACAATATCTTTCAGTTAAATAATTGGGACCCCCACTGTTCCAGTTACTATTAATTATCCCCAAATTAAGGGACTCAAAACAGTCATTTTATTTTGCTCACAATTACACAATTTTGTAGGTCAGGAATTAAGAGCTTAGCCAGCTAATTTTGGCTTGGTGAATCTTCTGAGGTTGAAGTTAGATGTTGGCTGGGGTGCAGTCATCTGAAGGTTCAACTGGGCTGGAAGTCCTAGATGGTTCACCCACATGGGTGGTAGTGGATGCTGGCTGTTGCCTGAGAACTCAGCTGGGCTGTTGACGTGAGCTCCTGTGAGTGGCCTCAGAGTAGTAGGACTTCTTACATGGCAGCTGACTTCCCCAACAGCAGATATCTCAAGAGAACCAGCTGGAAGCTGAATAACTTTTTTCTGGTCTAGCCTCAGAAGTCACATAATTTCACTTCTTTCATACTCTGTTGGTTGAAGCAATCACAAGCCCACTCAGATTTCCTCTTAAGAAGGGAGGAAATACAGTCCATCTCTCAATGGGAGGAGTGTTAAAAATCTTGAGGCTGTTTTTGTAAACCGCTGCATTCATTCACACGATTCCTATTACTCTGCTTCCATTTAACCTATGGTTCATGTTTCTTGACTCCTTATCTGTGTGATTATATTCTGCTGTATTCCAATGCAGAGATAGAGTTTGAGGGCAAGGGTGTAGAAAAGGGGAACATATAATCTCTGGGTGTCTATCTTTGGGGGATTTTAAGCAAACCAGTCGAATAATTTTATATTTCAATTTTGTGCTGAGTTACCTCAAACATATAATCGCACCCTAATTTCACTAGGTGTTTATTTCTAGACAAACCCTAACTTATATAAGGAGAAAACAAAACAAGGCAACAAAAAAAAAAAAAAAACCCAAAACAAACCAGTTGCCATTGAGTCAATTCTGATACATGGTGACCCCATGTGTTACAGAATAGAACTGCTCCACAGGGTTTTCTTGACTACAATCTTTACAGAAGCAGACCACGAAGTCTTTCTTCCATAGTGCTGTCAGGTGGGTTCAAACTGCCAACCTTCAGGATAGTAGTCAAGTGCAAACCATTTGCACCGCCCAGAGACCTTTAGCCAGGGAGAGGGGGTGCAAATATATTACATTTCTCCAGGCTCCATTAACTTCTTTATGCCAGGATTCTAATGTTGATCTTAGTTGCTGATGTCTAACTCTTCAGGACAACAGACCTGCTGCCTCTTCATGGATTTCAGGGGATGACCCTCTGTTCCCTCAGACTTGGTCCAGCTTTGGCCAGGCCCCTGGTAGGGCAGTCTGCATGATACAAAAGATGTTACAACGGACTCCTTCCCTGGGTGGGGGAATTCATTAAATATTCTCTGAAGTTCTATATTCTGTTTATATACACACTTTAGAGGCTACTTAGGCAAAAGCCCAATCATTTAAGTAGAGAAACCTGAGTTACAGGTGAGGGTATGTGAGTTACAGGCAAGGGTAATGTGTTTCACTGTAACTAGACAATGAGGAGTCAGGCAGGCCGCCCCTGCATTTGCTGTCTGGCTGTGTCTGCAGAGCTGTGGTACCTGCTTTAATTAGGGTGCGTTTCCAGCTCCAGAAGGGTGTGAATGCAGCATCTATTTGTTGGTTTATGTCTCAACAACATCACAACAGGCCTGGGGTTTATTTGCATCAACTGTTTTGGGGGAACGTATGGCTTTTTGATTGCTACCTTGCTCAGTTCAGCCTGTCAGGACCCACAGCAGTGGAGTGGGGAAGGAGTAAAGTTGTGTAACAGCAGCTGCAGTACTGCATTGAGCTGAATCTTCTAAGGGGGTGGCAACCAAGACCACGGGATTTGGCCTAATGAGACAGTGCAAACCGGATATGGTGAGTTAAACCTCCCTTTTTTTGACCTGCTTTAGAGGGCTTCCTGCTACCCCAAGTTAAAAAAAAAAAAGTAAATGGGCTGAGTCAAAAATTCTAGCTATGTAGATTGTAGGTTCAATGAACCATTTTGGAGACCCATTTCCCTCAACTAAAAACATATTTTTGCCCAATGATATGTAGTCATTGTCTAGGGGTCAGGATTTACCTTTGTAAGCAAAAACCTTCTATTTACTCTTTGCTTTCTAATGTAGCCATTTGTTCTCATATAACATCATATCAGGATACCCAAGCTTGGAGATTGATTTCTACCCTAAAGAGAAAAGATAGCAAAGCTCTTGGCATTAGCAAATGTTGGCCCAACATCAAGATCATTTTCCTGAGGACCTCTCAGGTATTCCTGGATCACAGTTACCCAAACTATCTCCTTAGTTTCAGATCTTGATCCTACATTGCCTGTTCAAGCCTTTGGCCTCTTTTCCTGTGTTCATAACCTACTACCTATAATGACTCAGTGTGATACCCAGAGATGATATTGTTTAGTATGGAGACATTTGGGAATGTTTTCCTACCAAAGTAATGAAGAACAGACTCAAGCGTATTTCTGCACTGAGCTGGGGATTGTGTAGAATTTTGTTTTATATCTTGTAGAAGTCTACAGTTCATTAATTCATTCAACACATATTCATTAAGCTCTTAATATGTTCATTGGACATTATGAAAAGTACAATGAGAAAAATTTAAGGAAGACAATGTAATACAGAGTGATTGGGGAGCAGGCTTTGAGGAGCAATTTTAAAATTAATGGCCAGAAAAGGCATCTCTATGAGAGTAGCATTTGACCTGAGACAAGAATAACAAGAAGGACTAAGCAGGTAAAGATTTGAGGGAAAGAACACCCTAGGTAGACGGCCTGTGTAAACGAGGGAGGAATTTTAACAAAGGCAAATGGGCAGAGATGAAGTGAGCTGAGGTAGAGAGGTTGGCAGGAAGATAACTTTTAAGGCCTAAGGAGCCCTGGATGACACAATGGTTAAATGCTCAACTGCTAACCAAAAGGTTGGAGGTTTAAACTCATCCAGCGGCTCTGTGGGAGAAAAGACCTGGTGATCTGCTCCTGTAAAAATTACAACCAAGGAAATGCTATGGGGCAAATCTACTCTCTCATATAGGGAGGCTATGAGTTGGAATCAACTCTACGGCACGCAACAGCAACAGCCACAGAAAGGAGTTTGAATTGTATCCTAAACAGAAGAATAATTTAGTCTGAATTTACACTGGGGCCAAGAGTGCAAGCACAGAAGCCGGTTAAAAGACTGGAAGAATTTTCAGGTAAGACACGATAGTGAAATGCAGTAGGGTATAGTACCCCTGCTAGAAAGGAGTGGTTAGAATATGGTAGGACTTAATGGATTTGAATGGTGAGATGAAGAGTGGGATCAAAGATGACTTCTAGGTTTTTGGTTTGAGTAACTAAATAAGATGATGACATTTACTGAAGTAGGTTAAACCAGAGTGGAAGCAAATTCAGAGAAAACGGGTACTTTTTTGAGTTCAGATTTGGGAATTGTCAGCTTATATGTGATATTTAAAACCATGGGACCAGATGCAAATAGTTTTTCAATTGAAACATTAGGAAAAAAAAAAAAAGAGAGATAGGGTAAAGAAACAATTTCACAACTTAAAAAAGAGACTTAATACTGCTGTTGTATGGACTAAAAACCAAACCCACTGCTGTCTAGTTGATTCTGACCCATAGCGACCGTATAGGACAAAGTAGAACTGCAACATAGAGTTTCCAATGAGGGCCTGGTGGGTTCGACCTGCCGACCTCTTGGCTAGCAGCCGTAGCACTTAACCACTACACCACCAGGTTTTCCTCTGTTGTACGGAAAAGTAAGAAAAAAAAAAAAAAAGGACTTGATTTGAAGTAGAATGGATTTCTGTGAGCTAAAGTGACATGCGAATCAAATAGAATACCTGAAGGGTAATTGTAACAAGTTTACCAGGATTTTAAAAAAAACTACATGTAAATGTGGACCTAAATGCACACATCACATGTGTATAATTCACTGAATTTCACAAAGTGAAAATATCTACATAACTAACACTCAGATCGTGAAACAGCATTGCCAGTACCCCAAAAGCCTGCTCATGCTCCTTACTATTAGGAAAGTTACTTCGAATAGTATAAATTAATTTTATTTATGCCTCTTTTATAACTTTATATGAATGGAATCATACAGTATATACTATTATGTCTGTCTACTTTCACTAATCATCGGGTTTGTGAGATATATTCATACAGTTGCGTTGTTCATTCTATCTGATGAGTAGTATCCCATTGTATGAGTATGCTATAATTTACTTACCCGTTATACTGTTGATAGGCATTTGGATAGTTTCTAGTTTTTGACTAATATCAGTAATTTTATTATGAACATTGTAGAACATGCTTGGTGAACAATTGTACATATATCTGCTGGTTTTATAACTGTAAGTATAATTACTCAGTCCTAGTGGATGCCTAAGTTCAGCTGTAGTAGACAATGTCAAACATTTTCCAAAGTGGTTGCATCAATTTACACTGGAATTGGGAGTATATGAGAGCTAAGGTTGTTCCATAGCCTTGCCAACATTTGATATTGTCATTCTTTTTCATTTTAGCCATTTTGATGGGTGCATAAGTGGTATCTCTTGTAATTTTAATTTGCATTTTCCTGATGACTAATCAGTTGGAGCACATTTTCAAATTTTATTGTGCAACTGGATATTCTCTTTTGTGAAGTGGCATTTCAGGTCTTTGGAATATTTTCTATCTTTTTATTATTGGGTTATAAGAGCACTGTCTTAGGCTGGGTTCTCTAGAGAGGCAAAACCCGTAAAGCGTATAAATATATATAGAGCGAGATTTATATCAAGGAAACAGCTCATGTGATTGTAGAGGTTGGAACATCCCAAGTCCATGGATCAGGATAGAGGCCTCTTCCAATTCACAGAGGTGCAGATGTTGGTGAACCCAAGATCGGCATGTTGGAGAGCAGGGCTCCTGCTCACCGGCTGTGAAGGTCGGGGAATTCCAAGGTTGGCAGGCAAGGCTGCAAAGTTTCTCCTGATTCACATAGCTGCAGAGGCTGGTGAACCCAAGATTGGCAAGTCGGGGAGCAGGACTCTTTTTCAAAAGCTGTGAAGATCCACAAATCCCAAGATCAACAGGTAAGCTGCTAGCTCAAGTCCCAAGAACTGGAGGTCAGGCAAGAGACAACTGTTGGATCCAGAACAAGCCAAAAACCTTGGTAAGGTGAGCAGGAAGGAAGTAGGTGGCAGAGAGCGGACAGAGGAAGACTGAGGGGGCAGTGAGCCGGTACCACTCAGCAGATTCCATCATGGGGGTGATCACCTATCAAATTTCAACAGGTAAGTGATCACAACATTATACAACTGCCAAAACACTGAAAATCATGGCCCAGCCAAGCTGACACACAATCTTAGCCATCACAAGTAATTTTTATGTTCTATATATGAGTGTTTTGTCAAATATGTATATTGCAAATATACTGCTTCACTCTGTGTGTTGCCTTTTCACTCTCTTTTAATGGTGCCTTGTGATAAAAAGAAGCGATATGGTTGTTGTTAGGTACCGCTGAGTCGGTTCCGACTCACAGCACAACAGAATGAACATTGCCATCCTTACCACTGTTGTTATGCTTGCGTTCATTGTTGCAGCCACTGTGTCAATTCACCTATTGACAGTCTTCCTCTTTTCTGCTGACCCTGTACTTTGCCAAGCATGATGTCCTTCTCCAGAGACTGATCCCTCCTGACAACATGTCCTAAGTATGTAAGATGCAGTCTCGCCATCCTTGCTTCTAAGGAGCATTCTGGTTGCACTTCTTCCAAGACAGATTTGTTTGTTTTATTGGCAGTCCAGGGTATATTCGATATTCTTCACCATCACTACAACTCAAAGGCATCAACTCTTCTTTGGTCTTCCTTATTCATTGTCCAGTTTTCACATGCATATGTTGAGATTGAAAATACCATGGCTTGGGTCAGGCGCACCTTAGTCTTCAACGTGACATCTTTGCTTTTCAACACTTTAAAGAGGCCCTTTGCAGCAGAATTACCCAATGCAATGCATTATTTGATTTCTTGACTGCTGCTTCCATGGCTGTTGATTGTGGAACCAAGTAAAATAAAATCCTTGACAACTTCAGTCTTTTCTCCATTTATCATGATGTTACTTATTGGTCCAGTTGTGAGGATTTTTGTTTTCTTTGTGTTGAGGTGTAATCTGGTACTGAAGGCTGTGGCCTCTGATCTTCATTACTAAGTGCTTCATGTCCACTTTCGTACATTCCAGGTTCCGATTATTAATGGATGTTTGCAGCTGTTTCTTCTCATTTTGAGTCTTGCCACATCAGCAAATGACGGTCCCTAAAACTTTACTCCAACCACATCATTAAGGTCGACTCTACTTTGAGGAGGCAGCTCTTCCCCAGTCGTCTTTTGAGTGCCTTCCAATCTGGGGGGCTCATCTTCCAGCACTATATCAGACAATATTCTGCTGCTATTCATAAGGTTTTCACTGGCTAATGCTTTTCAGAAGTAGACTGCCTGGTCCTTCTTCCTAGTCTGTCTTAGTCTGGAAGCTCAGCTGAAACCTGTCCTCCATGGGTGACCCTACTGGTATCTGAATACCCGCGGCATAGCTTCTAGCATCGCAGCAACACACAAGCCCCCACAGTACGACAAACTGACAGACACTTGTGGGGAAGTGATATTAATATAGTCAAAAAAATTTTTTTTCTTTATTGATAATGTTTTTATATCTCATTAAAATATCTTTGCCAATTTCAAAATCACAAGAGTTCTCACATCTTTTTCTCAAAAGCTTTATTGATTTATTTTCCACATTTGAATGTATATTTCTTTTTGAAATTTATTTTGCATATGGTGTCAGGTATGGATCCAGATACGTATTTTTTTCTCTGTGGATACCCAACTGACCCAGCCCCACTTTTAGGGAAAGACCATTTTTCTCCAGCTCCTGTACAGTGTTTCTTTTATCATTAGCTGGGTGACTCTATATGTGTATGTTCATTAAGTTTCTCAACATCGAATTGAAGCCTCCCCCTCCTCCACCAAATGGTAACCACAAGAAAAAGATACTTAATGTGGAAAGATAACTTAGTGGTCTTCTAGTCCAGAAGTTCTTAAAATATGGTGCCCAGACAAGAAACAACAGCTTTACCTGGGAATTTGTTAGAAATGTAATTTCTAAGGTCACCCCAGACCTGTTAAATCAGAAACTCTGGGAATAGGGTTTAGTAATCTGCATTTTAAGAAACTCTCCAGTTGATTCTGATACAAGCTCAGATGTGAAAAGCACTATTCTAGCCCATCTCCTATTTACAGATGAAGGTATTGAGGGCAAACAAAACAATGGGTATTTTTGTTTTCGTCAACCAGTTAATATTAAGGCTGAGCATATATCAGGTTTACTAATATCTAGCAAATCTGTGAACTCCAAAACATTCTACATATCTAACTTCATCAAATCTTATAAGTGGAGATTTTTAAAGTAATGGGTGACTGAAGGGGTTTAGAATCTTTTCCCATGAGATTCCTCAAACTCCACCACACCTAACCACTGTTTGGTGGGCTAACAGCATGTGGTGGTGGTGGGGTGGGGGGTAGGGAATGAAGGCAAAAAAATGATGAGGGCTGAGAGAATTCTCCAGCATATTTCAAGCTTGTGTTTATAAAATTTACCTCTCTTTTAAAAGCTTTTCCAGCTCCCTTTTGGATAATTTCATGATCCTCTTCTATATATCTTAATGTTTAAGTGAGCAAAGCCTGTATTTGCAGAACTACAGAGGTGGAAGAAGCTCCTTATCCGTCTCTGAATTGCTGGCCTCTCCTCAGGGGAACTCTAGGTCGATTATGCAGCATCCTTAAATTCTTCTCCTCTTCTTCATGCATGAGGTAATCAGCCTGTTCTGGAAGTGAGGGCTTCTGCTTAGGCTCACCACCTGCGTGTTTAATCTCCTTTGGCTCCTGGTATAAGCCATCACCCCAGAGGCACCCATGGGCTCTTCATTAGAAAACAGGATTTAGTAGATGTCCCAGAAAGGCCATATTAATTGTTACCCATTACCCTTTCTATTCTTGAAATCACATCCTCATACAGGTGTATGCCATGTGGAAGCTGCTTTCTGGGATGTAGATTAGATGATCTGGAAATTGCCTCCAAAATACTTCTAAACCTCCACTGGTTAAAATAAGCAAAGAAAAGAGCAGACGGAGGCAGTCAAGGTTTTTCAAACTAAGCTCAGCTTCTGTTCCTCTTCTTGCTAGCCAGTTGCTATCTTGCCACTCATATTCCCTTTACTCTAAGGTGGTCTGTAGGGAAGGCAATCTAGGAAATATGCAAACCAACAAAAAATGTTGAGTCCTCCTCCCCACCCCTTTCTGAGAGTTTGGGGGCAAGCATTCATATTCTCTTGCTTTTTTGTACAAGACTGTAGCTATATCGTCAAACTTAGCTTTGTGGTCCTTTCTCATGACAACTGGGTCAATATTTCCAAGACTGCAAATTAAATGGCAATCTTAAACCATCAGGTATTTTCAGTATTGTTGTTATTAAATTTTATCTTCTTTTGGAAATTGGCTCTTCCCTGTTTGCTTCTGTTTTAATATGTTAGCTTTTCATGACCTTCATATTATTTGTTTGCAGAGTAAGTAGAGTTAATGCTCCACATTTAACATAGGACTTTTTGTCTTCAAAGAACTCTTCAAATAATAAGCTAATTGAAAGGAAGCTAGCAGAGGAATGCAAAGTTAACATAAAAGAAGTCCTCTAGATACGGACCTAGAAAAATAATGGAAAAAAAGCAAGTCAATCAAAGGACATTTATGAGAATGAATTCATCATGTCAGGTGCAGAGCGGGGGTAAGAGAACAAAGTTTGGATGGGGGTCAAGTACCAATAAGGCATGTGTGCATTCTCTTGTGTGTGCACATGCTTATGTGCTTGTTTGTGTATATTTACGTGCATGCACATAAGCTCTCTCACTATTTATCGATGTCGGTGTGTTCAAGCTTTGAAATCTAAATTGTAAGATCAACTCCATTGCCACTTTCTCACGTTTTTGCTCCTTAAAGCCACAATGGAATAAACTGCAGTTCATTTTAAGATTAGAGGTGAATGGTTGAAAATCTGTAAACTCCACTTCCGTGAACCTTTAGGGCTCCATTTGGATGAGTAGTTGGCATGACATTTGTAATTCATTCTTGGTCTTTTTGATTTGATACTTTGGCACCACGTATAGGTTTTTTCCCAGTTGTGATGGAAGTCAACAGAATGCTTAAGTAAGAGAGCTCTAAGGATCTGTAGGTAGTGAGAGGTCAGGTACCTTCACTGCTCTACTCCAGTATACATGGCTCAGGGATGATATGAATTACAATTAATATTTGTAGAATGAATAAATAAATTAATGATCACCCTAGATTCCCTGTAAAACTCTTAGCTGGTTAGTGTGAAAGGCCACCTAAACATGACAATCCTTTGCTTGCTTAGTCTCCTTTTTTTCTGAACAGCTTTTAGAAAATATAACTAATCAAACAGCCAAGTTTATCTAACTGGTTATTGTGAATAACGTTATAAGTAGTTTATTCAAATTCCCCATTGCTTTGAAGCTCTCTAACACGTCTATGTTACTTTCCTTCATCACCAACTGGGAAGAAGACTTGCATATGACCTCAGCCATGTATTTCACACCAGCACATAAAGGGCACCAAATAAGATTGCAAAATCCAGGTGTGCTGCTGACTTCATATAAAATTCTCATGTTCTGCCGAAATTTCTTCTCTATCCCCAAGCAATAAAACATGGCCGCCTATGCCTCAAATAGGGAAGTAATGTCTTGTTATTATAAAGTCTAGACACTTAATAGTTGCCTAGAGAGGGCAATGAGAAAGGTCTCCTGAGTTTCACCTGACTCCTGAGGATCTAAAGTTAGTTATCCCTGCCACTTCCATACTGACATTTCATACAGATACTTCTACCTCTGTAACATTCTGACAATGTGTCGATACCTGATTTCTTATTATTAATCCATGATACAGTTGACCCAAGGTCAGTAGAGAAGGAGCAGCTTCTCCTGGTGTAAAAAGGCAAATGGTTAAGAGCACAGTTTCTGGTATCAGAAAGTCTTAGCTTCAAATTGCTGCTCTGCTAATTTTTAGCTCTCTGGCCTTAGGCAGGCCACTTAACCTATCTGAGTCTCACTTTCTTCATCTATGAAATAGGATGCATATAAGACCCCTTTCCTGGGACTATGTGAGATTTGAATTAGATAATCCAGCAAAATTTAGCACAGTCTCTGGCACACAATAAGTGCTCAGTAAATGTTAGCTCTTACTTTTTTTTTTTTAATAAAATACCACTACAAATGAGATGGCAAAAAAGAAATAATCATAGAAAGGAACACGAATCCAGATATTTGGGTTTCTGACAGATGGTTTACTTCTCTGGGCTGACCAGATTCAACCTACTCCAACTCCTGCTATGTCTCTATGAGGAGAGTGTTATCCTATCGTGAACCATCTATGAGCCTCTGTCTAGCCCCAAGGGAATGGGAATACAGCATGACAGGACTTTATTCTTACTGACTAAAACTCTTCTTCCCAGTTGTCTCTCTCTCTTTTTTTTTTTTTTTTTTACTTACAAGAACAAAAATTTATGGTTTTACAGTTATGGAGGCTAGAAATCTGAATTCAGGACATCAGTAGAGCCAAGGTCTCTCTGTTCACTCTAAGAGAATCTTTCCTTGTCTCTTCCAGCTTCTAGTAGTCTCTTGCATTTTCTTTCTTTCTTTCAATTGTGCATTAGGTGAAAGTTTACAGAGAAAACTAGATTCCCATTAGATAGTTTGTACACAAGGTGTTTCATGGCCTCAGTTTCATTGCACACAATGTGTCAGCACTCTCCACATTTCCACCTTGGGTTGCCTATTTCCTTTCATCCTGATTTTCTATCCCTTCCTGCCTTCTCATCTTTGCTTTTGGGCAAATGTCACCCTTTTGATCTCATGTAATTGATTGTTTTAAAGAATACACTCTTCCCAGGT
Organism: Loxodonta africana; assembly: GCF_030014295.1. Classification (NCBI taxonomy): domain Eukaryota; kingdom Metazoa; phylum Chordata; class Mammalia; order Proboscidea; family Elephantidae; genus Loxodonta; species Loxodonta africana. Next base: position 37,216,981 of record NC_087351.1, read on the forward strand.
GTTATTGTTTATTTTATGGGCTTATCTATTGTTTGGCTGGAAAGTGATCTTTGGGACTGGCTTCAGTTCCAGGTCAGAAGGGTATCTTAGGACCATAGTCTTGGAGTTCCTCCAATCTCTATCAGAACAGTAAGTCTGGTCTTTCTGGTGAAATTGTTTTTTTTGTTCTACATTTTTCTCCCACTCTGTCTGGAACTGTATGTTGTGATCCCAGTCACAGTGATCAGTAATGGTAAATGGGCACTATCTAGTTCTGGTCTCAGGGTTGTGTTAGCTGTGGTTCCTGTGGCCCATTAGCTCTTTAGACTAACTGCTCCTTTGAGTCTTTGGTTTTCTTCACTCTACTTTGCTCCAGAAGGGAAGAGATTAATAGTTGTATCTTAGATGACTGCTCACAAGCTTTTAAGACCCCAGATGCTACTCACCAAAGTAGGATGTAGAACACTGTTTATGAACTATGTTGTACCAATCGGCATAGATGTTCCCTGAGTCTATGGTCCTTTGCTTTCAAGCCTAGGAACTTCACCTCATGAGGTATTGTGCTATGTCTCAGAGGTTTCCCTGACTGTGCCGCTTGTATGCTCCATTGTCTATATTAACATATGAAGAGCACCTACAGTCACATATGTAGAAATATTCACTACTAAACCTGTATCTGAGAGTGGATGTGCTCCCTTACACCCTCTCATACTTCTTGGCATATCTATCTACATGTATTTATTCATAAATTATTGTTTGTTAATACTTTTGTTGCAGGATTGTCTATGCTATAGTAGTTACTGTAGTTGCTGTTTATTCTTGTATTCCTTCAGTGTCTTGGTCACGTTGTGGTGACTTCTCCCATATTGTGTATTGCCTTTCCCTTCACCAATATGAACATATGTCATCTATTTGGTGATTTTGTCTCCCCCTCCCATCCCTACCCATTCCTGGTAACCATCAAAGAATGCTTTTTTATTCTTCTATTTGCAAACCTTTTGTTGTTACTTTATAATAATGGTCTCATACAATATTTGTCCTTTTGTTATTGACTTATTTCACTCAGCATAATGTCCTCCAAATTTATCCATGTTGTGAAATGTTTCATGGATTCATCGTTGTTCTTATCATTGTGTACTATTCCATTGTGTGTACGTACCAGAGTTTGTTAACCCAGTCATCTGTTGATGGACAGTTAGGTTGTTTCCATCTTTTTGCTGTTGTAAATAATGATGCAATGAACATGGGAGTGCATATGTCTATTCCTGTGATGGCTTTTATTTCTCTGGGATATATACCCAGTTTTATTTTCTGACTGAGAAGCTGCCTCTTTCTAGATAATGGAAACTAGAAATGGCTTGCTCACTGAGGGAAGCCCTTGCTAATGTGGGTGAGGAATGGGTGGCCTCAGCAGGAAAATAACAGAATACAGCATAACAAGCTTAACACGCATATAAGAGGTACACATAAATAGCAGCAATAAAGACTTTTCATTATATCTAAAACTTTTTCTCATTATTCCCTGATTTTCCCTATTACCTTCAAATGTGCTCTCCCACACACAATTAAGAGCCATTTTGTGTTCCACTCTCTTTCTTAAATCTCATTTGGGCAGCTTTTTCCCTGGCAAGATAGCAATTCCCCCTCCAATGGTAATGCAGAACCAGAAAATGGGCACCAGTGAATAATCTTGAACTCCAAATAGCAAAGGAGCCTCTATGGCATGGCAAATGGAAGGAAGTTGACTCCAGGAGATGACCGAGATGTCCTTGCTCCACTGCCAAATCTGATACAAAAGAAGAGTGAAGATACCTCACACTGGTAGAGCAGTGTGATGATTAATATTATGTGTTAACTAGGCTAGGCTATGATGCTCAGTGGTTTGTCATGTGCTATTTTTATTCCATAATGTAATTACTTTCCATCTTGTGATCTGATGTAAGTAGGCAATCAGTTGAATGTTGAATTTCCTGGGTAGTGGGGCCTGCCTCCAGTATATAAATGGATGTTCTGGCAAATCTCATTTTCTCTCTCGACCCTACACTCTTCTCTGCATTCTTCTTGTCTCCTGACATTCAGTTTTTGGGACATAGCCTGCAGAAGTCTCCAGCTTGCTGCCTGACCTGCAGATTTGGGATTTGTCAGCCCCTACAACCCTGAAAGCCAGCAGGAGTCCTCATCCTCTACCTGTCTGGCAGATTGTGGATTTATCAGCCCCTGAAACTCGTTGAGCCTGCAGAGATCTGCATACTCTTGCCTGACCCACAGATTTGGGACTTGCCAGCCCCCACAATTGCATAAGCCATTTCCTTGAAGTAAATCTCTACATATACATTTCACTGGTTTTGTTCTAGAGAACCCAGGCTAAAACAAGTAGATTTGGTAACGAACTTCAAAAATCCTCTCACCACTGCCCCCATTTCAGAAAAGGCCAGAGCTTGTTTGGAAATTTACTATATTTTTGCATAAATAATACATGCCTTCTATGTTTGTTTGCCAACTGTGCCCTCCCCCTGCAAGGCATTTTTGTAAGTGTGCTATGCAAAAAATTTTTTTTTTACAGCTTACAGCAATATGTAAAAAAAAAAAAAAGAGATAGCAGCACTTATGAAAATACCTCACAGGGGAGGGCACAAAAAAAAACAAACATAGAAGGCATAAATTATTTGCATAAAAATACGGTGTTTTATACCTAGCTCAGAAAGTACAATAGAAGATAAGAAATTGAAAAGAATTCATCCATGAAAGCTTGTGAGTTGCTTTATACCATCAGACCACATAGGAAGGGAGAGCCTATGGTGAGGTAGAGTCCATGGTGGTTAAGGCAAAGACTTTGGCTTGTGATAGTCTGGGATCAAATCCAGGCTTTCTCTCTTAGTAGCCAAGTAATTTGGGGCAGATCGCTTAGATTCTATATATAAGCTGTAGTTTTTAAAAGAGTGATAGCAATAGTATCTACCTTATATGATAAACAAAGTAATGTACGTAAAGCACCTGGCACATAATACATCCTCATCATAATACATGCTCTTTACTTTCTGGGACTTGAAGCAGAGAGTGGAATCATTAAGAAGCTCAGACACATGCTGAGGGGGCCAGGAAACACTTTTGACTTGAAAGTAATAACTTCAGCTAATAATGGCTACTACTTTTATAAGAACACTCCAGTGTTAGTGACAAAGGAATGTGACTATTTTCCTTCTCAGCTCATCTCCTTTCTTCAGCATAAAAACAAACAAACCAACCCACAGTCTGTCATCAAGTTGATTTAGGCTCATAGTGGCCCCATAGGGTTTCCAAGGCTGTAAATCTTTATGGAAACTGACTGCCATATCTTTCTCCAGTGGAGCAGCTGGTGGGTTTGATGGCTAAACTTTTGGTTAGCAGTCGAGCACATTAACCACTGCACCACTAGGGCTCCTTTCTCTTTGGCATAGTAACTTTTTAAGTGACATCATCTCAGGAATATATTTCAGGGACATGTTTTCACAGGCAGAATAAATAAACCCCACAGATCTACCTGACTTTCTCTAATCAGAGAGGCCCAGAAATAATTCCTTCATTGGGCCAGTTAATTATACTTATGGGGTCAGAGTGGTTTGAACTCACTTCTGAAACAAGGCTAAGAGTAAAGGGTTTCTTGTCTAAGATCAGAGCTCATCTTCTGTGTTCGTGACTGTGGTCCCTGCCTGACTAGTTCAGTGAAATCTTTTTTTCTTCTGTTTGACTGGCCTGTGTGAAGTCAATGTCTCATCTGCTTCGTTCTTTGGCATTGCCATCTGTTGGCCTCCCTGCCTTCCCAGTAAGCCTGTATCAGTCAGTTCAGTTTAGAAACAGAAACCACTCTAGGTATTTTGAATTTATTTAATACAGGGGATTGAATTTTCCCCAAACCATTGGGAGGCATGGGGGAAGGGGTTTTAGGCTGAGCCTGCAGTAATGACTCCCAGAACACTAGTGCTGCCTCTGTAGCCTCCACTAGAACAACTAATTCCAGAACACATTGGCAAGATTGCAATTCAGGGTTGGGGCAGCATCCACTGCTGCTGCTACTGCCGTTGGTGAACTACCCTTCAGAAAGCCGGTGACTAGAGTCTGGCTATTGCCTCCCTGGTAATTGCCTCTTCACATCCAGGAATCTGAAGAATGGACACTGGGACAGGGTTGTAAAAGACTTGACACGTACATAGGCTTGCTTGGCACCAAGAAAAGCCCAGAAGGACCCACTTCTGTCTTTCAAGTCCCATTCAAGTTAGAATCTCATTCATATCCAGTACCTTGCTTGCATGGAAGACTGGAAAATGCAGCTTTTAGCCTTTCCATGTCTGTAACACAGGAGGGCACACTGAAGGAATCCCCAAAGGTATCAACTACATCAGGAAAGTGAGATGGAAGATTCAGGCAGACCAGAGACTGAGTTCAGATTGTTTACCAGCTCAACAACTTAGAGTAGATACAGAGGTGAGAGAATCAGGCAATAGAGAAGAAGAAACTAGTTTTGGGAAAGTGAGAGGCAGAAGGTTGTGAGCCTAGGTAAGGGGTATAACCAAAAGTTGTCACAATTCAAGCAATGGGAAAGTAATAGGCATGTGTAGGCCCAGAAATAAAAGTGGAAATTGATCAAAACCAGGTACCTTTGAAGTTGTGGTACCGTACCCTTCCTGTTCAAAGCCTCAACTTACCTGAAGTATGGGCAGGCTGAATCTACAGATAGAGGGAACTCATTTGGCTGGAACAGAGAAGGAGGAAGGCGGAGAGCAAAGCTGTCTGGATACTCAAGTTTCAGATCCCATTTGACCATCAGGCCCTCTCTGATCTCGCTGACTAACCCAAAAATGCTAATACCTACAGCCATACTCATCCCTCTTCCTTTCTGCAGAGCTTTCTTCATGATGCAAACCCTTAAACATGCTTTACTGAGGTCTGTATAATTTTATAAAGCAATGCAACTGTTTCAAACGTATTATGGTACAATATTAAAAAAAGTTATACTTGCATCTGATTCAGTAATAACACATATTAACTACTCCCTTATCAATAAAAAACAAAACACTGAGCACCTGTACAAAGCATTATTATGTAAAAATGTTCAATGCAGAGGAAATAATTTATACCAACTGCAAAACAATAATAAGCACAAAAATGAAAACATGGGAGTTAATTTTAAAAAGTAGCCATATATATAAATATATATAGACACACCTATATATATATATTTTATATATATATATACATGCATGCATACATGTACATGTGCACACGCACACACAGAAATCATTTTAAATTAAGGCAAAGAACAACAACAATATTGCATAACCTGAATTCTCAACACTTTAAAGGGAAAATGTAGCAAACAGCAGTCACACTCCAAAAATTACTTCCTTGGCAAAATCTGGTCTTTTGTGAAAGGAATTTTTCAGCAGATTTTTACAATTGACACCCCACAAGCACCATTTGTGAAAAACATTTTTTTTTTTTTTTTTTTTTGCTGTAATTTGATGAAGCAGGAAGTGGAAATCGATAGGACGTTGCCAAATGCGTTCCCTGCCGATGCCCCTGTCTTTCTCTCCTGTGCTCCTGTTCTGTAGTAGATAAGAGATAGGAGGAGCCCAGAACACAATATATGGATTTTTTTTTTTTTTTTAACTGGCACAACAAAGGAAGCTACAGAGCACTTTTAACTCCAGAAATGTTTTCAGCTCCATGTTGTACATTTCTTATGCAGCAGAATAGGTTGATTTCAAGGCCAAAGGTGGGTTAGGAGTTTATATGATTCCCCCAGAACTTCAGGGACACCTTCCTCACTGGAGCTCTCATTTATTTCTCTCAGCACTGCTGGTTTCCATGACAACCAGGCCAGTGTCTAGTTCAGTTTTGCAAATACTTTCCAAAGCCCATTAGGCCTAAAATCTCTTCGGACTCTCAAATCTGCCTTCCTACATCCAAATTTCCTACTCTATCTTCTCCCTTTAGTCACCCTCAGCTTGAGAGGTGAGGAAGGCAAGATTTTATAGCAGCAAATATACCTAATAGTCATACAAAGACAAATGTTAGAGACAAACAAGGAAAAGGAGCTGAAGTCATTCCCAGATCACTTTCCGGTCTGCTGCCTGATTGGCACTCGGTTTGTCTCGTTTTGTTTTGGACCCTGGGCTGCCAGGTCTGCATTTATTTACTTGGCTATTTTGAGGATTTTATTTTAAATCACAGGTGGGCAAAATGAAAAATGATGATGTAATGCAGTAAAAAGGACACTGTTCTCAGAGTAGCGACCTGAGCTCTTCCCCTGAACTTCGATCCCTGTGACCTTGAGCTAGATTAAAAGTGGGAATACGAATGAGGGTCTCTGGGGAATGTTCCTGCTTTACCCTTTTTTGATGCAGTGTGAGCTGGACTTGGTCTTCCCATCCTTGAATTCATTGATGTTGCCCTAACCAAATACTCTTCCCACAGGTTGGTGATTAAACAGACCAATCCTAATCTCAACTCAAAATAAGACCAAAAAATTATTCCTTTATTGCTCAGAGATAGCACCTTTAAGTATTTCATCCAAAAGGCATACTTCATTCCACAGTTCAGAGCAGGAATTCAACTTTTAGAGGCATATTCAAAAATGTAGTATTTACTCAAAATTAATTCTATGCTTAGACACATCCTGGTATTTACCTAACGGATTCATCACTGGTTTTAAATATTTCAAAATTGTTCCATATGCATTACCTGGACTGTTTATGGAAAACCTGGTGAGAAAATATTCTGTAAAACCAAGCCTTTTTCAAGAGTAGTTGGTTCAAAGTAAAGACATTTTTATTTCTCCTACAGTTCTGCTTACTCTTGGACATGACTAACATCCTAATTATCTTCAACTACCCATGGTTCAGTGGAGAACTCGATGGCAGCTAACAAAAACAACAATCCACCAAACTCAACACAAAGGCTAATCCAGGAAGTTGCCTCCTGGAGGGACATACCATTGGTCATTGATAAAGGAAGCAGTAATATTTTATCGGACCATTGTTATCAGGCCTTTTTTTTAAAGATCACTTGTCGGATCTTTCACTTTCTTACAGAAACCCCCTGACAAGAGAGTTTCATAGCATATTTGATAGAGTTTAGATTTGAAGGAAGAGTCCCTGGGTGGTCCAAACTGTTAAGCATTTGACTAGTAGCGGAGAGGTTGGCAGTTCAAACCCACCTAGAGGTGCTTTGATATACGGGCCTGTGAATCTGCTTCTCAAAGGCCACAGCTTGAAAATCCTATGGAGCAGTTCTACTCTGCACAGAAAGGGGCACCATGAGTCAGAATCAAGTCAATGGCAACTACCACCCAAAACAGTAGGTCTGCGGGAAGAAGCTCTAAGGTGAAGGAAGGTGCAGCCTTGCAGCCTGAGAAAATTGAGGGTGTTGGGTCCCTGGTAGGTGGCAGGAAATCTTCTTACTGAAGGCCTCAGTTACCCCAATGGGTTGTGGTGAAGCCCTGTTTTTTATTTCCCCTGGAGTTAAGGAGCCTTGATTTTTGTATTTTGTGATTTCTGATTTCCCACTTGTAGTATATTGCTAGTTTCAGAGGAGATGCTATGATATTATAGTGCAGTGTTGTCTCAGGAAAGCCTGGACCAGTCCCTTTTCCTAAATCTAGGCAACCCACACCTGTTGATCCAGTTAGTTTGAATGAATTAAAATTTGATTTCCCTACCATCTTGATGAGCCATGTTCAGATGGCTTCTGCAAGGAGTTACATTTCATCATGGACATGTTTGGTCCTTGAGAGTGAATAAAGGTCGGTAGATATAGATGGCACTGGTTTTTTTTTTTTTTTTTTTCTGGTTTTTTAGATATAGAAAAATTATGGCTTTTGGAATCCTGGTGATAAATGGGCAGCTGTTCATTTTCTTAAGGTTATCTGTATTGCCTGAGAAGTAGGAGGCATTTTTGTATGGGAGATTAAAGATTTGGCTGAATACCTCAATTTTTCACCATACTAGGTCCGAAGAACAGCCATTTGGTTAGATTTAATCCACTTTTGTCAGCTTTGGTTAAAAAAAAAAAAAAAACCTAAAAATATAAATCCTACAGAGTATTGTTTCTAAGTAAAATGAGATCTTTACAAAAAATTTCCTAAAGGCTCAGTAACCAATCCATTTCCAAACAACTGCATTAATCCAAGAAAGAAGGCTTTTCATCCCTAATGTCCCCAAAGGACAGATGTTCAACATTCTGTCACCATCTTGGAGATCCTTTCCTTGGAAGGTACTTTCACACAATTGCTCAATGTAACTGGAGAAAATTCAGAAAGAGGCTTGTATATCAAAATGCAGAAAAGCCAACTTAAGCTTTAGAATAAATACTCAAATCTCTTATCTTTTCACATTAATTATTTGCTCTAATCCTTGCAAAGTAACCTTCAATAATGAGGGGAGGAGCTGAGAAAATGTGGAGGAAGGAAAACTACTGGATCTGAATATTTGATTAAAAACAAATAAGAAAATATTAGCATTCTTAAATGTGATTTGGGGAGTGAGAGTAGGGAGGGAGAGAGAAGGGAAGAATGTTCAAAATGTATACAAGTTTCTTATAACAAAAACACACCTAATAGTGAAATGGACTCAAACATACCAATGATCATGAAGATGGCCTAGGACCAGACAACATTTTGTTCTGTTGTACATAAGGCTGCCATGAACAAGAGTCAACTCTACGACAACAAATAACAACAACCCAGTGAAGACAATTTTCCACAGAGATTTACTGTAATCTAGCTGATGGGTTTGATTACTGCCCAGGAAAAATAGAGACTGAATCACTGTCATTATAACTCTCATGCTTCTAAGATAGAGATAAAACTATTATCTAGTTCATTGGTATTTTTTTTTTGTAATGATGCAATTTGGTTAACATAAAGTGATTATGAAAATACCTGATACATTATAAGTGCTGTATAAGAGTTTGTTACTATTGTTATTTTCAATAATAATAGTAACTGACAATTAATGCTCCCTTAATACAAGATTAGGAGCCCCAGTGGCTCAATGGTTAAGCTCTGGGCTGCTAACTGAAGGGTCGGAAGTTGAACCCATGAGCCAGTCCAAGGGAGAAAGATGTGACAGGCTGCTTCCGTCAAGATTACAGCCTTGGAAGCCCTTAGAACAATTCTACTCTGTGCAATAGGATCGTTACTAGTTGGAATCGACTTGATGGCAATGAGATAGATAGTACAGTATTTCTCAACCTCAGCACTACCCACGTTTTGGGCTGGATGATTCTTTCTTGCAAGGGTCTGTCCTGTGTATGGTAGGATGTTTAGCAGCATCCCTGACTTCTACCCACTGAACGCTGGTAGCATCCCCTGCTCCAGGTTTGGCAACCAAAAATGTCTCCAGATATTGCCATATGCCCCCTAGAAGTATAAAAATTACCCGCAGTTGAAAACTACTGCCTTACTATATCCCAGGCACTATTCCAAGAGCCTTACATATGTTTTCCATTTAATAGGTAATATTTTAAATCCATTTTATAGATGCAGTAACTGAGGTAGAGGTTAAGTACTTTGCTGAAACCACACAGCTAAAAATGGTAGACCCAGGACTGATTTACGTAGTTTGTCATTATCCACTATGTTATAATGTGTGTGAGGCTCTTAGAGTAAACAACAGCAGTGCATTATTTATTAGCACGTCCACAGTAGTTTCTTATTTTCATTTTGGGATATTGATGAGGCTAACAGTTGAGTTCCAGAAAACAGAGAATAACTTTCATGCCCTGCGTCTTGGCAGTAAGAGGCTCAGCTAAAATACTTTACTAGCAAAATACTGATACGGATATGTTAGTGTTCCTTACGTTTTCTACTTAATTCAGTTGTAAAAGTAATGTCAATTCATCACAATTAAACAAACACGTATTGAGCATCTAAAGGGATGAGACACTGAGCTATGAAGATTAGAAGAAAAGAAAAAGGCCCAGCGCTTGTTTTTGATAATTGCCTTCCCCTCCTTCATCCTTATTCTTAACAAGGGAGCCAGCATGCTAGTGTACTGTGACCCTCCTCCTGGGAAGCACCTATTCCAGACTGGATCAATGAGTCTCAACCCGGAATTTTAAACCTTAGGGTGTGAGAGAGCCACAGGCTGGGTCTCAGGCTGTCACCCAGTATCTTGGCTTAGTATATATGAAATGCAGGCAGAAGTTGCAGGTATTGCACTAGACCAGTACTGTCTAACAGAGCCCTCTGCCATGGTAGAAATGTTCTCTCTCTGCAGTTCAGTATGGTAGGTACCATTCATGGGTGGCTATTGAGCACTTAAAAATACAGCAAATGCAACCATGGAACCATTTTAATTTTATCTTATTTCAATTAATTTAAATTTAAATAGCCATGCTGTGTTTCTAGCATAGCCTAGGCTTTGATTTTTACATGAGGAGTCCAGAACCATCTCCTAATCCCAGTTGAAGTCACTGCAACATCATTTGCCGTTCATTTTAAGATGAAAACTTCTAAGCAACTAGAAGCATCTTTCAGCAGAAATGATTTTTACATTTGATCTTCTCAGCAGGTGCTAAAAGACTATAGTCTCAACTATGTCCCCCTGTTTATGTAGTTGCTGGAAAAGGAGCCATATTTCCAATGGCCGACCTTTTGGTTAGTAGCCGTAGCTCACTGTAGCTCTTAACCACTGCGTCACCAGGGCTTCTTAGCAATTTTAGTAACACTGTAACTACATTCCTTCCAGAAACTACTCCAGGAGCAAGTAGGTTCTTGTTTTCACTTTTAGTGAAGCCAATCTATGTCCTTTCTGAGGGTTCATATCTGGAGAGTCACCAAGTATGTGAGGGATTTATATAAATTGCTGAAGAACAGGGCCTGTCTTTTCTTCTGGAAAAATTGCCAAAGGCATCTCTCTTCTCACAATAGGCCCCCCTACCTCCTTTCTCCTCTCTCCTCTTCCCCTAGGAGAGATAATTGGACTGTGTGATTTCCATTAAATGTAATGTACCACATGCAGATGAAACACAATAACAAAATGCATTAAGATAGAATTCTTTGGGAAAAAAAATGGTCTGGGTGTTTTTCCATTTGTTAAAATTAGCTACCAAATTATTTTTGTTTTTGCACAATTAAATGCAAAGATTTCATTTACTTTTTTATAAGGTTATTTGCATTTCATACTCTTATAAACAAATGATCTCGTTTTTTGTAAGAGAAACATCGTACTCATTTTCTATTGTGTGTACATATATTATTATTTTTGGAAAAATATATACACACATTCATATACTCACCAACAGACCACATAGTGGTGCTCTAAACCTGCCAAAGTCACACCGAAGAGCTTTTGCAGTTGTTAGATGAAAATGCAGTGAGCCTGATTGCAGTTAGAATTCTCTCTGAATGGACTACTGATAAGTTTCCTTTAAAAAATACGTCTTCCAGCATTCATCACGTTGCAAGGTAGATCCTTCATACAGGCTCTAAAGTGAAAAATTGAACAAACAGTACTAAAGGAGAAAGCCATTTGAGAAAGCCCTGTCTCATCCATAAACCTGAAGTAACCATTTCTTTTTCCTTCTGTAACTATCACATTATTAGGTTTTAATGAAGTTCACGCCACAGCTCAATGATTAGGTTTAGAAGTCACATGATCTGAACAAATGGCAAAATGAATTCAACAGTATCTATTTCAGGCTCCTTTACCTAATCAGTCACCTTGCCCCATCTCCAAACCATTTTGGCTGACAGTTGTACTTGGTAGGCTATGAAACAGTTCAGAATGTCAAGGTCAGAGTGTCATAATACCAACAAATGCTATCAGGCATTAAAGCAAATCACTGTTTTCTTTGAAGGTGCTTTGAAGGGTTTTACCAATTAGCTAGAGGAAAAGTAAACTGCGCTTGCTTGCAAGAGCACACATATAAAGGTGCAGTGTGATAAAAACAACACTGCTTTTTCAGCCTGCCTGTGTTGTGCGGAGGACTACACATTCCAAGTCAACTGTCCTTTTTGCATGACTGGCCTTAGCTACTACTGCTAATGCTAGTGGGACCTTACAATTCACGTGAAATCTAATCTTGTTTAGAATCGCGGGAGTATATGATCGGAAATGACCAGATTATACACACTGCTTTCACTTCTTCTGGTGTTTCAGTAAATGTGTGGAAATTGTACTTCCATAGGCATTTCGAAAAGACTTTGTTTTCCAGTTTGGATATTTACAAATCGGGTGGTCTTTGTATCAGTTGTCTATTGTTACATTAATACTGTGTAACAAATAACAAAAAACCCCAGTGGTTTAAGCAAGAAACATTTATTTATCTCATGAAAAGTGCAGGTCTGCTGGGTGGTTCTTCTAGTCCTAGCTATCCTCAATTAATTGATTGGTTGGGCTCTTTCATGTGTGTGCCAAAACCAAACCCATTGCTATCGAGTCGGTTCTGACTGATAGTGACCCTATAGGACAGAGTAGAACTGCCCCATAGGGTTTCCAAGGAGCACCTGGTGGATTCGAACTACTGACATTTTGATTAGCAGCCATAGCTTTTATCTACTACGCTTGTGCAGTTAGATGCAAATTTGCTGGTTACAGGTTAATCTAGGATGGGGTAAATGGGTTCTCTCCATGTGGTCTTCCACCCTCCAGCAGCTAGTCCAGGCTTGTTCTCATGTCAGGAGCAGAGTTTCTAGAGAGGGAGAGAGAAGCAGCATATTAGGTTTCTTGAGACTTAGGCTTAGAACTTACACACTCTCACTCTTGCCATATTGTATTCACTGGAGCAACTCACAGGACAGCCCAGATTCAAGGGCTGTTCTGTGACTCCTCTTGGTGGGAGGAGAACTGTGGCTATTTTTGCAATAAATCTACCATAAACTTTGTGACCTCACAAGATAACTGGCTTCTAAAAATATGTTGGTACCAAGTTCATGAGAGGTCTAACTTAGTTGGAGATTTAAACTCTGCCCACTGCTACCAGAGAATATAGGATGCTTAAGAAATAAAGATGAGCAATCTAAAGGAAGGCAAGAGTAAAACTGACTTGCTTATGATATTGGTCATTTTAATTAAAGAGCTAGGGCAATGTTGTATTTCATATCTACATCCATAAAAAAAAATAGGCTAGCTCAAATCTCCAGTAAAACCAATCAAAATATTATCCATTGAAGATTTGAATCTAATAATCAATTAAAACTGGATAGTCATTTTTTTTTTAGTCATAAGAATTGCTATTTTTTTGTGGCTTAGCCAATCCAAGCCAGAAAACCAGTAAGCTAGAACAAGTACAATGAAATGCCAGCTGAAGAAATTTTAGAATTTTGTTGCATCAAGCTTTATATAATCCAGAGTGAGAATCATGTCATAATCAATATATACTAACTATTATGATAAATACAGTAATTTTAATAAAGAACAGGCTTAGTCTGCGTAGCAGGTGTTAGACCTGTTTGCCAATGAATAGGGTTCATTATTATATTCATTGCTCTTCTGTTCTCAACATAAAACTATCCAAGTTACAACACAGGAGCGAAAACAAAACAGACAGCCATGACTTCACTAGCAAGCCTCTGTTCTTGTTATTAGATTACAATTCTTCATATACAAGCTGCCTGAGGCTGGGAGGTACAAGTGTGAGCTTCCACTTTTCAGCTATATTTGCTGAATATCTAAAATGAACACCAACTCCGTGATGATTCCTTTGGCCATTGTTTTTCAAATTTGGCAGCTTATTAGGATTACCTGGGGAACTTTCAAAAATACTAGGTTCTGTGACTTACCCAAGACCAATTTAGTTTGAATCTTTGGAAAGGTGAGGTCCAGGCATTAGTATTTTCAAAAACGTCCTTGGTGATTCTAATGTTTAGCTAGGGCCGAGAACCACACTTTAAGTGAATGACCAAAGGATAGCATACACATTTTCATTCAGAATTCAAGCATATTCATGGTGCTTATTGCCTTATCCATATTTTTTTATTTTAGTTTGTAAACGTGCAATGTTGTTTGAACACCTAGGTTAAAAGTTAGAAATCACATCAGTTGTCTTTATGGATATACAAAAGGTCCTTTTACTTTTCTTCCAGTTGCTTAGGTCCTTGGAGACAGATCTTTAAGTACATCCAGTGTCTCTGGTAACTTATCAATTCTTACTACAGGAAGAATTTAGAAAGAGTTGCTATCTGACAACCGTCTTTCAAAAGCATAGGTAAAAGCACGTAATAGTTCATGAGTTGTTGGTTGTATAGACCTAGCCTTTGTAGGCCTGAAGGTGGTGCAAATCCTCCCTTACTATCATTCAATACTCCTAATGAAACATGAAGAGAAAGAAACAACTGAACAACAAAACTTCTTTTTCAGCAGCTTAAAAGATAAAAAAAGAACAGAAAGCCAAAAGAAAAGTTCTCTCTTTTATTTTAAGAACAGCTTACTTAAATAATAATAATAATTATTATTATTTCTCAATCTAGCTGGAGAAGAAAGAAGGAAAAACGATTGAGTTGGGGGTTTATTGTCATCGTGAAGTTATGAGATAGGAAGTCAGGCTTAACCACACTGAGCTCCATGAGTCCGAGACCAATGACTAAACTGGCAAGATGCATGTCCTTTCTTCTCCTAAGCAAATGGGGGTCAGTTAACATCTATCTCTCAGGTACGGTACTGAGTGAACTACACAGTACCTTCTTGCATCCTCACTGACTAACAGATTTTTTCGCAGACACTTCAGTCTTATAAACAGCTACAGTCCCAGGGTTGCTGCTGCTTCTCAATATTGGCCATATCTGAGTTGTTCCATACACTAATGCACGCCAATAGAAAGAGAAGTTGACTGAGTGATTATTGTGTGCCTGGAATTAGGACTGCTATTATCTCCTTTTTAAAAATGTAAAACTAATTGCTGTCAAGTTGATTCTGATTCATGGCGACCACATATGTGTCATAGCAGAACTATACTTCATAGGTGGTGCAAACAGCTAGCATACTTGACTGGAGATTGGAGTCCGCCCAGAAGCTCCTGCGAAGTAAGGCCTGGCAAACTACTGCTGATAAATCCTCCATTGAAAAGCCTGTGGAGCACAATTTGGAGATATAGAAATGGATAAGTAAGGAGATCAAATAATTTTCCCAAGGTTGTTTTAAAACTTGCCTGGCCGGTGAGCATATTGGGTACCTTAATCTGTATTACTTTAAATTATTATACAATGTACCAGTTACACAAATGGAGATCCATTTAAAATCAGTGAAAACTTTGGCTGATACTTGGCTTCTTCAGTGTATTTTTAGTCATTGAACATGATAATACATAAAACACACGTATACGTGCAAGCACACATGCATCTGAGAGACACTGAAGAGGTGAACTTCTTTTCAGCACCCCTTTTCTGCCTACCTACCTACTTACACACACACACACACTCACACACAATTACACCACCTCTGCTTTCAGTTTATTCCATTACTTCCCTTCCTGTGACCAGAAAAGTTAAGTGAAACTGCTTTTAAACACATTTTCTACCCTCCACCATCTTTGTTTTTCTACAGCTATTTTTCTCAGGTGAGTTCTGTGCCCCTTACTCTCTTTGCTTTTCAGAACTTGAAAGTTTGAAAAAAGTTGCTTTACACATGCGATATAAAACTCTGAAGTATGTGCTTGACTTATGAATACTGAAAAATCTGGGTAATTAATTTGGCTTAGCATCCTCTTTGTCTTTAAGCAAAACTGCTCCCCAGTGAAATGACCTTGCTCTGTTTTCTGCACAGTTTCAGTACATGGAGGAATTCCTTTTAGTGAATCATTCTTTTTTCAGTTCCAAGGAGGGCTCTTGTTTTTGGCTCTCCTGTGTCATTTCACTTAGGCCAACTCAGATGGCCCCTCATGCTAACTGAAACCTCCCGGAATGGAATTTGCTCAGGGAGCTGTCATCACTCTGAAAATGTAGATCTGTTTTCAAAATAGCAAATGTGTATTTTGGGAGTCAATTTTTGAAAGGTTATTATATTGCATTTCCAAAATCTGGACTAGATTTTTGTTTCTACACACTTGTATTGGCACATTTAGTTATCTGTAAGGGTAGGCAAAAGAGTTTAGCCATCTCTCTTGTTAAATTACATATATACATAATTTTTATAAGATTGTTATTTTTTTTTAAGTTTTAAAAATTATAAATATATATATAAAGCCCTGGTGGCATAGTGGTTAAGAACTGGGTTGCCCACCAAATGATCAGCAGTTTGAATCTACCAGTGGCTCCTTGGAAACTCTATGGGGCAGTTCTATTTTGTCCTTTAGAGTCACTATGAGTTGGAATCTACTCAATGGCAATGAGTTTGGATATTTTGGTTTATATATGTGTTTGTGTGTGTGTGTGTGTGTGTGTGTATGTGTGTATACATATATAAATTTAAAAATGGTTGCAGCAGTATATCAGTAGGGAACTGCCAGAAAGTCAAGCTGGATTGAGAGAAGCACATGGAACAAGAGATACCATTGTTAGCGTCAGAAGGATCTTGATGTTTACCTACGTTTTATTGACTATGCAATAAATGTATGGAGTGGATCATAACAAATTATGGATAAGGTTGTGAAGAATGAAAATTCCAGAACACTTAATTGTGCCTATGAAGAACCTGTACATAGACCAAGAGGCAGAATTTGAACAAAACAAGGGGATACTGTGTGGTTTAAAATCAGGAAATGTGTGTATCATGGTTGTATCCTTTCACTACAGGATATTCAATCTGTGTATGAGTAAATAATCTGAGAAGCCAGACTATATGAAGAACACAGCATCAGGTTTGGAGGAAGACTCTTTGACAACCTGCATTATGCAGATGACACAAGCTTGCTTGCTGAAAGCAAAGAGGGCTTGAAGCACTTACAGATGAAGATGAAAGACTACATCTTCAGCAATGGATTGCACCTCAACATAAAGAAAACAAAAATCCCCATAACTGGACCAATAAGCAACATCACGATAAAGTGAGAGAAGATTGGAATGGTCAAAGATTTCATCTTTCTTGGATCCACAATCAAAACCCATGGAAGCAGCAGTCGGGAAGTCAAATGACATTTTGCACTGGGCAAATCTGCTGCAAAAACCTCTTTAAAGTATTAAAAAGCAAAGGTGTCCCTTTGAGGACTAAGGTGTGCCTGATCCAAACATGGTATTCTCAGTCACCTCATATGCATGCAAAAGCTGGACAATGAATGAGCAAGACCAAAGAAGAATGGAAGCCTTTGAATTATGGTGTTTTTGAAGAATATTGAATACACTATGGATTGCCAGAAGAACAAACAAACCTGTCTTGGAAGAATTACAGCTAGAATTCTCCTTAGAAGTGAGGATGGCAAGGCTTCGTCTCACGTACTTTGGACACGTTATTAGGAGGGACCAGTCCCTGGAGAAGGACATCGTGGTTGGTAAAGTGGAGGGTCAGCAAAAAAGAGGAAGACCCTCAATGAGATGGACTGACACAGTGGCTGCAACGATTGTCAGGATGACACAAGACCAGGCAGTGTTTCATTTTGCTGTACCTAGGGTCACTATGAATTGGAACTGACTCAACGGCACCTAACAACAACAACAAATATATATATGCCAAGATATGTCTAAAATTCAATACAGAAATTCTTTTTAGGAGAAAAAGTATCAAACCAAATTGTGAAATAGCCAATATTTATTTATAGGTGAAATATAGCTAGGCTTTGCTAGTAAGAAATTGTAGGTACACATAACTTGGTGAAGCAGGAAAGAGGCTTATTATTTATGCACAGCTGTTGGATTGGCTGCATATCATGACCAGCTTGGTGCTCTTTGCCAATCAGAACATGTTGTTAAGTGCTGTTGAGTTGGTTCTGACTCGTAGCAACACTATGTACAACAGAATGAAACACTTCCTGGTCCTGGGCAATCCTCACAACTGTTATTTTTCAGCCATTGTTGCAGCCCACTGTGACAATCCATCTCATTAACGGTCTTCCTCTTTTTGCCGACCCTCCACTTTACTAAGCATGGTGTCCTTCTCCAGGTACTGATCCCTCTTGATAACATGTCCAAAATACGACATGAAGTCTTGTCATCCTTGCTTCTAAAGAGCATTCTAGCTGTACTTCTTCCAAGACAGATTTTTTCGTTCTTCTAGCAGTCCATGGTGTACTCCATATTCTTTGCAACACTATAACTCAAATGTGTCCACTCTTCTTTGGTCTTCCTTATTCATTGTCTAGCTTTCACATGCATATGAAAACATCATGGCTTGGGTCAGGCCCACTTTATTCCTAAAGTGACATCTTTGCTTTTTAACACTATGAAGAGATCTTTTGCAGCAGATTTGTCCAGTGCAATGTGCAGTTTCTTGACTCCTGCTTCCATGGGCATTGACTGTGGATCCAGGTAAAATGAAATTCTTGACAACTTCAATTTTTCCTCCATTTACCATGGTGTTGCTTATTGGTCCAGTTGTGAGGATTTTTGTTTTCTTTCTGTTGAGGTATAACCCATACAGAAGTTGCAGTCTTTGAGCTTCATCAATAAGTGCTTCAAGTCCTCTTCACTTTCAGCAAGCAAAGCTATCATTTGCATAACGTAGATTGTTAGTAGGTCTTCCTCCAATCCTGATGCCTCATTTTCTTCAAATAGTCCAGCTTCTTGGATTGTTTGCTCAACACATCAATTTAACAAAAGCTGTGAAAGAATACAACACTGACACACAACTTTCTTGACTTTAAACCATGCAGTATCCTCTTGTTCTGTTCAAACAACTGCCTCTTGAATCTGTGTACAGGTTGGTCATGATTAAGTGTTCTGGAATTCCCATTCTTCTCAATGTTACCTGTAATCTGATCAGAATATAGTTGCCCTGTTGTACTGTAAACTACATTAACTCAACTACATTAAGATCTATCAGAGAAAATGATTATATCAACATGCATCATTTGGTACCACAGAAATGAAACCACTGTATTAGAACATTTTCTTACAATCAATGATTTTCAATTTACCTCAACATTTACTTTCAATAAATGTTTAGCTGTGTTTCCAGATAAGCAACACAACTTAGAGGAACAGTCAGTAGAGTCTAAGGGAATATAGTTTCTACTACTAATTTGGAAACCCTGGTGGAGTAGTGGCTAAGTACTACAGCTGCTAACCGAAGGGTCGGCAGTTCAAATCTGCTGGGGGCTCCTTGGAAACTCTATGGGGCAGTTCTACTCTGTCCTATAGGGTTGCTATGAGTCGGAATCAAATTGATGGCAACTGATTTGGTTTTTTGGTTTTACTGCTAATTAGAATCTACTGACTAAAGGAAAACTATTGCCCTCAAAAAAAAGAGCATGTAATCAAATAGACTAAGGGGAAGTGGTGGGGGTGGGGGGGTGGGATAAAATTGGCCAGAGATTTGAAGCAAGCAATAGCAACACCACTGTGAATAGCTTATGAGCTTCTCCATCCATGAGCAGAGGTTAGAATCCCCTTTCTAGCTGATTCCTGAAGCTATTTCAGATTTGCCCATTTAAAACATGCAATTTTTGTTGTTTTTTTTCCCCCAAGAATAAAATATGTGTGTATACTCCGATAAGACTTATCTGGGATGCAGCATCCTAGAAAAATAAGTTGTCAGGATCTTATCCTTAAATATTTGAGGATTTTCATCAAAACTTATACAACTCTCATTATTGGTAAAGTATTATAATGAAATGTGCAAAGAACTGGAATTAGAAAACCAAAAGGGAGGAACACGCTTAACATTTCTCAAGCTGAAAGAACTGCAAAAAAAAGTTCAAGCCTCAAGTTGCAATATTGAAGGATTCTGTGGGCAAAATATTGAAAGATGCAGGAAGCATCAAAGGAAATGGAAGGAATACACAGAATTACTGTACCAAAAAGATTTGGTCAATGTTCAACCATTTCAGAAGGTAGCTATGATCAAGAACCAAAAGTACTGAAGGAAGAAGTCCAAGCTCCACTCAAGGCATTGGCAAAAAACAAGGCTCGAGGAATTAATTGAATACCAACTGAGATGTTTCAAGAAAAGGATGTAACACTGGAAGTGCTCAGTCATCTATGCCAAGAAATTTGGAAGAGAGCTACCTGGCCAACAGATTAGGAGAGATTCATATTTGTTCCCTTTCCAAAGAAAGGTGATGTACCAAGATGATGAAGTTATTTAACAATATCATTAATATCATAAGGAAGTAAAATTTTGCTAAAGATAATTCAAAAATGGTTGCAGTAGTACATTGACAGGGAACTGCCAGAAATTCAAGCCAGATGCGTAAGAGGATATGGAAGGCGGGATATCATTGGTGATGTCAAATTGATCGTGACTGAAAACAGAGAATACCAGAAAGATGTTTACTTGTGTTTTATTGACCATACAAAGTTATTTGACTGTGTGGATCATAACAAATTATGGATAACATTTCGAGGAAGGGAAATACCAGAACACTTAATTGTGCTCATGTGGTACCTGGGCATAGACCAAGAGGAAGTCGTTGGAACAGAACAAGAGGATCCTGCATGGTTTAAAATAAGAAAGCGTATGCATTATGGTTGTATCCTTTCACTATACTTATTCTTGGAGCAAATAATCTGAGAAGCTGGACTATATGAAGAAGAAAGTGGCATCAGGATTGGAGAGAGACTCATTAAAAACCTGTGATATACAGATGACATAACCTTGCTTACTAAAAACAAAGAGGGCTTGAAGCACTCACTAATGAAGACCAAAGACTGCAGTCTTCAGTATGGATTGCACCTCAACATAAAGAAAACAAAAATCCCCACAATTGGACCAATAAGCAGTATCATGACAAATGGAGAAAAGATTGAAGTTTTCAAGGATTTTACTTTACTTGCATCCACAATCAACACCCGTGGAAGTAGAAGCAAAGAAGTCAAAAGATGTATTGCATTGGGCAAATCTGCTGCAAAAGACCTCTTTAAAGTGTTAAAAAGCAAAGATGTCACTTTGAGGACTAATATCACCTGAACCAAGCCAGGGTATTTTCAATCACCTCATATGCATGCAAAAACTGGACAGTGGATAAGGAAAACCAAAGAAGATTCAATTGAATTATGGCATTGGTGAAGAAAATTGAATATACCATGTACTAGCAAAAGAAAGAACAAATCTTTCTTGGAAGAAGTATAGTCAGAATGCTCCATAGAAGGGAGTATGATGAGACTTCATCTCATGTATTTTGGACATGTTATCAGGAGGGACCAGTCCCTGGAGAAGGACATCATGTTTGGTAAAGTAGAGGGTCAGCAAAAAAGAGGAAGACCCTCAATGAAATGGACTGACACAGTGGCTGCAACAACGGGCTCAAACATAGCAACAATTGTGAGAATGACGCAGGACCTGTCTGTGTTTTATTCTGTTATACGAAGGGTCACTATGTGTCTGGATCGACTTGATGGCACCTAATAACAACAACTGCTAATTAGTGGTGAAATCTTTGGACAAAGTACTACAAATCTTTTGGGTTCATTTTCCTGATCTGTAAAATAGAGATCTCTGGCCTACTTGATATCAAAAGCTTTCCAGTGTTATCGCTGTATGAGTATATGGTGTGTTTGTTAGACATTAAAATATCAAAATAGCATTGAAATCCTAATAAACTAAATTGTTATTTGAGTGACTTTCCTGGTGTTCTATTATCTTTCAAAATAAAAATATGTGCATTTAGTCATTCAGATCTGCTACTGAAGTCAGACCAAAATATAGTTGCCAACTTAAAGTTTCATTTAGCATAAGGGGAGCTATCTATAGCCATCTTAAACAGTGATGCTTTGCTATGAGGGTCCTATCCCATGCTTAGGTGGTCAGGTTGCTATATTCTATATATTGTGAATTTGATAGGTTGGTGTGCCCGCTCTTCAACAGTGGTAACTCGTTTTTGTAGTTAAGTGGCACTGCATGTTTGAGGAATAGAATGAAGACCAGAGTGTTTGAAACCTCCCCATTTTTCATGTAGATGCTCAATCATTGCTGTTGGATGAGATAATCTGCCAAGTTGAAATAACAGTGCAAGTAATATTGATGGGGCTATGATATGATTAATATCCTCCAAGCTATCAGGATATCATAAAATATAAAAGCATGCTGAGTTAAACCAATCTTTTAACACATGTTCTTTTTAGAGGATTGCAGTGTGAACCTTGGGCTTCTTATATCAGATGAACCCATATACCAGATGACTTAACCAAGACCCATTAATATACTTTTGAGGGAATATTACTGGAGCATGTGAAATTAATTTTAATAGTAGTTTTGCTTTCTTAAATGGAGGTCTTTTGTTAAATGAGAAGCAAAGATGGGCTTACTGTTTTAGAATTAAAAGAAAGATTCTTAAGTGATGAAGATAACTAAAACTGGGTGAATAGAATAAATTAATTCTCATTTTATTGAGACAAAATAATGTATCATTTCTATTCTATCTCTAGCAAATATAATTCCATTGTATTTATGTTACCAAACACTCTTATTGAATTACATACCTTTATAGTTTCATAATTTATCTCAAAGATAAAAACAATTATAGTGTATTAATTTCAGATAGAGACTGCAGTAGTGTCTAAATTATGAAAGAAGACTGATTTTACCCTGATTTCTAATCTCCTCCTATTTGCTTTTTAATCACCAAAAGAAGAATCTTGGAAAATAATTCTATGGCTAATGACTTTGGGGAAAATGTAAGGTAACTCTCTTAATAGCTTCATTAACTCAAATCACCGGCTAAAGCTATACCATGTTCAGATGCTAAGACTTTCAGTATCTTACCCACCAACCTTCAAGGAAGTCAGAATCCCTGCTATGGATTGAATGCTTCCCACAAAAAGATATTTTGAAATCCTAAACCCTGGTTCTAGAGAAAGTGAGCTTGTTTGGAAATAGGATCTTTGTAGATGTTATCAGTTAACATGAGGTGATACTGGAGTAGGGTGGATCCTAATCTAATGTGGACGTTGTCCTTGTAAAGGAGGAGAAGAGACACAGACACAGAGGGTAATATCCATGTGATGACAGAGGTAGAGATTGGAGATTTGTGGATTTTAACCATCAGTCAACCACTGGTCTGAAGGCTCAAAATAGGTGTCAGTAGGAGATGAAATAATGTGTTATTTTGTTTTTCATATTAAGTGTATTGAATATCTCACCGAGGAGTTTGTGCCTAAGTCAGTGATAAATAGAGAACCACTGTTACTGAGCAAATAGAATAAAAAGATCATAGTTAACATTTATTATGTGCTTATTATATACTAGGTATTGCAGTATGCAGTTTCTAAAGATGGAAGTCAGAGTCAACTGGCTAGTGGGGGGGTTTTACTTGAGTTGACAGTCTTTTTAAGCACTCCTCTATATCACACAAGATGAACAAAAGTCTTATATGCTGGTGCCATAGACTCTGAATCTGCCCAGAGAAACTTGTATTTCAATAACACAAAAACAGATCAATTAAACAAACATTTATGAGAACCCTAGTATGTGCCAGATAATGGGCTGGATACTATGGATACAGAGATGAGTGAGGCATAGGCCATGCTTCCATGGGGCTAATAGTCTAGTAGAGCATGAAGGCATGTAAATCAATATATTACCTGGCGTATAGCAGAATATACAAGCTGCAATTGTATTGGCCATAAGGGAGTGATTCTGTTTAAGTAGGTCAAGAAAAGCATCAAAGGAGAGGTAATTTTTAAGATGAGTATTGAAGAAATGTCTCCAGAAGAAAAAATGAGGGCATTCCAGAGAAGTGTACAGAAACAGCAAGGTGTCAAAGTGGATTAGATATGGCTACTAGTTCAGTGTATCACTCAGAATTTAATGTAAATAAGTGTTAACTGGGCGTATATTTGTTAACCAGATAACTAAAAGGGCAGATAAGATAGGACAGGACAGGACAAGATAGGACAGGACAGGACAGGATAAGATAGGATAGAATAGAACATTCTTAGACTAAACAGAACAATAATGAATTACAGAGTACTGATTATAGGAAGCATGGATGGGAGATCAAATGGAAAGAATTACGATTACTGAAATCTAGAAGCTAACAGAACAGGCCTTGTGGGGAGCGGACTCCAACATCTGAAGAGGCAGTGCTAGCCCACTAGTTCTGGGGTCTCTGAGGGGCTCACTATGAGGCTGGTTTGGTAAGTGGTGGAAAAATTGCAAACAGAAGTCAGCTGCTTTTATGGGACTAAAGGTGGGGAAAGGAAATATTGCTAAGGTGATGCTCACAGGGACAGGAAGCAAACAGGAAGTAATCAGGAAGCATGTATTTGCATGTGTGCACACCCACACAGAAACAAGCGCTTTCTTCCTCCTTCAGTCTTGCAGTCAGTTTCTCTATAGTGCCCTCTATTGGCACTACTTAATAGGGGGCATCTGACAATGCAGAAAGTTTGTTTGCAAAGTCCCTTCCTTCCTCAGCATGACTGAGTATAAAGAATATTGCTGTTGGGGTTGAAAGACAAAAGCTTAATAACTGGCACCTTCAGTATGTATAACATATAAGCTATGGTTTGGAAAATTAGATTGCATGTGTAGTTTGAACACAGATGAGGGGTCTGGAGTTCATACTGTAGACATGGGAAGCCACCCAACAGTGGATGGGAGGGTCAATTCAGGGCTTCAAACCGGTTCTTCGTGGTTCAATCATGGCTGAGGAGGCAATAGACCTGAATTTTTAAAATTTGGATGACCTGGAACCATAACCCTGGTGGCACAAAAGGTCAGCAGTTTGAATCTACCAGCTGCTCCTTGGAAACCCTATGGGGCAGTTCTACTCTGTCGTATAGGATCGCTATGAGTCAGAATTGACTCAAAAGCAATGGTTTTTTTTTTTTTGGAACCATAACTGGAACAGGAAAAATTATGAGCCAAAGCCGTGTTAGAAATTTAACCACCCTCTTAGAAAACAAGGGGGCCCTATGCACTGCATAGCAACCAAATCTCTTGCCCATCAGATTCTGTGCAGAGCCGGAAGCAGCAGTGCTGGCTCAGAAGCTGGCAGCTGACTGGGCTGCTTTCCTCAGTCCTGATGGCAATAACCAATCTCATGTATCAGGCTCCTGAAAGGGCCCGCTACACCTCTTCCAAGTCTCTCATTACAGGGCTTCCACCCATAGTATTTCCCGCTCTGGCTATGGTTCTGGGTCACCCAAATTTGGATCTCTTCCAGTTTCCATTCACAGGCTATGACGAACCGGGAAGAACCTGTTCCAAACCCTGGGTAAATTACCATAATTTACACAAATAACACACGCCTTCTACGTTTGTTTGCCCATCGCTCCCTTTCCCTGTGAAGTATTTTCATAAGTGCCCTTATGCCATTTTTTTTTTTTTTTTACATATTGCTGTAAATAAATTAGCATAGCGTACTTAACGAAAATACCTTGAAGAGGGGAGGGAGCAGTTGGCAAACAAAAGTAGAAGGTGTTATTTGCATAAAATACAGTATCTGGTGTCATCCCTGGTTTTATAGCACAGTGGATTCTCAGTCCATGCACCAGCTTGCCTAGTGTTTTGTCTCTAGAACGTTTGGTAATAGGAACAAATGTTTTGTCTGTCCTTAGACAGTTACCACTAATAAGTGTTGCCAAAGCTTGGCATAACAATGGCTTACTCACATGTTTTGGAGCTTTTAGTGACTAGAGTATTAAATTTGTTTTTACTGAGGGGAGATCCACTGCTGACTCACTGATACATCTACAGAAAGTTTCCTCCCAATTCAGCACTTTTCCTATTTGTAAATCAGAACTCTTTTTAGTTTAACAGTGTTTTAGAATATCGAGTTTAGCATTCCTTGTGCAGGGTGCTAAATGCTTAGGTGAAGCTGTGTGTTTAACATACCAGACAGATGGAATTATTAGAACAAAGGGAAGGAGAGTTGAGCAAACCATGGCAGGAGAGCTGGACAGAACAGAGGTGTATGATCAGTGAGTTTCCAAAATGACTAACACCTTCATTTGTCTCCTGAACTGTTAAGATGCACCAAGAAAGGCTAAGAAACATTTGAAAGAGTTAGGAATTAAGTAAGGATATTATGCTGGACCAAAAAAGACTTAAAAAGGTCAAGAATTCAGGGGATATTTGAAGGAGAACTATTCTACATAATTCAACGAATAGGGATAAATCCCATTCTCACTCATTAACTTGATTTTTTAATACCTTGAGGTTTTCATATAATTTTAATAGGGACATTTAGAATGTGACGGATTAGAGGAAGATTGAAACTAATAAGTAAAATAAGACTTGTTAACAGCGAGATACTTATGGCCTTCATTAGTCTCAGATGTTTTTCCTGTGACAAAACCTCTAAGATAATTATGAATGCTCCCAAATAATTTTAAAGGAGTCTGAGGTGAAATTATTGCTACAGTATAGATTTTTTTTTCTATGCCCAGTATGTCATTATTTAAGGGACTTGATATTAATAAATTATCGCACTAGAATCTAATAACTGTGGATTCCTCTGTGACAAGCAAAATTTCATTGAAAGTGAGAACATATATTATGATCAGAAACAGGGTGCTTGAATTGAAGATCACCACTCTTAAAACAAAATAATGAAAATGATGTTTGAAAAGAAAAACATGTCGAGTGGATGCATCATACGCAGCACAGATTAATTGTGAGTTTTTTTTTTTAATTTGGTTTTTGTATTAACTCTTCATGCTACCGGGGATCTAATATGCCAATGTTTACCCCTAAAATATGTGCCACAACTTATTAGACCACAGTATTTTTACACAAATAATGTACTTGCTCTACGTTTGTTTGCCAATATCGCCCTCCCCCATCTAGGTACTTTCGTAAGCACTAATTTTTTTTTTTTTACAGCAACATATAAAAAAATTGGCGTAGTGTACTTATGAAAATTCCTAGGGTGGAGGATGTGATTGGCAAACATGTAGAACAGGTTCTATTACTGCCTTATTTGTGTAAAAATACAGTACATGTCTTGGAATTATCACAAGTTATTTGGCTTGCTTTGATTTGGAGTCTATACTTATAAACAATAAATACCCCCCAACAACAAACCCTAATTAAAAGACTCTGCTAATAATCATGACAAGGCAATGGTGATTCAGATGTGGAATTCTCCGCTTGTATGCAGAAGACCGGAGTTCAATTCCCCGCCAACGCATCTCATGTGCAGTCACCACCATCTGTTGCTGGTTGTTTGCATATTGCTATGAGGCTGAACAGGTTTCAAGGGAGCTTCCATCCTAAGATAGACTGGGGAGAAGAAAGATCTGGTGACCTACTTCTGAAAATCAGCCAATGAAAACCCTATGGATCGCAATGGTCTGAACTGCAACTAGTCCTCAAGGTAGTGTAGGACTGGGCAGTGTTTTGTTCCATGTTGGATGGACTCGCCATGGCTTGGAGGCTGACTCATCAGCACCTAACAACAATGACAACAAAGAAACCACAATATTAAGCTACAGCATGGAGTAGGGCATCAGAGGCACTACTAGTCTCCGAAATGGAGTAAGCAAATATGGAGCAGTGTAGCTGCAGCTCAGAAGGAACTTGTCCTCCCCAAGCAGCGGTCCAGAATGTCGGTATCTTTTTTTGACAGGCAGAGCCAGGTGGAACAGTAAAACAGGGGCTTCCAGGGAAAGCCAGGAGGCAGTGGGTGGCAAGACTGAAATATCTGTGTCTTCATGGGCTTGCATCTTCACGAGGCTTTCACAGCTGTTTCAGTGCGAGCATCTCCACCCTTGGTGCCGTTTACTTGGTGTCTTGATCGTCTAGTGCTACTATAACAGAAATCCCACAATTGGATGACTTTACAAAAGAGAAATTTATTTTCTCACAGTCTAGTTAGTAGGCTAGAAGTCCAAGTTCAGGGCGTCAGCTCCAGGGGAAGATTTTATCTGTCAACTCTGGAGGAAGGTCCTTTTCATCAATATTCCCATGGCCTAGGAGCTTCTCAGTGCAGGGACCCTGGGTCCAAAGGACACGCTCTTCTCCCTTTCCTGCTTTCTTGGTGGTATGAGGTCCCTGTGTCTCTCTGCTTGCTTCTGTCTTTTATGTCTCAAAAGAGATTGGCTTAAAACACTATCTAATCTTGTAGATCTCATCAATATAACTGCCACTAACCCATCCTATTACATTATAGTGGTAGGATTTACAGCACATGGGGAAATCACATCAGAACACAAAATGGTAGACATTCATACAATACTGGGAATCATGACCTAGCCAAGTCGACAGATATTTTGGGGGAGACACAATTCAATCCATAACAGTTGGGTTTACTGCTGTGCAGGAGTGAGAGGCTGATGGTCAACCAGTATTATTCACCTATGCCCGATAGTAACAAAACAAAAAAAAAAGAAAATAGGCCCAGTGCCATGAAGTCGATTCCAACTCATAGAGACCCTCTGGGATTTCCGAGACTAAATCTCTAAGGAAGCAGACTGCCACATCTTTCTCCTGAGGAGCTGCTGGTAATTTCGAATCACTGACCTTTCAGTTAGCAGTCAGGCACTTTAACCGCTGTGCCACCAGGCCTCCTGAATTGTAGGACTGGTTAAATAATTGTCAGGCCTGGTTCGAAATGAAAATGTGGATCCTTGTTCAAAAATGATTAAGTTTTTCAAAATGATGACCTCAGAGCATTATATCAAGCGAGGGGTCCTTCTAAGTGCAGGGCCTTATGCTATTGCATGAAGTTCCTGGATGGTGCAAACAGCACATTCAGCTGCTAGCTGAAGGGTTGGTGGTTTGAGTCCATGCAGAGGCACCTTGGAAGAAAGCTTTGTAATCTACTTTCAAAAAATCAGCCATTGAAAACCCTATGAAGCACAATTCTACTCTGACATACAGGGGGTTGCCACGAGTTGGAATCTACTCAACAGCAAAGGGGAAAAAATGTTAACTGCAGAGGTTACACACACGTCAAGACGGCCCTACTGGATAGAGCTAAGATTTGTTCATTCATTTCATTAATTCATTTATTGAGCACCTGCTAAGTGATGGCATTGTATTCAGTGCTAGGGATATAACTGCTCCTATGGAATTTATATTCTTGTGTATGTGGTTGTAGATAATGGGAAGATTTGATGATGGAATTATGGCCTTTCTCTAAACACTTCCAAGTCATGTTTCAGAAGTGTGGAGACTACTGGAGGCAACATGGAGTCAAATACACATGATGTTATTATGTATGTGAATAATGCTTTTTGCTCCAGCACTTATTCTTCTACTGTCATCCTAGAAATTTGTCATCCCAAAAGAAAAATCCAAGACTATGCTTGGTCTCTTTGGCCACCTGCCTTCCAAACCAAACCTGTTGCTATTCAGTTGATCTCAACTATAGTGACCCTATAGGACAGAGTAGAACTGCCCCATATTGTTCCCAAGGAGTGGCTGGTGGGTTGGAACTACTGACCTTTTTGGTTAGCAGCCAAGCTCTTAGATGTCTATCGTAGGTTCCTCTTATTCATCAAGAATCCCTTCCATAGCCTAGAATAAAAAATGCAACACATTCATTTGCGTTTTAGTTCTGAGGTGTCTGTATTTACATAATTGATAAATCAACAGGGATTTTCTAAACACCTGCGCTGTGCCTGGCATTGTACCAGCCACTGGGGGGCTACTCAGCTGGTGTAACAGATGACAAGATCAGAGCCCTGAAAGGGGCAACATTCAGATGCTGTAATTGCCCTTATTGGGCATTGACCCTGGGCCAAGCTTGGTCATAAATTCTGTCACCTATATTAGCATATTTACTCTTCAATTCAGTAAGGTAATTTTTATTACTAAAGATTAGAGAGAAAAACAACTTTCTCAAGGTCACGTAATTAACAAGTGTCCAAGTAAGTAGCATATAGTTAAGTGCTAAGTGGAACATCTCTTTGAATTAACTTTACTGGGAAAGTTCTCATGAACGAGGTGTGCCTGGCATCGAAGGATTGTTCCCTATTACACCCCCTTGTCTGAGAGCTGCCCCAGCCCCTCCCACCCAAAGTGTGGACCTGAGATTATATTTGTAGTGAGAGACTCCATTTGCTTGTCAACAACCTCAGTTATTTGAACTAAATGTATACACCTGATGCAACCTGGACCCATTAGATTCTCGCTCTTGGGAACTTCAAAATCTGTCCTCAATTTAATTCGCTTCTGTTCTGTGGAAAGTAATGTAAACACGGCTTGGTGCTTTCTTGTTTGCTTTTGTGCGTTTGGATGCAGAAAAGCCAGTCTAAGTTGGGGGGACAGGGAAGAAGGGGAGAGATAGAACCTTGCTAAGACAGAATAAATGAAAGAGAGAAGAGCAAGAGATAGGCAGGCATAGACGAAAAGAGAGACACAGAAATCCATACAAATAGACGTAGGAAGAGACACAGACAGACACACAGCTATACTTGCATACTGAAGCACAGAGAGATAAAGACAAACACACAGAGAGACAAAAGGAGAGAGAGATGGGCACAGACACAGAGAGAATAAATGAGAGATGTGTAGACAGAGAAGAAAAAGTGACTAGTCACTGATACAGACCCTATAGGACTTTGTTATCAGCTCTGTGTTCAGGTAGGTGAACAGAACAAGACTCCGGTATGAAACTAAGAAGTTTTTATTTTCCTATCCTCTTAACTCCATAACTCACTGTCCCTATTCTACAGTCTTTTGGATTCGTTTTACACTAATGATGTAGCAGTACATTCTTTTCTCCCCTCCGTATTTTTCTATTCCTAGATAAACCTGCACAGCTGGTATTTATTTGGGTTTCCTTTTATAGCTTGAAAAATATTTAGGCATGTTTACCACAAGTGGGAATCTGGAGGCAGTTTATGCATACATACATATTGGCACATTTCTTTTTGAAACCTGGTGTCTAATAAGCTCATTAATTTAATTTTTAAAATATCAGCTGATTAATATAACGTAGTGGTTTTCAATAACTCCATTTCTTTCTATCAGGCTCTTCCTGCCTCCAGTTCCAAGCTCTTGAAAAACCAATGCTGTTTTTTGAAAGTAACATTTAGGAAAGTGTGATTAAGAAATCAAATGCTGAATGTCTCTGCAAACTCTTTAGTTTCTGTGGAAATAACTAAGGAAAATTTAATTCCCTTATCAGGCACTAAAAGCTGAAAATGATTCATATTAAATTGACAAGTGCAGTAGTGGGTTCTTTTATCAGAGGAGAGCATCGCTTTGCTTGTCATTTCATTGTCAGAATTGCTTTGCTTTACGGGTGCACCCTCTTGAATACAAGGACTGTATCTCTTTTATCGGTTGGGAGCCCACAGCTCTTAATGGCAATGAGTACAGGGAACATTTGCACGGCTCTAGTAGGGACTGCATGGGTAGTGTAAACAGTTAAATGCTCAACTACTGACCAAAAGGTTGGTGGTCAGAATCCACCCACAGATGCGTCAGAAGAAAGGCCTGATGGCCCACTTCCCAAAAAACAGCCATTAAAAACCCTATGGAGCTCAGTTCTACTCTGACACACATGGAATCGCCATGAGTTGGAATCGCCTTTACAGCAACTTCTTTGTTGTTGCTGGTTTATCTAGTAGAATGTTGCTAGTACAGCTTCCTTCAATACTGAAGGATCAGTGTCGATCTCAGAACAGTGGTGTGTGAGCACAACCTGGACTTTGGGCATGGTCACGTGTCAGTTACGAGGACTTCGTATTTACCCTTTGCTTGGTAAACATCTTGCTTGCCATGCTACTGTCAGAAACGCTTTCCTCTGCTCTATGGGCCTGCTTTATGCTAAACATATCATCAACAGTTTTCAGAAGGATCTAGTTAAAGTGCCAAGTATTTATGGAAGAGCGAGCAAGTCATCAGCTCTACAGGGAAATAAACAATCTTGTCATGACTCAGAGGAAACCCTACAAGAAAAGGTGTTACATCTTGCAATGGACTGAAATGACAGACTATTGGTAATAACTCCAAAGTCAGGTGAACTATTTCTAACTAGGTAATTAAAAGGATAAATCTAAATAAATCCAAATAGCTCCAAAGAGACGTAGAGAACAAAGATGTTATAGATATATGGCTTTGATCTTCAGATTCGAAGGTCTCAGAAGAGTTCTCCTGTAGTTGTAAACAGCCCTTATAGAGCCATTACTGTCTGTTATGTTACAATCTCTGTATTTCAAGTGTTGATAATGCTCTTTGGATAACCTTGAACACTGTGTATTTGGGATCTGTTTCACTTCTCCCTAATACTATCTTTTCAGTCTTTGTCTTTCCCTCTTTTTAATAATTAGAACCAGTTTATTGAGAATAAAAGCCAAGTTCACAAAATTATATCTTTCTTCCCAACTGGTATAAAATACTTGCGTAAAAGTTTCTTCAGAATTCTAACGGTGATTTTTTTCTTTTTCCTTCTACTATTTGACTTTATCATCTCTCCTCCTGAAGCAGAAGGCTTGGCCATAAACAGAAGAAACAAGAAGCACACATAAAATGAGGGGTTGTAAAATCAGATATGATAAAGAAAGGGAGAGGTGCACTGATCAGAAGAAAGTCTGGTCACATCTCTTTTGCAGGTGTCTCAAAGCATTACAAATTGCTAAAAGTTGAAGAGGACTTAGTTTAGTCTTTCTTGTGTGGCAATCCCATTGTTCAATTTCTGTCTCCATCCATTACACATGCTTTTCCCTCTGTCTAAAATGCTTGTCCTTACTTGATTGCTGTTAACTTCTCTTCATTCTACAAAATCTGTACTGATGGTGTCTTCACCTAGAGATTGGTAATCATTCTGTACTGGAGACCACCAAACAATTACATACAGTGTAATATAAACTACTAAGGCATCATAATGACCAGCTTACTCTTTGAGATCAGGGAACAGTCCTTATTCATGTTTGCTATACTAGCACCTATCGCACTGTGTCAGATGGTAGGTGTTCAATAATATAACCATTGAATGAATAAAGAAGGGATTGGTCAAGCAAATTACAACTTGGTCATTTAACAGAAAACTTACAGCTATTTGGAATCATGTGAAAAATGTTTCTAACATAATAAGTGAAGACTGCAGGTTATAAAATAGTATTTTCAGTATGATCCCAAATATGTTAACATATTTGTGTATACGGACAGAACAAGATCCTGAAAAAAAAATTACACCCAACTATTACAGCATTTATTTCTTGATAGTAGTGTTAGAGTTCCTCTGACCATCTTGACAGAAAGTTCCTTCAATGCTCTTGCTTGGTTGTAATTTCTCATCCTATGTAGCCTTTTCCTGTTCCCTGTGGCAGTCTGGTGACTGCCACTAGTAGCCTAGAAGCCAGTTGTACAAATGAGTATACACTCTGAATTCTCCCCCATTTACAAATGGTATTGGATGTAGAAGTAATTTAGACTAGCACATAGGAATATCCTGCCCCAGAGCACGGTTTAACTGGGGAATGGAAAAGAGAGGGCAGGGGAGAGAGGGATATTAAGGAGCCATGGCATCACTTACGTATTTAATGCTTCTTTGATGTTTTCATTTTCAATTTTTTAGTGTAAAAAATTTTAGAATAAATAGAAGTCTCCACGTTTCTATTTTGTGCTCTCGTTTTGACTGTTGTAGTTTTTATAAAAATTATATTCTCGCCATTTCAGAGAAGGATTAATACTCCCAAATCTCATTATTGTGCAATTGTCCCCTAGTGGTTTCTTTGTTTGCACATTGTAATTATGGATAGCATTAATTGTTCACAAAACTACCATTTCTGCTCTCTATTTTTGCATATATTTCAAATACCCATTAAAATCTCTCCATCTTCTGTACAGTGAATCTATTCTATTGCAGTAAAACAATGTGTTCGTCTTTTGCACTACCCTACACAGGGTTAGAATAATTTGTAAAGAATCCACATTATTATTTTGGAGCAGAGGTGACTGTGGGTTTCAATGTAAATCTCTTCATAGTAACTCTTCCCCATAGTAGCACTTTTTTTTTTTTTTCTTTCAGAGATGCCATAATTCTAGGTTGCATTTGTTGCTTCCTTTGGCAAGCAAATGTCCCATCATTGCAAATTGATGGTGGTAAAATTGACCTTTATTATGGCCTTTTTATTCCCTTAACTCAGAAGGATTTACAGCATTATATTTGGTTACCACATTGACTGTTAATAGGAACTATAAAAGAATGACTGAATTCAACATACCCTTCTTATTTTCTAATGGCCTTGGCGTTAGTTACCAACTGGACTTTTAGATTTCAAGATTGCTCTCTTGGACAATTCAGGAAGGATTTTGTAAAATCCAAGCTCCTTCCTTATGTGACAGGCACATTTCTCCATATACTGTCAAAGTAATTAAATGCTTGTTATAAATTCTGGCACTTAAAATGACAAAACCATTGCATATAGAATAATGGAAGAAACAAAAAATTCTGGGGAAAAAAAAAAAAACACTACGAGGTAATTCAAACTATTTCACCTGTAAATAATGAGAATTTAATGAGGCTTATATTCCAAAATGTCTCATTTCTAAGTGCATACAGCATTTATTTTCATATTAATTGTCTTTCTCCTTGCCATCTTAGGATAGTGTTCACAGAGTAAAAGTTACATTCTTCGGTCTGGAAGTGATAGTGGATTTCTTAATTCACAGCTGCCTTTTAGAACCAGCTAAATGCTGCTCAGGTCTCCTTTCAAAATGGAAGGAGAACTCTTTGGATTTGTAAACCTGGACCAGAAGTGCTGTGATGTTTCTGGGTATTTACCAGAGAAAAGAAGAAGAACCTTTTCTGGAGGCATGGGAGTGAATAAGACCTGTTGTGAGGGACCTGATAGATTCTGCTATCTCTGTGCGCCACAGGCCTTCCCTAGCAGCTATAAAGGACCATTAGAGAGGCCTAGCCCTGGGAATGTGGGTTACAATAGGGAGGACAAAGATGTTGATTTCCGTCCGCAGGTTCTATCTCCGCTGATAAAGCTGTGTTTCTCTGTCAGCCAGCTGCCATTTTAAACAGTAATATTATGCTATCCAAAATGTTCTTCAGCTTCCAAACAGGCAGATATTTTGAAAACCATATTCTCTTTTTCTCCCTCCTCCCAACCCCCACACAATGGCATTTCATTTTCTGAATCTTTTAATTTTTAAATATAGTCTGAAGTATCGCTTTGTTTTCAGATGCCATCGAGTCAGTTCTGACTCATAGTGGCCCTATGAACAGAACGAAATGCTGCCCGGTTCTGCCTCATCCTCGCACGTGTTGTTATGTCTGAGCCCATTGTTGCAGCCACTGGGTCAATCCATCTCACTGAGGGTCTTCCTTTTTTTTTTTTTTTTGCTGACCCTTTACTTTACCAAGCATGATGTCCTTCTCCAGGGACTGGTCCCTCTTGATAACATGTCCAAAGGATGTAAGACAATGTTCCACTGCTATTCATAGGGTTTTCACTGGCCAATTTTTTTTAGAAGTGTATTGCCAGGGCCTTCTTCGTAGGCTGTTTTAGTCTGGAAACACCATGGGTGACCCTGCTGATATTTGAAATATGGGTGGCATAGCTTCCAGTATCACAGCAACATGCAAGCCACCACAGTACAACAGACTGACAGACCAGTGATAGGAAATACTATTACTATTATTTCATGTTATGTTCTTTACTTTTTAATTGTTTAGTTTTGAATAAGTAATACATTTCCACAGTTAAAAAAAAAGCCTGAACTCTTCAAAAAGTCAATATTATGAGAAAAAGACAAAAAAAGCAGATACCCCCAAACTCTCAAACAAAAGCAATAACAAAGACCCAGGCATATAATACTAACGACAAGGATCTAAAAAAAAAAAATCTGCATAACAAAATAGACACTGAGAAACATTACTCTCACTTCTGACTCTTTTATCTCATTTCCCAGCCTCTCCCCCCCGCCCCGCACCCTAGAGAGAGCCACTTGTATATGTTCATGTGGCTGTACCATATTCATTTAACCAGTTCCATTGTGGAAAACACTTGGGCTATTTGCAAATGTTTAAGATAACAATCGATATTAGATGCATAGGTTTGTAATTGTCTGTAGGATAAATTCCTGGAATTAAAATTACTAAGTCAAATGTGAAATTCATTTGTAATTTTGTTAAATATGCCAATTGCCTTCCATAGGCCATTCCCACCAGCAATGCATACAAGTGCCCTTTTCCTAAAGCCTGGGCAATAAAGTATCTTGTCAAAATATTACTTTTTCAAAATGGAGAGGCAAAAATGATATGCCAGGATGGTTTTAATTTGTATTTCTTTTTATTATGAATAAGGTT
Organism: Loxodonta africana; assembly: GCF_030014295.1. NCBI lineage: Eukaryota > Metazoa > Chordata > Mammalia > Proboscidea > Elephantidae > Loxodonta > Loxodonta africana. The sequence goes on from NC_087351.1 coordinate 37,253,182, forward strand.
GAGAATGTGTTCATATTCAGGCTCATTCCTGTTACTTTTTATGTTAACTGTCTATTCATGGCCTTTGTCCACATTTCTTTGGGTTGCCCGTCCTTTTCTTACTGGTTTCTAGGATCTCTTTAAGGAATAGGAATATTATCTCTTTGTTTGTGATAGGAGTTGTTAGCATTTCTCCAAATTTGTTATTAACTTTTGCCTCTGCTTATAGTGTGTGTGAGTTTGTTTTTTTGGCCAAGTAGAAGTTTTTAAATTCTGTGTATTTAAATTCGTCAGTCTTTTATAACATCTAGATTTTGACGTACAGTTTAATCATTTTCCTTGTGTTCCTGTAATTTAGTCCTAATTGCTAATTGCTGAACTGTTCTTTTTTTTTTTTTTTTGTCCTCCTTATTTCTATCCAGAGGTCTATTCATATATTTCACATTCGCATGTTATCTGGAGGTCTATTTCCTGATTTCTTGTATTTCTGCTTTGTGGCCTTCTTTCACAATTCCAGTGTCTTCCTTTTTTTCTTAATTTATGTTCGCGATTTAGGTCATCATTTCTATCTACCCTCTGCCAACGTTTTTCTTGTAGAGTTTCATCTGTAGGAATACAGTGCTCTTTTTCATGTTTTTATCTGTATAGAATATTTACTTTTTTAATGCACATATTTGAATGAGAAAATTTTCCTGGGTTACCAGAAGAAGGATTCTAAGGTATGGGAGTGTATGCGTAGCTCTGATGGTTTACACCTCCAGGACTCCCAGGTCTGTTGCTATAGAAGAAAGGAAAAGACTCTTTTCTTCAAATACGCAGAAGTACCCCATCACTCTGTGGAAGCCATCTAGGGTTCAGAGCACAGATTCTGGAGTCAAAATTCCTAGGTTGAATACCAGCCCCATCCCTTATAAACTGACTATCTTGGGCAGGTTACTTAGTCTCTTTGTACCTCAGTTTGCTCTTCAATAAAATGGAGATAAAAAACAGACCTGCATCTTGTGGTTGTTGAGAAGGTTAAATGAGCTAATACATATAAAGTGCTTAATCCAGTGCCCAGCACATAGCAAATATATGCCCTGTCCTGTGATGGAGGGCAAAGGAGAATGAGCTCAGTGATTTGCAACCACCGAGCATTTGCTCTCACCAGCCTTGACAGCCCTGTCTGGTTCAGGAGACCCTGGGCTTCCCTGGCTTCCTCATATTGTCACGGGACATAGGTCTTGACCACCAAGGGAAGCACTCACTTTTAGAATATATTTTTGATTTGGCAGTGATGGGATCCCTGGTCATTTCTTGGGCCTTCTCTCTCTCTCTTTCCCTTGCTGATAGCGCCCGGTGAAACTCAGTTCTGCTCACAGTAGACCTTTCTCAGGGAGGAGATGCTCCTTCATTTGCTGAAAATTTCTGAGCTCTGCCATCATCAGACCTCTTCCAAATCCCTGTTCTTCCCTGTTACACACTTAATGACTTCTAGCACAGGCTTGCTAGTCAGATAAAACATGAGCAATACCAACTCATAACTTGGAGTTTGTGCATATTTTCTAAGCCCCACTTTCACTGAAAATTTTTGTTTTCCCTCATTATCTTTCTTGAGATGATTTCCAAGGGAAGATGTGGGCAATTCCAAGCTAAGCAGCTGCCATGTTCCTACTGAAACTAGTGTTAGGTTTTTTTTTTTTTTTCCCTAGATATTTCCTTTAGGGACCTGTATTGGAGTTTAAATTTTTGGCATTCCTCACAGAATCCAACATAATCTAGAACAAATGTGTAGTTGAGTGAATGAATTTCTATGAGAATTTCTTACTGAAAATGTTCTCCTCTTCTGCGCTCAGATCTTCTGGAGTAAATGATTCCAAGAGACTTCCGGGTAGCCTGGGATCCCTGACACTTTGCACAGAGTTCTTTCTGTATTTCATGTTACCGGAAAGCTTATTCCTGTGAGCTTCACAGAGTCCTGTGACCACTACAGATGGGAGTTCAAGACCTGGAAGTGATGAATTTTCTCTTTCCATGGATTATTCTAGTTTTGGGAAAGTGGAACTCCTAGAGCATAGACTATTCTGGGAATTCACTGGGTTTCATAATAGTGTTTTTATTTTTTGTCTTTTTTTTCCCCTCCAAAGGTTTTTGACCATTTACATTGAGGTAGGCACCAGGCTATTCCATGCTAAATAGTGTACATGATCAGCTAATGTTCTCCTCACAGCAATTTGCTGAGAGGTGGCTATGATTATACCCATTTTATAGATAAGAAAACTGGGATTCAAAAAATCCATATACTTTTCCGAAAGATGTATAACTAATAAATGCAAAACTGGGATTTAAATTTAAGTAGTTTGACTTTAGAGCCATTTCTGCCAACGAATACTTTATTTTTCATTATCAATATTATGTCACTCAAGGGACACATACTAGGACTGTATGAATAAATCAGCTGGTAGTCCCAAAATTGCAAGTCCAATTAGACAAGTAAACAGGAGGACAAGTAGGATTCTAGAAATTTCAAGAAGGCTCTCTTTAGGTTCGGGGTAGCTGTGGCAAACATCACTTGGTGTGTAATCTGGAAGGCTGGGTTGGTAGTAGGTATAGAGTCTATTCTAAGCACTTCATGTGTTATTAATGTGATCCTGACAATATCTCTATGGGGAGGGTAGTACTATTAGCTTATTGTCAGATGACAAATCTGAGGTCAGAAAGAGTAAGTAACTTGCTCAACAGCACAACACTAGTAAGTGGCCAAGCTCAGGGTATCTCTCAGGTGATCCAGCTCCAGTGTGGATTCTCTTACCCTTGTGCTTAGCATGGTGGGCGCTGCAATGGCGAGCAACTTCAACTACAGCCAGCAGTTTGCTTCTGCCCATAGCGATTGTCTCTGCTCAAGAGCCTCGACTGGAACAAAACCACTCTCCTTGTCTCAAAGACAATGATAAACACTCAGAAAATTACAGCGTAGACACTGTGTATATTTTTAAAGAACCTGAAGCAATTCTCAGTAGAATAATAAAACCGTAATTTCAAGTAGGTTGTTTCAGAAATGCTTTCGTTAAAGAACATCTCCACCTTTCAAAAAGAGTTACATAGGCAAATAATAGGGATGCAGCCACTCATGGCTGGATACGTTATAAAAATATATTTATGATCCTAAAACATCTACAACCTTTGCCTCTAAAGCACAGCCACCATCTTCAGCCAGTAATGACTTTCAGTTTCTATAGTAATCATTTCAAAAACAATGCACTTCCAGTGTAAGGTCAAGGAATATTAGTTTATTTTTACTTCAGTCTTTTATTCTTGGTTGTTTTAATTTCTAGTGATTTTGTCCACATTAACAACACAGGTGGCTTGGACAATACCTGAGGAAAAAAAATTTAAAAAAGAACCAGATGACAGTTGATTACTAAAACCACCTGTTTTTTCCTACACTGAAAAGACAATTGTTATCATGGGAGGAAAAGCAAATAAATAAATAAATAAATATTTTAAGTGTCAAATACATCTATTTCTTTAAGTACAGAAACCTCTTTCTTTCCCCCTGTTGATTCAAAGGTAAGGTGCTGAAGGAGTACACCAAGGTAAGCTTCATAAAGTAATTCAGAATAACAACACATTTCACCCCCTTCCTTATTGTCTTACTATTCAGCCTGCAGCATTTAGAAAGAATCTTTTGTGTGATGAGTGCTGAACTTGGCCTTTACAAATCTACAGAAGGAATAGGGGTTCTGCCTTAGAAGGTTTACAGTCTAAAACTCTTTTTATTTTATACTTAACAAGATGAAATGTGAACAATTCAGAATATCTCCTACAGTTGTTTGTAAAACCATCACCTTGACATGAAATTAAATTGGCTGATTTAAGACTGACAGGTATGCATACATGTATTTATTACTGAGTTGCTTAGGTCGTTATATGGTCATTATATCATCTGTGGAAACAGGACAAACCAACTTGGGGAAAAATATGATAAAAATTGCATGATCATGTTCAATATTTAAAGCTACATTAATTCAGTATTTGCAGAATTGTTCTCTTTGATTTTTGGCTGATATTTAGAGTGAAATGGGAGGATTTTTAATTGACTGTAGTAAGGATAAACAGGATGATTTTAAAACTTGAATACATGTATGTTTATGTGTCTCAGTTTCATTTATCAAAATGTTTTCCATAAATTATCCCTTTTGTCTACATCCCTACCGTGATGGTTAAGCAGGCATTAATACACGTTCTCAACTTGTTTTATGTATGTAGCACATGTAGAAATTTGCTAGATACTCTCACTTGGCTACTTACCAGTCTAGACATCTATTTATTCACACCTCTGACTTCCAACTACATTGTTTACACGTGAACACATAGAGTTCTTCCCATTCTCCTTTAAAAAAAAAAAACAAAAAAACAGTGACTTTATTATTGCCCACTCAATGTGACCACCCAAAGACAGCAATAAGAGTCTTACCTATCTAGTGCTGCTGTAACAGAAATACCACAACTGGATGGCTTTGACAAAGAGAAATTTATTTTCTCACAATCTAGTAGGCTAGAAGTCCAAATTCAGGGCGTCAGCTTCAGGGGAAGACTTTCCTTCTCTGTTGACTCTGGAGGAAGGTCCGTCTCATCAATCTTCCTCTGGTCTGGGAGCTTCTCTGTTGAGGAACCCTAGGTCCAAAGGATGCATTCTGTTCCTGGTGCTACTTTCTTGGTGGTATGAGGTCCCCTGTCTCTCTGCTAGCTTCTCTCTTTTCTATCTCAAGAGACTGGCTCAAGACACAATCCAATCTTGTAGACTGAGTCCTGTCTCATTATCATAAAGACCTTATTAACATCATAGAGGTGGAATTTGCAACTCAGAGGAAAAACACATCAGATGACAAAATGGTGGACAATCACACAATACTGGGAATCATGGCCTAGCCAAACTGACACATATATTTTTTGGGGACACAATTCAATCCATGACAACAAAACAATTGGGGGAAAAACAAATCAACAAACCAACCTAGAATTTTTCAGATAGTAAGGGATTAGGCACTATAGGGACTACAAAGAAATATATATGTGGTCTTTACCCTAATACAGCATATACAAACAAACAAAACTAGTTGGGGAAAATATACTCTTAACAGAGTACAGAAACAACAATTCAAGATAGAAAACCACTAAGTGCCAGCCATGTGGTATAGACAATGTGTGGAACAGCTCAGGGGAGGGCCACTGTGCTGGGACCAAAAGACAGTAAGGAAAGGGAGGGCTTCTCATAGGGAAAGGGGCATAAACTGGATACTCAAGAGAGAATAAGATTTGAATGTGAATTATTTTCATTTCATTTAGGCTGAAGATTGCTATAATTTTTACTTGAAGACTATTCCATATAAATACAATTTCCAGCTCTTTTAAAATTCCTATTCATTCTCTGTCCAACCACACCAGCTTCCAGACAATATTGAATCAAAAGAAAGTTTCAATCTTTCTGCTCTTGCATTATTGAACACTCTGAATATTCCCTAGGCCTACCCTTTCTGAAAACACTTTCCTACCGTATGCAACTGTCTGAGAAAATCTACTTGTATGCAGTAGATTGCTGTTATTCATTATTCATTACAACATTATTTAGTTGAACAACCTACCAAAGAAAACTTGGTTCTGTAGGGGGAAATGCACAAACTCAGAGAACTAAATTATATTACTATAAATGCTTTAAAAAGAGCAAGGTTTATAGTCCTCATTATTTGGTGTGTGCTGAGGAAACAAGTTTTCTCTGATGGAAAATAAGCCATAAAGGACAGAAGGTATGTGATCCAGTGTATTCAATAAAAGTTGGAGATGCAGATTCTGCCAGCTACACACTAAATGAATAGAGAAAGATCATTAAAAAGTTTTCAATTTTCAATCAAATAATAAGCACTTAATGAGTAGTCTCTATGCACCTAGCACTGTTTTAATTTGAAGAAACATACTTTTTACCAGCCTGGTTGCCAAAGTACATTGATTCTGATATTTCCTAACATCAGTGAAAAATTTTGTTATCACGACTGTCTCTTGCCAACCTACTGTGGCTTGTTTCTCCCTATTCTGGGAGGAAATCTTGGGCGGGTCTTGTAGCTTCTCTGTACACTGTCAGGTAATAAAAATGTCCAATCCAGTGTAATATCAAAACTCCAAGCCACCATCCAATTTAAAATGTCTCCCCTTCCTCAGTTCTCTTCATTATTTTTCTCACCCTACCTGCTCTTCCTCTCCCTATGGTTCTCTATGTTGGGTACATCGGGAGGAAGGAGCAAAAGGGCAGGGAACTCTTACTAGAGTGGTGAATTGTAGTTTATCCCTGGGGCCTTCTGTGCAGAATCACTAACTTTCCCTGTTCTGTGCCCCTAGGCAACAAACCCATTGCTGGAGATCTATCACTTGCAGTTCCCTTGTTTCCTTTGATGCCTCCTCCAATTGACCACTTATGACTATCCCCTCAGCTTCCATGGTTTCTTGAGGTCCACTCTTCTCTCAAGATGAAGACATTCATGGGAAATTCACATATCCTTTGCCTTGCCAACTCAGAGTGAGCAAGGTGAGCCCAAAGCAGCCACCTCGCTTTGTTATCATGTCAAAGCATCTCAAATGTGCCAACACTAGCCCATGTCCCTCACAGCCCAAAGAGTCAATGTAAAGTGCTCTGTTTTTGTTTGTTTGTTTGTTTGTTTGTTTGTTTGGGTTTTTTTTCAAGAGACTACCAGTTTATTGGGGGAGATAGAATATCTACACTAAAATATAAATACAAATGCAGGATAGCGTGTGCTAAGTTTTAAACACGGGGTACAGAAATTATGTGTCATGGAAATTCATAGGTTTGTGATATTTTTAATATAATTTATTTTATATTGTTGTTGAGAATATACACAGCAGAGCATATAGCAATTCAGCAATTTCTACTTGTAAAATTCAGTGACACTAACTACATTCTTCAAGCTGTGCAACCGTTCTCACCCTCTTTTTTCATATTATTCTTTCTTCATTAACATAAACTCAGTGCCCTTTAAATTTCCTATGTAACCTTTCCGGTTGCTGTTGTCAGTTTGATCCCATATAGATAGCCCTAAAAAGTGCACAATACTCAAGGCAGACATTCTTTACTAGTTAAGCTAAACTATTGTTTGGTTTTAAGAAGACTTCAGGGGATATTTTTGGTTTACAGTTTAAAGATTATCTCAGGGTAATAGTTTCAGAGATTTATCCAGCCTCCATGGCTCCAAGAAATTCTGGATTCCATGAAAATTAAAATTTTTTTTTCTGCATTTCCCCCCTTTTGATCAGGATTCTTCTATAGTGTCTTTGATCAAAATGTTAAGTAATGGTAGCTGAGTACTATAATTCTTCTGGTCTCATGGCAAAGGAGACAGTTGTTCATGGAGGCAATTGGGCACACATTCCATTTCCTCTTCCTATTCCTGAATCTGCTTTTTCCTTTGTTGCTTCAGGTAAATACAGACCAACTGTACCTTGAACAGCTGTTTGCAGGCACTGTGCAGTGAATTAGGAGATAGAACAGAAGAATTAACATGATATTAAGCCAGTTAACTGGGGTGTCCCATGAAACCATGACCCTAAACTTTCAAACCAAGGAACCAAATCCTATGAGGTGTTTGGTTTTATATAAGCAGGCTCAGCAGCTCTTCTTTTTTTTTTGTAAATGTATCTATCTTGGCTATCTACTGCTGCTATAATAGAAATGCCTCAAGTGGTTGGCTTTAATAAACAGAAGTTTGTTTTCTCACAGTCCAGTAGGCTAGAAGTCTGCATTCAGGGCGCTGGCTCCAGGGGAAGCCTTTCTCTCTCTACTGGCTCTGGAGGAAGGTCCTTGTCATCAGTTTTCCTTTGGTCTAGGAGCATCTCAGTGCAGTAACCTCAGGTCTAAAGGACTCACTCTGTTCCTGGCACTGCTTTCTTGGTGGTATGTGGTCCCCACGTCTCTCTGCTTGCCTCTCTCTTTTATATCTCAAAAGAGATTGGCTTAAGATACTATCTAATCTTGTAGATCTCACCAATATAACTGATGTTAATCCATCTTATTACATCATAGTGATAGGATTTATAACACATAGGGAGATCACATAGGATAATAAAATGGTAAATAATCGTACAATGCTGAGAATCATGACCTAGCCAAGTTGACAGATATATTTGGGGGACACAGTTTAATCCATGACAATATCTAACACACAACTTTTTCCAGTTCAACTTTTTACAGGTCTACAACTTATTGACAACAATTCCGTTAATTGGCTGTGCAATCCTACCCTTAATCAATGCAATTTTTTCCATAAACCAAAACTCGGTGGTCCATAAGCAATAACCCCTCCTTTCTCCCATACCTGGTAACCACTAATAAACTTTGGCCTCTATACATTTGCCTGTTCTCTTCTTTTTACACAAGTGAGATCATACAATATTTGTCCTTCTGTGATTGACTTATTTCACTCAACATAACATCTTCAAGCTCCATGAATGTTTCAGCATGTGTCAAGACTTCATTTGTCTTTCTGACGGAGTAGTATTCCATTGTATGTATGCATCACGTTTTGTTTATTATGCACTGTTTCCTTAAAATACCCTTCACTTGGCTTAAGAGCACCTCTTTACTTTCCCCATGATGGGGGTGGGACTCATAGAACATGGCAATTCTCCCCAAAGACATCTTTTCTACCAGCCTTTTTAGCCTCCCCACAAATTCTTCACCTTCTGTTATATACTTCAGTTGCAAATAATGAACTAATGATTACAGAATTCGTTTGAAATCTCTTAGCATATCTTTGATAGGTAGGCTACCACCTCAGTTTAGGATCTGAGGGTATTTAGTATGTGCTTTTTTGTTCTCGGTCTTTAGGCCAGAACAACAACAACAACAGCAACAAAAGACATTGCATTTAGCATTCTGTTATATCGTTTGCATTTTCTTTGTCTTAATAAATTAAACCTTTATACTTCTCCTAAGGAGATAGGAAGTGACCCTGAAAACCTTTTGTACCAAAGTTGACTGGTTGGAGCAAAATAGTTAAGTGTAATCTAAGTTAAATATTTTAGGCATTTTTGTATTACAAAAAGGCAAACATGCCATATTAGTGAAAAGTGGCTGTCAGTAATTTATTAGCCAGCAGCTATTTTTGAAAAACTAAGCAGACTTAATGTGTCGTATCATGTTAAAGGTGATGTGTTCACACTTAGTAAGAAATTAGCACTTTCTGAAAAAAAAAAAAAACCATACTGTAGAGAGGACACTCTGAACATAATTTTTTTATGTGGTATTTTTTGTCAAAAGCAATGTTAGAGTGTGATACACAGACAAGTCTCATATCTGCTCAAGTAAATATTTTGGAGATGGAATTTTGTGCCTTGTTCTTAAAATCTTCCAAAGAAATAGAGCTTTTGAGTCTGAAAATCCCTTGTTAAAATACAAAATTACTATATCTTCCAAAGAGTTTGCAAGAGCAACTTACTGACATCAGGGAAGATGGAAATTTTCAAGCTGCATTTCCACAGATATGAAATTCGTGGTTACAACTGAAAAGTGAGTGCTGTGATTCAGTAAGTACAGTCAACGTGTGCTTCTGTCTTCAGTTTCACGTTTCTTTGTGAAGTGCCTTCTTCAGCTAAAACAGCCATTTAAGTATCCAAATAAAGTGAATTTGGAGTCAGACCTTTAAATCATGGTCTCCCAAAATGTTAGGCTAATATTTTCAAATTAATAAAATATTCAATCAACATTTCTTTTACTAAAATTATTACTACTAATAATAATTTTTAAGTGGCTGCAAAAAATTTTTGGACTGATAATGAAATAACTTACTTAACATCATGATAAAGTTAACTTTATAGCATCATGGTTCAAGCTTTTTATGTGTTTTACATTTGGTATAATATTAGTACAGCCATTCATGGATAAAATAAATATTAAAAATCCCAAAACTAAACCTGTTGCCACTGAGTCGATTTCAACTCATAGCGATCCTGTGGGAAAGAGTAGAACTGCCCCAAAGAGAGGCTGGTAGATTCAAACTGCTGAACTCTTGCGTAGTAGCCAAGCTCTTGACCACTGTGCCACCAGGGGTCCAAAATAAATATACAAATAAATAAATTCATATGCAAGCGTTGGAGTATGTGCCCAATTTTTACTGATGTGGCACATAATAAGAAAAAGGTTGGAGACCCCTGGTCTTCATTAGCTGGAGAGATGGCTCTGAAATGCAAACACACTCCCTCCATGTCACTTTTTGCTTCTAATTCTTTGTGACATTCCACTGCTTCCAGATAGGATCCAAAGTCCTTTGCATGACCTGGAAAGCTTTCCATGATCTGGCTCCTGCTTCTCCACTGTTATCTCTGACCATGTTGCCCCGTATCCTTCCTTCAGGATATATGGGAACTGTTTGTAGTTCCTCAAATGGACAGTGCTCTCTCCTCTCTCTCTCCTGTCTCCACACGTTTGCGAATATTGCTGCCTTAGCCTGGAACACAAATCTGCACCTTAATCAACCCCCTCTCTCCCCATACACACACTCTCAGCCTCCTTCTCTATCTGCTGAATTCTTGCACATTCCTCAAGTTGCTTTTCCTGACTTCTTCCGGGGCATCTGTTGCCCTAACAATTAGTAAGAAATGAACACTTTTTGAAAGAAACTTACACTGCAAAAAGGACACTCTGCATATACATTCTTTTTTTATCATGCTTTAAGTGAAAGTTTACAAATCAAGTCAGTCTCTCATACAAAAACTTATACACATCTTGCTATGTACTGCTAGCTGCTCTCCCTGTAAGAGATAGCACACTCCTCCTCTCCACCCTGTATTCCCTGTGACCATTCAACCAGCTCCTGTTCCCCTCAGCCTTCTCATCTCGCCTCCAGACAGGAGCTGCCCACATAGTCTCATGTGTTACTTGAGCCAAGAAGCTCACTCCTCACTAGTACCATTTTCTGTGTTATAGTCCAGTCCAATCCCTGTCTGAAGAATTGGCTTTGGGAATGGTTCCAGTCTTGGGCTAAAAGAGGGTTCAGGGACCATGACCTCTGGGGTCCCTCCAGTCTCAAATCATTAAGTCTGGTCTTTTTTACAAGAATTTGAAGCCTTCATCCCACTGTCCTCCTGCTCCATCAGGGAGTCTCTGTTGTGTTCTCTGTCAGGGAAGTCATCGGTGGTAGTTGGGCATCATCAAGTTCTTCTGGTCTCAGGCTGATGTAGTCTCTGGTTTATGTGGCCCTTTTTTCTGTATCCAGGGCTCATATTTACCTTGTGTCTTTGGTGTTCTTCATTCTCCTTTGCTCCAGTTGTGTTAAGACAAATTGATGTATTTTAGATGGCTGCTTGCTAATGTTTGAGACCCCAGATGGCACTCACCAAAATAGGATTCTGCATATACATTTTTTAATGTAATATTTTTGTCAAAAGCATCATCAGGGTGTGCCACATAGAACAATGCTCATAACTGCTCAAATAAATATTTTGGAGATGGAATTTTGTAACTGGTTCTTAAAATCTTCCAAAGAAATTGAGTTTTTGAGTCTGAATTTTTTTTTGTTAAAAACATAATTAAAAAATAATAACATTTATTTAATGTCAAAAGCAACGTCAAGACAAAAGATAAAATTTTTCGCTTATCTTCCTTTCCCACTAGGTTGTAAGTTTATTGGGGACACAATATGCGTGCTGTGTCTCTTTAACTCTGAAACCTTGGGTGTATATATTAATATTTTATAACAATACTAACAATAATCATAATAATAAATCTTCTGAGTGCTTTCTATGGGCCAGGCACAATATAAAGCACTTGTTCTTTATATTATTTGGTTCATTTAAGCCTCATTAAGCTCTATGAAACACATATTATTATTATTATTCTCATTTTACAGATGATGAAACTAAGACCTAGAGGGACTAAACAACTTTCCAAGGTCACGCTGATAATAAGTGGTGGAGGTGGAATTTAAACCAGGCAGTTTAGCAACAGAGTACATACCTTTATTAAACCTTAGCTATTTTGCTTTATTATTATTATTTATTAAACCCACTCACTTGCCTTCAAAGATCTCACTGTCCAGTATCTTCTAAGCCTCTCTCTTCTCCTGCTACTCTTGTGGTTTAGTGCTGTGTTATTATTATTATTGCCTAGTCCAGTAACAGAGCCTGTTGACATCTCTCTCTTCGGCTTTCATTTTTTATCTTCAAATTTTCTTCAATATTTCTGCCAGAATCATTTTTCTAAAAATCTTTATTATATTTAAACCTTGTAGTTTCTTTTAACTCTTCACAGAATAGAGTCCAAACTCTTTCATGTATTATTCAAGGCCCCCTTGATCTGGATCTTTCCAGGATATCACTCCCCACCTCTCTTCAGTCATCATTTATATTAACTACACAGACCCAGTGCCCGCCTGGTCTAAACCACCTTCATCTTAGACCTAGAGCACAACAGTTGTCTAACTGTCCTCCCATGCCCTCAACACAGCTGTGAGAATGAGCCTGTAAAGACATTAATGAAGACCACGTCACTCCACGACTTGGAATCTTCCAACGGTTTCCCATCTCACTCAGAGTCAAATCCCAGTCCATTTTATAACCTACAAACTCTGTCATGGATTGAATTGTGTCCCCCCAAAATATCTGTCAACTTGGCTAGGTCATGATTCCCTTGTATGATTGTCTAATATTTTATCTTCTGATGTGATTTCCCTATGTGTTGTAAATCCTATCGCTATGATGTAATAAGATGGATTAGTGGCAGTTATACTGATGAGGTCTAAAAGATTAGATAGTGTCTTAAGCCAATCTCTTTTGAAATATAAAAGAGAGAAGCTAGCAGAGAGACATGGGAACCTCATACCGCCAAGAAAGCAGTGCCAGGAGCAGAGTGCATCATTTGGACCTGAGGTTCCTGAGATGAGATGCTTCCAGATTAAGGGAAGACTGATGGCAAGGACCTTCCTCCAGAGTCGACAGAGAGAGAAAGCCTTCCCTTGGAGCTGGTGCCCTGAATTTAGACCTCTAGCCTACTGGACTGTGAGATAGTAAACTTCTCTTTGCTAAATGCATCCACTTGTGGTATTTCTGTTATAGCAGCACTAGATAACTAACACAAACTCCTACTCCCACATGACCTGACTTCCCATCACCTCTCTGGTCTTACCTTTTCCTTTCCCCTTAGTTCCCTCTACTATAAAACTGTGGCCTCTGATGAAGGAATGGGACATACCAGGGACACTCCTACCTCAGGTCATTTTCACTTGCTGTTTCCTTTGCCTACAATAATTTCCCCCCTGTAAATCTCTATGGGGGCGCCTTCATGTCTTTTTGGTCTTTACTCAAACTTTGCATCTCACCAGATGGAATAAATGGGAATAAAATCAACTACATCTGTGGAAAGAGACAATGGAAAAGCTCACTGTCATCAGTGAGAACAAGGCCAAGGCTGACTGTGAAATAGATCATCAATTGCACATGTGCAAGTTCAAGTTGAAGCTGAAGAAAATTAAAACAAATCCATGAGAGCCAAAGTATAACTTGAGTATATCCCACCTGAATTTAGAGACCATATCAATAATAGATTTGGTGCATTGAACACTAATGACTGAAGACCAGATGAGTTGTGGAATGACATCAAGGACATCACACATGAAGAAAGCAAGAGGTCATTAAAAAGAAAGAAAAGACCAAAATGGATGTCGGAAGAGACTCTGAAACTTTCTCTTGAACGTCAAGTAGCTAAAGCAAAAGGAAGAAATGAAGTAAAAGAGCTGAACAGAAGATTTCCAAGAGTGGTTCCAAAAGACAAAATAAAGTATTATAATGACATGTGCAAAGATCTGGAGTTAGGAAACCAATAGGAAAGAATACACTTGACATTTCTCAAGCTGAAAGAACTGAAGAAAACTTTCAAGCCTTGAGTTGCAATATTAAAGGATCCTATGGGCAAAATTTTTATGGGCAAAATACTGAACAACGCAGGAAGTATCTAAAGAAGATGGAAGGAATACACAGAGTCACTGTACCAAAAAGAACTGGTCAATGTTCAAGCATTTCAGAAGGTAGCGTATGATCAAGAATTGATGGTATTGAAGGAAGAAGTCCAAGCTGCACTGCAGACATTGGTGAAAAACAATGTTCCAAGCACTGAGGGAATACCAACTGAGATGTTCCAACAAATGGTTGCAGCTCTGGAAGTGCTCACTCATCTATGCTAAGAAATTTGGAAGACAATTACCTGGCCAACCGACTGGAAGAGATCCATACTTATGCCTATTCCAAATATGAATAACGTTGCTAAGAATGGGAATTCCAGAACACTTAACTCTACTCACGAGGAACCTGTACATAGACCAAAAGGTAGTCGTTTGAACAGAACAAGGGGATATTGTGTGGTTTAAAGTTAAGAAAAGTGTGCTTCAGGGTTGGATACTTTAATTATACTTATTCAATTTGTACAATGAGCAAATAATCTGAGAAGCTGGACTATATGAAGAAGAACGTGGCGTCAGGATTGGAGGAAGTCTTATTAACCTGCATTCTGCAGATGACACAACCTTTCTTGCTGAAAGTAAAGAGGACTTGAAGCACTAACTGATAAAGATCAAAGATTATAGCCTTCAGTGTGGATTACACCTTAACATAAAGAAAACAAAAATCCTCACAACTGGACCAATAAGTGACATCATGATAAGTGGAGAAAAGATTGAAGTTGTCAAGGAGTTTATTTTACTTGGATCCACAATCAAAACCATGGAAGCGGCAGTCAAGAAATCAAACAACACATTACATTGGGCAAATCTGCTGTGAAAGGTCTCTTTAAAGAGCTAAAAAGCAAAGATGTCACTTTAAGGACTAAGGTGCACCTTACTCAAGCCATAGTGTTTTCATTCACCTCATATGTATGTGAAAGCTGGGCAATGAATAAGGAAGACGGAAGAAGAACAGACACCTTTGAATTGTGGTGTTGGCGAAGAGTATCGAATATATCACAGGATGCCAGAAGAACAAATCTGTCTTGAACTAAGTACAGCCAGAATGCTCCTTAAAATTAAGGATGGTGAGACTTTATCTCACATACTTTGGACCTGTTATCGGAAGGGACCGGTCCCTGGAGAAGAATATCTTTCTTGGTAAAATGGAGGGTCAGCAAAATAGAGGAAGATCCTCAATGAGATGGATTGACACAGTGGCTGCAACAATGGGTTCAAGCATAACAACAATTATAAGGATGGCGCAGGACCTGGCAGTGTTTTGTTCTGTTGTACATAGGGTGGCTATGAGTCGGAACCTATTGGACAGCACTTAACAACTCAAAATTTACTCTCTCAGAGAGGTTTCTCTGTCTAACATTTTAACATCTAACATCATGACAGGTATTTCCTCCTACCCTGCTTATTTTTTTCCTTATCATTTATCACCATTTAACATACTACATATTTTATGTGTTAATCTTATTTATTGTATGACTTCCCCACTATATAATGCCAGCTCCATTAGGGCAGGAGTTTGCACATTTTTTTGTTGATGGCTGTGTCTCCACAGCCCAGAAAAGAGAGCTTGGGACATAGCGGGTCACAACAAATATTTATTGAAGGAATTATCTTCTTGATGTTTTGAATGCCTTGTTTCAGCATACCTCAGAGAATAGCTCAACGTGAGTCTTAGTTGCCTATTATTGCTGTAATACAAATACCACGAATGGGTAGCTTTAAGGAACAGAACTTTATTTTCTCACAGTTCTGAGGCTAATAGTCCAAATCTGCATCTCAGCCTGGTCCATTCTTTCCCTGTCAGTAGCTCTGGGGTTTCTTAGATTCCTTGGCATTCCTTGGCTTCTATGATACTCACACCACACTTGTCTTCACAAATATTTGTCTCTGTCCAGTCTTTTAATAAATCAGAAGTGATAGGTTTAGTTCCCTGCACTAGTGTGACCTAATTAACACATCAAAAGAAAATTCCTATTTCCAAACAGGATCACATCCACAGGTACAAGGTCCAGGAATTCAATACATATTTGGGGGGAACACAGCTCAATCCATAACAGCATGGCTCTGAACGCGAGAAAGGCTGAGTCCTAGGACCAAACATCCCCAGCAGGACTGGCCTAGCTCATCTGAGATGGACTCACTGTAGATACCGAGAGGAGGTTGAGTCTGATGGACACCATTCTGTTGCTCAAGTATATGCCAACTAACAACTGGGGATGGCCCTGGCAAGTGGCTGACAGGAAGACCTGAGGGTTGATTGAGAGATCTAGACTTCTAGGCTGTCAGCGGCAGGGGCATCTGTCAGTAGGTGGCAGCATCTACTTCTTTAGGCTGGGACACGGGTAATTCTGAAAGCTCCGGGTTTTTTTTTTTTTTTTTTTTTCTGGGTAACTGGATAGTCTGGATGACAGGCTGATTACAAAACTAGGGATCTGGGCATCAGGAATAAATTAGACATTCTGTTTCAAAGCCTGGGATATTGGTTCAGGTTGAAGCTCTGTTATCACCCCTAGGGGAGCAGGGCCAGAACCAATAGGAAAGAAATATAAATGAGGAGTCTCAGTGTGTGTGGTTCAATTTTCCTAAATACTTTTGACCTAAATGCCAGAGACTACTGCAGGATTAAGATTAAATATGGGCTGAGAGCGGAGGGATGAAGAGTCAGAGAGCAGACACTCCTGTGCCAGGGCTTACTCTGTAGCATGGTTCTTCATAGGGCAATGTTCTCTTTATCATTCTGTTTCTATCTAAATGAAGTGTATATGACCAAAAAATCCACCACTGCCATCAAGTCGATTCTGACCCATAGCGACCCTACAGCACAGAGTAGAACTGTACCATAGAGTTTCCAAGAAGCACCTGGCGGATTTGAACTGCCGACCTCTTAGTTAGCAGCTGTAGCACTTAACCACTACGCCACCACGGTTTCCGTATATGACCAAGGAAGGCCAAATTGGACCCACAGTTATATTTTGGGATGACAAGAAATTATTTTAAAATTGACTTTGAAATTCCTTTTCTTGGGACATCGACATCCATTGTTCAGTTTGCTACAGGCGCCACTCCTTGAGCTCCTCACATTTGTGTTACCTGGCTGACGCTGGAGGCATTTGGTTTTGCTATCCCTAATTGTTTTCTTAGAGTCCCTCCGTGGTACAAATGGTTAACATGCTCAGCTGCTAACCAAAAGTTGAAGGTTTGCGTCTACCCGGAGATGCCTCGGAAGAAAGGTCTGGTGATCTTACTTCTGAAAAATCAGCCATTGAAAACTGTATGGAGCGTAGTTATACTCTGACACACATGGGTCACCATGAGTCAGAATCAACTCAATGGCAACTGGTTTTAATTGTTTTCTCGGGGGGCAGTCGTGATTCAGTGGTAGCATTCTCACCTCCATGCAGGAGACTGGAGTTCAATTCCTGGCAAATGGGCCTCATAGGTAGCCACCACCTGTTTATCAGTGGGGACTCTGGTGTTGCTGCGATGCTTAACAAGTTTCAGCAGAGCTCCCTGACTAAAGAGGAAAGACCTGGTGACCTACTTCTGAAAATTAGCCAACGAAAATGGTCTGGATCACATGGTCAAGACCAGGCAGTGTTTTCTGTTGTGCATGTGGTGGCCATGAGTCGGGTGGGGGCTGACTCAACAATGACAACAGCTTTCTCACCCTAGAAAGCCCAGCCCAGAACTTTCTCTCGGAATTAATTGCTCCCATTACTTATTACCGCACCTTCGTTTAGCCCATTATGTTGTTCTTTGCAGTGCACACAACTGTTTACAAACCTGTCTTCTGTTCAAGATCAAAAATTTGAGATCAGGAGCTAGGTCTGAGTCATCTTTGTGCTTCTTCAGTGTCTAATACAGTATCTTGAACTTAGAGGTGCTCAATAAATGTTTCAATTAGACTTATTACTCAGAGGAAGCTTTGGTTATCCCGAGAAATAAGAATTCTTCAGAATGTCACTACTGTATCCCTTTTTGCATCACATTTGTTATTTACGTCATCATTAAAGTTAATCACAGAGAAAAAGATCAATTTGAAACTGCTCAATCCAATCTGGCTGCTTCATGATTCAAATAACTGAATCATGCTGGTTAAGGTCAGATGATTAAGCTAATTGGATTGGATGACCAGTTCTTAAGTGGGCAATTCCTGCCTCACCAACAATCTTTGAGTAGCTAGTGCAATCAATTACGTGGACAAGCAAGTACTTGCGGCATAAAGGGACTTTGCAATTAAATTAGGTAAACTATATTTCGGGACTTACGTAGACACAGCGTTAGATTTATTTGTTACTTTCCTTTTTTTTTTTTTTTAATGGGTTTGGGGAACTGATTGGGGGCATGGTGGAAGAGAAAGGCACATTGGCTGACAAAATAGAAGCTTTGCCCTAGTACTGCATGTCTGCTATCCTGGTGCTGGAACGAGGACAGGAGAGGTTTTTGACCAAGAAGAAAAAGAAAAACAATACTGTCTGCGCTGATTAACAATGTAAAGCTACAAATCAGAAGGCACACTCAAGGGGCAGCTTTGATCTGCTCTCTGCTCTATGATGTGATGGGGATGTGGTCGGGAGTGCTCCTGAGTCTTGCACTTGGTGCTGACCTGCTCTCTAAATCTGGTCTTCTCACTTACTTTGTTCCAGTGACAACTAAATGAGCCATCTTATTAACTGCAAGAGTTACAAGAAGGGAGAGACTGGCTTATTAGTAAATAGCATGGGGAACAATAGTATGTGTCAGTTACCACCGCCCAGATCATTCAAGTTTTATTGAATCAACCGCTAGTGATCCCACCCCACCCATCAGTTGCTTTAAATGACATTATGTGAAAACAAAACAAAACAAAACAAAGCAAAAAAATCCCTTTATAAACGTAAAGTCCCATTGTCACCTTCCAAAGTATCAGCACATAAAATTTCGTACGATCAACCCTCAATTATTTGATCAAAGGAGAGATAAACTTCAAATATTTTTACTTGCTTTGGGGATGAATTATGCCTTTTTATTTTTTATAAGAGTTTATCTGCTCAATTATGCTTTGCTTAGACTGGTAGTAGTATAAATTTGAATTCCCTGAGCTCGCTCCAACTGACAGGGCTAGAAAACAATCTGGACATGTACTAGGTAACGAGGGAACCAGCCTAGGATTTATATAATCTGGCAATCCCATGTTAAAGGGCAGGCAGTTGATTTTGTGTGTGTGCGTGTGTGTGTGTGTTTTCTATTCAAGTATGCCATGTTTAGCTACTAAAATTTCTTTCCTGTTAATGTGTCCTTTTACTGGTGTGGAGCCCTGGCGGTACAATGGTTAAGAGCTTAGCTGCTAACCAAAATGTGGGCAGTTCGAATCCACCAACCACTCCTTGGGAACTCTATGCTGCAGCTCTACTCTGCCCAATAGGGTTACTATGAGTTGGAATCAACTCGATGGCAATGGATATTACTGGTGTTTTTGCGGGATCAGAAAAAAAAAAAAAAGAGTTCTCATTATTTATGAAGGACATTTATTTAGGGAGGAAACTGTAGCTGCTCATTTAATTGACATCTTGAAACATAAATTTTACGTTCCTAGCTAAAGCAGAAAAAGACAACGTGTTCCATTTCACTTATTTCCTTTGGATTTATTGGCTTTTTTCTGCCCTTAGGGATCTTCATGAAATCTAGGCAACTGTAGTTACAAGACTTTGGGGAGAAATCAGCAGTTGTAATGGCGATAATCATACAGTAAATAAAAGCATGATTTGCCTTTTATGTAGATTTTGATTTGCTGTGTGTGAAAAAAGGTTTGAAGTAAGAGCCAGGATGGAAATCAGTTTCAAAGGTCACAGCAGCTAGTGAGTCTTTCGTGGTTCTGGGGGGAGGGGGGTAGTTCCATGTTTTTTGTAGTCAAGTGACCATATTTAATTGGGCTTTTTTGAGGATCCCCAGAATGAGGAGCTGGAACGGAGCTAAAGATTTTCTAATTCAGCCCTTTATTTTAAAAGTGAGCTTAACATGACATTTGAGATGGTTTCGCAAAGTTGCATAGATTAGTGAGAGTGTTAGGCTACATTTGGGTGTCTTGACTTCAAGTCCAAGTCCATTTTCCCCGGGCCATGCTCAGATATCCTGTTATATTTCTCCTCAGGCAGACAAACATATGTCCAAAGGTGGGTTACCTTTGAATAAGTGGATATCAGAAGGTTGACTTGAACCTTGTGATGCCAGGAAGCAAGAGGTGAACTCAGAGGGCCAACCCTGCAGCGTCGATCCCTTCCTTCATCGTTGCAGCATACACTACATTTACAATCTCTCTATGGGGCTGGGTAATACGCTTTATTAACTGAGTTAGGAGACAAGTTTTCATTCTCATGACGCTTCCCTTAGAGAACACTGTCTGGAGGAAGGAGTCCCTGCATTGTGCAAACGTTTAAGTGCTCAGTTGTTGGATGAAAATTCAGAAGTTTGAGTCCACACAGAGGTGCCTTGGAAGGAAGGCCTGGTGATCTGCTTCTGAAAAGTCAGTCATTGAAATTAGATTATCCTAAAAAAAAAAAAAAAACCCAAAGCCATTGCCCTTGAGTTGATTCTGACCATAGCAACGCTATAGAACAGAGTAGAATTGCCCCATAGGGTTTCCAAGGAGCAGCTGGTGGATTTAAACTGCAGACCTTTTGGTTAGCAGCCGAGGTCTTAACCACTTCTCCACCAGGGCTCCCTCCTAAAACAAACGAACAAACAAAACCCAAATTTAGGGACCCCCCCAAATTACTTACCAGCAGAAAAGCCAAAAGGCCACACCAGCCAAAAGAATTAAGGGAAGCTGGCAGAATAAGCAGTCCAGAAGGAAAAGGTTTGCAAACCTTCCAGATTTTATTTCTAAAACTCTTAGAAGCATAGAAAATTGCAAAGCTGAAAATATGGCCAAGGAAAGGGTGGGTGTAAGCTCCTGTGATCTGAAAATCCAGTAGCATCTTCACTCCCTAGTATCCATCCTCACCTTACTCCCGGCACCCTCATCATCCTTCTCCAGACCAGTACCAGTTGCCAGAATCACCCCATGTGTGTCAGTGTAGAACTGTGTCCCATAGGGTTATTAATGATAGATTTTTCATAAGTTGATCACCAAGTTTGAAGGTTCCTGATTAGATTCTGCAAGTCTTCTTGGCACAGTATTTAAAGCACTCATCAGCTAATCCAAAGTTGGGTGGTTCGAACCCACCAGCTGCTCCACGGGAGAAAGATGTGGTAGTCTATTCCCTTAAAGATTTACAGCCTTGGAAACACTGTGGGGCAGTTCTACTCTGTCCTATAGGGTCACCATGAGTCGGAATCGACTCGATGGCAGTGGGTTTGGGTTTTTTAATTAGATTCCAGCAGCTCAATTCCCTGGTTCATTTACCCTGAACCACCTTCAAATTGAATTGGTTTTTTTCTCACCGTCAACCCAAGCAGGAATGGGTCCTGGGGAATTACACGGAAATAACAGCCTTCTTCTCCCCTTGCCTTGCCTCTGACTCACTTGCCTGCCCTTTTGTGCCTCCCTTCCATTATGCCTTCACAACCACATGCTCTGCGCCTTCTGCTTAAGCTGTCTGAGTGCGTTTCCTCCACGAACCATCGTAATGTACAACACGTACAGTCCCAGGGCAGATGAATGGTTTTCCATTAGAAGTACACTGTGCCATCTGGGGCACCTGGGAAGATAATGCCACCAAGACACCCCCATCTTTCAAACGCTCGGAAGGGAAGATTTGTCCTGCTCTGCCTGGCTCTCCTCAACTCCTGCAATGTAAGGTGCTGCTCCTGGGTTCTGAAAGCTGCATTTTTCTCTCTCTCCCTCCTTCTCCACAGTATCCCCATGCACTGTGTAGCTTGGGATGGGCGGACTTACAGTGGGATTCTGTATGCACCAAAAGGTAAAACACAATGACAATGCAAACTGTCAACACAGATAAAAGGATTTCCTTCAATTAAAGCCATCAGGTGGAATGGGTGCCTGTAAAAAGGGCTGAAAGAACAAGAGCGCTGTTTGAAAAGAGCAGGACCCTTCTCTGGGCCACCAAATTCGTGTTTTCTTATTTCAGCACGTTAGTTATTTCTGCCACGATCGAAAGTGTTGGGATGGGGAGGGGGTTTGTGGCTGCTTCATAAGCCTTCCAAACTGATTTCTTTTGTGTGTGTGCATGCGTGCGCCTCTATTTCTTTTAAAGCCTGTAAAGACAATGCAGTTGCCTTAAAAAAAAAAAAAAAAAAGGCTGATTAGTATTCTGCATAAGGTACAGTCTTCATTGCAGTAGATATATAAAATCTATCTTCACTTTCACCACCTGTCACCTGAGAATTTTAGAATGATCTAGCTTTGAGATCGCAGGAAGTAGCCTTTTTGATTCTCATCTTTACCTGTGCCCCTCTCCCCCCCAATACACCCCACTTTCTGTCACTGGCACTGCATCTACAGTGAGCTCCAGTCCATTTTTATTCCTTTGTCAAATGCTTTTATTCAGGGGAAACTGAAGGCACATGTTTACTAGGGATAGAAATAGAAACACAATAAAAACCAGTTTGATAAATGATCTAGCCTATTCTCCCCACTTTCCTGTTGTTTTATTGATTTACAGAACACAAAGCCTAATCCGAATTTACATTGCTTGTATTTTCCCTGATCTCTAAGGAGTTGTTCCCCTTTGCTCAGATTAACCAAGCCAATTTTTCCTTTGTACCCAGGAGCCTCCGCGACAGTCAAATAGTCTGTCAACTAATCAATTTATGCTGCAAAAACTAATTTTTACTTTAAACAAACATCCTAACATTGTGTTGACACAATTAAATGATTTCTCCGTTACACCATATATCTAACACACACCCTAGGGAGCAGGTAAGAGCTACAGCTGAAATCACTGCGCACGTGCTCCTGCATCAAATTAAATATTTCCCCCTTAATCCTACCACTAGCAGCTGTTAGGTACCCTGGTTTATTGCATATGGCCTACATAATGAGACTGATCCAGGAGGTTCCCGCCCGTCCACTGAATGCTGAGTAGCTCTCTTCTCCCCAAGGGAGTGAAGAGTTACTGCTATTGAAAGAAGTTCTCATGCCAGTGAAGAGCCTCAGCTTACATGTTTGGAGATGAGGGAAGAAAGCCTTTAAAGCTAGAGCTTCTACCTTGATTAACATAAAAGGGATTGGGCTCTGGACTGACTTGGAGCTGGCAAACTCCCCAGAGTTATGGCAAGCTGAAGAAGGAGGAAGGGGAGGTGTGGTGAAGACAGGAAATCTTTGCTCCCTTCGAAACCTGTCAAAAAATTAGGTCAACATGATTTTGTATTTTAATGAAATAACTACGGGTAAGCCTGAGACTTGGAGGCCGCTAATACTTTTATGCTACTGTGGCTTGTCTTCCTTGACGTAATGTTTGGCTCTGTATAAGAAGCATCGAAGCTAATGTTCTCCATGGCTAATCGGCCTTTAGCTGCTCCTGTCCTTTTAAATTCTCTGCAACTGGAGCATCGATATGGATGTTCCTGTCTCTAACAGTATAAACACAGCGCAGGCTGCTCTTCATTGTTTGGATTGTCAAAACAGATGAAAGGATTTCTGATACTCCAATTAAACTAACCTGGAAAAATCATTTTAAAATATGCTCCATAAAATAACCTGAATGCTAAAACACCAGACCCCTCCAACCGTTTCCTCCGGCTGCATCATTAGCATTTTTTTTTTTTTTTTCCTGCAGTCCTGATCTGATTTGATTACTTTTAGAACGAATTTGGTTTTGAACATGAAAGCTGAGGAAGCTAAATTGGAAGAATAATGGCTTGGCATTTTATGTCATTTGGTTGAAATTGCAGGTGTGGGAGTCAGACCCGCTCCTCTAACTCGTGCTTGGCTATTTCCCCTTTAATTTACCGAATTTGAAATGGATTGCCAGTTCCAAATTACACCACACTTAAGGGACTTGCAAAGAATGCCTGTGATTTAGGAGCCCACATTATGGCCTTGATGAAAAATTATGCAGACACACTCACAGCCCTACAAGAAAACTACTTCTTGTAAGACAAGAGTATTTGACAAACACCAGGAAGCTGAAGATGATAAAACACATTCTAAGCTCCTTTTCTTATTAATCAAGAGGGGATACTGTGTTAATGGCAGCCTGAGATATTGAACAGAATAGAGTCAATGCAAGAGGGTATGTAATAGGGGGCTGAGGTGGCCAGAAAGAGTGATAACTGGGGTCTGGATGACTGTAATAAAATCTTCTCAATTGAAACCACATAGATTAAGGAATAGTTTCTAAATGCTGGGATTGTAATTACCCTCAAGAACCTGAAGTAACTTGCTTTATAACCGACAATATTTCCAAGTAGAAGGGACATCTTTAATGAATGAGTAATGCTCATTTTTTTTTTTTAATTATCGGTAATACTGGCATAGAAGAGATACACATTTTAATTCCAAGAGTTTGGCTCTTTTACTCTGGCTTCAGCCCATCTATTTCAATATTAATTTGTACCTGTGAGATCGATATACACTAGGAAATGTTATATTTTAGATTGTTCCGAAACCAATACAAGGTTGAATTTTAATAATTTCAAATTAGTCACTCGACTGTGGGCATCCTCACCCCTGCCCCATGTCATGTGCCTGAAGCAGAACAAAGGGGTAGCAGGGGAAATTAAAAGTGTGTTGTTTAATTTCCAAATATTTGGGGATTTTCCAAATATCTTTCTGTTATTGATGTATTAGTTTAATTCTGTTATGGTCAGAGAACATTTTTTGTATGATTTCCATCCTTTTAAGTTTGTTAAGTTTTGTTTTATGGACCAGGATATGGGCTATCTTAGTGAAAGAGCCAAGTACACTTGAAAACAATCTGTATTCTGCAGTTGTTGGGTAGTGTTCTATGAATGTCATTAAGTCAAGTTGTTTGATAATGTTTTTTGGGTCTTCTCTGTCCTGGCTGACTATGTACTTGTACTATCAGTAACTGTGAAAGGAGTGTTTACGTAATTGTGGACTTGTTTATTTTTCCTTTTACTTCTATCAGTTTTTGCTTCATGTATTTTGAGCTCTGTTGTTAGGTGCATGCACATTTAGGATTGTTATGGGTTCTTAGTGAATCGACACTTTATCACTATGTAATGTCCTTCTTTAACCCTGTCAATTTTCCTCCTTCTGAAATCTATATTTTCTCATGTTAATATAGCCAGTGCAGCCTTCTTTTGATTAGTGTTTTCATGGTATATATACTTTTGTATTGTTTTACTTTTAATCTATCTATGCTATTGTATTTAAGGTGGATTTCTTGTAGACAACAGATAGCCAGGTTTTTTTTTTTTTTTTTTTAAGTCAAATCTGATCTCTGCCTTGGTGTATTTCGATCATTTACATTTGAGGTAATTATTGATATAATTGTATTTAAAGCTGTACTTTTATTATTTTTCTGTTTGTCCCCTCTAAATTTGTTTTTCTGCCTTCTTTTGGGCTACTTGAATATTTTTTAGTATTTCATTTTAATTTAGCTATTGCCTTTTTGGCTATATCTTTTTATATGTATTATAGTTTAGTAATTGCTCTAGGGATTATAATAGATATATCTACCTTTGCAGTCTACAGATAATTGATATTTTACCACTTCGGGTAGAGAATCCTTCCAACCATATGTGTCCAATATACCCTCTTCCCTTTATGATACAGTTTTCATGTGCATTATATCTGTATACTTTGAACCCCCCCAACTATGTTACAATTTTCACTTCTAAGAGTCACACATATTTTTAAGACTATATTAGGAGAGACATAGCTTATTATATTCACCCAGGTATTTACCATTTCTGTTCTTCCTATGCTCCTAAAGTTCCAAGTTTTCCTTCTGGACATTTCTCTTCAGTCTGATGAACTTCCTTATGATTTACTTTATAGCTGGCCTCCAGGTGATGAATTCTATAGTCTTTCTTCACCTCTTCACTTTCATTCCTAAAGGAAATTTTCACTGGGTATAGAATTCTGGCTTGACAGGTTTTTGTTGGTTGGTTTGTTTCTAGTACTTTAAATATGTTGTTCCACTATTTTCTGGCCCCCAGGATTTCTAATGAGAAATATTCGTTTTTTCATATAATTTTTTCCCTCTATGAATATATTGTTTTTCTCCTGATACTTTCAATATATTTTTCTGTTCAGGGCATATTATGCTTCTCAAATCTGTAATTTTGTATCAGAAATTTACTCTCATATGGTTCAGCGGAAAAAAAAAAATTCTTTACTTATATTATTACAGGAGGTAGGAGCTGTCATACAGACAATATTGTGCCAAAGGGAATTCCACTAAATTGGAGAAAACAAAGGTATCTAATTCAATTAAGAGGAATAGCTTGAGTTAAGTAAGAAAATTTTGGAAAAACCATACAAGCTTATAAGGTCTTATGGGAGTCACAAGGATATGAAAATTGAATAAGGTTAAGAAAAATGAATAATGTTTATGTACTAAGGACCACAAAACTGGGGTCCCAAGTGGAGTTTGAGCAAAGAGTATGGTTGAGATTATAGTGCAAATGCACCACTCTTCATTACTGTAAAAATCGATATCCCACCTAATGATAATAAAATTATAGTGTTAAGGAAAATGCATATGAAAGTTAAATAAAAAATTTTATTCTACCTAAGAGAAAGGTCTAGACAGAATGTGGAGGGAATTGTTCAATTTACAAAGACCGAGATTATGTGGACTATTAAGCATATATATATGTATGTATACAAAGGCTGTCGTTCAAACAGAGCAAGGGAATACTAAACCAAAACAAACCCAGTGCTGTCGAGTCAATTCCGACTCAGAGTGACCCTAGAGAATACTAGGTGGTTTAAAAACAGGAAAGGTGAATGTCAGGGTTGTAGCCTTTCACCTTACTTATCCAATCTGTATGATGAGCACATAATCCAAGAAACTGGACTGTGTGAAGAACACGGCATCAGAATGGGACGAAGACTCATTAACAAGGTGCAATCGTGCAATATGCAGATGACACAGCCTTGCTTTCAGAAAGCAAAGAAGACTTGAAACACTTACTAATGATCATCACATTACAGCCTCCAGTATGGATTACACCTCAACATAAAGTAAACAAAAATCCTCACAAATGGGCCAAATAAACATGATAAACAGAGGAAAGATTGAAGTTGTCAAAGATTTCATTTTACTTGGATTTACAATCAACACTCATGGAAGCAGCAGTAAAGAGATCAAACAATGTATTGCATTGGGCAAATCTGCTGCAAAAGACCTCTTTAAAGTGCTAAAAAGCAAAGATGTCACTTAGAGGACTGCCTTAGTCATCTAGTGCTGCTATAACAGAAATACCACAAGTGGATGGCTTTAACAAAAAGAAACTTACTCTCTCACAGCCTAGTAGGCTACGAGTCCAGATTCAGGGCGTCACCTCCAGGGGAAAGCTTTTTCTCTCTGTTGGCTCTGGAGGAAGTCCTTGTCATCAATCTTCCCTTGGTATGGGAGCATCTCAGCACAGGAACCTCAGGTCCAAAGGACACGCTTTGCTTCCAGCACTGCCTTCTTTGTGGTATGGGGTCCCCATGTCTCCCTGCTTGCTTCTACCTTTTATGTCTCAAGAGATTGCCTCAAAACACAATCCAACCTGTAGGTTGAGTCCTGCCTCACTAACACAACTGCAGCCCATCCTCCCTCATTAACATTAACATTGTAGAGGCAGGATTTACAATGTATAGGAAATCACACAGCCCAATTGACACATATTTTTGGGGGGACATAATTTAATCCATGACATTCCACACTTTGGCCCCCCAAAAAATCACATCCTTGCAACATGCAAAACCTATTTACCCCAACATATAGCAAAAGTCTTAACTCCAAGTCCCAAATCCAAAAATTCCTCTTCATCTGTGAAATCTAGAATACAAGTATCTGCTTCCAAGGGTACAATGGCAGAACAGGCACAAGCTAGACATTTCCATTACAAAAGGAAGCAACTGGAAGGGAAAGAAGGAATAACACGCTCCAAGCAAGTCAGCAGAACACATTACATTAGCCCTCAAATCTTTGAAAATAATTCTCTGTTCTCTGAGACAATTTATGCAATGGCCCTGCCCTCCAGACTCTAGGTATTGGCCACACTCCTCAGATTCTGAGTGGAGGCCCCTAGGCCCTGGGATTCAGCTCCACCTTCCAGACCACTGGGACAGCAACTCTGTTCCCTTGGCTTTAGGCACACCATTCTCCTAGTCCACCTGAGTGGCAACTCTACCCTTAGAAACACCAGAGGCCATGGCTCCACCCTTTGAAACCCCTGAGGTCATGGCCATACCTTTTGAAACTGAGGCAGCTCGGCTTCTTGTGTTGTCTCTTCAGCTTCTGCTTTCTGGTTTCTTGGTCTCTCGGCTCCTCGGTCCTCATGCCTGCATCTGACCTGTTGGGGCATGTGTTCCAAAGCTCTGTAGCTCCACTAATAAGTGCCCGGAGGCACCCCGCTCTGCCAGAAAGCCTCCTGTGCACAGGCACTTAGCTCTCTTACTCCGTAGGTTGGCTCCAGCGCCATCTCGCACTGGTCTCCTGGTTCTGCTGCTGTTGGTTCTCTGCTGCTGCCTCTTCTCTGCCACTGCAGGTTCTCTAATGCTGTTGCAACTCTATCCATTCACAGTTTCAAAACTGCTTGCACATTTTAGGTATCTGTTAGAGCAGGACCCTACCCTCAGTACCAAATTCTGTCTTAGCCATCTAGTGCTGCTATAACAAAAATACCACAAGTGGATGGCTTTAACAAAAAGAAATTTATTCTCGCACAGTCTAGTAGGCTACAAGTCCAGATTCAGGGCATCAGCTCCCGGGGAAAGCTTTCTCTCTCTGTTGGCTCTGGAGGAAGTCCTTGTCTTCAATCTGCCTTTGGTCTGGGAGTGTCTCAGTCCAGGAACCTCAGGTCCAAAGGGCACACTCTGCTCCCAGCACTGCTTTCACCAGTGGTATGAGGTCCTCTTGTCTCTCTGCTTGCTTTTACCTTTTTTATCTCAAGAGATTGCCTCAAGACACAATCCAAACCTGTAGGTTGAGTCCTGCCTTACTAATTCAACTGCTGCCCATCTTCCCTCATTAACATCACAGAGGCAGGATTTACAACATATAGGAAAATCACACAATACCAGGAGAATCAGGGCCCAGTCCAATTGATACACACATTTTGGGGGGACATAATTCAATCCATGGCAAGGACTAAGGTTGTCTGACCCAAGCCTTGGTGTTTTCGATTGCCTTAAATGAAACGCATTGCCATGGAGTCGATTCCAAATCATAGTGACCCTACAGGACAGAGTGGAACTGCCCTAGGGGGTTTTCAAGGAGTGGCTGGTGGATTTGAACTGTCTGAACACTTAACCACTGCTGACTGTTCTGTTGTACAAAGGGTAGCTCTGAGCTGAAACCAACTCAAGGACACCTAACAACAACATATATACATGTCACTGTAAAAAAAAAATTAGAGAACTGTGCTTACCAAAATAACTCACAGTGTCGGGGGAGGGAACAGTTAGCAAACAAACTTAGTGTATGTTATTTGCATAAAAATATGGTGTATATATATTTTCCAAATATGTATTCATAAATTATGAGTTAACTGAGATTGTGTGCTTAATTACATGTGTGTGCTTAATTAATATATATACATATATACGAATTAACTGAGCTCGTGTGCTTAAGAATCCCTGAGTAGGGTTGATGTCTTGTGTTTTCTACTGGTTTGTCATAGAGAGTGTAAATGAACAAACTGAATGTTTTGGATCCATCATAATTCATCTGTTCTGCCGGATGAAATTGTTACAAAGAAAGAAACCCTAGAGGGAACAAAGCAGGTAATTCAACAACAGGTACCATTTCTTGAGCTCTTACCATGTTTCAGGCACTTGGCCAGGAGTATTATACAGATTTTCATTCAATTATCCTTACAATTCCATGAGATATATATTGCTATTATCTACTTTTTTTTTTTTTTAATGAAGAGATAGTAGTATGGAATCTAAGTAGTTTATACAGCATCACCCACCTAGGTGATAGAGATTAATATGAACCTAAGCAGTATGACCCCAAAATCCATGTTCTTGATCATTAGTAATACTGCCTTTACAGATACTATAGACTTCCTGGTCAGAAAGACATTGACAACAGATTCCTGATATTGAATAAAAAATTGGTACAGATGAAAGACATACTTGATGTGAGATTTCAAATTTACTAAAATATATTGGAAGTTTCCATTAAATAAAAACATGTTGTTATTGTTAGTTACCACTGAGTTGATTTCGACTCATGGCAACTAAATGCGTGCAGAGCAACCCTGTTCCATAGAGTTTTCAAGGCTGTGACCCTTTGGAAGTAAATTACCAGGCCTTAGTTTTGAGGCTTCTCTGGGTGGGTTTGAACCTCCAGCCTTTCAGTTAATAGTCCAGTGACTAACCATTTGCACCACCCAGAGACATAGCAAGCTTTGTATTTGATTGCTAACAAATATCATTCTCATGAAATAAAATAAGGTGGAGGGATGTTCTCTGAATCTAAATTGGATCAATGAGGAATACTTGGTTGATTAATAATCATGACTCCAAAGTCAGTGCTTTAAACATTGTACCGACACCATGTCCACTGAGGTGCATGAAGTGAATTCAAAATAGCAATGTATATGGAATCAAGCGTCACAGGCCTGCAAATGACAATTTTTAAAAGATAAAAAGGAGTAGTGGGTGGGTGGGGGGCGTGATAAAAAATTACACAAATGAAGGGCCAGAGAATTTATCTTCAGTCTTTTTCAGGCTTAAAGAACATGTTAGGAAGATGTTAGGTACAGAGTTAAAAACAAATAAACAACAAAAAATCATCAGGAGCCAGCATGAATTCACTATGGAAAAATCCTATCAGTTAAACCCAATTTCTTCTTCAGATAGACTTATTCATCTGTAAAATTGAAGAATTGATTACATGTAACATACTGTTCAACAGCAGGGCAATGACTTTGGTCCTCCATGCTAAGCTTTTGAGCAAGAGGGGGAACTATGAAGAGGATTATTGTGTAGTTGATGTTGTTGTTAGGTGGCGATGACTCATTTCTGACTCATAGTGACCCCATGTACAACAAGAACAAAACACTGCCGGGTCCTGCACCATCCTCACAATGGTTGTTATGTTTCAGCCCATTGTTGCAGCCACTGTGTCAATCCATCTCGTTGAGGGTCTTCCTCTTTTTTCTGACCCTGGACTTTACCAAGCATGATGTCCTGCTCCAGGGGTTTGTCCCTCTTGATAACATGTCCAGAGTACTTGACACCAAGCCTCACACTCCTCATTTCTAAGGAGCATTCTGGCTGTGTACTTCTTCCAAAACAGATTTGTTTATTTCTCTGGCAGTCCATAGTATATTCAAAATTTTTCACCAACACCTAATTCAAAGGCGTCAACTCTTCTTAGGCCTTCCTTATTCATTGTCCACCTTTCCCGTGTGTATGAAGTGATTGAAAATTCCATGGCTCGGGTCAGGTGCACCTTAGTCCTCAAAGTGACATCTTTGCTTTTTAACACTTTTATGAAATTTTTTTTTTTTTGTAGCGGCAGATTTGCCCAAATACATTGTTCAGTTTCTTGATTGCTGCTTTCATAGATCCAAGCAAAATGAAATCTTTAGCAACTTCAATATTTTCTCCATTCTTCATGATGTTGCTTACTGGTCCAGTTGTGAGGATTTTTGTTTCCTTTACATTGAGGTTTTGTAAATGGGTTTGGCCGAAGGGCAATGGATTTGGTCTTCCATGCTACCCCTTTGAGAAAGGGCGGGGGGAATGAGAAGAGGATTATTTATGTTATTAGGTGCCATCGAGTCACTTCTGACTCACAGTGACCCCGTGTACAATAAAACAAAATGCTGCATGGTCCTGTGCCATCTTCAAAATCATTGCTATGTTTGAGCCCATTGTTGCAACCACTGTGTCAATCCATCTCATTAAGAGTCTTCTTCTTTTTTTACTTTACCAAGCATGGTGTCCTTCTCCAGGGACTGGTCCCTGTTGATAACATGTCCAAAGTACTTGAGACCAAGTCTCGCCATTCTCGCTTCCAAGGAACACTCTGGCTGGACTTATTCCAAGGCAGATTTGTTCGTTCTTCTGACAGTCCGTGGTATATTCAATATTCTCTCCTAACACCATAATTCAAATGCAGCAATTCTTCTTTGATCTTCTTTATTCATTGTCCAGCTTTCACATGCATATGAGATGATTGAAAATATCACGGCTTGGGTCAGGCGCACCTTAGTCCTCAAAATGACATCTTTCTTTTCAATACTTTAAGGAAGTCTTTTGCAGCAGACTTGCCCAATACAATATGTCGTTTAGTTTCTTTACTCCTGCTTCCATGGGCATTGATTGTGAAATCCTTGACAACGTCAATCTTTTCTCTGTTTATCATGATGGTGCTTATGAGTCCAGTTCTGAAGATTTTTGTATTCTTCTTGTTTAGGTGTAATCCATACTGAAGGCTGTAGTCTTTGATCTTCATTAGTAAGTGCTTCAAGTCCAGTTTGTTTTCAGTAAGCAGGGTTGTGTCATCTGCCTATCACAGGTTGTTAATTAGTCTTCCACCAACCTTGATGTCAGGCTCTTCCTTATATAGTCTAGTTTCTTGGATTATTTGCTCAGCATACAGATTGAATAAGTATGGTGAAAGAATAAAACTCTGATACACTCTTTTTATGATTTTAAACCACACAGTATCCCCTTGTTTCACTTGAACAGCTGCCTCTTGGTCTATGTACAGGTTCCTCAGGAGCACAATTAAGTGTTCTAGAATTCCCATTCTTTGCAATGTTATCCATATTTTGTTATGATCTACACTGTTGAATGCTTTTGAGTAGTCAATAATACACAGATAAACATCTTTCTGGTATTCTCTGCCTTCAGCCAAGATCCATCTGACATCAGCAATGATATTCCTTGTTCCATGTCCTCTTCTGCATCTGGCTTGAATTTGTGGCAATTCCCTGTTGTGCTACAACCATTTTTGAATTATCTTCAGCAAAATTTTCTTGCCTGTGATATTAATGATATTGTTCATTAATTTCCATATCCTGTTGGATAGTATTTTTTGGAATGGGCACATATATTGGTCTCTTCCAGTCAGTTGACCAGGTAGCTGTCTTCCAAATTTCTTGGCATAGATAAGTGAGTGCCTCCAGCACTGCACCTGTTTGTTGAAACATCTTAACTGGTATTCTGTCAATTCCTGGAACCTTTATTTTTTGCTAGTGCCTTCAGTGTAACTTGGACTTCTTACTTCAATAAGATTGGTTCTTGTTTATACGCTACCTCCTGAAATGGCTGAACATTGACCAATTCTTTTTGGTACAGTGATTCTGTGTATTTCTTCTATCTTTTTTTTTTTTTCTTTTGAAGCTTCCTACATCATTCAGTATTTTGCCCATAAACCTGTAAACCTGTTGCCGTCGAGTCAATTCCGACTCATAGCGACTCTATAGGGCAGAGTAGAACTGCCCCATAGAGTTTCCGAAGAGCTCCTGGTGGATTTGAACTGCCAACCTTTTGGTTAGCAGCCATAGCACTTAACCACTAAGCCACCAGAGTTTCCATTTTGCCCATAGAATTCTTCAAAACTGCAACTCGAGGCTTGAATTTTTCCTTTAGTTCTTTCAACTGAGAAAATGCTTAGCATATCTTCCCCTTTTTGTTTTCTAACTCCAGTTCTTTGCACATTTCATTATGATACTTTACTTTTTCTTCTCAAGCTGCGTTTTGAAATCTTCTGTTCAACTCTTACTTAATAAGAGACTTGTTACCACCATTAAATGTATCTAACTGGTTTGGAACCCATACAAAGAGGTGCTGGTTAATCAATTTCAGCTTGTAGATCCATTTCTTGTGGATCTGACAATGACTTTTATTTTGATTCTGTGATAAGGTGAAAATATTGAAGTTGAAAAATTTAATAAATATTTTGGATGACTGAGTCAAGCGTTAAGATTATCACATATGCTGTTGAATAAAACCCCCAAATATATCAGGCACTATTCTAGAAACTGG
The DNA here is from genome assembly GCF_030014295.1 of Loxodonta africana. Lineage (NCBI taxonomy): Eukaryota > Metazoa > Chordata > Mammalia > Proboscidea > Elephantidae > Loxodonta > Loxodonta africana. The sequence continues at coordinate 37,287,235 of NC_087351.1, forward strand.
AGCTTGGAGATAATGTGGGAATCCTCAAATTACCCAAGCTCTCAGCAGGATTCAGCAGAGAGCAATCATCTTTTTCTTGAAACCCTGTCTTCCTTTTGAGGGTATCACTCTCCCATTGTTCTCTTCCTACCCCATTGGTCTCTCTTCCTCAATCTCTTTGCTGCCCCTACCCCACAACTTCTAAATACTGGAGGATCTAAGGACATTTTTCTCAACTCTCATTCTTGGGAAATTTATCACTTCCCGTGACTTTATGTGCGTCAATAGCTTTGAGCTTCCAAATTTACATCTCCAGCCCAGACCTCTCTCTTGAACTCCTGCCTTGTATTTTCTACTGTCTACTTGACATTACCATTTCATTGTCTAGCAGGCATTCCAACTTAATATGAATAAAACAGAAATTTAATGCCAAGCTTCTACTTACTACCAAATTTCTCCTCCTGCAATCTTTCCTATTTCACTAAATGGCACCTCCATTTTTCCAATTTTTATTCCAAAAATAATTCCTAAATAAGAGACACTTTCATGCTCTATCAACAAAGAAAATCAAGACTCAGAGCAGTGGGGGGTCTTTGTCAAGGTCACAGAGCCAATAACGAGCACTGTCAAGGTCAAACATGGGCCTCCCTCACCCTCCATTGCCACCAGATGTTTCCAGTCTCGAACAAGGTTTAAAGTTCTGTGTATTTGTCAGCACATTTTTTTTTTTTAATATACCATAAATATAAAAATATATATATATATAGTTCAGGAAAATATATTTCTGTAGCAGTAGCCATGAGTAAATGACTTGGCTTAATCTCAATGTCCTTCTATAGGAGGTAGCTGCTGACATGAGATACTTTAGTCCTGGGCTGCATTGTTTGAAGAGTGGCCTCTAAGCTGATGGAGGTATCAGCACACCATACCCTGTTCTTGTAAGAACAAACTTGAAGTATTCTGTTTCATTCTGGGTGCAGTGTAGTTAGGAGACGACAAATAAAAGTCGTTCAGCGAGAATGCATCAGGATGATAAGAAAGTTCAAAGTCATGACTAAAGAGGAATTCTTAATGGAACTGGGGATGTTTGGCCTTGAGATGAGATGACTCTTGGGGGACACAACTGTTAGCTCTGCATTTCAGTTCAGTTAAATAAATACTTGATAAAACCCTACTATGTGTCAGTCAGGGACTATAATAAGCACTGGAGGTAAAAAGACTGAAAAGCATGGTCTTTACTTTTCATTAATTAAAAAAAAAATTGGTGTAGTAGTTACAGAGGGATAGAAAGTCTTGTCCTTTATACTGAGCCAAAATCTAATGGAATTGTTCAAGGATGAAATGAACTAGCCTTTTGCTAATACTAAAGATATTCAAGCACATGCTGGAAGTCTACTTGGTATAGGAAGACAGCTATGGAGTTAAATTAACCATCATATAAGTGATTGAACTACATGACCTTTAAGCACTTGCAACCCTGAGATTCTATGATTCTTTCATCTGTGCCATCCCTCTCCCTTAATACCATAAATAATTGAGACATAACTGAGACATAATACAAAAAAATTGTATTTACATGGGAAATGTAAATCATCCACTTGCTTAAGACTTTTCCTTCCTGTTTTACACTCATATCACTTAAAGCGTCTTTCTTCTGTCCTGTGGAAAATTATTGGGAACATGAGCCAAAACGGGTACATTTATCAAAGTTGTAAATGAAAGTGTGGTAAAACTTATAGATGCCTGATTGTGTTTTTTTTTTTTTTAATACCCTAATTGCATGAAATAGGACCGAAAGAAAACAAAGAAAGGAAAACCTCAGTAGATAAAGAATATATACAAGATTATTGGAAAAATATTTTATTTGAGAATATACATACATATATACATAAAATCTAGGGATTAGCATAATTTTTAGCAGTAATTTTGCGACACTGAAAGATCATTTTGCCCACTCTAAAACAGCAGCCCTCTCGTTCTGATCACGGCCATGTCTAGTGTTCTGATGAATTTGGTAGCAGATGAGTCCATTCCTCTCTATGAATTTTATAAGCCGTTTCCGTAAGTTGATTTGGTCAGGTGGGAAAAAAGCAAAAAAACATAACAGTGAACTGACAGAAGAGCTTTGAAAAGAATGTGCCTGAATTTGATCAGTTTCCATGGTTTCTTAAGAACAAAAGAAAATGCTCAGATTTGAAGTTTTGAGAAAAAGTGGATGAATTTAAGAAGAGAAGGACAAGGAAACTGATTAATTCAAGATACATACATCATGGACACTTTCTAATATGATCATTCCATTAAGCCACATAGGTAGCTTCAGATCCTAGGATGCATTATTTCACAGGCATTTGACAATGGCTGCATTACTTTTTAAGTGGTCTCTACTTTGAGGGACGTGACAGAGCTGTGATATAAATCACAGCAAGCTATTTGTACAATGATTCAAAATTGACCATGGCCAAGTGCAAATATATCTGCATTATTGAGAAACTTCCTCTATATGTTGCTATATGCAATTTCATATAACCCCAAGAGCAATCCTTGGAAGTTGGTATTGCTACTTCAGTTTTACACATGAAAACAAATAATCTTGACTAGCGTGTTTTTTTAGCGTGCTGAGGCTAGCTCTTCTAATACCAAGTCTGCTGCTCATTACACAAGTTCCACGATGGCAAATTACGTTGTAATTTGAGAGTCAATGCAATTTAGCAACTACTCTGATTATTTGGATTATTTTACTGATCCTGATACATAGGTAAGCAGGACTGGTCATGCTCCTACCAAACCAAAAACCAAACCTGTTGCCACTGAGTCGATTTCTACTCATACTGACCCTAAAGGACAGAGTAGAACTGTCCCATAGGCTTTACAAAGGTGTAAATCTTTAGCAAGGAATCTGCTACATCTTTCTTCCTGGTGGGTTGGACCTGCAACCAAGCACTTATACCACTGTGCCACCAGGGCTCCTCCATGTTCCTACAAAGATATTAAACAAAAAATACAGCCAAAGAGTCAACCAGACTGCCCCTCAGGGGTATTTTGCCTAGTCTTATCTTTAGATGTGCTGGACATCAGCCCTCAGGCTAACATTGTTCTTAGGTTGGAAAGTAGGGATTATGGGTTGGGTTGGACTGGGGAAAGACGTGCTGAAAATAAACTGGGAGCTCCCTGGGGGAATGCAAAAGCGGACTTATCCAAAACTGACAGTGATGGCTACATATATTGCCAGACCTAGTGCAAACTGAATATACAGGGACCCTTGTTAATAAACCAGGAAACAGGTGCCTTTAAAACTACTAAAATACAAAGCTTTTTCCTTTCTTTTTCTTTAAGAAGACAGTCTCCCTCTTGACCTGTCATGGTGTTTTTATTTGCTTTTTAGTGTCATCGTATGTAAAAGAAGAAATTATTAGCATGAATTTTACTATTTGTCTTTATATTGTTCATGCCAATTTTAAATGAAAAGTTAAGAGATTTAACTCATGTGCAGAATCACTGAAATTACGCAATTCATACTTGCAAATATATTTTGTTTTTACCAAAATGGGGGAAATGCTGAACAAAACTAACTTGTTTTTATTTTACTTCTTGCTTTATGCAGTCTACCAACACCCTCTAACTTAGCCTCAGTTAAGAAAGGAGTGAAAGGAAAAGGAATTATGTGTTGCCCTATCATCTTTCATTCTACATCATCATTTTCAGCGTAAGTTGTGGGCTAATATAGGGATGCATAATGACTAAGAAAGGTTTCCTTGGTCATTTTCATTTCTTAGCAAGCCATTGTCTTATTTCTCTGTTCAAAGCAAGTTCTAGTTCTGATAGAAAGTGTGGTATCTTGGGGCACTCCTGCTTACTCATTTGTGGATAGAACACACAACCTTATATTTGCTTTGAGCCTCACTGAATTCTCATGCATTGTGGGTCTACTGGAATCCTGTACTCAGGGACTGTCACAAAAAATACTTGCTAATGGGGTGACAAAGAACAGTGGCAAACATGTATACTGCATGTATCTCCTCTGCACACATGCAGGCTCCATTTATCCTATTGAACTTCACTTAAGCAACCCAAGTTCAAAGTAAAAATGATTAAGAATTTGAAGTCAGCAATAGAAGAGCATTAATCCAAGTGCAGAGCCCTTCTCAATGTGGGGGTCCCAGTGCAAGTTTGCAGTAATGTAGTGAGAATCTATATGTGAGTAGGGTGGCAAGAAATGGCAGCAAACATGCATGTTACACACCCCTTTGCTAACCAAATGTTGGCAGTTCGAATCCCGCAGGCACTCCTCGGAAACTCTATGGGACAATTCTACTCTGTCCTATAGGGTTGCTATGAGTCGGAATCAACTCAATGGCAATGGGTTTGCTCACCCATGTGCTCCATTGTCCCATCAGATTTGACTCACAAAACACAGGTTCAAAGATAAAATGATTAATACTTTCAAGATGCTGACAATAGGGCATTAAACCAAATGAGGGCTCTTCTGATCATGGGGCCCTGTGCAACTGTAAAGGTTGTACTTCCATAAAGCTAGTCCTGTTGACATAGGAAAGAAGTTGAGACTTCTCCTGTTGGCCAAGATGGAGTAGGCCCACCAAAGCTTATCTGTCCCAGGGCTAACAGCTAAGGACTGGTTAAAATATAAAAACCAACTACCTGAGGACTGAAATGTGGGCAGCAACATCTCTGGGAGAAACCAGTCTTTTTCACAAGAGGACTGGGAAAAGGAGCTCCTCCTGTGAGCGTGAGAAAGCAGGGTGATTTCTTGTTTTGTTTTTTCTCTCCTGGACTTCCTCCAAGGCCAGCTCCGTTTGTAGATTTGCACTGTTGTGGTGGCAGTGGCAGCCACATGAGCACCTAAAGCCTAAGAGAAAACCTGTATTCCTGAATTGGGTTATATAGGAGTTTGTCCTTGTTTGTAGGAAATACACACAAAAGCATGCAGGGATGCTGGGCATCATGTCCACAATTTACTCAATCTATATTGATTTCCAGAGCCCTGGTGGCACAGTAGTTAAGAGTTCAGCTGCTAACCAAAAGGTCGGCAGTTCAAATCCACCAGAAACTCTTTGGAAACCCTATGAGGCAGTTCTACTCTGTCTTGTAGCATCACTAGAATTTGGAATTGACTCGACAACAACAGATTATATTTCTTTCTACACTTATCTAGATGCATTGAAGACCTGAGTTCACATGGATGCACCCAATTTCAATGTAACACCACAGGATTTGCTCTAGTGTTCTCTATTTGTAATTCTCTTCTTCTTCAGTGAGAAAACTGATTTCCGTTATCCCTAATATAGTCACTTCTTTGATCAATCCCCCCTGTGTGTAATGCCCTGCTCACTCTGTTCAGTGTGTGACATCCTGCTATGGTCCAGGCCCCCTCACCTGGATGCCCTTCTTATGCCACTCAGGCTCTGACACCCTGTGAAGGCTTTCCTTCTGCACCTTCGACTTTCTCATTTCAAAGAGTTCTAGCACCTGGCTCTGGGACATCACGGCTCCCTCTACTACCAGCACAAGTGGTCCCATGCCCACTTAATGGCTTTTAGACTAAATTTTTTCAGGAAGAGGGGGAGGAAAGAAGAAGAGCTTTAATTTTCAAACGTTTTCTAGCTCACTTCTGACTTCAGGTTGATGGGTATCCATACAGGTCTGTATTTTCTGTAACTCCTCTATAGAGTCTACTTATTTACTGTTGTGTTCTTAGTACCTGGGACAGTGGTCAACATACAATAGATGCTCAAAAATAGTCACTGATTCAATTAATGTTGCTATGACCTGTTGACTAACTCCTGAGTTTCAGGTTAGCCCCTGCTTCATGTTTACCTTTCTTAGCTATATAATCTGTATTTGAAAAGCAATGATAGAAAGTAGGTAGTATTTACTCTCTGGCCCCTAATCTCTTAAACATCATGAATTTCTCTCTTTAATTCAAATGACAGCCTATGAGATACGTACTATTATTATCTGTATATGACAAATAAGGCTGTTGAGGCACAGAGAGGTTAAGTAACATCATGGGGCTAGTAGGTAAGTAATGGGGCTGGGATTTGAACTCAGACAATCTAGTTTAAGAGTCTGTATTCTTAACTATTATGCATATAACCATGGCTTTAATTCTCCCTTCACTCCAAATTGTTCACCTGGTAACACACCATTTTTAGTTTGACTTTTTTATCCGTTAGTCTTCTGTTGTCACAATATCTTTTGGACATTTTTGTTCAAAATGTGCTTTGTTTGACTAGAACACTGATGCTGGATATAATTCCACATGACTCAAAAATTATGACCTTTTCTCACCTGAGTTCTGTCCCTAACAACACAGTCTCTCTGGTTTGGTTGACACTCACGGGCTAGCACTGGGTTGGTTCTCTGGGATTGTAGAATGCTTCCTGGTAGCTACCAATACTTGCCTTGCCAATCTCAGAGGCTTTACTGCCCTCTAGTATCCACTGTGAAAGAGCTCTCATGGCACAGTGGTTAAAACACTTGAATGCTAACCAAATGGTTGGTGGTTTGAGCCCACCAGCCAGTCTGCAGAAGAAAGATGTGGTAGTCTGCTTCTGCAAAGATTACAGTGCTGGAAACCCTACGCGGCAGTTCTACTCTGCCCTATAGGGTTGCTCTGTGTTTGAGTGGACTTCATGGCAGTGACGTTGAGCATCCATTGTAGGAATGGGTTGGAGCAGGTGGGGAGGGACTCATCCCTATAGGACCTTACCGAGTGGAACTTATTAACACTTTCTTCCTAATGGGCATATTTAAAATCAATAGGTATGCATTTCAACAAGTATTTTAATCATGAGTATCTGCTCATCAAATACTGATGTACCTTATTGTTTACTTGTTTATCTTTTTTATAATCTCAGTTTTGTTTTACTTATCACTACTTGGCTCTTCAGAATTGGTTACAATTCTTTTTCAAGTATTTTCTCATCTAAAATAATTGGATATTCTTAATGCTACTGTTCTTTTTTTAGGTCATACATGATTCTTTCCACAGTTAAATTGGGGTATGTTCCTCTATAGTTATTTTAAAGTTGTCAGTTCTGATGAGATATCGTTTCCTTAGCACTAAACCTACCATTTCTACTGTGTATATCCTTTCGGTCCAGACCCCAGTCACCAACTGGAACTAGGAATAGATTGAATCCTACTCCTTTAAGATTTTCATTTTCATGTCCAGGACTTAACAAGTTCCAAGGAATTTGTCATAGGTCTTCCCTGAAATTATTACTTTATTTCCAGGTAGGAGTGGGTACCAAATACATAAACTGCGTGTATTTCAGAAAACTCTTTGTTACATATCACATGCATGCTCAGGCACTTGGGATGCCATCCAGTTGCTCCAAACTTGGTGTTCTTTAACAACCACTATAAATCTTTCTACCAGGTCTATTAACAGTTTTGTCCTGTTATACCTGAGTAATCTGACTGTTCTCAATGTCTTTCTCAACATGTGAACACATGCTCTGGGAAATATTTCTCTTTGCCCTAGGCCTGGTCAGGGTGCAGCATATGGGGAGCCTGGATCAAACATGCAGGCTACATACCACGTATCCCAGGGTGTGTGAACTGAGAGTCAGTACCTTATGGAGAAGCTGAATTAAAAACCAAGGCAGCCCATCAGGAAGATTTGTCAACCTGAAATGGATAGGCAGACCAGAGAAATCCAGATCACAGCTGATATGGGTGTGAGAAGGTCTAGAAAACAGAATGCGAGGAATTTTCTGAGCTCAACAGGGCTTTAATTGGGAGCCCACAGGCGTCCTAGGAGAGGACAGAAAGGTTGCTGATAAAGCTGCTGATCCATCCTGGGCCCCTGTCTTACACAGCTTGGGGTATAGAGTGTTTTTTTTTTTTTTTTTCTCTTTTTATTGTCATATTTTTCTAGTCTCCAGTCTTATTACTGATTTCCCTCCATTCTGTCCCTCATCATGGTGTCATGGATCCTGGACACTTGATGGAAACTTTGATATTTTTCTTCTTCCTAAAAAAAATTCCAGGGGCTTAAACCTGACCAGCTCCTTTAAACCACCCCCAGTCCACAAAGGATGCGGCTTAGGAAAGTCAGCCCTCTGGCTCCCAGGCTTCTTCCTCCACATCCTGCACCCTAAATTACTTGCCCTGACTAATTCACGCTTACTCCCATCATCTGATGCTGATATATTCCATTTTTGGCCTTCCTTCCCTCATGCCTTGGTACTATCTTTCTAGCTACAAACTTTCCTTCTTTCCCTGTCTATGATATAGTGTTTCTCCAATGTCACTGCCCCTAGCTGTAAACAACCTAATTGGTCAGCCTAGCCCTGAGATTTGACATTGGCATGGCTCCTGGTCTCTATACCCAGGGAACTCTCCTCAGCCCTGCACGTGGCTCTCTTCTACTGAGGAATTTGTCATCTTCTCACATGAGTACAGATGGAGAGAGAGACTCTTCGAACAGAAGGATCAGTGAGCATTTACCACTCTTAGGTGGCTGTTTGCCTCTGGCAAGAAGACGGGCATAGCAAACCCTCTGCAGGTTCCTGGAACTGACCCATTCGGCTCCTATACCTTTTGGTTGTCGGGTGGAATTTCTGTTCTTTATGGTTTGCTCTACCGACTGCCTTAATGTACTTGCAGAAAACTGGTTGTATATTGTAATTCACGTGCATTCCTACTCCCATAAAAGTTCTTTTAAAAATCTTCTTGATAATATCTTAGTGCCTCTCTCTACTATATGGGAACAAAAACAAAATAAGTGGTGAGAGACGAGTATTCTAAGGGCTATGGGGCATGGGACGGACATTTAAAACCTCTTGGGAGTGAAGGAGGGATTCCCTGTGTGGCACAAATGGTTTAAGTGCCCAACTACTAGCCTAAAAGTTGGCAGTTTGAACCTACCCACAGGCACTTTGGAAGAAAGGCCTAGGGATCTCCTTCCAAAAGGTCACAGCCTTAAAAACCCCATGGAGCTCAGTTCTACTCTGCGACAAATAGGGTTGTCATGAATTGGAACCAACTCATTTGCAATTAATTTGGCTTTTGGCTTGGGGGTAAAAAAGAGTTAGGCAAAATCTCCCAGAAGGAGTCATGCCTGACCTGAGTCATTTAAGAATTAGAAGAGATTTACTGTACATACAAGGAAAGTTCATTCCAGGCAGAATGAACAGCAGTGACAAAGGCATGGTGGCAGGGAGACTGAGGAATATGCTGGGATTGCAGGGAATTTGTCTGGAGCATGGAGGTGCAGAAGAGGAGTGAGAGTTGGGAGGGTGGCTGGGGCTGAATCATGGAGGACCTCATAAGCTTTCTTAAGGCATCTAAGTGACAGCTGAGGGTGCTTGAAAGCCACTAATGGAACTGAAGCAGAGGAAAGGCATTATATTTATGCTTTTGAAGATAATTTTGGCTCCAGTGTGGCTGGTGATTTGTATTGGGGCAAGGCTAGAGACAGCAAGATGATTATTAAATACAGGTAAAAATTACAAGGATCTGAACTAAGGCAATAGGAGCCCTGGTGGTGCGGTGGTTAAGTGCTCAGCAGCTAACTGAAAAGTTGGTCATTTGAACCCACCAGTTGCTCCAGTAGAAAGATGTGGCAGTCTGATTCCCTAAAGATTACAGCTTTGGAAATCTTTTGGGGCAGTTCTACTCTGTCCTGTAGGGCTGCTATAAGTCAGAATGGACTTGACAAGAAGGGATTTCTTTTTGGGGGGGACGTGGGGAGTATGAACTAAGGCAGCAGCAGAGAATTGAAAGACCTAAGGGAGACCAAAACCAAACCAAACCAAACCCATTACCGTTGAGTTGATTCTGACTCATAGTGACCCTATAGGACAGAGTAGAACTGCCCCATAAAGTTTCCAAGGAGTGCCTCGTGGATTTGAACTGCCAACCTTTTAGTTAGCAGCCATAGCTCTTAACCACTACACCACCAGGGTTTCCAAGGGAGACTAAGGGAGCATAATTAATAGGATTTGGTCTCATTCTGCTTGTATGAGGGTGATGAAGATGGAAAAATATAGAATTCTCCAAATTTATCTTTTTCTGTTTGAGGAACTGAATGGGCTTAATAATGAAGGAATGTAATATTAAAAAAATAACTGGTATTTATTGAGGACTTTCTATGTGTTAGATAGTTTAAATATATTACTTCATTTTATCTTTAAAACAACACTTTGGTATAGATACTATTTACCACATTTTACAAATAGGAAAATGAAAGCATAGGAAACCAAGCATCTTTCCTGGGGCCATACAGTAAGGAAGCAAACTGAGATGTGAATGCAGGTATTAAATCTCCAGAATTCTGGCACTTAACCACTGTCCTCTTTTGTCCACAGAAGATGGATTAAATTTGGGGAGGAGACAATGAGTTTCCTTTCGGGCATGAAGGAGGATGTCTAGGATAGCTGGCAGGCAGTTTGAGGGTCAAATGAACAATCTGATCTGGAGATATATATCTAGGGGAGGAGCCAGATAGACAACCAGGAAACCACCAGTTGCCATCAAGTCGACTCTGACTTATGATGACCCCATGTGTGTCAGAGTAGAACTGTGCTCCAAAAGGTTTCCAATGACTGATTTTACAGAAGTAGATTACTAGGCCTTTCTTTCAAGGTGCCTCTGGGTGGACTTGAACTACCAACTTTTTGGGTAGCAGTCCAACACATTAACCATTCACAACACTCAGGAACTCCAGACAACCAGGATTTCAGTGAATTATTCAAAATGTGACCTGCCATGCTTCTGAGTTCGTTTCTTATTTCTTGTTACTTCAGAAAAGAAGGAAGACATGTTTACCTTCAAGAGGACTGGCCAACTCACCACACCCTGTCCCTTAGCCTCAACTAGTCTCTCCACCATGCCTCTGTGACATGAGTGGGTTAAGTTTGCTCCACTTTCTCTTTTCCTTATGATGATTCTTATCATGAGAACACATTAATCTTGTGCTATTTTCTGTTTTTATTATAAACTTTGTCACACAAGTGGAACATCAGAATGTTAATGCCTCATATCTTCTGTGAAGTATAGTAGAATTCTCCATTGCTTTGACCTTTCCAATGTTCTGTATTTCGATTGGGTCTGGAAGTTGATGATTAATGATAATTACAATAATTACACCAAGGGACTCGAAATATAAATTACCAAATGTTCAAAGGAAGCCACTTGAAACCGTTAATAGAATCTTGAGAACAATCTCTGTCCAAATGTTCTCACTTCCTCTCCCACACCTCCATCAGACGTCCCTCAGTGAGTAGATTGGTAGAGATTCAGCCAGAAGAATAAAAGAGCTGTGATTTGTGAGCCATGTTTTAGTTATATGAAGAGAAAAAAAAAATCAATTTTTAAATCAATAGAATGGTCCTTTGCCCAAACAGCTTTGCTTAACAAAGAGTGAACATTCCATAAAACAAGACTTCACTTTCGATTCAGATCATTAACTACAATTCCCATTAGGCGGGAGGTGCCACGGGGAAAGGGGATATTTACTTGTCTCCTCTGCTCTGGTTTCTTGGCTTTAACTTTAGGGAGGTGTAACTCTTCAGTGGAGAGGGGTTAATATTCTATGTGGCCTTTGCACCTTCGCCCACAGAGGACTCTCACAACCACGGCCAATACTAGTGTGAGTATATTCTGTGTTAACGTTTGCAGTGGGCAAGATGCACATTCTCGGACCTTTGTTTTGTTCTTTTTTTTTTGTCTTTTAAATAAAGTAGTAGCAAGAAGCACTGAAATGAGGGTTCAAATTTGAGACCTTTGATTCCTGGTATAGTAAATTCTATTTTATGTTATTGTTATGGATTGAATTATGTCCCCCAAAATATGTGTTGAATTCCTGGCCCTTGAATGTGATTGTGTTTGGAAATAGGGTTTTTCTTTTATTATGTTAGTGGGCTTTTACCAGTGTAGGGTGGAATCTAAACATAACCACTTCTGAGTTATACAAAGACCAGAATAGACACCGAGACACACAGAGGGGAAGAGAAAGACAAACGATATAGATGCATCTACAAGAATTGCTGGCAGTTACTAGAAGCTGAAATAGACAAGGAAGGACCTCCCTCTAGAACCTCTCCCTAAATTCAGATTTCTCATCTCCTGAACTGTGAGCGTTATGAATTGTGTCCTTCAAAAATGTATGTCAAGTTAGATAATCCATGATTCCCAGTATTATGTGATTGTCCTGCGTTTTGTCATCTGATGTGATTTTCATATGTGTTATAAATCCTACCTCTGTGATGCTAATGAGGCAGGATTAGGGGCAGTTGTGTTAATGAGGCAGAACTCAGTCTACAAGATTAAAAAAAGAAAAAATTACAAGATTAGGTTGTATTTTAAGTCGATCTCTTTTGAAATAAAAAAGAGAAAAGTAAGCAGAGAGACAGGGAGACCTCATACCACCAAGAAAGCAGTGCAGGGAGCACAGTACCTCATTTGGGCCCGAGGTTCCTGTGCTGAGAAGCTCCTAGACCAGAAGATTGATGACCAGGACCTTCCTCCATAGCCGACCTTTCACTGGAGCTGGCACCCTGAATTTGGACTTCTAGCCTCCTAAACTGTGAGAGAATAAATTTTTCTTCTAAGGTTATCCGCTTGTGGTATTTCTGCTATAGTAACACTAGATAATTAAGACAGTGAGAAAATAAAGTTTTGTTCTTTAAAGCCACCCACTTGTTGTATAATGTGTTACATCAGCACTAGGTAACTAAGATAGTTGTGCTACCAGTTCAGCATATAGAGTGTTTCTATCTCTAGCCAGGAAGTTGGACATGTTGCCATAATGCCAGGCTTCTGAAGAATAGAATTTGTGATGACAAGACATCTGAAAGTGGGCTATTATCAAGAAAAGGTGAAGACCTTGTTCTTTTGTACCTCTCATAAGAGGGAGTTTCCCCGTAGAGGCCACTGGGAAACAGCTTGCCAAGCTCTAGACCCAGCTGGAAACCTACAAAGCCACAGACTTGGAAAGACTTGGAAAGACAACCAGTGACACACCCAGGAGCCCCAGTCCCACTGTCACCTGCAAGCCATACTTATTATCATTGAGCTGGTCATTTCTCATTGATATTTTCAAAAACCAACTCCACCAAGAAGCACATGTGAAAAATACACTTCTCTATGATGGTCTGATGGTGTAGTGGTTAAGAGCATGGCTGCTAACCAAAAGGTTGGCAGTTCAAATCCGCCAGGTGCTCCTTGGAAACTCTATGGGGCAGTTCTACTCTGTCCTGTAGGGTTGCTATGAGTCAGAATTGACTCGACCACAATGGGTTTGTTTTTGTTTTATGAGGCCTGAAGCAGTTCCTGGGTGGTACAAATGGTTTGTGCTTGACTGCTAACTGAAAGGTTGAAGGTTCAAATCCACCCAGAGGTACTCAGAAGAAAGGTCTGATCTACAGCTGAAAGATCACAGCCTTGAAAACCCTAAGGAGTGCAATCCTACTCTGCAACACAAGAGATTGCCATGAGTCAAAACTTACTTGACAGCAATTGGTTACTTATTTATTTAGTTATGATGACTTGAAGGAGACAGAGTGTAAGCAGAGTGAGCAGTAGTCCTTTGAAGAAATCTACATCAACTACACGGGGTTGAGAATAGTCTGGGCCCCTGAGTTTTAGTCACTCTCTTTAGTCTTTAGTCAGCTCTCTTGCATGGGAGAGGAAAGAGTAGAGAATGTTAGTACACATGATCATCTGATACATGTGAAATGGAAGAAAACAGATTTAGAGTGACAGCATGCGTGCTTTCTCTTGCTTCTGTTTCTTCATCTCTAAAGGAAACCAATGTTTCTGTTTCACCCACCTCCTCTCCACATGGTATTATTACCAGTATACAAAGTATTATGATTAATATGGTCTTCCAGGACAGAATAGAGATGTGGAATCCTGGGGTATGGTTCAAACTGACTGACATATTGCATTAGAATGACGATATGTCAGCCAGAATTGCAAATCAGAATCACAAATGGTATCAAGGCTTTATACACAGATCAGCCAATAATCTGAATAATTCTTTTTGTCTAATCATAGAACGGAAAGGACCATGTCTTGCTGCAATTTTGGCACACTGTAAAACAGACATGTCTACTTTCGTCAATGTTAGTTTCTCTCATGTTATACGTTAGTTCTAATTAGCATTAGCCAGCCTCTAACGTTTGGAAATCTGTGTATTGAGAATGCAGTGGAGGAGTAAAAGAATATCTGGGGGAGGGTCATGGAAAGTCCTTATGGTGTCCTTTTCCAGACACTGAGCTTTCACTGAAGTTCAGGTTGACTAAAATTATGAGTACGCCACACATAGCTTCTGCAATAGATAGGATGCAGATTTCCTGAGTTTTCTTTTAATAAGAAGTAGGAAGAAAAGAAGCATGCAGCCCAAAATAAGGCCTTTTGGCCTATAGACAGCATGACCTCTGTCTTGCCTTTGCTCTGAGATTTGCGGGGACCTGATAGCACCACCAATATTCTCAGGGGCTTATGATGGATGGGGGCTTTGGGGATTCTCAAGTCCATTTAGACCGACCCCTCCTCCAGATCCTCTGATGGTGATGATGCTTTAGAATGTGTTTCCTTTTCCTTGAAAATCACACTGGATCCAGGAGGTTCCCAATGAATGTCTTGACTTTACTTACTAAAGAGCTTCAAGTCATATCTAACTTCTTAGAGTATTTTTTATTCATGAAGAACCTGGTGCTGAATGTGTGTGTAGGTGGGTGGGTGGGTGGGGGCGTGCTGTGTGTTGCATGCATATATGTTTCCTCCCATCTGAAAATTTCTGTCTTTGAGAGGTGCCACATCTTTTTTTTTTTTTTTAACTAGATTATATTCCAGGGGAAATAGGTATGGAAAATGAGAATTCCAGATGATTGGGTATACGAAATATTCTCAGGAAGTTTGGTCTATGAAGTTAATCGGGGTATGACCATTCGAAGTCAAGTTTTGTCATCATCATTCCCACCTCTGCCCTGTACTTTGCTTTAGTAGCAGAAACGCAGCTTTTGAAGGATCCGCTTGAACTCACCCTAAACTCCTGATCAGTTAACGAACCAATCCAGGAGCATTCGGGAAGTCCCTCTCTTCAACTGGAGGTATGCTCTTTTGAATTTTTTATTCTGCAGAGTTATTCAGAGCTTGTAAACATGAAGTCAAGAAATTCCAGACTGACAGTTGATCTTGTAACCTGGGCAGTTTCCACTGTATTAAATTGCATCCTGATTATTTGGAAAGTACAATGCTTTTGATCAGCTAGTAAGGTCGCGTTTGAGGGGTCAAGTATCTCATTACACTTGTATTTTCTTCCAAATGGATTTGTAACTTTATTTCATTCTGCTTGTTTTTCTGGCCTGTTACTGCAGCCTGTTATTGCAGACTTAAAAATAACTCCTATTTCGCCTCCCAGAAGTTAAAAGAAACAGTCCTAAAAAAATAAGTGGATCTAACGAAAAAGTTTATATACTGGCTTCCCCTCGTGTGTGTGTGTATGTGTGTGTGTTTTGAGAAAGAGAAAAAGGGAGAGCTAGAAATACATATCTGTACCTGAAGAACTCACAGAGTGATTGAAGGCATCCCCTTCTCTTGCATGCCTTATGGAGGCATATTTTGTATACACAATCATCTGGAATTCTCCTATTCCATACCTTAGCAGAGTAAAAGAGAAAGAGGGTTGATTTAGATGCAAAAAAAAAAAAAAAAAAATCCAACTTTACCAGAAGGATTGTATGGCATACTGAGCAACATGCAAGCAGCCGATGCAAATGTTACAAGCCAATTGTTTTTTGGAGGCTGCCTAAGAAATTAGGAAAATTAAAAATCTAGAACTGTCTCCCTTGGCTTTGATTTTTATAAATAGTCACATTTGTTCCAACCTGTCTCCACTCCTATTAGTAATACTGGTCAATTTAAATGTGTCAAGTGGGAAGCACATTAATTTAGATTTCTTGAACATCTGCTGGTCTCTAGACGGACTTGTACTAAATTAAAATCATTAAGTCATTCACCCCACAAATACATATTGAGCATACAGGGGGGCTGGTGCTGGATGTCAGAAGACTCCCTCAGCAACTTTAAAGCACTTTGTGAGAGAAGACATCCATAAGAATTATGAAAAGGAATAAAAAGCCAGCTGGAGTGGGCCAGAGAGAACCCATTTATCTCTTCTTTGTAACTGTAAGTGTTCCCAAGACTTTGGCCTGCTATGACTTTTATAGTCCCACCTTATATTTAACTTTGTTGTTGTTGTTATCTGCTGTTGGATTGACTCCCAACTCATGGCAACCCTATTCACAAGTGAACAGTATGCTGCACCAGGGGGACTGGACCGTTGCGACCCACAGGTTTGCTATTGGATGATTTTCAGAAGTAGATTTCCAGACCTTTCTTCCCACTCCATCTTAGTCTGAGAGGTTTGCTGAAACCTGTTCAGCACCGTAGCAACACTGCAAACTTCCACGGACAGGTGGGTGGTGGCTGTGCGTGAGACGCATTGGCAAGAAATTGAACCCTGGTCTCCTGTATGGAGGGTGAGAATTTTACCACTGAGCCACCAATGACCTCTCTGCCTCGTATATTTAAGACTAGCTTTTCCTGATGTGTCATTCCTTTGGTTGTCTGTCTCTTGCTTCTGAATTCACTGCTCTTTTAGTTACTGCATGTTTTTACTTAGAGCTATTTTGTTTCCTGGCTCTACGCTCCAGTCACACCAGCTTCAACCTCTGCCTTCCATCTCTTCATCTCAAGATGGGGAGGTGTGACCTGGGATTCAGTGGGAAATAAGACAAAGTTCCGTTGTCAAGGGGCTATAACCCAGGCGCTTTCATCTTGCAACAGAAAATTCTAGTATTCCAAATGAGAGGAATACAGCATGGTTTGGGTGTACTTGGCTTGTTCTGAGGTCATTTGAATTTGGGTATGACTGAAAGACCCAGTGGTTCTTTTTGCCATGGCCCATCTACACATCTTGGCAAAGTCAACACTTATCGTACCTGGGATTGACCATGGTCTGTTACTGAACCTAAACTAAATTGAACAGGGGCAAGAGGATGAACTAGTTTCCAATACTGGCTCTCTGCAACCCTGCTTCCACTCTTTCCTGCCCATATCCTGCCGGGTGTGATAATCGCTTGCTTATCGATTCAACATCTCTAGTGCTGAGTTGGAAGCTACTGTAATCAATTAAGATCATTAGAATTCTATCTGTATTCCATGGCTGCAGCCTCTGGATACCCTCCCACCAGGAGATAGTAAATTCAGCTGTCAAAATGGCCCCACTTAAAATGAAGATAAACTGGCACATTGTGCTTCCTGGTCTTTTCCTTCACAGTTGTACACAATTGTATCAGCCTCCTTCAGAGCTCTTTTTAAGTGATCGCCATGTGTCAGTGCTCATGTCGTATGTGTATATATGATACAAACCTTTACCAGTGTTGTAACCCTTAAAATCTGCAGTGGTTACGGCATGTGTGCATGTGGTACACCAGTAGCAGGCTGTAGACCCATAATAACTATGAAATAATCACCTTCACTTGTGAATCCTCCAGACACAAATCAAACTTATTTCAATGGACACTTCCCAGTGTCTGGGTTCTTTCCTGCTGCCCTCCGAAGTTTGCGAACATGGCAGTGACCTTCCAGATGTATATATTTTTCTCTTTAATAGGTCTTCTGATGGCTTACTTCCTCCATGGCATTCTTTAGTACAACATCCACTTTGTGATTCCTCCTCACGCTGAAAACTGAAAACATTGAGCAAACTGAAAAGTCAAAGCAAAAGCCCTTCGTTCTCTTGATCATTAATCACGGGCTGGATGTGAGTGTCAGAACTCTGTGCTGCTCTGATTTCGCTCCTGCACCCCTAGGGCAGAGACCTCATCTTATTTGTGTCTTCTGGAGCACCCAGTACACTGCTGAAGCTCCATAAATAATTAATCTCACCAATAATAATGGAACGCTGAGACTTCCAAGAGGCTCCGTTTCCCCCGTTCTGTGAAACTGGTGTTATGGTATTGTGACTATCAAAACAATGATTAAGCAGCTTTGGCACACTTTATGTTTGGGCTAAATGTGATTTTGCTAATGCACCATCTCATTCCTCCCTCCCCCAACACTCGTATTTTAATGATTTCTAATTAATATTGTAATATTTCTTGAATAATTCATGTTTTTAAACAAGAAAGGCTGGCATAAATTTATGTCAATCTGTTTGTGTATTTCAGTGCTGTGCATAACAAACAAACACAGGCTGCTTCCCTTGGAGACCAGAAAAGGGGCGACAGAAAGAGGAGCATGGAATATGGAGCTGGGATTCACATTCTTTTCCAGAGGAAAAAGCCCTCCCTGTCCCCACCCCTCCCCTTGTCTGCTGAGGTTTGGAGGCAGACACCTTTGTCTTTGCTACCACCCCTTATCATTTCATCTTTTCTCCTGACAGATGCCGGAGGCTCTCAAGCTGCCCTTCATTACCCAGAACCCTTCTCTCTTCACTCCCCAGCTGTTCCTGAACACTCCACCCGGCCGCCTGCACCCCGCCTACTCCGACCCCATCACAAACTTATCCTTCAGCCTCTCAGGACTTTGCTCTGGGAGAGGTGCAAACTATAATCTGACAAATTAGTCAGGGCTAAGTGAGTAAGAATTGCGGGTGGTGGTACAGTGGTTAAGTGCCTGACTGCTAACCAAAAGGCCAGTAGTTCTAATCCATCAGCTGCTCTGCAGAAGTATGTGACAGTCTGCTTCCGTAACGATTACAGCCTGGGAAACCCTATGGGGTAGTGCTACTACTATAGAGCCGCTATGAGTCGGAATAGACTCAACGGCAATATATTTTTTTTTTTTTGGTTTGGTTATTCATTTACTCAACAAATATTTAATGAGCATCTGCAGTTTACCGGGAATCACGTAAAACCTGAGGGCACAAATTTGGATTTGTTATTGGCCAAGTAACGCAATTGCTCCTTTGCACGGGGCTCCTGAAGAACCAATCTGGAACTCTCTGGCAAGCTACCAGTTGCCTTTGAGTCAATTCCAACTCATGGCGATCCTGCGTGTTTCAGAGTAGACCCTGCTCCATAGGGTTTTCATTTTGAAAGTGGATAACCAGTCCTTTCTTCTGAGGTACATTTGGGTGGGTTTGAACCACCATTCTTTTGGTTAGTAGCCAAGTGATTAACCAGGGACTCTCTTTGGCAACCTAGAGGGGGTTTCTTTTTAGAAAGACTTGTAAGCCTCTTTTGGGCAGCTGCTGATTCTACTGCCACACAGTCAAGAAGCCTGGGAAACCACAGATGTTTTGATTTGTTTTTCCTGAAAAACCAACCTAGGGACTAGAGGAAAGGTGTCAGAATAAAAACTTGGGCCAACCCTGACCACACCACCCCTCCTCCT
The DNA here is from genome assembly GCF_030014295.1 of Loxodonta africana. Taxonomy (NCBI): domain Eukaryota; kingdom Metazoa; phylum Chordata; class Mammalia; order Proboscidea; family Elephantidae; genus Loxodonta; species Loxodonta africana. The sequence continues at coordinate 37,306,588 of NC_087351.1, forward strand.
AACTCCAGGTGGTACTTAGCTCCTTTGTTTTGTTCAGGACAAAGTTCACATTCTACTGAATTAAACATAGCATTACCCTGAGAACCAGAAGCAAAAACTCTCTTTCATAGGGCACTTTCTCCTTCCTTCAGGTTCAGGAAGTCTCATGCTTTCCAGAGGCTGTTTCCATGTGATATCTGTTTGTCAATTGACTTCCATTTCTCCCTTCCTTGCTTGGGGCTGGAGAAAAGACTTTAATATCTATCATTTCTGTCTGCATTAAGGCACTACTAATGTTGTGTTGACCCTGATGCTGGGGCCATTAATGTTTGTCACCGTTAATTAGCAGTCAATAGAATACCCAAGCTAGCGACATGGTTCACTGAGATGGATGTGGTTGTTTTGATTGAATTGCTATTGCTAGACTATCGTTTGGACTGATTTCTAAGTAGGTAGCAAAAGAGTAGGAGGGAAATGTTTTAATTTGATTTTTCCCCTTACTATCTCTAAGAGCAATTTCAGCTACAAAAACACTGAGAAGTGACAGATCCTCCTCCTTGGGGTCTTTGGAAAGACATTTTTTTTTTTTAACTGACTATTCCGAGATAGGGAGTCTTGGCCATTATGGATACAGTATAATCTCACCAGAATGCATACATTCCCTGCAAACAGCTTCTGCAGACACCGTCATTCTGCAGACAGAAGGGTCTGTCCTAAAAACACTGAAAAATGAAAAGTAGGATCAAAAGAAAGGGCAAAGTAGTGAGAATATGCTGTTGGTAGGAGGAGAAGAAATTTGGCTCATCTTTGCCCAAAGGGCACAGGAAGGCAGAATGCAATTTAGAGATAGACGATTAAATCTTCATGAGGGAACCTGAACTTTTTAATAATTTTAGGAGTTTTTAGAATACACATTTTCCGTTGTCTGCTCCAGTGTCCCTTGACACTAGGATACAATGTCGTTGCATCTCATTATACCATTGACACATTGCCCAGACCCAAGGATTAGGACTAAGTATGGACATTTGCCTAGAACTAGATTGGAACCAGAAACTCATGATTCTGAGCTCAGTTATGCCTTTGACATTAATGGGAAATTCTTGCATGTGCCCTTATCGGTGTCTTTTCTATCCTCAGCCATTGCGTTCAGAGACTCTTCCAAATCCCTCCTTCCCCATCCTCAAACTCTATACTGGTTGCCTCCTCTTTCACTCCCAGCATTTAGCTGTCTAGGGAAAACACTCTCAGGCTCTACCCCACTATTTAGAAACATCACAATTTGTGCCCATCTTCCATTTTTTCAAGACTTTTACCATATCCAAGGTTTAGGGTTCCTCCCTTAACCTCCTTTGGGTTGTTCTCTTTTTGCATCTTTCTCTCTCCTGGATCTTCAAAAAACTCTATTTTCTCTTCCTTTCCAAGGGAAGTTCCTTAAAATAACCTAAAATAAATATTTCCACTTCTCACTTTACATTAATTCCTCAAGCAATTAGCGTTAGACTTCAGCCTCCGTAGCTCTACTAAACAGGTTAGCAAAGATCACAAACCTCCAATAGCCAAATACGACTGGTAATTTTTAATTCTCATTTTATGTGGCCTCTCTTGACACAGTTGACCACTCCTGTCTCATAAGATTCTCTCCTTGTTTGGTCTCCATGGCACTCCTCTCTCTGGGGACATCTGATAGATTTGCCTTTTCTGTCTTCTTTGTGGGATATGCATTCTATACCTATTACTTAGATGTTGGTATTTTCAAGGGCTTTCTTCTTTGACTTCTTGTCTTTTTACCCCTTTTGGTCTCTCAGAGTAATATTCAAGGTTTCAGTTACCACATACAAAATGACATTGCATTCTCCACCCCCTTTTAAAAAATCTTTGGCTCAGCGTGTCTTCTCAGTGTCTTATCAAAGCATAAGAGACTTTTCTATCAGAATCCCAAATCATCTCAGACTCAGTGTTACGGATTGAATTGTATGCCCCAAAATGATATGTTGAAGTCCTAACCCCTCTGCCTGTAAATGTAACTTGTTTGGAAATGGGTTTTTCTTTTGTTATCAGTGAAGTTAAAAGAGGTCATATAGTAGAATGGGTCCTAATCCTAATCTCTTCTAAGTGGTTTTAGAAAAGGGAGAAAAGACACAGGATAAGAGTCATATACATAGGAGGAAGACAGTATGTAACTATCCATCTACAAGCCAAGAAACACCAAGATATGCCCAGGAATACCAAAACACTAAAATAGACAAGGAAGGATAGTCCCCTAGAGCACACAGAGACATAGCATAGCCCTGCAGACCCCCTGATTTTGAATTTCTAGCCCAGAACTGTGAAAAAGTAAATGCTTGTTCTTTAAAGCCATCTGCTTTGTGGTATTTTGTTATGGAAGCTCTAGAAAACTAAGACACTGAGTATATCCAAAACCAAACCAATCATCCTTTCCTCCCAGCCTAACGTCTAATCTATCTTTTATATTCTCATCCCTGGGACTGAGAACCATCTACCCAATTGGTCAAGGTGGAAACCTGGCCCTATTTTATCTCATACCCACATCCATCATAACTGGTGTTTAAGCTAACCCTCGTGACTCAGTCACTCATCTTAATCCTCCTTGCCACTGCCTTGATTTGCATCCTCATTGAAAAATGATTTCTCTAACTTGCAAATATGTTGTTTTCCTACTCAGAATTCTTAAATGATTCCTAGTTCCTTACAAGATAAATAGTTTTTTGGCCCTTTCTACTTGTCCAATCTCATTGTCCACAATTCCTCCTCCTCCACTGAATGCTCCTTCAAACTCCCTGAAGTTCTTAGAATATGCTGTTCCCTTAATTCCTCCATGCCTTTGTACAAGAGGTATCCTCTGCCTGAAATGTCCCTTTCTTGGCTATTCCCAGTTCTTCCACATCTTAGCTAAAAATCTACCTGATTCTCTCGGGAAGATGGGAGGCTCTTTCTGTATTTTGTACTCCCCAAACTCCAGTTTTGTTTTGTTGCATGTCTTTCTACCAATTAGACTCTAAGTTCTTTGAGAAATGGATCTTTCTTTTTATATACAAAAAAAAAATTTTTTTTTTAATATAACACCTGCTTATTTTTTTTTTATTGTCTAGCACAGTGCAAATGCTAAATAAATGTTTATTAAATTTACATAATTCTTCTGTCCCTCACTCAAAGTCACTTTTTGTTTTCTTCAGCACTGAAATCACATCTTGTTAAGATATGGACAAAATTGCCTACAATTCCCAGATCCAGAAACCTAGGTCGGAGTTATGTTCTTATAATCTGGGATAAAATATTTGATCTTTCTGGTCTTCAGATAGTGGGTAGCATCAAATCAAGGTTTTAATTTTTTTTTTTTTTTGAGAAGCTCCAGGGTTTTCGAAGGCAGGAGGGAAGATGAGGATATGCGGTCTGGCTCTCCTTACTCCTTTGTTTCAAAAAGCAGCTTCACTTTCATCAGTTTTATGTATTGTGAGCCCATGTAGAATTTTCTTTAAGGCAAAGATTCCACTGCTAAAATATGATTTGAAAACCACTTCACAGAGCTATCTCTAATTCTTTGCTAGCTGAAAAAATGTCTGTTGTTCTGTGATCTGAATAGTAATATTGGCCTGACAAAGCACATCGCTCAGCAGCACAGTGGAAATGTATTACATAATCTTTGCATAAACATTCAATTTCACACTTTCTACATACTTGAAGGAGGCGAAATGGTAGAGGTATAAGGAAAGACAAGAGTCCCTGGGTCATGCAAATGGTTAAGCATGTGGTTTCTAACTGAAATGTTGGTGGTTCGAATCCACTAAGAGATGCTTCAGAAGAAAGGCCTGGGGATCTACTTTGAAAGATCACAGCCATTGGAAACCCTGTGGAGCACAGTTGTACTCTGACCCCACTGGGGTCGCCTTGAGTCGGAATCAACTCAATGGCAAATGATTGTTTTTTATAAGGAAGGAGAGGGGAGAGAAAGGGAAGTTATGTATATGAGAGTGGAAGGGAGGGCCGAACAGAACGAAGGCTAAAGACTCTTCTACTCCTCAATGCCATTGTCATGGAGAAAGCCTACACTTTAGCCTGCTGATGAGCGGGAGACTGGAACCTGGTACTCCTGGAAGTCTTTGATAATGTGAGCATCTCCCAATACTGAATGCAAGCCTAGTATTCAAAAGTACACATTTGTCATGCAACATAGATCCCAAACGTAAGGCAACAACTTCATCTAGTGTTTAATCAAATAAACGGTGGTTCTGCTGCAAATCTGGAGGACAGACTGCATTAGGCGCTGCAAGACACTCTGCTGGTCTCTAAAATAATATCATGTGTACTGTGTTTTATGTGCAAGTCCCATAGGATTTCTAAGACTGTGATCTTCATGGAAGTAGATTGGCACATCTTTCTCCCATGAAGCAGCTGGTGGGTTCGACCTTTCATTTAGCAGCCAAGCGCTTAACCACAGCACCACCAGGACTCCTATTGCAATGTAAAGAATGTTCAATTTTCACAATGCAACTGAACCTCCACATAGCATACAACTCTACTCTCTGATGTACCTGAAAGTCTGGAGTTCTGTGACTTTTCAGTGTTAACCTGAATCACCACGGCTCTTTTCCGTGCCCAAGCTGCTTTACATGTAAAATATAACGATGTTTATTCCCTTGACGTAATAGTGATTAGTATAAACAATGTAGAATGTGCTGGAATCTGTGAAGGAGATGCATAAATACTAAGAGCAAACAAAGGCTGCAGACAGCTCTCGGTGTCAACCCTGATTTACATCATCACATTTAAATGCAAGAAGGAATGTTGACCCTAAAGAAAATCAAATACATTAAAACAAAGCTCCTTGCATTTTTAGAGCCATACACAAAACAAGCTTGAAAATTTACATTCTGTTTAAATGGTCTTGATAGGAAAAAACAAGAATTCTGCTTAATCATGGGTTTGGGGGAAAGAGAAATAAATTCAGATACTGGAGGAAGGAGAGAGAAAATGCTAAATAAGGATTTTATAATACAGAAATATTTTTACTCAAGAAGTACATTTTAACACCCCATTGAAAATACCATGTAAAGGTGAACTGCTATCAGAATATTCATGTTGAAAAATAAAATGGAGGATGGCTAGAATTTCAGGATAGGAAATTTATAGCAAATTAATTTTATAGCCCAACTCTACAGGACAGCTTTTTGCAGAACCTACCATCTATTGAGAGGCTTAGGTTATTGTCAGGTCCACTCAAGGCACTTACCTATTAACACTGCTCTTGAAAAATCCAGAATGGTTAAACAATAGTGCTTCTGAAATCTATTATTTTGCCCTGTAAAAAATATTGCTGGCTGAGAAAGAGATCGGGTATAAACTTTCATTAGAATAGTTTTACCGTTTTAAAGTCTTTAGAATGTAAACATGCTCTAAGCCATAAGTTACATCAAGTGAAGACTTTTCCGAAGCAGCAAGCCAATATGTTTTTTTTTTTTGCACTGCATAAATCTAATTTCACTTGGAAACATTATAGTGAATTGGAAAAATCATTCTCTTTGTTTCTTTAATTGGCATATTCCAGAGCCTTGCTTTGCCCAGACAAATGACATAGAAAATCAGATTTGGGGAGCACAGAAGAAGCCACATATTTGACCTGAAATGTATATTTTAGTTAAAAGTTCAGAAATTCATTTCACCTCGTTTCTTCCTAATGAAGAAGGTGAGTCAGTTTCTCAGGAGCAGATAGACGACTGTCCCCATGTGTTGGTAATTTCTTCTGGGAACCAAAGCATGTATAACCACTGCCATTAAAGTTGATTCCAACTCATTGCTACCCTGTAGGACAGAGTAGAACTCTCTCATAGGGTTTCCAAGGCTGTAAATCTTTATGGAAGCAGGCTTCCACAGCTGGTGGGTTTGAACCACTGACCCTTCGTTTAGTAGCCAAGTGCTTAATCACTGTGCCACTGGGGCTCCTTTATCCTTTTTCTCTCCTTCCTCTGAGGCATTGCACATGTCACCACATCCCTTGGAACATCTATTTTATATTTCTTCAGGCTTCTGCCTTAACTTCCATCAATATCCTAGCAATGACTCAGGTTGTGGGAAGCCTTTCCAAATTATGTTCCTTCTCATTTTCAGCCCTTTGCAGGGCCCTTATTCCTCGGCACATGTGCTCCTTTTTAAAATAATCTTTGCTGGGTTGTTTTGTTCTCTAAAGGGTACCTATGTATTGTTTTGCCTTTATTTTGTATGTTACATTTCTGCTGGAAATTCCATTATGTGATAAACTTTTCTAGGACAGCTATTTTTTCTTTCCTAAAGGCAGAATGTATAATAGATTGTTGTCGTTTTTGTTAGTTGCCATAGATTCAACTCTGACTCGTGGGGACCTTATGTATAACAGAACAAAATGTTGCCAAGTCCTGTACCATCTTCATGATGGTTGGTATATTTGAGTCTATTGCTACAGTTTTTGTGTAGTGCCTTCTAACCTAGAGGGCTCATCTTCCAGCACTATGTCAAACAATATTCTGTTGTGACTTATAAGGTTTTCACTGGCTAATTTTTGGAAGAAGATCATAAGGCCTTTCTACCTAGTCTTAGTCTGGAAGCTCCGCTGAAATCTGTCCACCGTGGATGAACTTCCTGGTATTTGAGAGATTGGTGGCATAACTTCTAGCATCATAGCAACACACCAGCTGCCGCAGTATGACAAATTCACACAAAGGGAGTGGTTCTGATCCAGATTTGGGTTCCAATGATATGGGACTGAATTTCTTAGTTATTTCTCAGACCTCAAATCTCTACCTCCTCAGAGATTACTCCCCAGTCTACAACAGGCATCTTTTCTGCTTATTGAAAGCACTTGGCATTTTCTTTCAAAGCACTTATCACTGGTGTGATTTATATTTATTTACACACTTAGTGGAACATTGTCTTTGGTACTAGCCTTTTAGTACCACAAAAGCAAAGACCGTGATTGTTTTGTTTGCATTTTAATCCTTTCTACATCATAGTCCCTGGCACATAGTAAATAGAAAGGAAAAAAAAGAAAAGTAAAATAAAACCCTTAAAGATTTCTGTTACTGTTAGGTCAGTATGCAGTAAGGGCTATTGATAAAATGGTTTCCAGCAAACATAAGTGACTATTGAGTCTTCTAGATATTTTCAGGGCTGAAGATTACCATGCAGAAACAAATATAGCGATTTCTATTTCAAATTTTCAGGCAGGTCACAACATATGTTTTATTCCTGTGTTGGAATGTCATAATACTGTGAACCATCATAATTTAAAAGATTATTTAATGTTATTTTATCCAATGCTCAAAATATAATATTAAATTTTAAAAAGGCAAGGTATAAAATTTTAATATAATCCTAATTTTAAAATACACGCACACAAAGAAAAGAAGAAAATCTTGACTGTTTTATATATATGAGCCTGTGCTGACATTTTCTTTTTCCATATCCCTTTGTTTCAGTCCCTCCCATCCACTACTCAACTGCCACACACACCCAGACACTAGGGAGGAATGATTTAAAAAAAAAAAAAATTACATTCTGTACTCCAGATGCACAAATATGAACCTGTGCTAAAAACAGCCTTATGTTTTCCAAATCCTGTTTCATATTCCACCTTCTGGACATAGAGGAAGACTTCCAGTTAGATTGTAGCTATTGAGTAAATGTTAAAATGATATTTTTGGATAAAACACAAACCCACCCACTGCCGTTGAGTCGATTCTGATTCATAGCAGCCTTATAGGACAGAGTAGAACTGCCCCGTAAAGTTTCCAAGGAGTGCCTGGCGGATTCGAACTCCTGACCTTTTGGTTAGCAGCCGTAGCACTTAACCACTACACCACGAGGCTTTCCGACATTTTGGATATATTGGGTTAAATAACATGTATTATTAAAATTGGAGCCCTGGTGGCACAGTTGTTACAGCACTTGGATGGTAGATTGTATTTTGGTCAATGAAATATGGGAAAAATTAATACATGTCATTTCCGGGCCTATTCACAAATCTTGCTCAATTTTCCATGCTTTATTTCTCTCTTTTGTGGAAACCTCAGTGGCCAGGGAGTTAAGGCATCAGCAAAACAATGTGAAAGCAGCCTAGATCTCTGAGTCACCACTTGGAGAACAGTTACTCAGAAGATCTACTTGACCCACATCAGACTGTGATATAGATGAGAGATAAACCTTTGTTGTATTAAACCACTGAGATTTTAGTTTTATTCATTTATTTATTTGCTGTATCACAGCCTACTTTATCTTGATTAATACAAAAATTAGTACCAAAAAAGAGCAAGAACAAAACCTAAAAATTAGGCATTGGTTCAGCATTGGCATAAGAGCAGCTCTGACCTAAGAATTAACATTCCTTTTATAATCAACTTCATGCCTATGCCCCAAACCTAGGTTACATTATTATTTTTTGTCTCTCGGCAGTTTGCTGAGGTTAAAGAGAGGCTAAAAATGATTATGAATAACATTTGTTGAATACTTACAATGTGTGATATACTGGACTACAGTATAAAAGAAAAACAGTATATATAAAAAAAATACATTATCTTAATTAGTCCTCATAACAGCTCTTTGAGGGCGACACAGTTATTTCCCACTTGTTACAGGTAAAGAAATTGAGGATGAGAGAAGCTCAGCTTCCATGTTGTGTAATCTACAATGAAATAACTAGGAATTCAGTTGAGTATTTCACATACTAAATTGTCTGGGGATAAGCAAGGAGAATATCCTAAGAGGAATTACTTACCTAACTTCACGAGTTGCAAAGGAGGAGTACTTGCTGGGAGTAGTTAATATCTTAGTAAAGTACATTATTTGGGTGTGCTTCCAATTGGGGAAAATTAAATCTCTCTCTCTCTCTCACACACACAAAATGAGACAACGTAAGACATAACAGAAATCCATAAATCATGCACTAGAACACAAATAGTTCAGGAAGCCCCAAAATAGAACATTACAATACATTAACCACTAGCTACACATGTCTACTGAGCACTTGAAATACGCTAGTTTTAATTGAGATGTGCTGAAAGTGTCAATAAGCAACAGATTTTAAAGACTTAGTACAAAAATATAAAATATTTTTTTAATATTTTTTATGTTGAGTAAATGTTGAAATCCCCCCACGTGTCAGTTTGTCGTACTGTGGGGGCTTGTGTGTTGCTGTGATGCTAGAAGCTATGCCGCGGGTATTCAGATACCAGTAGGGTCACCCATGGAGGACAGGTTTCAGCTGAGCTTGCAGACTAAGACAGACCAGGAAGAAGGACCCAGCAGTCTACTTCTGAAAAGCATTAGCCAGTGAAAACCTTATGAATAGCAGCAGAACATTGTCTGATATAGTGCTGGAAGATGAGCCCCCAAGTTGGAAGGCACTCAAAAGATGACTGGGGAAGAGCTGCCTCTTCAAAGTAGAGTAGACCTTAATGACGTGGATGGAGTAAAGCTTTCGGGACCTTCATTTGCTAATGTGGCACAATTCAAAATGAGAAGAAATAGCTGCAAACATCCATTAATAATCAGAACCTGGAATGTATGAAGTATGAATCTAGGAAAATTGGAAATAGTCAAAAATGTAATGGAATGCATAAACATTGATATCCTAGGCATTAGTGAGCTGAAACGACTGGTATTGGCCATTTTGAATCAGACAATCATATAGTCTACTATACTGGGAATGACAACTTGAAGAGGAATGGTGTTGCATTCATTGTCAAAAAGAAAGTTTCAAGATCTATCCTGAAGTACAACGCTGTCAGTGATAGCATAATATCCATACGCTTACAAGGAAGACCAGTTAATACGACTATTATTCAAATTTACACACCAACCACTGGGGCCAAAGATGAAAAAATAAAAGATTTTTATCAGCTGCTGCAGTTTGATCGAGCATGCAATCAAGACACATTGATAATTACTGGCGATTGGAATGAGAAAGTTGGAAACAAACAAGAAGGATCAGTAGTTGGAAAATATGGCCTTGGTGATAGAAACAATGCCGGAGATCAATAATAGAATTTTGCAAGACCAATGACTTCTTCACTGAAAATACCTTCTTTCACCAACATGAACGGCGACTACACACATGGACCTCATCAGATGGAACACACAGAAATCAAATTGACTACATCTGTGGAAAGAGACGATGGAAAAGCTCAATATCATCAGTTGGGACAAGGCCAGGGGCCAACTGTGGAACAGAATATCAATTGCTCATATGCAAGTTCAAGCCGAAACTGAAGAAAATCAGAGCAAGTCCACTAGAGCCAAAATGTGACCTTGAGTATATCCCACCTGAATTTAGAGACTATCTCAAGAATAGATTTGGCGCATTGAACACTAGTGACTGCAGACCAGACGAGTAGTGGAATGACATCAAAGACATCATCCACGAAGAAAGCAAGAGGTCTCTGAAAAGACAGGAAAGAAAGAAAAGACAAGATGGACTTCAGAGGAGACTCTGAAACTTGCTCTTGAGTGTCGAGCAGCTAAAGCAAAAGGAAGAATTGATGAAGTAAAAGAACTGAACAGAAGATTTCAAAGGGCCTCTTGAGAAGACAAAGTAAAGTATTATAATGACATGTGCAAAGAGCTGGAGATGGAAAACCAAAAGGGAAGAACATGCTTGGATTTCTCAAGCTGAAAGAACTGAAGAAGAAATTCAAGCCTCGAGTTGCGATAGTGAAGGATTCCATGGGGAAAATATTAAACGACGCAGGAAGCTTCAAAAGAAGATGGAAGGAATACACAGAGTCATTATATCAAAAAGAATTAGCCTATATTCAACCATTTCAAGAGGTGGCATATGATCAGGAACCGATGGTACTGAAGGAAGAAGTTCAAGTTGCTCAGAAGGCATTGGTGAAAAACAAGGCTCCAGGAATTGATGGAATGTCAATTGAGATGTTTCAACAAACAGATGCAGCGCTGTAGGTGCTCACTCATCTATGCCAAGAACTATAGAAGACAGTTTCCTGGCCAACTGACTGGAAGAGATCCATATTTATGCCTATTCCCAAGAAAGGTGATACAACTGAATGTGGAAATTATAGAACAGTATCATTAATATCGCACGCAAGGAAAATTTTGATGAAGATCATTCAAAAACAGCTGCAGCAGTATGTCGACAGGGAACTGCCAGAAATTCAGGCCGGTTTCAGAACAGGACATGGAACCAGGGATATCATTGCTGATGTCAGATGGATTCTGGCTGAAAGCAGAGAATACCAGAAGGATGTTTACCTGTGTTTTATTGACTATGCAAAGGCATTCGACTGTGTGGATCATAACAAACTATGGATAACACTGTGAAGAATGGGAATTCCAGAACACTTAATTGTGCTCATGAGGAACCTTTACATAGACCAAGAGACATTTGTTCAGACAGAACAAGGGGATACTGATTGGTTTAAAGTCAGGAAAGGCATGCATCAGGGTTGAATTCTTCCATCATACATATTCAATCTGTACGCTGAGCAAATAATACAAGAAGCTGGACTATATGAAGAAGAATGGGACATCAGGATTGGAGGAAGACTCATTAACAACCTGCGTTATGCAGATGACACATCCTTTCTTGCTGAAAGTGAAGAGGACTTGAAGCACTTACTAATGAAGATTAAAGACCACAGCCTTCAGTATGGATTGCACCTCAACATAAAGAAAACAAAAATCCTCACAACTGGACCAATGAGCAACATCATGATAAATGGAGAAAAGATTGAAGTTGTCAAGGATTTCATTTTACTTGGATCCACAATCAACAGCCACGGAAGCAGCAGTCAAGAAATCAAAAGACACATTGCATTGGGCAAATCTGCTACAAAGGACCTCTTCAAAGAGTTGAGGAGGAAAGATGTCACCCTGAAGACTAAGGTGCACCTGACCCAAGCCATGGTATTTTCAGTCTCATCATACGCATGTGAAAGCTGGACAATGAATAAAGAAGACCGAAGAAGAATTGACGCCTTTGAATTGTGGTGTTGGCGAAGAATATGGAATATACCATGGACTGCCAAAAGAATGAACAAAAATGTCTTGGAAGAAGTGCGGCCAGAATGCTCCTTAGAGGCAAGGATGGCAAGACTGTGCCTTACATACTTTGGACATGTTTTCAGGAGGGTTCAGTCCCTGGAGAAGGACATCATGCTTGGCAGAGTACAGGGTCAGCGGAAAAGAGGAAGACCCTCAACGAGGTGGACTGACACAGTGGCTGCAACAATGAGCTCAAGCATGACAAGGATTGTAAGGATGGCACAGGACCATGCAGTGTTTCGTTCTGTTGTGCATAGGGTCTCTATGAGTCAGAACCGACTCAACAGTGCCTAATAACAACAGCAACAAATGTTGAAATGGTATTTTGGATGTATTGACTTAAATAACATGTATTATTAAAATTGGAGCCTTGACGGTAAAAAAAAAAAAAAAAAAAGGTGGTTAAAATACTTGGCTGTTAACCTAAAGGTTGGCAGTTCAAACCCACCAGCCACCCTGAGGGAGAAAGATGTGACAGTCTGTTTCTGTTAAGATTTACAGCCTTGGAAACCCTATGGGGCAGTTCTATTCTGTCCTATAGGGTCACAATGTGTTGGAATCTACTCAGTGTCAGTGGGTTTGGTTTTTTGGTACTATTAAAATTAGTTTTATGTGTTTTCTTTACCTTTTTAATGTGGTTACTAGAAAATCTAAAATTACATATATGACTCTTATTTGTGGCTCACATTATATTTCTGTTGGACTAAGTGGGCCTGAAGTGTTAGGAATCCAACAAAGCAATGTAATCCACAGAGACTGTTCCCGTTCCAGAGATGGCTCAGATTCTAGTAAGGGTGATGCATCAACAGAGTTAGTTTTAGAGAGATTTTTCTTTGAAATCCTTATTTGGCCTCTTGGGCTATTTTTTACAATCACCTTTCTTGGTATCAATCTGTACAAAATATCTCAGATCTACCTATAAACATCTCACTTGCTTAAAATTATGAGTTCTGTCATCCCCCAAAGTAGGTATGGACCAGAACAGTGCTTCACAAATTTAATGTTCATAGAAATCATGGTTGTGGGTGGGAGGGCCTTGTTAAATGTAGTTAGCTAGTAGCAGGTCTAGGGAGGGACCTGACATGATGCTTAGGCTGCTTGTCCAGTGACCACATATGAAGAAGCAAGGGGTTAGAACTCATTTGACTCACCAGACATCAAGATTTGGGAACAAAGAAGGGAAGCAAGTTGGCCGTCATAAACCTTCAGAAGGAACCCTCAATCCTCACTAACTTACTCTTAGCTTTCCTCTCAGATTAAGCTGTATCTATAGAAGGTGAGATGAACAGGCCACAGCACAACTAATCTACTCAATTCTGCTGTTGCAAGGATTGATGGGGACTGTTGTGTGATCAATTTGGTCATGACACTGGGTATCAGTCATGAGCATGACAGAAATGAATGGAATCACTTTACTCCAATCTGGTTTAGTTTCATTGTGTAAACTTAGCTGATCCTGAGGGTTTGAAGTCAGGGAAATCAGAGCTACACCTAAGTCTACTAACCTCCTTGAGATAATTTATTAAAGAAAAATCAGCTTAACCATGCATATTAGTTATTATGAGGGACAATCAATCAATTTGCCTGTCTTACTCCTGTTCTCTTCTCAGATGGTATGTTCTCTTTCTGATGAAGTCAGAACGTGTCACAATCTAAGATTTTTAAAAATCATATTACATTTTAAGGTAATGGAACCAACCCCCAAATTAATTCACAAAATCAACTCAAGAAAATAATTTCTAAGGAATAATTAAGGAAACTGTTTGAAGCAGTTATACCATATTTGCAATGAGTATATAATCTCCCAAAATGGCTACCTTGGGGAAAAAAAAAAAGCCTTATATGATCTTGTAATTTTAAAAATATTTAAAAACCATCTCATTAGTTAAGTCTCAACTTATACTTGTATAGAACATTATTGCAGTATGAATACAAAGGCATAGTCAATCATGTCATATCTATTAAATGTTTCTTGATGTTTTAGAGGTTTTCAAGGTCCTTTGGACACAAACTTTAAACTCCTGTAAACTTGAATCTTATTTTCCATCACATATAACATCAAATTACTTTAATGTTGATTCCTTTTCTTGCTGTTCCTTCAGTGGCCTCCTGGTTTGAATTCAGATCCTAAGTGAATTTATGGAACTCAAGTGAATAGACATTTCCTGAATATGCAAAATGATCTGAAAGCTAAGATACGCAACATTTTACCTAACAGTCTTGAAATCTTACTTGAGGATTAACTTCACTTAGCATCCGATTTTGAACTTCCTACTTTAACAAAGAGAAGTCTTTCTTGGGTGATAACTTTAAAATAGTAAATGATACGTTAATAACAACAATCTGATGAGTTGATTTCATTGGCTTTCAGCTAGGTTGGAGATGTCTAAACCATGAACCGTTTCAATTCAGATATTTAAATGGTTTCATCTACCAGGACAATTGTCCTAAGAAAATAGTTTCTACTCTGTAGACATGATGAATATGTTTGCATCACACTTGCTCTTTCCTTTTAATTTGATTTGTTGGTTGCCCTTAGGCTTGTACGTAGGGACTTATCCGTGTGTGTTGTAACTAAGTGAGATCATGTTTGTTCCTGGATCTTTCAGTCTGAAGAGGAAAAAACAGAAGTTTACTGTCTATTATGGGTTGCATCCAGTGTGAAAGATTTATCATTGGGTCTGTGTAGCACACATATTGTTTCTATAGAAAAAAAAAAATTGAATGCTGGGCAATTATCCTACAAAAAGCCTTTTGGAGTACTGCTCATTTGTGAGTCAGGTTCTGTCTGGGCTAATGTGATTCTTTGTAGTACAGGTTTTGTTTTGTACTATTTTTTATTGTTGTTTGCACTATTTGGAGACAGTCTTTTTATAATAATAGCTAATGTAATCAATATGTTGAACAGCCACCTCTCTTGTAAACCAAACATGATCTAGAGTGGCAGTTCTCAAACCTTTTGATCTCAGGACCCCTTTACACTTTTACAAGTGACTTTAGACCCCAAGAAGCTTTTGTTCATATGTGTTATATCAGTTGGTTTTAGAAAGTATATTTGAAAAATTTAAAAACACATTTATTAATTTATTTAAAAACAATAATAAGCACACTTCATATTAGTAAAATAATACATTTTTATTTTAAAAAGCTACACTTTTCAAAACAAAAATATTAGAGAGAAAAGTATCATTATTTTACATTTTTGAAAAGCTCTTTAACACTTGACTTAATGGAAGAAAGCTGGAAATTCATATCTTTTTCTCTATTCAATTTTTTTGTCATATCACATGCCATGTAGCCTCTGGAACATTCCATTACATGGGAAAATGAGGGTGAAAAAAGGCAAATCATGTCTTAGTATCATTATGAAAATAGTTTTGACCTATGAACGCCTTGAAAGTATCTTGGGGACCTCCAAGGGTCCCCAGACCATGCTTCGAGAACTTCTAGTCTAAAGATAAAACTAAGGGTGTGACTAAAACAGAAACAAACAAACAGAAAAACCTCTATTACAACCTAAGAAAGATTTAAAGTGGTGCTTCAAACAGGAAAAAAAAAAACAATGTTCTAAGAATCTTAACGGTGTGCTCCACCCTCATTAAACAATCTGGCTTCTAAGAACATTAAATATGTTTGCTCACTGCATCTTTACAAAAATCTCAAGGTAGAGAAGGGCTTATGTGTGGGTGTGGATTTTTGTCCAGTGAAATGAAGCCAGTAAATTTCATAGGAAGCCTATAGATTTTTAGGTGAATTTCTCTATGGTAAATACAATATATTTTTGAATTGAATTAAATTAGGTTGAGTTAACTAAATTAAAAGGGACAGAGACAGTACGAAATGAGGAGAGGCCTTTGGATCCTTGAACTGCTATAGGCAGGAATCAGGCTGAAAAACTATTCAGCTATAAACGCTAGCCATTTATCATGGAAAAAGAAGGATGGCACAGAAGTTGGAACGAAGAGCTGGGGAGAATCATTCCTAGGGAGTAGGACTCGGCCCTAATCAAGGAACTGCCAATTTATCCCTGGCTGGATTTCAGAATTGCTCATGAACCAGTGATTCCGTGTTACTCCTGTTTTCTGCTTTTTTGAATGGTAGGATTGACAGTAGTTATCCTATGTCTATCCTACCATTGTATGGTGTCTGTGTGTGCATGCAGGTATGTTGTCTCTTGAGATTGAGAGGGACTCAAGATGTTGTACTTGAGAAACCACAGCCAAAGAGCTTCATCTGTAGTTGGACCTTGTTTATATGCAATAATAGAGTGAGACTTTTGTGGGCCGTGGGAGTGGATAAGTGTATTTTTCGTGAGGAAGTGGCATGAATCATTGGAGGACGTAGGGTTGACTGTGGTAGACAGTCTCCACCATCGCTTTCAATAATTCTTCCTTCTTGCTCTTCATGCCCTTGTGTAGTCTGCTCCCACATCTAATCAGGGTTGGTGCTTTGTGACCAAAACGGTATGGTGGGAGTGACAGCATGTCTTCTGAAGCTAGGTCACAAAAGGCATTCCAGCTTCAGCCTTGGTCTCTCGATTTCTCACTCTAAGTGAAGCCAGCCACACAGCAGACAGGGCTTTGGGGATAGGAGCTGATATTCTGGCCAAGTACCAGCAGCAACCTGCCAGTCCTGTGAATAAAGTAAATCTGGGGCAAGGATAACTCAGCGCAAGCCTTCGGTTGACTACAGCTTGAGTGGACACCTGACTGAAACCCCATAAGACACTCTGAGCCAGAATCCCCCAGCTGAGCCACTCTTCAATTTCTAAAGATAATAAATAATGGTTGTTATCTTAAGCCTTTAAGTTTTGGTGTGATTTGTTATGCAGAAAATGTTAATTTATGTATAAGTCACACAGAAGTCTTGTTTGTGTAAAGGGGCAACACTGAGTAGGAATACTGAGGACAGTGGTTGCGATTCAGGCAGAAGGGCATAAACTTTCAAGGAACTGTAACCGAATGCCACTCGGGTTCTTGTCCTGTCTTATTAGCTGATTGAAATAAGACGGACACTGATTGCAACGGAACCAGAAAGTGGCAAGTTTATTGTCTGCGTATACAAGGAGCGTGTGGGGTCTAGTGACCATAGGGCCACGTGCTCGCAGACTAAGGGGGCTGGGGAGTTTTTGTTTCCAATGGTGTCAGTGGGTTGGGTTTGGTTCCTGGAATTTTCTGCCTTTAGCCCTCCCGTGCCTATATTTGGGGTTGGGGGGGGTCAGTTGAAGGATGTGATTTCAATCTGTGCATGCTTCAAGGCGTAACTAGGGCTAGTCAGTGGACGGAGCCACTACCTGGTTTGACTTCCTGCTCAAAACAAGCTTGAGTTCAGCAAGACAAAGTGAGGGGGAAGGGGTGTTGGTTGGGGTTTTCAATATGGCTGAGGGGCCTGTTTCAGAAGTACCTTGTACTTTTTTCCTCAAAGAATTAAGGCTCTGGCTCTAATTCTACAAATATTAAATGCTAAGCTTTTTGAACTTTTTGGAACTTATTTTCTTAGTCTTTAAAGTAATATAATTCAATTAGATGATCTCTAAGTATCCTTTGTAATTTTAAAATACTAGCTTTTGTAAATATATTTAAACACATTGAAAAAAAAAATCTTATTAGAAAGTTTCCAGTATTGTTTCCTTGGGAGATTTGGTCTAATTTTTAGTAACTTGAATGAACTACTATATCTTAATGCCATTTCTTTGTCTATTATGAATTTAAACAGTCTACCAAGATCCAATCTAAGTGTAGGTTATTTTTCCCTAGTTAAGAATTAAAAATATGCCCTATTTATTTTTATCTTGCAAAATACAGCTTAACATTTCAATTTCCCGTCAGCAGTAGCCTCAGCTTTTGGTTCTTATTATTGTAAAATATATTGCCCTCCAACTAAATGTTCTAGGATACCAGATAAAAGTATTGCTGATAAAATGGAATGAGAATATTTGGCTGAAAGGGTGTGTAGTTAATTCTAGCAGCATTATCATATTAATATTTATAATCTGAATGGGCAGATTTATTTCAAATTATTCTTCATGTTCATTATGTGTGTTATGTTTTTACTCAATGATTGGTAAATTCCGAAGGTAATTTGGACATTTAAAAATTTTCTGCCTTTATATAGCAATGAAAGGTAATGAAGGGGAACCACTGTCCTTTCTTATTAAGATCTCATTAGTTCAGCAATAAATATTCACCAAAGTGCATCCTATCTTGAGATAAGGTCACTTTGACCATCTATGCCATTAAAAATGTGTTTATTTTACTTACAGGTGTCATCCATTAGGACAGGCAATTGACGTTTCAGCTAGTGGCCTTTGTCAAGGCAATAAAACTTACTTTTAATGCAATGGAAGTTTCTAAATGACCCATTCTCAAGAAGTATGCACTTCAGCGAATATTTATTTATTATAAACTAGTCAGCTGAAAATGCAATTTGCGCTGTAGAAGGTGATCTGGTTATATATGAAAAGCACTATATCAGTTATGTTTATCTAATTTGAAAAACTTTTTGAGCTCCTTAGAAAATCATGCAGGCATTCAACAATCTCTTTAATTTTCTCCCTTATTTAGCTTTTTACTTTCCAATGCTCCTTCTATGCTTGCATCTTTTTCCCTCACCCCATTTATTCCTCCTTTCACCTCTTATTTCGTCCCTATCTCTCCATCCTTTCTTTCTTTATTAAATTTAAATTGTTATTATTTTTTATCCTAGGAAAAATTCAAGAGGTTGTAATATGCATATGCTTCCCTTATGCCTTAGTCTCTCTTCCTCCCATTTTTCCTACCTCTCCAAGCTGTTCCTCCTCATTTTCCTCTCCATGTCAGACAAACACCTTAAACCAGATGCTCCAAAAAGGGCACAGAGACCACACTTTTTCAAGAGTGGGATAGCTCTCAGCTAAAGAATAAAAAAAAAAAAAAAAAAGATTATTTTATAGTTCTCAGATCATTGAATAGTATTTGCATTTAATATTTCCTACCCCAATAACTGTGATGACAATGTGACAATACAATGGCCAAAGTTAGATCTTCCATGCTTGTTTAAATTCAGTCTAATAACTGACTTCATCAGCTTCTTGTCTGATAGTAATTGGGTAGCAATTTTACCAAATGTTTGGGCTGGCTAATGAATCAGTGGCGAATAGTTACTTCTAGTTCTATTATTGTTGTTAGCTGCCCTGGAATCAGCCCCTGACTAATGGTGACCCCATGCACAGTGCAATAAAACACTGCCCAGTCCTGCTTCATGCCCATGATTGCGCTTCATATACAGCCCCCATCCTTCCATCAGTGGAGACGTCCATGTTGTTATGACACTGAACAGGTTTCAGTGGAGCTTCGAGACCATGATGGACTAGACAGAAAGGCCTGGTGATTGATCTACTTCCAAAAATCAACCAGTGAAAATCCTATTGATTTAGTTCTGTGAGAACCATAAAATGGGCATGCCTTAGTCAGACTGGTCTAGATAAGGCTACAGTAACAAAAATTCCTCAAATCTCGATGGCATAGCATAATTAATACTTTGCCATCAAGTCTATTTTAACTGATGACAACCCCACGTGTGTCAGAATAGAACTGTGCTCCACAGGGTTTTCAATGGCTGATTTTTCATAAGTAGATCATCAGTCCTTCATTCATAGGTGCCTCTGGGTGCACTCAAACGTCCAACTTTTCCATTAGCAGCTAAGGGCATTAGCCACTTATACCACCAAGGGACTATAACGCAATCAGCACCTATTTATTTATTAACACAATAAATATCTATTTCTTACAATGGTTTGACTGGAGATCTTGGGTCATTATAGTTATTCAGGGACCCAGGTTGATGGAGGCTCCTTTTCAACATGTGCTTCGTTTAATCTATTCCAGGGGAGGAGAGGATGATACAGAGGGCACTGGTTCTTAGAGACTTCCCCCGGGAGTGACACATTGCTACTTCTGCTTGGATTTCACTGGCCAACATCCTCATCTAACTTCAAATGTGCTGGGGAAGTACAGCCCTACCATGAGCCACGGAAGAGCTGAAAACAGGAGTATTTATGAATGTCCGTATACTATACAGGATTCTAACAAACTCATGAAGTTCAAATGTCGCCACACCAACAGAGGCCAATGCTTTTGCCTGCACTTTGGGGTGTGAATGCTGGATCTTATACCATTTTGTAATAGGGGCTGGGAGAGAATGCCTAGGGATAGTTACAATGTGAGATACTGATAGTCTATGAAGTCTCCGCAAGTTGTGTTCCATCTTTTCTTACACAAAGAGGATGTATTTTCTACTGTAACCTTTACATTTTGGATCAAATGAATGTAACTCCTCTTGTTTAAGTGCCACGTTCTTGGGTGGATATTATCATTATTAACAATTCTATGAAAAGAAATGCAAATTCATGTGGTCTGAGAAAAATGAAAAAATAAGATAGAAACTCAATCTCTTAATAGCTATATAACCAGCAGATACAATGGTGCTTCACATTTTTGTTAAAATCATTTCTAACACTTTATACTTTAAACTTGCAGAATATAGTTTTTTTTTTTTCTCTATTATTTCTTTGGACTTGATACTGCTGATTTCTAGTTGCATCCTTTTTGCCTATTTATATTGTAAATGATATATTGTATCGGTCTAATCAGAATTTTGTATCTTGGGTTTTCAACATAGAAAATGATACCATCTGCAAGTGATACTTTTAAAAACCAACTTTCTGATATCTATGATTACTATTTTGTTTCATATCTTTTTTTTATTGGCCAGAACTTTCAAAACCATGTTAAATAATGATGAACTACTAGACCTTTATTTTGTCCCTGATTTTAATGGAAATGCTGCTAGTATTTGCCTGGAATGACTGTTGCAGCATTTTTCCCTGTTTTATTTCATTTTTGAATTCTTTGCAAAAATAATGCATACTATATTTTATCAAATGTCTTCATAAGGCATTTGGTTTATCTTATTTCAACCATAGATTTGATGTATACTGTTAACTTTTTTATTCCTTATTGAATCATTTTTGTTTTTGCTTTCCTTTTATTCTTTATCAAATCTTATTTCTTCTGTTTTCACTTGGGTTTAGACTATTGAATATTTTGAATCAGAATTTCATTTACTCATATTTTATTTAGGACACTTTTGTTATATTTTTTTTATGCATGTGTCCACCACTTGTCTCTCAGTTTATAACAAATTATGGATAACATTGCAAAGAACGAGAAGTTCAGAACACTTAATTGTGCTCATGAGGAACTAGTGCATAGACCAGAAGGCAGTTGTTTGAACAGAGCAAAAGGATACTGCATGGTTTAAAATTATGAAAGGTATGTGCCAGGGTTGTATCCTTTTGCCATACTTATTCAACCTGTATACTGTCTTAGTTATCTAGTGCTGCTATAACAGAAATACCACAAGTGCACGGCTTTAAAAAACAGAGATTTAGTCTCTCACAGTCTAAGAGTGAAGTCCAAATTCAGGGCACCAGTTCCCAGAGCATGCTTTCTCTCTCTGTCAGCTCTGGGGAATGGCCCTTTTCATCAGTCTTCCCCTGGTCTAGGAGCTTCTCAGCACAAGAACCCCAGGTCCAAAGGATACGCTGGCTCCGAGCTCCTCTTTTTTGGTGGTACATTGGACATGTTATCAAGTGGGACTAGTTCCTAGAGAAGGACTTCATGCTTGGTGAAGTAGAGGGTCAGCTCCTCAATGAGAAGGATTCACACAGTGGTTGCAACAATGGGATCAAACATAGCAAGGATTGTGCGGATAGTACAGGACTGGGTAGTGTTTCTTTCTAGTGTATATGGAGTTGCTATAAGTCAGAACCAACTCGATGATACCTAACAGCAACAACAATGCATGTGTAACTTCAGGGTTTCTACCATAGAAAGGTAATCTACTATATTTGCTAACATCTTTCGAAGTTCCTAAAACATGGGCAAACTGGTGACGTTTAGGGTATATTCTTCCCTGGTATCATCCAGTGGGAGATTGTGAGTCTTCATTTGTTCCCTTAGTTCTGTTAACTGAGAATCATTTGCTGTGTAGTAGTAGTTTCAAAAACCAGTGGCCTTAGCATGACATTAAAAAAAAATTGTCGTTGAGTTGATTTGGACTGTTAGTGACTCTATAGGACAGAGTAGAACTGCTGAACTGTGCTATAGGTTTTCCTATAGGAAGCAGACTGCCACATTTTTCTTCCACAGAGAAGCTGGTGGGTTTGAACTGCAAATCCTTCTGTTAGCAGGTGCTTAACCACTGTACCACCAAGGGCTCCTTTAGTCTGACATCCCACCCACCCACTGCCATCGAGTTGATTCCGACTTGGTCTGACATAGAGGGTCAAAATAAAGTTTCTAATAATGCTATTCTTCCTTGAGGAGTTACTCAGTGTTAGAAACTGTGATAAGACCTTTCTATACACTGAACTCATTGATTCCTAGCAATAATATATGAGAAAATATTATTACCCCGCTTCAGAGTTGAGGAAATTGGTGCTCAGAGAAGTCATGTACCTTTCCCGAAGATCAGATGTTGGTGGAAAGGAGATTTAAACTCAGGTCTGTTTGATGCCCAAGTTTGTGCTCCAGCTACTATGGAAGAACTTCAGTGTGTTGCTGGCAGATAGATAAGCAGGCTAACTGGTTAGGAGAAAAACCAGAAGTACCTGCATATTTCTGTCTAGTGACTAAAGAGAAAGAAGGCAGCAGTTATTATTGAACTGTTAGGATTTAATGGCCCGGGCCATGTCTCCTACATCTTTATGTATTCTCTCAAAGCACATGATACAATAAGCACTCAATAAGGCAGTGGTTCTGAAACTTTTGTGTGTACTGAAATCACCTAGAATGTTAATAAAGAACAAAAAAGCCCAGGCCCACTGAAATAAGATTAGGCCTGGGTGTTGGTATTTTCAAGTTCTTCAGGTGTTTTTGGTATCTACCAAAGAACCGCTGTGGTTCTTTGTGATGAGGTATCAATCAATGAACTATTTACTCAAGTGTCATTAGTTCTAGAAAGAAAATCAGGTGCGCAAGTAAAAAAAAAAAAAAAAAAACCCAACCCTGTTGCTGTTGAGTTGATTCTGACTCATAGCAACTCTGCAGGACAGAGTGGAACTGTTCCATAGAGTTTCCAGAGAGCTGCTGGTGGATTCAAACTGCCGATCTGTTGGTTAGCAGCCATAGCTCTTAACCACTAATTCACCAGGGTTTCATTTTTGTTAGCTGTAGTTTGGCATAACTCTTAAGCACTGCACCAAGTAAAATAAGTGGTGGTTATTAAAAGTATAGAAGTGCATATGGTTGTGAATATATGCTTGATATGTACATAAAATATTATAATGCAAACTTTCTTAATTTTTGCTTTATGGGACACATGTTTTGGAGAGCAGTTAAGATATAGGCTGTGAATAAAATGTGTAGTCAATCCCTTTGATAAATGCCACAGGCCAGACCTCCTTCATTAACACTCATAGTTCTCAAAAGCATATAAAAAGGTAGAAAAAGTCCTGAAATAAGTGTATCTTTAGTTGTCTTTATTATTCCTTACTCCCAAAGGGGTGAGACCAGTGGAGTATCCTAGATGGCCACTCACAGGCTTTAAAGACCCCAGACGTTACTCACCAAAGTAGAATGTAGAACATATTCTTTATAAACTCTGTTATGCCAGTTGAGCTAGATGTTCCCAGAGACCATGGTCCCCACAGCCCTCAGCTGAGCAATTTGGTCCCTCAAGGAGTTTGGGTGTGCCTATGGAGCTACCATGGCCTTGTCTTGTACAGGTTGGAAGCACTGAAATATTAATGAATATGAAAAACAGAAGCATATAATAAAGTGATATGTTAAAATAATAAGAAGAAATACTTTAATGAAATGTGTATTTGTGATGATGTTATGAGATGCATAAGGTAGAAGAGGAAAGTAAGATATGTACCTTCTAGGATTTTAATGAGATTCATGAAGAGTCCCATGAACATGTTAAAAAGCTGTAATGAGGTGACTACGTGAGTTGGTTTATGAGCTACATCTCAAGAAATGTTCTGCAAGATGGGCATTCTTCAGGGCTGAAATGAGATGGGTGAAAAGAGAAGTGTAATGAGCTGGTCACATAAAGGGGAAGCAATATAATTAGATGCATAAAGGAAGGATGGGAGAGTATATAAATTTTCAAAATATGTAGTGTATAATGGGAACTAGGTTTTAATGTAATAAGATGCAGAAATGAAATGACAATGAGATACAAAAATGGGATGGTGTAATGAGATATGTAAGGACTGTGTAATGAGATGTGCATGTTTAAGGGGGGTAATGAGATGCAAGATGGGAAAGGTGTAATGAGATGGGCATGTTAAATAATCTAATGAAGGGCATGAAGGAAATGATGTCATGTCACATGAAAATTGGAGAAAGTAATGACATGTGCATTTTTAAGGACTGGAATATAATGCATAAAAGAAACTAAGAATGAAGAAATGCAGGAATCAAATCTTATCATTACAATGTGAAAAGAGAATAAAAAGTCATGAGAAAAGGTGTTTCACACATATTAGTTCTAAGGCCATTCTCTCCCATATGTATTTATTCTGGCCTGGACAAAAATTTTTACAGTCCTAACATACTAGGAGCCCTGGTGGCACAGTGGTTAAGAGCTTGGCTGCTAACTAAAAGGTCAGCAGTTCGAATCCACCAGTTGCTTCTTGGAAACCCTATGGGGGCAGTTCTACTCTGTCCTATAGGGTTGCTATGAGCTGGAATCAATTCAATGGCAACTTTTTTTTTTTTTTTTTTTTAACACATACTGAGCACTTACTGTGGAAATATAAAGATATATATGATTTCTGTATTCAAGGGCCTACAAAGACAAAATACATACAGATATATATTTACAAAATCCTCACAACTGGACCAATGAGCAACATCATGATAAATGGTGAAAAGACTGAAGTTGTCAAGGATTTCATTTTACTTGGATCCTCAATCAACAGCCATGGAAGCAGCAGTCAAGAAATCAAAAGACGCATTGCATTGGGCAGCTCTGCTGCAAAGGACCTCTTTAAAATGTTGAAGAGCAAAGATGTCACCCTGAAGACTAAGGTGTGCCTGACCCAAGCCATGGTATTTTCGATCACATCATATGCGTGTGAAAGCTGGACATTGAATAAGGAAGACCGAAGAAGAATTGATGCCTTTGTATTGTGGTGTTGGCGGAGAATATTGAATATACCATGGACTGCCAAAAGAATGAACAAATCTGTCTTGGAGGAAGTACGGCCAGAATGCTCCTTAGAGGCAAGTATGGTGAGACTGTGTCTTACACACTTTGGACATGTTGTCAGGAGGGATCAGTCCCTGGAGAAGGACATCATGCTTGGCAGAGTACAGAGTCAACAAAAAAGAGGAAGACCCTCAACGAGGTGGATTGACACAGTGGCTGCAACAATGAGCTCAAGCATAACAACGATTGTAAGGATGGCTCAGGACCGGGCAGTGTTTCATTCTGTTGTGCATAGGGTCGCTATGAGTCAGAGCTGACTCCACAACATCTAACAACAACAACATATATTTACATATACATGTGTGTATATATATGTGTGTGTATGTATTAAAGCAATATACCATATTAATAGTCCCTGGGTGGTGCAAAAGGTTTGCACTCAACTACTAACCTAAAGGTTGGTGATTCGATCCCACCCAATGGTGTCACAGAAGAAAGGCTTGGCGATCAGCTTCCATAAACATTACAGCCAAGAAAACCCTATGGAGCAGTTTTGCTCTGTAATACATGGGGTTGCCGTGAGTCAGAATTAACTTGAAGGCAATGGGTTTGTTTGTTTTTATTATATTAATAAAAGATTATAGAAGTTCAGAGGAGAGAGACGCATATTTTATACATCATATAAACCAAATTTCCCCTTGAATGTCCTTAAAGTTTTATGATTCTACTATTATTCATTTCTCCATTCCTTTGATCCCTCCCTATACTAAGTAGTATACATAAGTAGATCTTTTTTTTTTTTTTTAATAGGCTGGTTCAAATATCATATCCTCAAAGTTGTCTTTTCTGATCTCTCTCCAGCTTAAAAACAAAACAACAACAAAAAGAACAAATACAACAACGGACTTTTAAAATACAGCTTTCTTAGTACGAAATATATCACAATCTTTTAACTGTGTGGTCCTCCTGGTTGAGGACCTGATCTGACTTAGCCGTATTTCACCCACTGAGACTAAAACTTTCACATACTAGGTGCTTACCAAAAGCCAAACCCGTTGCCATCGAGTCAATTCCGACTCATAGAGACCCTATAGGTCAGAGTAGAACTGCTCCATAGAGTTTCCAAGGAGCACCTGGTGGATTTGAACTGCCAACCTTTTGGTTAGCAGCTATAGCACTTAACCACTACACCACCAGGGTTTCCACTAGGTGCTTAGTAAATATTTAATAAATGAATGATTAGGTAAGACATTTATTTTGACAAGCTTTGTTCACTAGGATGCAAATAATAGAAGAAAAAAGTAGATTCCTGAGGTTGATCCAGACACATTACATACAATTATAATCAATCTACTTTGAGTGATTGGGAATAATCAACCCTCCGCCAGAAAACCAGAATTCTTTGATTGAAAGAAATACTTTCCTTTATGAGTGTGTTGAAGGGATTTGGCATCACCATAAAGACGCAGACCTCTGTCTGAGGTATCCTGTCTTGTTTTTCACCAGACATCTGTTTACTTCATTTGCAAGCACTTCAGTATATTCAGGAACTCAAGTGTTATTTTAATCAGCCCTGGAAGGAAATAACAGAATGATTCATTACTGAGCTCATCAACCTGAGGAACTATTGTTTCAGATGTCATTCTTGAGTATTCTTCAAGATGGCCTTCACATTACAACGGCCCCAGATGGAACTGCATTGATCTAACTTTTTTATTTTTGTTTACGTGCCCTATATTGAATTCACCTGGGAGGTCGGCGGCGAAAAGAAAATCTTGTTTAATTATTTACAAACTGGATGCAGCTGTGTGGTGCGTCTTGCAGTAATCCCAATCACTTATATAGAATTTTTTTCCACAGGTCATGCATATGATGAAATCTCATTCATAACTGATCAAAACCCCAGAGACAGCTGCAGATCACAATACATGAAGCGTATGCTTGTTGTCAGATGGATGAGAAAATCCATCTTTACTCCGTCAGTGCACTGACCTTCTGTTTTCTCTCGCTGATTCTCTCAGCGAAAACATGCCTGCCAGCTTGGTATTCATGACTTCAGAATTACTCTAAATTTCTAGGGTATTGATTATTTTCCAAATTATTTCTCAAGTTTTCCTCTCTACCTTCATTCTCCTTGACCTTTCTGCTAATACTGAAAACACTTATCAAACACATCTCCAACCAACTCTTCCTCACACAAGCCATTTATCCCTTACTGTGGCCAGGTTCTGCCTCTCTTCCTGCCATGGGATGGCTTATTTCATCCCATTACATTGAATAGCAACTGTGACATTAAAAATCCGATTAACCCTTCCCCATGATCTTTCTTTGTCCAATTTTGGCCCCTCAGCTTCTTCAAGGCTTCCATGTAGATGAAACAAGGGTTTAGCTTTTGGCTTAAGCAAATCCATAGAGATGGTACACTTTGACTATTTCAGTCACTGCACTTTCTGATACTAGAATGCACAGACAAGACTGGAATCACAGCAAAGGTTATCCCCACTATCACTATGAATGACATCCCATTTCTTCACTTGCAAACAATCAAAATGTCTGCTCTATATAAATAAGTACCCACCCTTGCTCACCTGCCCTCCAAACCCTCAGTCTACTAGTTTGTGGATTTTAGAGAGCAACTTTATTCTAGAAGCACACAGGGCCAGTTTAATTCTCAGACTTCTGTCACACCTGAACTTTTAGGTACTCATCGCTATTTCATTCTCCAACATAGCCCAGTTCTTATGGAGTACTAGCCCATCCTTTAAATAAAGCAAAAAGTTAAGCTTCCTAATTGTGTTATTTTGAGCTTTGACCCCTATATTAATGACAGGAGGTCAGATATCCAACTTCATCTAAATGCTTCACACCTTTAGAAGCAGACAGACCACGGAATGTTTTTACAATGATTACAGTGCTTATTATTATACCCGTAAGCCTGCTGCTGTCAAGTTGATTCCAACTCATCGAGACCATAGCTTATTATAGGGCCCTTAATATATGACGAAAGTATTGGCACTGTGGAATGATTCATTCTTTGTTCGCTTTATGGTCTTTGTGACCAGAGGCCTAATTACTTAAAGGAAGCACAAACTCCACTCTGCTTCTCTATCCATTTTTCACAGTGAAGGATTCTCATGTAGACAGTCCCACGTTATTCACTGCAGCTGTGACTGGGTGGGTAACTTTGTCTCATTCTGTGCCTCAATGTCATGAAGCCCACGTTTTCAAATATCAGCCATATTTTTGTTGTCCATATGCTTAAATTTTCCTGGCCTGTCTCTTAATTAGTTTAGGACCTGAACAGGTAAGAAATGTGCTGTTTATTGGATCCTTTATTGGAAAAAGGAAACACATGGCCAAATCAGAAACAATGTGAACTGTAAACAACATTAGTAATGTCTAATTCGTATGACTAGAAAAAACAGAATTAAAATCCTGGGAAAAAGAGTATGTAATTTACGAGGGCAGTCATTAGACTTAAAGTGTTACAATTATACAATCTAATTGTATTGTTTGGGAAAGAATGATACTCTGTTTACACCTAGGAACTGTTGAGTTGGCTTGTTCAAATTTCAACGTATACACCAATGAATAGAAGCAGACTATGTGGCTTCCAAACTAGTATGTGGCTTCCAAACTAGTATAGGGATAGTTTAAGGAGAAAACAATGACAACAAAACTCTATCCTAAAGAATATAACAAATGAGAAAAAAAAGAAATATGGAAAAAGACAAATGATAGCAATTAATTCAAGCAAATAGGTCATCACAGTAAATGTGGATATCCAAATTTTCTAACTAAAAGTCAAGAATTCTCAAAACCCCCCACAGTAACTAGCTATATGTTACTTAAAAACATTCACCTAAAATATAAGGACACAAACGGTGACACATACAAGATGGAAAGAAGATATCCCTGACAAATACTATTCAAAGAAAGCTGGTTGTGCCCATATTGCTATCAGATATATTAGAGTCTAGGGCAAAGAGCATTGATTGTGAGGCTGGTGCAGGCCAAGTTGCATTCTGTAATCCATAAGGATTATGAATTGGAACCTACTCAATGTCACCTAACAACAATATGGCAAAAAACATTATTGGAGATAAATAGGATTACTGCACATTGATGAAATAGTCATTCACCAGGAAGACAAAGCAATTCTAACATTGTATGAACTTGGTGGTTTTAAGATATATAAATTTGACAGAAATACAAGAAGAAAGTAACAAATCCACCATCATAATGAGAAATGAAAGATTATAACATTTCTCTCTCTCATTAATGCCTATCCATTGATAGATCAGCTCACAATCAGTAAGAGTAGAGAACACCTGAACAATAAAATTAATAAGTTTGACCCAGAGGCATTCAAACCTGGTCATATTGTTTTCTATGCAAAGGTGCCATGATGACAAGACTCACCAAAAAAGCAAACCCACTGCCATCGAGTCGATTCCGACTCGTAGTGACCCTATAGGATGGAGTAGAACTGCCCCATAGAATTTCCAAGAAGCACCTGATGGATTTGAACTGCCGACCTTTTGGTTAGCAGCCTTAGCACTTAACCACTACACCACCAGGGTTTCTGACAAGGCTCAAGTGGGAACTAAATTCCAGGTCTCTAAGCCATTTTTTTTTTTTAAGCCATAGACTTTCCTGTAGTGCTGAATCTGCCTTTAGGACAGCCACCTACCATTTAGTTTTGGTCTACTGTGCTGCATATTGTGTGTCTTTTTTCCTATTTTGTGATTGTTTTGTTTTTGCATGTCTGCATGTTTTTTCACCAGCATTCATTCCTACTTCTTTTTATACTTTCTCCTGTTTTTTAGGGACAGGAAGTCTGGGGCGTACACTTCTTAAAATTCCGTGTTCTAAGATTTCTGGTTTAGATTTTGCCGTGAGAAGCTGTCCTGTAAAATTTTGAAGAGAAAAGAAGCAGAAGTCTTTACTGTTCTGGAGACAGAAGTGATGAGTGGGCTTTGAAAGGTAGAAAAGGCATCTAAGTCTTCTTTGGGAATTATACACCTCAGTACTGCAGGAAGCTGAAATCATTGCAAGAGTGTTCAGTCATTCCTACAATGCCCTGGTTTCTTAAATGCTAGTAATGATTTTTCTTGACCCTTGATCTGTCATCCCTTCTAGTTTTTTTTTGAAACCAACCAAAACCAAACCTATTGCCATCAAGTCCATTCCGACTCATAGCGACCCTCTAGGACAGAGTACAACTGCCCCATAGGATTTCCAAAGAGCAGCTGGTGGATTGAAATTCCTAAATTTTGAATAGCAACCAAACTCCTAACCACTTCACCACCAGGGCTCCTCTAATTGTTTTGGAGGTAGCTAATTCCTTATTTTAAATTTCTTCCTACTTGAAATATTCGTCTTCCCTGAATCCATATTTTGTATTTGTATATACATATATAACAGCAACTAATGATTTGAAAATATTCATTTTTAAAGCACATCTGCAACATTTATGGAAATGAAACATATACTGGGCCTTGAAACGAGTCTCAACAAATATCAAAGAGTTGATACCATACCTTGGCTCTCTGACCACAATGCAACTGGTTAGAAATTGATAATAAAAATACTTGAAAGAGAATATAACTGGATATTTAAACATCTTTCTAAATAAAAAAATTAGTCCAAGAAAAGAATCATAATGGAAATAAGAAAATATCTAATGATTACAAATAGACTGCATATCAAAATATGTAGGATGGGGCTACATTACACTGTGTTAGGGGTCCACAAGACCACCCTCAGGTTTGGTAATTTGCTAGCAGGCCTCACAGGACTCAACATGGCTGTGACTTATTACAGTGAAAGGATATGGAGTCCAATCAGCAAAAGGAAAAAGTACGTGGGGTAAAACCTGGGGGAAACTGAGCACAAGCTACCAAGGGTCCTCTCCCAGTGGAATCAAACAGGAACATCCTCGGTTCCTCCAGCACTGAGTTGTGACCACATGTGAACTGATGCCAGCTAGGGAAACTCATTAAAGAGACTTGGTGCCCAGGGTTTCTACTGGGGACTGGTCACCTAGGCACCCCCTGCCTGGCACGTACCCAAATTTCAAACTCCTAGATGGAAAGCAGTTGCTCATCATGGACCATATCGTTTGGGCAAAGAGTTTAGGCACAGTGAGCCACTCTTCTCACTTAATGGTGGGAATCCTCTCAAAATCTAAGTTCCTAGATACCAGCCGAGGACCAACCTTGTAAGCAAGCCTTTCCAAGGGATAGCAGTCAGGTCTGCCATGCTAACTCTTTTCTGTAATTACTTAAAGGTAAAATACACCACTTCAAATGCTTATGTTAAAAGAAAAATCACCCAAAAGGAAAAAAAAAAATAATAATGACTGAATTAACCTTACAAAAATAAATGGATCAAAACAATGGGAAAAAAAAGATAAGCGATTGAAAAAATAGCAAAAGTGTAATAGAGAGAATTAATGAAGCTAAAATGTGGTTCCCTGAAAAAAGTGATAAAATATCAATTCAATAGCAAGCCTTCAAAAAATGAAGGAAAAAAAAAAAAAGGAAGATACAAATAAACATTATTAGGAATGAAAATGGAAATGTTACTACAGACATCATAAAGAATTAAAAGGAAATAGAACTATATGAGTAATTTTATGCAAGTAAGTTGATGTGATGAGTAAAGAGACCTTACCTGACACCCCAAACAAGAGGTCTATGTCTACTGCCCTTGATTCTGGAAGAGTTCTGTGATGTTTTGACCAATAGAATAAGCAGAAATGATGGTATGCCTCTCTCTGGACTAAGGCTTAAAGAGACTGGCAGTTTCTATTTCCTGTCTTGGAACCAATCCCTTATGCTGTGTTGAAATCCAAGCTGTTCTGTGGAGATGCCCCCATGGAAGAAAACTGAGCCCCTGATCCAAAGTCCAGGCTCAGGTCCCAGCAGAGAGGTTACTGGCTATGTGAGTGAGTCATCTTGGAAATGGATCATTCAGCTTTAGTTAGAGTCCCCAGTTAATGCCATGTGGAGATGAAACAAGCCATTCCATGAAACCCTAGCCAGATTGCAGATTAGTGAGCATAATAAATTATTATGTTATTTTAAGCCATAAGGTTTTGGGGTGGTTTGTTACACAGCAGTAATGGAATAGTAAAAAACTTGATGAAATTGGCACATCCATTGAAAATATAAATTTCCAAAGTTTACACAAAGTAAAGTAGAAAGCTGGAATAGTCTCAACACTATTAAAGAAATCAAATCTGGAGTTAAACTTTTCCCATAAAGAACAAATGAAATCAGATGGTTATATACATGCCTTCTACCCAATAGTTATTTACAGATTACTCCAGTTCTATACAGATTCTTCCGGAAAATAGAAAAATAAATAGCTGTTTCACTACTTATTTTATGAAGATAGTATGACCTAAATACTAAACCAAATACTGTATGAAAAAAATTAAAAAACATAGCCTGATATCACTCATGATCATAGGTGAAGTAGTTTAAAAAGAAAATATCTGCAAATCAACTAAAGAAGTATTTTAAAACATTAGATAACCATGACCAAGTTTTATTTATCCCAGAAATGTAAGACTAGTTTAACATTAGGAAAACTGTAAATGCCATTCACTTCATTAATATATTAAAAGGGAAAAGTCAATTTGCTTGATTGCAGGCAAAAAACAAAAAAAAAACTTCAAGATTACTCAGCATCAGAGGCGAAACTAAGGTATGGCAGGTAGGGCACCTGTCCTGGGTGCCATTTAAGGAGTGTACTACTCAGCAGTTTATACTGGCCATTGGCATTTCCATTGGCAGCTGGGAGAGATCTTTCAGAAATTTAAAACTAACCACCATAATTGCTACTTCCATAGGCTCCTGTCCAGCGTTCATTAAAAAACAAACAAAACAAAAAAACTCAAGAGACTAAGATTTTTTTAAATTGAGAAAGGATGTTTATGAGACATCTAAAAATTTTATAACTTCAATTTTTATTTTTAAAATTTCATTATACATATTTAAATGCAAGTGGGATATTTAGGATCAAACTTAATTATTTTTTAAATAATTATCCTGCTGTCCAATATCATTCATTAATAATTTTTTCCCATTAATTTGAAATTTTGTCTTTATCCTTTAAAAAGTTCCTTTCATGGATTATCTAGGTGGGCCCAATGTAATCACAAAGGTCCTTAAAAGTGGAAGAGGAAGGAAGGAGAGTAGAGTGAGAGGGAAATGTGACAACAGAGGAAGTATACAGAGAGATACAATGTTGCTGGCTTTGAAGAAGAAAGACGGTGGCCTCTAGAAGCTACAAAACATAGGGAAATGGATTCTCCCCTACACCATCCAAAAAGAAAAGCAGCCCTGCTAACATCTTTATTTTTGCCCAGTGAGAACTGAGTTGAGCTTCTAACCTACAGAACAGAAAGGCAATAAATTTGTGTTGTTTTAAGCCACTTTAAAAAAAAAAAAAGTTCCTTTATGATTTGCATTGTTTTGGTACTTTCTTAACTTTTAAATTCTTGTACGTAGACTGCCAAGTCCTTCTTCCTAGTCTTAATCTGGAAGCTCAGCTAAATTTTGTCCAACATGGGTGACCATGCTGGTTTTGAAATAACAGTGGCATAGCTTCCAGCATCACAGCAATAAGAAAGCCACCACAGTATGACAAACTGACAGACGTTTGGGGAAATACGGCCTTGGTGATAGAAAGGATGCCAGAGATCGAATGATAGAATTTTGCAAGACCGATGACTTCTTCATTGTGATTATCTTTTTTCAACAACATAAATGACAACTATACACATGGACCTTGCCAGATGGAATACACAGAAATAAATTGAGTACATATGTAAGAATAGACAATAGAAAAGCTCAATATCATCAGTCAGAAAAAGGCCAGGGGCTGACTATGTAACAGACCATCAATTGCTCACATGCAAGTTCAAGATGAGGTTGAAGAAAATTAGAACAAGTTCAAATCAAAAGAGCCAAAGTACGACCTTGAGTATATCCCACCTGAATTTACAGACCATCTCAAGAATTGATTTGATGTTTTGAACACTAAGAACTGAAGACCAGATGAGTTGTAGAATGACATCAAGGACATCATACATGAAGAAAGCAAGAGGTCATTAAAAAGACAGGAAAAAAAAAAAGCCAAAATGGATGTCAGAAGAGACTCTGAAACTTGCTCTTGAACATTGAGTAGCTAAAGCAAAACGAAGAAAGGATGCAGTTAAAGAGCTGAACAGGAGATTTCAAAGGGCAGTTCAAGAAGACAAAGTAAAGTATTATAATAAAATGTGCAAAGACTGGAGTTAGAAACCAAAAGGGAAGAAAGAACACACTCGGCATTTCTCAAGCTAAAAGAACTGAAGAAAAAATTCAAGCCTCGAGTTATGAAACTGAAGAATTCTATGGGGAAAATATTAAACAACATAGAAAGCATCAAAAGAAGGTAGAAGGAATACATGAGTCACGGTACCAAAAAGAATTATTCAGTGTTCAACCATTTCA
Organism: Loxodonta africana; assembly: GCF_030014295.1. NCBI lineage: Eukaryota > Metazoa > Chordata > Mammalia > Proboscidea > Elephantidae > Loxodonta > Loxodonta africana. The sequence continues at coordinate 37,341,324 of NC_087351.1, forward strand.
GGAGGTAGTATATAATCAAGGACCAATGATACTGAAGGAAGAAGTACAAGCTGCACTGAAGGCATTAGGGAAAAATGAGGCTCCAGGAATTGACAGAATACCAATTGAGATGTTTCAACAAACAGATACAGTGTTGAAGGTGCTCACTTATCTATGCCAAGAAATTTGGAAGGCAGCTGCCTGGTCAAATGACTGGTGTTGTTTTTAGGTTCTGGCAAGTCGTTTCCAACTCATAGTGACCCTATCACAACAGAACGAAATACTGCGTAGTCATGTGCCATCCTCACAACTATTGCAAAAAAAAAAAAAAAAAATTGCCATGCTTGTGTCCATTTTTGCAGCCACTGTGTCAATCCATCTCGCTGAAGGTCTTCATTTTTTTTGCTGACCCTCTCCTTTACCAAACATGATGCCCATCTCCAGTGACTGATCCCTCCTGATAACATGTCCAGAGTAAGTAAGAAGTAGTCTCGCCATCCTTGCCTCTAAGGAGCATTCTGGTTGTACTTCTTCTAAGACAGATTTCTTCATTCTTTTGGCAGTCCATGGTGTATATTCAATATTCTTTTCCAGCACCACAATTCAAAGGTGTCGATTCTTCTTCTGTCTTCCTTATTCATTGTCCAGTTTTCGCATTCATATGAGGTTATTGAAAACACCATGGCTTGGGTCAGGCAGCCTTAGTCCTCAAGGTGACATCTTTGGTTCTCAACACTTTAAAGAGGTCTTTTGCAGCTCATTTGCCCAGTGCAATGCATCTTTTGGTTTCTTGACTGCTGTTTCGATGGGTATTGATTGTGAAATCCTCGACGACTTCAATCTTTTCTCCATTCATCACAATGTTGCTTATTGGTTCAGTTGTGAAGATTTTTGTTTTCTTTATGTTGAGGTTATAATCCATACTGAAGGCTGTGGTCTTTGAGTTTCATAAGTAAGTGCTTCAAGTTCTCTTCACCTTCAGCAAGCAAGGTTGTGTCATCCACATATCACAGGTTGTTAATGAGCTTTCCTCCAATCCTGATGCCCCATTCTTCTTCATATAGTCCAGCTTCTTGGATTATTTCCTTAGCCTACAGTTTGAATAGGCATGGTGAAAGGACACAACCCTCAAGCACACCTTTCCTGACTTTAAGCCTTGCAGTATTCCCTTGTTCTTTTTGAACAACTGCCTCTTGGTCCACATACAGTTCCACATGAGCATAATTAAGTGTTCTGGAATTCCTATTCTCCACAATGTAATCCATAATTTGTTGTGGTCCACACAGTCGAATGCCTTAGCCTAGTAAGGCTAATAAAACATAGGTAAATATCTTTCTGGTATATTCTGCTTTCAGCCAGGGTCTATCTGACATCAGCAGTGATATCCCTGGTTCCACTTCGTCTTCTAAATCTGGCTTGAATTTCTGGCAGTTCTCTGTCAATATATTGCTGCAGCTGCTTTTGAATGATCTTCAGCAAAATTTTACTTGCAAGGTAAATTTTTTGAGTTTGAATATTAATGATATTGTTAATTTCCACATTTGGTTGGATCACCTTTCTTGGGAATAGGCATAAATATGGATCTCCTTCTATCAGTTGGCCAGGTAGCTGTCTTCCAAATTTCTTGGTATAGACCAGTGAGCACTTCCAGTGCTGCATCTGATTGTTAAAACATCTCAATTGATATTCCATCAATTCCCGGGGCCTTGTTTTTCGACAATGCCTCCAGTGCAGCTTGGACTTCTTCCTTCAGTACTATTGGTTCCTGATCATATGCTACCTCTGGAAATGGTTGAACATGGACCAATTCTTTTTGGTATAGTGACTCCCATAGAAGCCTTCAGTATTGAGTCAAGGCTTGAATTTTGTCTTCAGTTCTTTCACCTTGAGAAATGCCAAGCATGTTCTTCCCTTTTGGTTTTCTATCTCCAGGTCTTTGCACATGTCATCATAATACTTAATTTGTCTTTTCAAGCTGCCTTCTGAAATCTTCTGTTTAGCTCTTTTACTTCGTCATTTTTTCCTTTTTCTTTAGCTACTTGACATTCAAGAGCAAGTTTCAGAGTCTCTTCTGACATCCATTTAGGTCTTTTCTTTCTCTCCTGTTTTTTTAATGATCTTTTTTTTCCTTCAAGTATGATGTCCTTGATGTCTGGTCTTTTTGATCATTGGTGTCCAATGTGTCGGTCATTGGTGTTCAATGTGTTGAAATGGTCTCTAAATTCAGGTGGGATATACTCAAGGTCGTACTTTGGCTCTCCTGGACTTGTTCTAATTTTATTCAGTTTCAACTTGAACTTGCATATAAGTAATTGATGGTCTGATCCACAGTCAGCCCCTGGCCTTGTTCTGACTGATGACATTGAGCTTTTCCACCATCTCTTTCTACAGATGTAGTCCATTTGATTCGTGTGTATTCCATCTGGAGATGTCCATGTGTGTAGTCTCCGTTCATGTTGGTGAAAAAAGGTATCTGCAATGAAGAAATCATTGTTCTCGCACAACGCAGTTATGTGATCTCCAACATCATTTCTATCACCAAGGCCATATTTTCCAACTACCAATCTTTCTTATTTCCAACTTTCACATTCCAATCACCAGTAATTATCAGTGCACCCTGATTGCATGTTCAATCAATTTCAGACTGCCGAAGTTGATAAAAATTCTCAATTTCTTCATCTTTGACTTTAGTGGTTGGTGCATAAATTTGAATAATAGTCATATTAACTGGTCTTCATTGTAGGCGTATGGATATTATCCTATCACTGACAACATTGTACTTCAGGATAGATCTTGAAATGTTCTTTTTGACAATGAATGCAACGCCATTTCTCTTTCGAGCTGTCATTCCCGCTGTAGTACACCATATGATTATCTGATTCAAAATGACTAATACCAGTCCATTTGAGCTCACTAATGCCTAGGATATCAAGGTTTATTCATTTGATTTCATTTTTGATGATTTCTGACTGGTAGAGATCCATATTAGTACCTATTCCAAATAAAGGTGATACAACAGACTGCAGAAATTATTGAACAATATCATTAATATCACACGCAAGTAAAATTTTGCTGAAGGTCATTCAAAAGCACTTGCAGCAAGGCATCAACAGAGAACTGCCAGAAATTCAAGCCAGATACAGAAGAGGATGTAGAACAAGGGATATCTTTGCTGATGTCAGATGGATCTTGGCTGAAAGCAGAGAATACAGGACAAGTGTTTACCTGTGTTTTATTGACTATGCAAAAGCATTTAACTGTGTGGGTCATAACAATTATAGATGATGTTGTGAAGAAAGGGAATTCCAGAGCACTTAATTGTGCTCATGAGGAACCTGTACTTAGACCAACAGGCAGTTGTCTGAACAGAACAAGAGGATACCGTGTGATTTAAAGCCAAGAAAAATGTGTGGCAGGGTTGTATCCTTTCAACAGACTTAGTCAATCCGTATGCTGAGCAAATAATCTGAGAAGGTGGACTATATGAAGAAGAATGCAGCATCAGGATTGGAAGAAGACTTATTAAGAACCTGTGATAGGCAGGTGACACAACCTTGCATGCTGAAAGTGAAGAGGACTTGAAGCATTTACTAATGAAGATCAGAGACCACAGCCTTCAGTATGGATTGAATCTCCACATAAAGAAAACCAAAATCCTCACAACTGGACTAATAAGCAACATCATGACAAAAGGAGAAAATACTGAAGTTGTAATGGGTTTCGATTTATTTGGATCCACAATCAAGCCTATGGAATCAGCAGTCAGGAAATCGAAGGATACAATGCATTGGGCAAATCTGCTGCAAAAGACCTCTTTAAAATGTTAAAAAGCAAAAAATGTCACTTTAAGGACTAAGTTGTGCCTGGCCCAATCCATGGTGTTTTCAATTGCCTCATATGTATGTGAAAGCTGGACGACGAATAGGGTAGAAAAAAATTAATACCTTTGAATTCTGGCTTTGGTGAAGAATATCAAATAGACTATGGACTGCCAGAAAAAAAAAAAAAAAAATTTGGTCTGCCAGAAGAAGGAACAAATCTGCTGTGCAAGAAGTACAGCCAGAATGCTCCTCAGAAGCGAGGATGTTATGACTTTGTCTTGCATACTTCAGACATGTTATCAGGAGGTACCAGTCCCTGGCAAAGGACATCATGCTTGGTAAAGTACAGGGTTGGCAAAAAAGAGGAAGACCCTCAATGAAATGGACTGACACAGAGGCTGCAACAATGGGCTTAAAGCATAACAAAGATTGTGAGGATGACGCAGGACTGTGCAGTGTTTTGTTCTGCTGTACATAGGGTCGGTATGGGTCAGAAGAACTGACTTGATAAACCTAACAACAACAAACTTACGAAACTATTATACTTAACAGTTTTTAAATACCCGCTAAGAATAGATTTTTAAATTATTCTTTATTTTTTAAAAGAAATTCTCCTACAAACTTTAGAATTAGATTGCTAGTCCAAAAAAAAAAAAAAAAAACTTTATTTTCATTGGGAATACAGTAATATATAGACTAAACTGAGAAGAATTTGTACTCTTATGGTATTGAATCTTCCTATGAAAGAACATAGCATGCCTTTCCTTGGTTTTTTTATATTCCGAAGGAGCTATACAAAGTTTCTTCATGCAGATTGTTCCCGTTTTTTGCTAAATTCTCTGAAATTATTCAGTATGTTTCCCGTTTTGTCTACCTACTCTACTTTGGTAGAGAAAATGCATACTTTTATTCTATAACTAAATATGAACTTAATAAACTAAACAGAACACCTACATAATTTAAAAGCAGTCTTTCATTAAAACTGTACCAATTGGTCAATCCTTATTTCATTAGCTTTCCATTTTTCTTTTTTGAGTATCATTTTAGATTAATGTCTTTTTCCAAACACAACCATTTCTAGTCAACCCAAATATTTATTTTCCTTTCAGTGCTCATGTTGCTATAATTGGCCAATGCAAACCCTTTAGACATTTCTTAGTATTTTCAGCACTACCACCAGGCATTTTAACAGCATCCTTGTCTACTAGCAACAACATACGCCAAGCACATCTGATTTTCCTCTGCACCAAAGAGCAGGGTTGCTTTTAATGGAAAGTATCATCAAAGATCAAAATCTAGATGCTAGGGGAACAAAGTAATTTGTTCTAGCTGGATGTTTTGGTAGGTAATATGACTCCCTTGCTAGACCACTTGGTTATAGAGCCTAATGTCTTTCCTTTTTAAAGTTTTCTTTAGTCTACAATGATCTCTCCAGTTTAACTCTAATCTTACCAAACCCTTTTATGTTGAATTCTAATATAATAATGTACTTCTTTTCTCCATAACATGTCTATTTGTATTTTTAGCATGTTATCCATATTGTGATTATGTGGCTCACCACAATTTTGCCCATCAAGACTTTGCATTATTACATTGTCCACAGTAAGACAATAATGTGAAAATAAATTTCAATAACTACTATGAAAAAAAGCAAAAATTATCTTTTACCCTACTGATATTATCAGGAAACTTAAAAATTCAATATGCTAGCAAAGAAAACTAGCAAGCTTTATACGGGAATTTGATAAAAGTAGCTGGTTGTAGGGTTAGTAAGAAAAAAAAAATTAGCTTTTATCTTCAGCAGCAGTAACAAGCTAGAAATAGAAATGAGGAAATAGTTCGTTTCCAATATAGACAGACTAAGTGATAAAGGACTCATATAAAGAAAACTGTAAAATTTCATTATAGAATATGAAATAAGATCTGAATAAAATTGAAAGATGCGATATAGTACAAATTGTAACGTAATTTTAACTTAAAAAAATTTTTTAACCTCTGAATTGTATGTATAATTTCATATGAAAGAATAAACCTCTCAGTATAGTTAAAATTACATAGAAAAGAATAGTAATGGCTCCTTCGCTAGATATTAAATCATATTATACTCACATGTATTAATCATGTTTCGTTGCCATGATAATATATAACAAAGACCTTAAAACTCAGTGACTTACAGTAACATATATTTATTTTTCTCCTCTTATGTCTGCAGGTTAAGTGGGATAGATTTGTGTCATGTTTTTTATTGGCTGAGCTTGGGGTCTATATTTTAGATTGGTTTCAGGTTTGCTCCATTTGTTTCCATATTCTTCTTGGACCTGCAGCAGCCCCAGGGCATGTTCTTCTCATGGTGGTTCACTGAAGCCCAAAGACCTTGTCCTGAAGCTGGCAATCTGTCACTCTTGCCCAGATTTCATTGGCAAAAAACAAGTCAGGTGGTCAGGCCCAGCATAATGAAATGGGAAATGTACTCACTCCACTCTTGTGTACTGGTACATGGCAAGAAAGAGTGAAGAATTAAGTACAATAGTTAAACTATTTGCAGTCACCATAATAAAAACACTGTAGTATTAGCTTAGCCTTCTGGCACTCATGCAAATTTAATACATTACAAAGCTGGACTATCAATTTGGTAGTTAGGCAATGGTTTAATTTATAAACAATATCAGTCAAATGGCGAACCATCTGGAAAAACAATAAATTGAATTCCTATATCACACTCTATTTAAAGAAAGTTGTAGTTACATTATAAACTTAAATGTTAAAAAGAAAAAAGGATGATAATATTTCAAAAAATTTTGGGAATATAAAATAAAACTCCCTGTTTATATAAAAGAGGAAATACAGATGTTTTTTAAAGAATATAGAGCTGTATAAAAATTTAATCTTTGTGTGTGTCAGTGTGTGTGTGGCAAAAGCAAAATCAGTAAATTTAAGTTGGGGGAAAATTTTCAAAATAGGTATGAATAATTTGGGGCCCTGGTGGTACAATGGTTAAGAGCTCAGCTGCTAACTAAAAGGTTGGCAGTTGGAGTCCACCAGCCACTCCTTGGAAACTCTATGAGGCAGTTCTACTCTGCCATGTAGTGTCGCTATGAGTCAGAATCAACTTGACAGCGATGGGTTTTATACATAGTTTATGAAAACCATCTATGACACACAAAAAGTTCTTACAAGTTGACAACAAAGAAACAAACCACCAAATAGGAAAATGAGTAAAAGTTAGAAACAGGCATTTCAGAGAACAGTAAATCCAATTTATAAACAAATATTTGAAAAGAAGTTTAACTCCCCCCGCCCTCCAATTTTCAAGGAAATGTTAAGGGAAATCAGATTGAGAATTTATGTTACATTCATAATGGCAAAAAATTACAAAAGGGTGATAACGCCTACTGTTGATAGAGATCATAGAAAAATTATATTTTCAAATATTAGTGGTACAAAAGTGAATTGTTGCAGGCACTTATGGAAATCAATTTGGAAATGGTTATTAACATTAAAAACACAGTTTTCAATTATAAATACTGCACAATGGGATACTATCCTATAGAAATGCAAGCATGGCTGCATAAAGACATATGTATGTTGATATCCTTGGGGGGGCAGAATTATTCATTGAAATAAAAGCAGATCAAATAAATGTTCTCAAGTAGGAAGAGAGTTGAACAAATTATGATATATTTGTATATTTCATGGTATATTTGTACAGTATTATTTTATACAGCTATTGATAAAAAAGTTCTATTTATTCTATTTAACTTGAAGGGATTACAGCAATGTATCATGAAGAGATGTGCGTGTGGAAGAGGAGACAACATAAAGGTAAAGCAAACAATCACTGAGGGGACTGGAGGTTGGGACTGGGAGGTAGAAATTCCATAGTATTTCAGAGATACAGCAGATCAGGTTGGGTGTTTATTTAAGCAAGGAGATAATGAAAACCTAGGCAGAAAAACATTGGAGGTAAGAGAGAGATACACAAAAGGAAACAGGAGGTGGGTGAGTGCCCCAAACTTTACATACTTCATGGTTTTGCATAGTGTTTGCCTTGCTGCCTTCCAGTCCATCCTGTGTGTTGATATCCATCTTCTTGGACCTGGAAGACAGGGCAGTTCTGTTAGTACTCTATGTAATTCATCTCTATTATAGGTTAAATATGTAATAACATGGAATACTAATCACCAATAAGACTGAAATATTCATCCTAAATCCACACCCCTGACTTAGGATTTTTGGAATCCTATGTGATTTGTAACCTAGCTGGTTGCAGGCTTATTCCCTAATTCCAGGTTCTGTGAGAACTTGGGGGCTCTGGAAGCGGAAATAAGATGCTGGGGGAGAGTTTGGAGTTATTCCTCCACAGGCCACCCAACTCCCATATCTGGAGTTGGTATTCTCCCTCTCCCTAAAAGTTATCGTGCAAAAATCATAAGATGTGTTTTAGTGAGGAAGCAACTGGAGTCTACAGATTAAGTAATTTATTCAGATTCACCTCCTTAGTGGCAAATGTGGAAGTAAAGTACTTTTCTTACTTCTCTATTCCCTGACTCTATGTCTGTATTCCTCTGATTTTTCAGTATTACTTATTTTTCTTTATTTTGAATTTTGTGTGTTTCTCCATATTTGTTACCATTTCTTTTGAAGTAGCAATAATGCTTACAATTTATTGAGTAGCTATTATGTGCCAGATTCATTGCGTACATTGTCATTAATCCTTGCAGCGATGTTCTAAATTTGAATAATGCTATTGTCATTTTAAAATTGATGAAATAGTTCTAGAAAAATAAATAAGTCTTCCAAGATCCCACAACTAGGAAATGGTGCAGATGAGATTTGAACTGGTTACAGAGCCTAGGTTCTCTCTATCACACCACACTGCCCAACCCCAATTCTAGTTGCCTCCTCTTCTGAATGATGTTGACTTTTTGTCTTTTCTTCTAAAGTAGTGGAGCTCAGCCGTCGAGTTGATTCTGACTCATAGCGACCCCATAGGACAGAGTAGAGCTGCCCCATAGGGTTTCCAAGGAGCGGCTGGTAGATTCAAACTAACGACCTTTTCATTAGCAGCCTTAGCTCTCTGTAGCTCTTAACCACGGTACCACCAGGGCTCCTTTTATATATTAGTATTCCCAATTACCGAGAAGATACGTAATGAAAACAAATTCCTGTGAATTCAATACACCAGCAAACCTTTTAAATTAATTTATATTTGATTAATCTTCTATTATCTATAGATATTTGAAGAGTAGTGATATGTGGAAGCACATTATCTCATCAATTGAAAATACCTGAAATGCATATGAATTTGAGTATAGTTCAAGCCCTAATGATAGTTTAGGGACTCCCTGGGGATCCACTATTCGAAAACTGGAAATCACTGCTCTGTAAGAAGTCAGCATCTGTTCTTTCTGTGCTCTCCTGGTAACAATTTACACAGGCAGTCTCTTGCCTTATTTATATTGATCTTTGACTTATTAATTAGTTCAGTTCTCAACCTCCTTCTGTATTTATTGCACGATCACAGAGGCTAAGTGTTCTGCTCAAGAGGCAGTATTGGATCCAGCATCAGTGCTCATAGGTGCTTCTTGATCTTGGAGTAACCACTGAACACAGTTGCTTTTGCAGGGTCTCTCCTTCACCTCCAAGATTTGAGCAACACTAAATCTACTTTCTCACACCTACCCAAACCCTTAGCATTTCATTTCAGAAAAGTGTCAGCTATCTGTGCCATTATCTACTGACTTATTTCCTTGGCTCATGCTATTTACTTACCTACCACCACTGCCCTTTCAGTGCAATTCTAATATAATCGAGCCTTTTGACTGCATAGATATAGAATATCTATTCTCAGAGTAATCTGGGCTTTAGGCAGAAGCAGAGGATCAGGGAAGAAGAGGAAGACTCTCAGTGAGATGGATTGACACAGTGGCTGCAACGATAGGCTCCAATGTAGCAACAGTTGTGAGGATGCCATAGGACCAGGCAGCATTTCATTTTGTTGTATGTAGGGTGGCTACTAGTTGGAACCTACTTCACAGTACCTAACAACAATAATAACAGGTGGGAGCAGGAAGTGGTGAGAGAGCTCTGATCCAATGTTTGTTAAGCTTTGGTATGGAGCCATACTTCCTGTTTACTATATCTAGAATTCTAACCTTAATGATGATTTCTGGGCTCTGACTCAGTTGACTTGTTACAATTTTAAAATTTTCTCTGAGTCAAAGGACATTGCCTTAGGGACCCATTCTTATAAGAAAACCCCATATATGAGCTTCTGAACCTAAGTACTAAAATCTACACCACCTGCATCACTACCTGGATGTGTGGTCCAATGCACAATACTGGGATTCTGCTCTAATCTCATTCTGATTAGGTTCTAGAAGCCCATCTATTCCACCTTCTCTTCTCTCACAACTGCATCATGTATTCACAGGCACACAGACATTACCTGCCTTGCTTTGCCTTTGTCCATCTCTTCCAGCTGCTGAATTATAGGTTTCTAAGCCATAGTCCCTTATTAGGAAACTTTTGCTGCTTCTGTTTAATTTTAGACTTCTATTTATCCAAACTATGAATGAAGTTGGCCAGAATCTTGGAAAAGCATACTTAATGTCTCAATATGGGGGAGCAACTGTGCAAAGAAGAAATTATTAACAGTGGGTAGGAGGTAAGACTTTCCCTACTTATAGTCTATGTGAATCAACAGGAAAAATCTCAAGAAACTGGGTTCTTGAGAGACTTGGGTGTAAGGTAGAGAACTGACAAAGACCCAATCAATAAATCCAAAGTGAGTCAAAAAAGAAATTAAGCCAGGTATGAACAAGCAATAAAAACCCAGATTGTCAGAGCTAAGTGGTCAGATAAAAGAAGTGTCAGTTTAGTCAGTCTAAAAGGAAGCCAATACAGTATAGTGATGGGAGCCATGACCGAATCAGCTATATAAGAGTTGGATAGGACTCTTTCAGGGCCCAGTGAATGGACAGGTATAGTTGTGCTTCACTCTGCCCAAGTGTTCATGGATAGATTGTATGCATAATAGTCAAGAAGTCTACTGGGAAATTCTGAGCTTGACTGCCCTAGAAGTTATAATTTGAGTCTGCCTAACTTCACCTAATCTACCCTGATGGCTGAATCCAATGCCAAGCTCTATACTCTGTCTCGCTGTGAGTAAATTACTAAGCTTTTCCCGTGAATGCTGAGACATGCTTTCAAATTACTTTGACTGTGACTCATAGTAAGAAATACATTTTCGGCCTCTCCCCACATATACTTCTCTGTGTGTGTATGTAAATGTGTATATGTGTACAGCCATACATATGTGTGTGTATCTATATCTATACGTAATAAAAACAAAAGGTTTTCAAATAATATTTACCTTCAACACAAACAATTATATATATAACATACGGCCACTGTCGTCAGAATTGACTCGATGGCAATGGGTTTTTTAATGTATATATATAACTTGTGATTGAGGTTTAATAAATGATTTCACTCTCCATTAATGGGGAATGATCTGCAGTATGTAAAACACTGGTATGTGATTTACTGGAACTAAAGGAGGTATATTTGTGCAAATGAAAACTACCTTTTTTTTTTTTATCATTTTCTCACAAATATCACTTCTTGAGCATCTTTCATGTGCTGATTTCTTTTATTAGAATTTCTGTGAAGGCTCAGATCTGAGACCTGTATTTTCTTTAGCAGCATATGCTTTCAAATTTAAGCTGAATGCTTTATCTACTTAGCTTGCAAGAATCTTAAATTTTATGAATATTGTAATATCACATCTAAGCTATTATTACAACTATTGAGTTATAATTTTGACTTATAAATTATGAACTTCCAAACAACTGAGTTTTACTACTTTTAAGGTGTTTTAGGGGGATTATGTAAACCGACCACAATTGCTCTAGAGTATCTTTTCCTGCTTTAGCTCCCATTCACAACCTCCTTTGTAGGTGAAGAAATTATACTTAAACAAAATAAAGAACAATGATCTAACATCTGGTGGAATATTTGTTTTAAAAATATTAATTGATGCAGTTGTCAATTAAAGCAAAGTTTCCAGTGTTTCACTAGAAGAATTTGTAGCTAGGCCTAGCCTCAGTAACTTACCAAAAAGCAAAAACAAAACCCATTGCCGTGGAGCTGATTGCAACTCATAGCAACGCTATAGAACAGAGTAGAACTGCCCCCTAGGAATTCCAAGGAGTGGTTGGTGGATTTGAATTGCTGACCTTTTGGTTAGCAGACGAGTTCTTAACCACTATTGGTTGAAGACATAGACAACACGCTAATCAACGTATTAGATGAGATAAACAAACTAACTGTTGTCATTTAGTTGATCCTAACATAAAACAGGAAATAATTTTTAATGTTTTATTTAACATAACCCATTGCTGTCGAGTCAATTCTGACTCATAGCGACCCTATAGCACAGAGTAGAACTGCCCCATAGAGTTTCCAAGGAGTGCCTGGAGGATTTGAACTGCTGACCTTTAGGTTAGCAGCCATAGCACTTAACCACTACGCCACCAGGGTCTCCTTTATATAACATAGTGAATATTTAAAAGTCTGAAGAGTGGGAATAAAGCATAGCAGTGATAAATGTAAAGTCTTTTATTTGGGTTTAATCAGTTAAAAGCCTAAATGCAGAATCTGACTTCCAATGCTATTTAGGATACAACAGGTAGTGGCAAGCTATAATTTCTGCTATAACAGCTAAAGGAATGTTTAGAGGGAAAATTATAGTTTTAATTGCATATGTTAGGAAAAAAAAAAGTTAAAATCAGCTTTCTAGGCTTAAATTTTTTTTTAAAGCTAGAAAAAGAACAGCAGACCAAGTAGAAGAAACAAAGAGAAATAGAGAAGAAATTATGAAAGACCAAAAATCATGCAATAGATAGAATTCACAAAGCTAAAAGTTTGTTCTTTGAATAGATTTCTGAATTGGATAAACCTGTACCAAATCTGCATAAGAAAAAAAGGAGAAAGAAAACACAAATTACTATTATCAGCGATTAAAACTGGGCTATTACTATAAATACCATATGTATTGAAACTATATTAAAGATACTATAAACAACACAATACCAACACATTTAACAACTCAGATTATGTGGATAAATTATTTGAAAAATAAGTTTGCAAAATAAGCACTGAAAGGCAAAGAACATGTTTATAGTGTTACTTACATTAAATTAAAATTAAAAACCTTCCAACAAAGACAGCTCCAGGCACAGATGGCTTTACTGCTATATTCCTCTTAATATTTTAGAAAGAAATAAAACAGATCTTATGCAAACTCAGAGAGTAAAGAGGGAAGGCTTTCCAATTTACTTTATCAGGTCAGCATAGATCTGATCCTAAAACCTGACAATATATTACCAAATTTGAGGCCAAGATCACTAATAAACCCAGATACAAAAATTCTAAATAAAATAATAGCAAATTGAATCCAGCAATATTTTTACAAAGGGTAATACACCATGACATCAACCAGTGGATTTATTCTAACAAAGAAATGTTGGTTTTATATTAAAAAATCAATCCATGTAATTCAGCAAAATAATAGAATAAAGGATAAAAGCCGGGTGATTACTTCAATCAATGCAGTCTTGTGATAAAACTAAAAAAAAAAAAATTATGGTAAAATTTCTCAGCAAACTAGAAATGGAAGAAATGTTTCTTAATCTGATCAAGAATATTTAAAAAACCCACAGCTAAGCATCATACTTAATGGTAAAATATTGAACCCTTTTCTCCTGAGGTTGGAAACAAGATAGGAATGTCCATTATTACCACTCTTATTGATCATTTTATTGGCAGTTCTAGAAGAATATAAGAGGAGAAAAATAAATAAAATGCATAATTATTGGAAAGAAAGATGACAACCTTCTTTACATATAATTCAATAGTGTACATAAAAATCAACAACACTCTGGAAATAGGCTATTATAATTATTAAGTAAACGTATCAAAGTCACTGGATACCAAGTGATTCTGTAAAAATGAATTGTATTTCTTTTGGGGTAAATCATGTAAAACTGTAGATAATCAAATGTATTTGACCACACAAAAGGGAATTTCAAATGGTTTGAACTAACGTATACTAAAAAACCTGAAACCTGTTACTGTAAAGTTGATTTTGACTCATAGTAACCCTATAGGGCACAGTAGAACTGCCCCATAGGCTTTCCAAGGAGTGGCTGGTAGATTTGAATTGCTGACCTTTTGGTTAGCAGCTAAACTCTTAACCGGTAAGCCAAGAGGGCTCTTAATATATGCTAGCAATAAACAATTGGAAAATAAAAATTTAAAAACAACATAAAAATATCAAATTCATAGGAATAAATTAATGAAAGAAGAACAAGACCTCTACAATGAAAACCACAAAACATAGCCGACAGACATTAAAGAAGACCTAAATAAATGAAAAGATACACCAGGTTTATGGATTGAAGACATAATATTTTAAAAATGTCAATCCTTCCCATTTGATAGATTCAATCGAAACTTAATTTAAAAATCTAGCAGTTTGCTCAACCTTTCTCTCTTTCTCTCTGCTGGATTTCAAGACCTTACTGCAAAAAACCAAAAAAAAAAAAACCAAACCCATTGCCGTCAAGTCGATTCCTTACTGCAAAGCTACCACAAATAAAGCAGTGTGATATTAGTGCAAGGATAAGGATAAACAATGGTACAAAACAGGATTGTTCAATAGTGGCAGTGTAACAACTGAATATCCATATGAAAACAAATGAAATTTAACACCTACCTCACACCACACACGAAATTAACTTTTATTAAATTACTGATGTAAATGTAAAATGTAAAACAATATGGTTTCTAGAGGAAAACATAGAAGAGCTCCATGACCCTTAAGGAGTTAGAGATTTCTTAAACAGAAATGAAAACATTAAAGATAAAAGAAATGGCTGATAAATTGCACCTCATTAGAGAGTGCCATTAAAATTAAAAATATAAATAAATAAATCTGCTGAGTCCAACTCATAGGGGCCCTATAGGACAGAATAGAACTGCTCCATGAGGTTTCCAAGGCTGGAATCTTTATGGAAGCAGACTGCTACATCTTTCTCCTGCTGAGCAACTGGTAAGTTTGAACTGCTTACCTTTTGGTGCTGAACACTGACCCACAGTACCATCAGGGCTCCTTGAGAATATCATAAGTAGAGTATAAAGAAAAGTCATAGACTGAAAGGACATATTCACAATATATATAGCTAACAAAGGAATAGTGTCCAGTATATATAAAGAGCTCTTACAAGTTGATAAGAAAATGAAAAGCTCTCCAATTAATAAATAAGCAAAAAAATTTGAACAAGGGCTTACCAAACCTAGATATCCAAATTGCCAATAAGCATGTGAAAATGTGTTCAACATCAGTTCTCATTAGGGAAATACAAGTTATGATGAAATATCACTACACATCACCAGAATGGCTGACAATTCAATGTGCTGATGAGAATGTAGAGCATAATTTACTGGTAGAAATGTACATTGTTGCAAACACTTTGGAAAAATGTTTTTATTATCTAAAGATAAACCTATGCCGTGTCCCATCCCCATAACCAAGCAGCCAACTTCTGGGTGTATATCCAAGAGAAATGACTGCATCTGTTCATTAAAAGACATATACAAAAATGCTCATAGCAACTTTATTCATAATAGTCCCAAACTGAACATAATCCAAATGTTCATCAACAGGAAACTAGATGAATACATTGTGCATATTTATATGGAGGCCTGGTGGTGCAGTGTTTAAGAGCTAAGGCTATTAACTAAAAGGTCAGTAGTTTGAATCCACCAGCCACTCTTGGAAACCCTATGGGGCAATTCTCCTCTGTCCTATAGGGTCACTATGAGTTGGAATCCACTTGATGGCAATGAGTTTGGTTTTGAGTTTGGTATACGTATATAATAGAATATTACAGAGAAATAAAAAAGATTAAATTGATTTCTCCCAGATATTGTACTGAGCAAAAGTAGTCAAATAAAAAAAAGCACATTTTGCATATTTCTGTAGGAATTCAAAACAGGCAAAAATATTAAATGATAATAGAAGCCAGGTTAATGGTTACTTTAGGTATGGAGGAGCACTGATTGGAAGGGAATTAAAGGGAATGCTCGTGGGATGTTGTGTGCTTGTGTACATAACTAAGGTTAGTTTGGACTTCATACACTTCACCGTATATGTGTTAAGCCTTAATAAAAACAAAAAACAAATAGTATATCACTGAAGGAAAGACTCCTAATATATTCTACATTGCTCTGTTGTGTTCAGTACTGAATGACACATTAGGAGGGAAGTGGCAAAACTTGAGAGTGATTAGTGGATAATAACCTAGATGGTAATAGATCTGAAGAGCATGTCATTCAAGGAAAAGTTGAGGACAATGCAAAATGTTCACCCTCAAGAAGAATACCCATAGTTGGCTGTGTTAGATTATCTTCAAATATTTAAAGGGTTCTTAAGTGGAAGTAGGATTAGATTTATGCTATGCAGTTATGAAAGACAAAATTTGATTAGTGAAGATGAATTATTGAGAGGCAAATTTCAACTCAGTTTTTTTTTAAATCAAACAATTAGAACTCGGAAAATGGAGTCCATTCACTCACGAGATGTGAAAACTTCTTTCCCTGGAAGTGTTCATCCAAGGGGGCTTTAAATGTTATAGAAAACTGTTCTTCTTTTGGTAAAAGTTGAGCAAAATAATGTGTGGGGCTAACGTTCTGTATTTCTAAGAACTGAGTAGAAGTAAACTATGTACCAGAGACTGGTCAGGTATGGAGATGGTAAACCAAAAAAACAAAAAGTCAAACTCATTGCCATAGTGACCCTATAGGACAGAGTGAAACTGCCACATAGAGTTTCCAAGGAATACCTGGTGGATTTGAACTGCTGACCTTTTGGTTAGTAGCTCTTAACCACTAAGCCATCAGAATTTCCATGGAGGTGGTAGGCAGGAAGAACTCACTGGTTTAGTTAAAAAATTAGTGGCCTTGTGAGTCTAAATCTTTGCACAGATTTTGTTTTGGATCTCCAGTCTTATGAGATATTGAGTCTTAAATCCAAATAATAGTTTTCCTTCCGGGAAGCACACTGCAGGCCAGTGGTTGGTGTAGGATGATTATATCTAGTTAGTCATTTCCCCAGAGCTGGATGAGCCAGCTCTAGTGAATTTTCTCTAGATTAACTTTCTACTTCAGCTAGCCAGGTTGAAGTTTCATCTTTTTATTTGGGAGAACTAAGTATTGCAGAAATAGAGTAGATTCTGGGAAAATTATGCATTTAATAGACAAAATATTTTTAAAAAGTAGATCAATATTTCTTGAGACCTTATTTTTCCCTGGTTGACAAGCAGGGTGGGGAGCTCTACCACTGAAAGCAAGACATGCGTTATTTTAGAGGGAGACTCTCTACAAACACTTAGTCGACTATTTTTTTTTTTTTAATTTCAAGAGTTTTTACATGTTTAAGCTAGAAAACAGTCTGAAAATGAAGACTTTTGATTTGCAAAAACCAGGCTTTATGGAACTGGGTGGGGATGGAGGTGGTAGAAGGATTTGTACAATCTGTGAAACCAAATTTTGGATAACTGAGTTTGAAGCAGGAACAAGCACTGGATATGGTACCAGGGATGTTTTCCTTCATCTGTAATGATTGTTAAATTTTGACTTGCAGAAATACTGTAAGATGGTTGGAAGGGGGGCAAGATAGGATTAAGATGGCACCAGGGCTCTGGTACAGGGTGTAGGAATCCTTTAACCTCCTATACTTTGCTATGAAAAGTGGTAGATAGTATAGTAAAAAAAAAAAAAAATACTTTGCTATGAAAAGTGGTAGATAGTATAGTAGAAGGCCTAAAAAAGCAGAAGGGACCCATGCTCTATTTCCCATTTGGGATTCTGGGAGAGGCTTGCTGTTAGGTATAGAACATGGAAACATAATGTTGTAGCCAAAGTAGAGTAGAATGAAGGAGCAGTGTCATCAGGCAGAGAGGTGGCCTGAGATAACACTCTTCATTTACCACAGCCTATGATTGGAATATTGTACACCTAGAAGTTTCTGTGTGCCTCAGGGTAAGAGGGACAGAGAAGTTTTGGAAAAGCCAGTGCATTAGAGGAGGCCTAGGGTTAAGGTACAGTAGGCACAGGTGGTGAAGCTATATGATTATTATAAATAACACATTTGCCTGAAGAAGAACTAATACACACACCACACACAATATGGGAACAAACTCAAACAAGAAGAATAATTTGCATTTAATTAGACCCCCTCTTGCAGTTCAAATCCACCAGCCGCTCCTTGGAAACGCTATGGGGTAGTTCTACTCTGTTCTATAGAGTTGCTATGAGTTGGAATCAACCTGACAGCAGTGTTTTTTGTTTTTTTTTTTTTTTTTTTAAGTATATGCATCTCAGTGGAGCCCTCTTTTTGTTGCAACTTATTACAACGTTCTATATATGTCATTACATTCCCTCTCATATACAATTTGTCATAATGGACTGCTCTTGCATGTTGTTAAAATTGCCCTTACTTAGCTCATGATGTTCCAATTTTTACAACACAGCTCGTTCCTTCCTCAATCTATGCCATTCTTTTTACACTTTGATATACATATTTACATTTATTTCCATGAATCTATTAGGATAGGTTAGTTTAACTTCCACTGCAAACAACCACCACATGTTAGTGGCTTTGAAAATCAAATCTGTTTTTTTGGTTACACAAAACTTGCTGGAGGTCTAAGCTCCTCTCCAGGGCTACTGTCCTCTACATGGTGCCTCAGTAATAATCCTGGACTTCAGTAATTTTGTGCCTCTATCTTTTCAAACTGAGGCTTCCAGCATGACTTTTTTGGCAAGGTGGATCACCCAGGGGTTAGGAGTTTTTCATTGCCTTATCTAACATCTCATTGTTCAGAACTGATCATATGATCATGCATAATGGTAAGGGGTGAGAAGAAAGGAAACGAGAACAGGATACTGCTGACAACAATGAACTTCAACATGTCTTTACTTCTGCATATCTCATTATTACATACTTTTAAACCTAAACTCATTAAACCTCTCTGATTTACTTCACTCATCTCTTTAGGAACCTTTTTATAGACACCTGAGTTTGATTTGATTGTTTGAGAATAAAAGAAATACGAATTAGGAAAATTTGACAGATGGAAATTGCTGCTTCCTTTACTTTCCAGCCCTGAGATTTTTGCCATGTCATTGTAGGCATTTATCCTATGACAAGAGAATAGCCAGTCACTTGCTGTATCATTGGACTCAACTTGTCACCTTCCTGAGTCTTATTTGGTGATGCTGCTTGGGGACAGTTCTGAAGTGAAGGGCTATGCCACTGTTAATAATTACTATGTGTTCATTCAATCATTTGTCGTTTATTCAACAAATATTTGTTGGGTACCTACTAACTGCCATGCTCTGGTTTAGGTGCTAGGGATAGAGCAGTTAACACAAAGAAAGACCCCAGTCCTTGTGCTGGGGTAATAAGGCTGGGAAGAAAAATGAAGGGCTGCCGTTTTAAATAGGGTAGTCATGAGTGGCCATACTGAGAAGGGGATATCTGAAGAAAGTAAAGGAGTGAATGAGAGGTAGTAACAGCATGTAGAAAGTCTCTATGGTGGGCGGGCGTATATCTTTTGTGTTCAAGGAAAAATGAATGAATGAGCAAATGTGGTGGGTGAGGAATTAACAGTGTGTGTATGGGGGGGCATTGGAGATGAGGTCAGAGAGGAAATGCAGGCCAGGCTGGGCAGTGGGGGCTTGTGTGGCATAATGATCACTGGATTAGATAGGAAACCATTGGAAGGTTTTGAATAGAAAAGTGACATAACCTGACTAAAATTTTAACTGGGTCACATTGTCATATGTGGAAAATTGATTGAAAGAGGCCCAGAACAGAAGCAGTTTCAACAATTAGGGAGCAACTGAAAGCACAGATGAATGACAGTGATGGTTTGGACTAGGTATGAATAGTGGAGGGTGCACAGTTGTTGATCTCCTTTAATATTTGAAGACAGTGTTGATAGATAGATATGTTGACAGGTGGATGTGGAGTATGAGAGAAAGAAGGAATTCCAGATAACATGAAGGCTTTTGCTCTGAATAATTGGCAGGATGGGCATAGATATGTTGACAGGTGGATGTGGAGTATGAGAGAAAGAAGGAATTCCAGATAACATGAAGGCTTTTGCTCTGAATAATTGGCAGGATGGGCAGACCACATTGAGGGTTGGGATGAGGGGAGAGGTTAGGAACTCAGTCTTAGGCTTGTTAGCTTTGAGATGCCTATTAGATACTCAGGTAAAGATTAGACACTGAGAGAGAGGTGGATACAGGAGTTAGAACTCACAGGAGTTGTCCAGGTTAGAGATATACATGTTGGTCTTGTCAGCATATAAATGCTTTAAAATCCATGAGATTAGATAGGTTGCACAGGGGGGTTATTTTAGATAGAAGATAGAATACATTCAAGGCTTAAGCCCTGAAGCAACTGTAGTGTTGAGATCTGCGAGACAAGGAGAAACCATCAAGGAGAAGGAGAAAAACAAGGAGAGTGTGCTGTATAGAAGATGCTTCAAGGAGGAAGGAGTAATCAGCCATGGCATGAGCTGCTGCTGGTACAGGAAAAATAAGGATGGAGGATTGACCATGAGCTTGAACCACTCAGAGGTCACTGGTGATCATGACAAGCAGGACCATTATAGAGGTGTAGGTTCTACCTAGTACAAAGGTGCCTAGCTAAATAGGTAAGTTGGGGAGAAATACTCCTACACTGACGCATCTATTCGGAGGGCATAGCTATTTTTAATGCAGCCACCCAGAGAGGCACCGTGTTCTAATTTGCACAAAGGCATACTGTTTGCAAATTGAGGCCTTGTTGACAAAACCAGTTTCTGTGTCAAAGCCTGTTTGGAGTAGGTTCAAGAGAGGGTGAAAGGGGAGGAATTGAAGATGTTGAGTATGGACAACTCTTACCGGTAATGTAACTAATAAACAGTGGGAGAAAAATGAATTGGTAGCTTGAGGGGGATGTGGAATCAAAGAAAATTTATTATAATTTTGAAAATTGGAGATTTAACAGTATGTTTGAATACTGACGGGGAATATTTAATACAAAGGAAGGCTGTGTACTTGCTTTACACCAGACACATTTTATGGATTATTTAATTCTCCTTGTTGCAAGGGTAAGAAAACAGAGACAGAAAAATAACAAAAGCATACCCAAGGCTACACTTTTGTTGTTTGTTCGTTGCTGTATTTACCGTGCCTAGAAAATACCCACCACATAGTAGGAAGTTAAATAAATAAAGATTTGTTGAAATTAAATCAGGACTTGAACTCACAGTCTAATTCTTGAGCTTGAAACTTTAACTGACTTTAGTACCTTTTTCATCCAGGCCTATGTACATTAAAAAAAAAAAAAAGTACATAGCATGGGTTTATTGGTACTGGTAACTTCTGTTGTAGAGAGAAAGGAGGAGAGGATGAATTCATTAACAAGATTAACCTCCCTGAGGGCCAGCAGAATACTTTTCTATTTCTGTATGTAACCTAGGACAGTGTTTGGCACAATAAGTATTCAATATAATCAAGGATTTGTACATTTGAAAGCCACTTGATTATGTGAGTTGCATTAACATTTATTATCCTGCCGAATTCATAAGATTTTCACTGGCTAATTCTTTTCAGAAGTAGACTGCTCGGTCCTTTTTCCTGATAAATGGAGAAAAGACTGAGGTTGTCAAGGATTTCATTTTACGGGGGTCAACAATCAACCCCCACGGAAGCAGCAGTTGAAAAATCAGAAGATGCATCACATTGGGCAAACTGGCTACAAAAGACCTCTTTAAAGTGTTGAAAAGCAAAGATGTCTCCTTGAGGGCTAAGGTGTGCCTGATCCAAGTCATGATGTTTTCAATCACCTCATATGCATGCAAAAGCTGGGCAATGAATAAGGAAGACCAAAGAAGAAGTGACACCTTTGAATTGTAGTGTTGGCTAAGAATATTGAATATACCATGGACTGCCAAAAGAATGAACAAATCTGTCTTGGAAGAAGTACAACCAGAATGCTCCTTAGAAGCAAGGATGGCGAAACTATGTCTCACATACTTTGGACATTTTATCAGGAGGGACCAGGCCCTGGAGAAGGACATTATGCTCGGTAAAGTGGAGAGTCAGCAAGAAAGAGGCAGACCCTCAGTGAGATGGATTGACACAGTGACTGGAACAATAAGCTCGAGCATGGCAACAATTATGAGGGTGGCACAGGACTGGTCAGTGTTTCATTCTGTTGTTCATGGGATCGCTATGACTTGGAACCAACTGGACGGCATCTAACAAAAACGACAACAATCTTGCCAAATAATTCATTCAATACATTTAAATTTAAAATCTGTTTTAAATGTCAAGGTTTTACTGATTATAAAATAATATATGTTCATTATAGAAAATGCAGAAAAGTAGAAAGAAGGAAAACAGGTCATCTCAAATCCTAGTTTCAAAAGACATCTACTTTTTATCTATTTGGCCAGTTCTTTTCTGCCTGTTTATAAGTGCATTGTCCTGGAAGTAATAACATTTCTTGTGCATATGCATTATCTCACTTAAACTTCACAACCAACCTATGAAGAAGGAATTAAGGTTGCACCATTTTATAAATGAGAAAACTGAGGCTCAGAGAGATTGGGCCATTTGCTAAAAGTCACAAGTGCAGCCATGCTAATGTGCTTTAATTTTCTCCTCTGATTTCAAGTGCTGCTAAATCTTTTTCCCTCAGGTTGATAAGGGTCTATTTTGCTTTTGAGTATCTGTCATGCACACTTTAACAATTAAACATTCTTCTTAAAAGACTTCATTGATTGAGGCCCCTTGACGATTCAGGAGCTTCCTCTGTCTCCTCCGCTGTCATGCTCTCACGGGTCTAAGCATCCTGCTTTGTAAACATGCAGTTGCTTCACGGGCCTGTTGTATGTTTTTCTAACAATTGTCAAGCTCAAGATAAAATGCTATTTGAATTTTCTGTTTTTACTTTCACAGAACCTGATGAAAATTCTTGACACAGTGGAGACACTGAACAAAAGTGACTATCTAATTGGTAAGTCCTTCCACATTTAGAGCCTAATCTTTATGCTGCATTTTGGTTCTGTCTTGCTTACTTCGGACATGATGTCAGGGGGGACCAATCTTGGAGAAGGGCATCATGCTTTGTAAAGTAGAGAGTCAGTGAAAAAGAGGGAGCCCCTCAATGAGATGGATTGACACAATGGCTGCTACAATGGGTTCAAACATAGCGACCATTGTGAAGATGTCTCAGGACCCGGTGATGTTTCATTCTGGTAAACATAAGGTCACTGTGAGTTGGAGCTGACTAGATGTCATTGAACAACAACATTCTCTTTCTGGCCTTAGGTGTCAGGACGGGGTGAGATGAGAGAGGGAGAATAGTTGAGGACCTTCCTTTCTGTTTCAAAACCTTTTAAAAGATTCCTTTGGGGGAGGATAAACAGTGTTTCGAAACCAGAAGTAGAAGATGGTTGTTAAGCACGCTGAGGGCATTTAATGTGTTGTGTGGATAATGACAATGGTCAGTTCTAACAGCGTCAGTGGTTTTCACATTGCAGCGTAGTTAGACTTATTTGCTTTAAGTGATTCCTGCTGTGTTAAAAAGGGAAATAAATATCCCATTTTCAATTTAATACCATTTTTGCTAGGGAAGACAGAATCATTTTTTGAGATACCCAGCTTTTTAGCAGCCTGACAAAGCTACTATTACCATCATTTGTTACAGTGGCTTTATAAAAACAACAAAAAATTCCTATATTCAGTACGTCTCTTCAGAGCCTATTTTATTTTCAACACTCGGTCATGCCTCTTTGCTGATCTTTTATAGTGCTGCTGCGTTGGCTTTAGCTTTGCTATTTATGATTTCTGCGTTTCCATTATGACTCTCACATGTTGTTTATTTCAGTGCGGAAATAGATTTGATCTGTCCTAATAAACCTGCTTATTTAAATCCAAAACCTTCTGTTGTTGTTTCTGCTTTTGTCTTCTAAATCTTGGTGCCCAAGCTCAGATCAAGGAAGAGAGGAAGTTTCATCTCATTTCTTCTCCATTAAAGGTCTCCCATCTCCAGGAAGGCAGCAATCAATTTTGGGGAAATACCAAACAATTGCTCACCTTAATGAACCAGTGAAATTTATTTGCATTTTACGTGAAAATATTGGTGCACATTCCTGTCCTGTTTGTATATGCCTTCAGATTATTAAGCTCTGATCGTGTTTAAATGGGGGAATCTACACAGCCCTTTTCTCAGTTGGGCATAAAGACCAGGGTTCAAAGTTTGGCTGTACTACTTACTAGGTGATATATTTCTTCCTTGTAGAGACCTTTGTTTTTTTCTCCACAGGCCCCAACATTGCAGCCTCTCTGCCTTGGCCCACTGCCTACCCACTGGGGCCCTCTTTTCTCAAGACTAAATTATGGGATAGAAAATGCTAAATGCTACCCTTTCCTACCATTACTTGCCACCCCCTAAATACAATATATATTCTTATTTATCTTTCATGCTTTCATGTGCCCAGATATGTGTTAGGCCAGTGATTCTCAACAGGGGGAATTCTGCCCCCCCCAGGGGACAATTGACAATGTCTGGAGACATTTTTGATCATCATGACTGAGGTGGGGGAAGTACTACTGGCGTTTAGTGAGTAGAGGTCAGAAATGCTACTAAACATCCTATAATGCATAGGACAGTCCCTCACAACAAAGATTTATTCAGTCTAAAATTTACTAGAAGGAGACCATAAAACAGTAGTAAAGGCACGGTTTGCTCTTGCCCAGCTGATCCTACTGCATCTCTTCAAAAACTAAAGCTGTGAATCCACAAGTTTACTGCTCTTTGTCCAATGTATTCTCGATTGACTTCTCAGTTTCTGGCAAGGGAATTAGGAGAATGATGATATGGGTCAATAAAAAGTGAGTGCAGGCAAGGGGACATATTGGGGGAAGAGAACATGTTCACTGAAATTCCTATGGAGCATTTAGGAGGGATACTTTTTAGAACTCAGAATGAGACTCTGTGTCAGAGATACTAGATTTGAAAATCATCAGTTTAGAAGTAATAAGTGAAATAAGACCAAGCAAGGAAAATATATAGAACAATACAAGGAAATAATTTAGGGAAGACTAGTGAATGCTGCTATTTAAGAGCTGGCAGAGTCAGAAATGCCAGTGAAGAACATGGAAAAGGCTGGGAAAGAACAAGAAATTCAAAACCGATGAGCATTTCCAAAAAGAAGTCTTAACTATGTCTGCCTAAGAGAAGTAGATTTTGGGTGGGGTAAAGTTGTTAAGTTTTTATATGTGTCTATACTCTTTCACTTCTTACAATGAGTATTATTAAAAAATATACATATGTTTATATATATCATATATAACGTATATTTATATGTTATATACATAGAGGGAGAGAGAGAAAGAGTTGCTGTCAGGTGTCATCTAGTCAGTTCCAACTCATAGTGACCCCACGTACAACAGGACACACTGCCTGGTCCTACACCATCCTCACAATCGTTGCTATTTCAGGTTCATAACGTGGTTGTTCCTCTTGAAACCAGTGCATCTATGACCTGAATACTAACTGAGCCTGCCATAAAAAAAAAATTAAAAAAAAATAAAAAACTGAGCCTGCCATGCCCGTGGAAAATTATGGACATTATGATTTTCCTAATAACTGTGGTGTTCTGCCCTCCTTTTGGTGACTAGCCTTGTACCAGTTCACAGCTTTCTTCCTTTTTTCCCATATCACCTGGTAAGGAATCATTCTTCTTTACTTCAGATCCATACAGTGCAAATAATGAGAAATATGCATTTGATAGCAATGTAGGGGATGAATTTATATAAAGAGAGGCAGTTGTGAAGGCAGTACACAAATCCAGGTAGGAGGTAATAAAGGCTTGAACCGAGGCAACACCCAGGGGAAGAAAAAGAGGAGAAGCAACAGTTAGTAAAGAGAATGGCACATAGATGGAACTTACTGCTGCTGAACTAATAAAAAGAAATGAGACATCATGGAGGTAGGATGATTCAGGGTTTGGTGACAAGGTGTAGAGAAGAAATCACAAGTGACTTGAAGTTCCATATATGGGTGACAAGGAGAAGGGTGATATAATCAACCAAGCCACACTGCCACTCAACCAGAGATACCTATCTCGGAAAAAAATGAATTTGAGACCCTTGAAACACAGTAGTCAGAGTTTAGCATTGAACTATTCTCTGCTCAAATGGGAAACCAGAGAGTTTGGATTGGGCCATATTGAGGTTAAAGGTAAAGCCGCTAAAAAAAAAAAAAAAAAAATGAAGGACTATAGATCTATGTGTATGAGGAAGCTAGGTAGCATATATGTTAATTTGGGAATCTCAGCCTTTGGTGTCGTAGTTAAAGTCACTGGGGTAGAAGAGGAACAGTATAGAGAGAGAGAGAAAAAAGGCATGAAGGCAAAACCTTGGGGCATACCTATTTTTAGTTATGTATGTGATGTGATAGAACTAGAAAAATGGTTGGGATCAGTGGTATTGACCAGGACGGCTAGGTGAGAAAAGGGGGAGGAGAATATTCCAAATAAACACTTAATCCAAATAAAAGCAATGTGTTTGCTAAGCAAACAGCTTCATAATAAGTTCTTTAGATATCTCCTCCTTCCTTCAACCACAATTCCTCTTCTGAGCTCTTCTTATGTAGATATCCTGTAGCCATCACTTCCTTGATACCCAATCTGCACATATACTATTATGTTAAACAACACAAAATTTCCATTTTTAGAGGCCCAAAAATGGTTGAAAATTTGACATTTTATACGGTTCAACCTAATATTACACTGGAGTTCCAATACAGATATGCACAGAGGACACTCCAGACAAGTAAACATGCTTGGATCTCAAACTTCAACTGAGTAATCTACCCTGATAAACTGGGCTGGACCTCTTGTGGATTCTAAGAACTTTTCCACGTGAGGAGAAAGCACGACATTAGCTTAAGTGAGTCTCTAGCTAGTTCCATTCATGGCTACCCACTCTACACCTTCCTAAACATCAAGAGCCCATTCTTCTTATCTTCAGCTTTTAGATAGTCAGAGTCCTAGTGGAATGTGTAGAGAATGGTGGGATCCATGCAGGTTAACACAGATGGGGGCCCAGTATATTCTCTGAACCTGGCCAAGCATTGCTCCAGCTGGGCTATCTCAGGTCAAGTTGTTTGGAAGTAAAGGGACCTCCTCTTTAGGCTTAATAGAGAGGAGAGCCAGCTTGACACTTGGCTGCACATGGTGGCTGGTGATCTGCTGTGTAGGTCTAGTTCCCAGGAGGCTTCTGGATTCTCAAGCTGTGCCCCTCAGGGAGCTGCAGTGATGCCTACAGGTCATGCTTATGAAATAAGCTTCAATTCAAGACTCACCTTTTTCCTAGATACACCCCAATGGCTCTTTCTTCTTTCTCTCTCTTCTTTCCTGTACAAGGTAGAATCTCTTTTTAGTTTGCCAGTGAAGTTTTTTTTTTTTTTTTCCTCTCTGCTTTTGACCAAGGTAGTTAGTAAATATCCCAGTCTTCCCACTTTCGCTTTCTCCATACACCTCACCATTCCACAGGATCTTTTTCAACAGATCTTGTTGAACTTTACAAGCAAAATTAATCAACCAAAATATAGCTTTACTTCTCCTTGAAGGCAAGGGACACTTTAAGTTTAAACTTCTGCAGCAAAGAAAGGAAAGAACAGTTAAATTTCCATACCCAAGCAATCTTGAACATTCATAACCTGCCACAATAAGCCAAAAACCGGTTGCTGTTGAGTCCATTATGACTCATGGCGACCCTATAGCACAGAGTAGAACTGCCTCATAGGGTTTCTAAGGCTGTACTCTTTGCAAAAGGAGATTGCCACAACCTTCTGTTGTGGAGAGACTGGTGGGCTTAAACCATCAACATTTCAGTTGGCAGCTTAAGTGTTTAACCACTGTGCCACCAGGTTTCCTTCCTGCCACAAAAGGTTTTCTTCCTAAAAATGGTTAGTGGCCCTAATGTGTTTTTAAACTCTGTGAAACAGGGTGTGTTCTAAGACGTGTTCTCTTGCCTGAGAGCTGCGTGGATAGAAAAGCTTTATATGAAGGTTTACTAAATTGGGTGAGGAACACAAGGAAAACGAAGCCTTTCTTGTGGTAAACTGTGTTTATCGTGTAAAGTTTGGAAAGATTCTGATCCACTTATTGAAGGACTTTGTCATTCTTCTTGCTTCTTTTGTCTGATTGGCCACTAGATGATGCCTTGGAATAAACGGAAATTTTCAAAATGATAGTACTTAAAAAAATCACTGGGTATTTTTACAGAAAAACTGACAAAACGTGAGGCCATTGTGTAAGCAGATTCTCTGAGGAAATGTACAGACCTGGGGATTTGGGCTACAAGGGCTGAGAGGCAAATTGTTTCCACCGACTGCCATAAATTTAAACACGCCTAAAAAAATTTGTTTTTGTTTACCATGAGATGTTTCCTTAGAGAAAAAGTGTCATTTTATTTCTAGCCAGTTATCTGAAAGAAATGGCAGAATTGATCAGAATTCTAAAACAGGAAGAGACTGAAAAAGAAAAGCACAGAGAACGTATATCTATGGAGGGAGATAATGTCTGCTCTCTGCATTATGAAGATTGGGGGTTTAAGCAGTTTGGCCTCACTGATTTGTTGCCTGGGGCAAAGGACAGTAGGTAGCTGCTGTTTTGTTTGAAAGGTGGCCCTATCTTCTTCCATTCCCCCTCTGACTCACCTGTTCCTCTACACACACACACACACACACACACACACACACACATGTCACCAGGCCATTTGTGTGGTTCTCTCAACTAGGCTGTAGGTTTTAGTGCCTTTTTTGGGAAATCAGATATGCAGTGCTCATTATTATTGGCAAAAGCAATTGATTCTAATCCACCCAGAGCAATCCTGAGGGTAATTGGCTGACTCCAGAGCAGTTGGCAGCTTGGCACAGGTGACTGCCTGAAACTGCTCAGACACAGGTGTGGCACTGTCCTTCTCCCTCCACTATATCTTAAGTGTCAGTCAGTGTGGTCACAGTCTGAGGCCTGTCCAAATATTTTCCATGTGACCGGAACTTACAGTCCATTTGTTCAATATTGTTTCTGGTTTCCTCTTGGTTGTTACTATTTCACCTCCTAGGAGGATGGAAGGAAAAGAGGGAGTTACAGATATTGAGTCTTTGGGAAGACAGAGAGAGGAAGAGACATAACTCAACATACTCCACCGAACTTAATACAGCTACTGAAACTCTGACCAAGTGTCATGGCTGAAACAGGCCATAGAAATCACATGAGCTATAGTGAGGTCATCAAGAGGACAGACTTGTGGGGAAAAAAAAAAAACAAAAAACATTTTTTAAGGGTAGGGGAAAAGATTTGTGATCAATTGACTACCGATTTCTTAAGAAAAAAAATTACTTTTTTTTAAAGCAAGAAAATGATTTTTTTTTTTTCTTTAACATTCATGTATCCTCATGAGTGGCTAGATTCCAAACGCTATACCATTATTTTTGGTGTTTACAAATGCACCTTCCTGAAGATCAACTAATAGTCCTCTTGTAGTTAAGAAACGAGTTAATTACAGAATCTTTTTCTGTAAAAGGTAGCTTTTACCAAATTAAATGAAGCTGAGTAAGTGGGGGGATGACCCCACAGGAGGGAAGAGATAATGGATCCATTGAGCTTATGCCGTAGTCATCAAGCAATTGCAATCTGGCAATGTCTCAGATGATGCCCTACGTTGGCGCACATCCCTCTAGAATCTGTAGACGTTCTTTCTTTTCTATATGGAGTTCAGTAATTATTTTCAGAGCTAAACTTTAATCTTAAAATAAAACAGGCATTTTGAGATTCTCATATACTCCTAAGGTTTCTGGCTTCTGTCCTGTCCTACACTTTTCTCTTCCAAATGGAATGGTGTTTGTATGTGTGTGGGAGTTGTGTATGTCTGCATATGCATGCATTAGAGAAAGGGAAAGAAGGTACCTGGGGAAGGTAGTTCCTTTCTCTGCTTCTAGGATGTTAATATGGACTGGTTACTCATCTGTGAATACTGTGATTTACTAAGAAGATTTTGTAAAAAAGAAAATAGTGCTAGAAGGTGCTATAGAAAATTCGTAGTTCATATGAATTTGAACCAAGCAAGGAAACTAAAGAGGTTAGGAGCCCTGCCTAGGTCTTGCCTCTTGTTCTTAGCAGTGCCACTACCTAAACAAGTCTCTTTTCTACCAGGACAATGACTTTATTTTTAACTACAGCATCCTTCCTAGGAAGCCCTGGTGATGTAGTGGTTAAGAGTTCAGCTGCTAACCAAAAGACTGGCAGCTCAAATCCACCAGCCGCTCCTTGGAAACCGTATGGGCAGTGCTACTCTGTCCTATAGGGTCATCAGAACCGACTTGATGGCCCCTAACAACAACAATCCTACCTAGACGAGTCCCTGGACACAAATTGCTAACACATTTGGCTACTAACTAAAAGGTTGCTCATTTCAGCTCACCCAGAGATGTTTCGGAAGAAAGGCCTAGAGACCTACTTTCAAAAAATCAGCCATTGAAAACCCTATGGAGCACAGTTCTACTCTGACATGTATAGGGTCATCATGAGTAGAAATCGACTCCATGGCAATTTTTTCTTTTTCTTTTCTTTCTTTTTTTTTTTTTAATGTACCTAGATAAAGGCAAGGAAAATGAGAGCTGGGTCCACTACTGTGAATGAAATGATCTCAGGGAAAACAATTAGCTTCTCTGAGCTTGAGTTTCCAGCTGTAAGATGAAAATCATAACGACTGTCTTAGTGATCTCTTGGCACTGTTGTGAAGATAAATGAGACGAAGTGAGTGAAAGCATTTTTGAAGAGTTTAAAACACTGCCCAGATATTAGAATCCCTTGCCTCAATTAAACCTTCTGGTAGTCTGTGTTTTGTGGGTAGGGTGGTAACTATGTTTCATGTTTTGAAACAGAAATCTTAGACAACATATGTAAGAAGCATCAATGTTGAATGTTGTCTCACTTAATATTCTGGTGTGTGTTTGTATGTGTGGAAGAATGACAGTCTAAATCCAGCCTTGCCGTAATACAAAGATGGGTAGTTAGAGTAGGATGTGCCACTGAAATGAAAAGCTTACTGTAAGGATATATTCAAATCCTCACTTTTTGTTCTTCTCTGCCACTTCTGTTCTGATACCAGCTGCACATGTAGCATTTCTTCCTCTGACCCTAACCACCTGGAACTAGGTCAAATGTCACAAGTTAAATGACACGGTCTTCCAGACTACGAGCTCTGCCCAAGATATCAGACACTGGCCACACACTTGACCTGCTAGCTACAAATTCAGAGTTTTCCCTTTATCCCTCAGGATGCCAGCTGCAAGCTCGGGGGCCCCCTGGGTTCCCCCACTTTTAACCTGTTAGCTACATATTCAGAAGTTCTTTCTACTCCCTAAGGGTACCAGCCATAGTTCAGAGGTACATAGTCTCCCCTGCCCCCCCCCCCACTTCTGATCTGACTTCCACCACTCCTTTGGGTTAGATCATTCACTAGAACAACTCAGAACTCAGGGAAAGTGCTATTATTACAATTACAGTTTTACTGTAGAAAAAAGAATTCAAATGAAGAGACACAAAGGGCAAGATCTCAGAGGATTCCCAACACAGAGCTTGTATGTCCCAAAAGATGTGCTACGCTCTCATGTGTACCTCATGGCTTTCCCCAACCAGGAAGCCCATGGAGCTTCAGTGTCCAGAGCTCTTATTGAGGATTTTTGTCATGTCATCATAAGGTGGTTATTATGGGGTGGTATCACCTGGCGGGTCCCTCTAGCCTGGCCATTCCCCACTCAAAATCACCTCACCAGCATAAACTGTCAGGTTAGGTGTGGTCTGGAGCCTTCATCAAAAACACTTATGATTACTGGGTCAATTGCAAGGTTTTAGAGGCTATCTCTTAGCAACCTGGGACAAAGACCAAATTCTTTGGATAAAGCTAAAGTAAACCCCACACTTACTTTACAAATTAGGGTAAGGGAAACTCAGGTCTCAGTTCTTTCTTGGTCAGGTGGGCCAAGTGTTCTCCAGCCTGAGGGTTTTCTTGAAGATGTGTCTCTCAATAGCCACCCCAGCAGCAGAAGCCAGCTGTGAGAGCAGACACTGGTGTGTTCCAGATGTGGAATGCTACACAAAAGCACCGCAGGGCTAGTTTTCAGATTCAGAGAAACGGGCAGAGTAATAAGATTTATACGTCTTTTAATGAGCTCAGTTTTACCTCAAGCATTCCAAAATACAGGGTTCTCTAAGTGCATACCCAAAAAACCCAGTGCCATTGATTCTGACTCATATAGAGTCAAAATCCAGCAACAGAGCCTAAACACAAATGTAAGTCAATATGGAGGCACCCGATATAAGCAAATGCTCACTCAGGGTTCCTGCCGATGAAAAGAGCAAAGAGTAGAAGGTGGAGGAAAAGGGCCTCTTTCAGGAAAGCAGCCTTCATACTTTTCACAGCAACTATCTCATATGAGAATCTTGTGATATATGGTGTTGGTTTACATTTAAACAAGGAACACGACAATTCATCTATGAAAAGCTTTGGTGATGAATTATAAACAGGGCTGGAATGGGAAGGCCAGGGGAACTCTTTTGTGGCAACCCGATAACATAAAATATCCCAAGACATCAGTTCTCTTGGAAAGTCTCAAATTTGGAAGATGATTTATTTGGGGGATGAATACTATTAGAAACAAATAGAGCCAGGAGAATAGTTGAGGGGGGAATGAATACTATTAAAAAGAAATAGAATCAGGGAAACAGTAAAACAGTGTGTTTTTCCCCCCCCTAAATATAGACCACCATATCTGAATATTAGCAGAGAGCAGACAAGAAGACGGCATGCAGAAAGCAGACACATTCGGCGTAATATCCTGATACATTCGGTATAAGAAAGCACCAGCTACATGCCATAAGATCTAATTACCAAGAATTGCCTTTCCTGCCCCACAGCAATCATTTTGATGACAGGCTTCTCTGCACTGTAAAACAAAATGGGGACCCGTGCTGTATAAACTGCCTCAGCGCTTCCTCTCCTTCCTCTGCTATCAGCCTCCCCATCTCATTTATTTTCCACACATTAATGGTAGCAGTCACCTTGAGCCGGTGATGCAGAGTAATTTTCACAGAAACCTTGATCAGAAACCATAAATCAGCCTGATGTGCTTTTATGGTCTAATAACATTCCGGTTGCTCCTACAGGCCTGTATGTAAAACTGCATTGCAGTGAATCCTTTGGATGATTTTTTTCCCTATAGTACAGTGAGTGCCCTCACCCTCCTGCTTGCGCTCTCTCTCTCTCTCTCTCTCGTTCTCCCTTCTTTTCTCACTCTCTATTTCTCTATGTGTGACATTTATAGACACATGTGTATGCATGTACGTCCAAGTCATATGGATTCAGTGCAGTTCATTTCTAACAAAACCACATTTAAGTGGCATTATGTATATATTCCAAGCCCTGGAGGTGCAGTAGTTAAGAGCTCTGCTGGTAACCAAAAGGTCAGCTGTTCGAATTCACCAGCTGCTCCTTGGAAACTCTGTGGGGTACTTCTACTCTGTCCTGTAAGCTCGATATGAGTCAGAATCGACAGGAAGGCAATGGGTTTTGGTTTTATGCATACATTCGAGGAGCCCTGGTGGCTCCATGGTTAAATGCTCTGCTTCTAAGCTAAAGGCCGGTGGTTCCAACCCACCAGCCACTCAGTGGCAGAAAGATGTGGCAGCCTGCTTCTGTAGAAATTACGGTCTTAGAAACCCTATGTGGCAGTTCTACTCTGTTCTAGAGGGTCGCTTTGAGTCAGAATCACTTGATGGCAGTTTTTTTTTTTTTTTTAAAGGGGTGGGGGGAGTCTATTAATTGATTCCATTACCTGCTTTTTTTGTTGTTGTTGTTAGGATGACCGGACGCTGCACCTGTGTAGGCATTTGCTCATTCCTCAGGGCTAGATTGCAGCTTGGGTGGCTTTGTTGTATCTGTCTCTTTGTGAGATGATCCATGGTCTGCAATGCCACTGACCATCTGATGGCCCTGTCTTCTCCATTCTCTCAGAGATTAAAATGATGTGAAAAAAAAGAGGGATGGAATTTAGTGGAGTAGCAGCAAGTCTACTGGTGGGTTTGGGCCCCAGGGGAGGAATGAGACCTGGGTGAATGTGGCAGGGAAACAGCAGAGAGGGGGTTGGTAGCTTAGGGGGTGCTGTTGAGAGATAGGGTGGTGGACCTGTCACAGGGGCTGACAGCGATGCTGGCCAGCAGTGAAGTTCCGTATTAATCGCACTGGTGTGGGATCAGAGTACAGTTAGCAAGTGTACCTGACCATCCACCCCAGCCTGCCCCAGCAATCTGAATAGATCCCTGCACTTTACTTCAGGCTGCCTTGCAGAACTAACGACAACAGCAAAACAAACCACCTCAGGCTTGATCAAACATCCCCTTTACCTACCTGCGGGTCTGCAGCTAGACATTCCCCAGGTGTGTACCCTGTCTGGAGCACACAGTAATTTCTGATTTAACCTGGAGAGTATCTCCTCTGTGTTTTCCGTGGAATGGCAATATCAGCCTCAGAAGCCAGTGTCGTCTCTGCATTGCCACTTGGTGAAATAGCGCAAGAAATCAACAAGGCCTTTTGCCTCAATCTGGGAGAGTGTTTAGCTTTGCTTTGGAAGTGAGGAAAACTGGCAGCGATCTCTGATTTTTCACTGCTAATGCTTTGAGTGATAATTACTCCCCAGTAGACCTACATAAATTTCAACATTCTTAACTGGCGCTTCATGAATATACCAAGGGAAAAAAAGTACCTTAGGGCATTAATCAAATTTGCAAGCTAGGACTCCTTCCTTGGTTAAAAGATACATCTCCAATTATTTATACATATATCTATTTTTATATATCTACTAATCTTGCTCGTGCATGCTTGTGCACACACACACACACACATTTGGCATAACAGGGAAAGCATTTGTGAAGCTATTCAAAATGTCAACTTCGGGATAATTGCAGAACACAGATCTTGTTTGCATCTTCAGGACTCCTTGTTTTCAACTGTAAATCACGATGTCTAATTCCCTCACCTCACCCTTAATGCTTCTCAGGTTAGGCAGCAGGGTCCACAGTCTCCTTTGTTAAAAGTCATTTCCTTTGGAGTTAAAAAGTTCCTTTTCACCATCCATATCTCAGGGAGTTACGACCAGTCCTGCACCCTGAATCTCTAGTCAAAGCTCACTGTTGAATTTTCAGAAATTGACAGGCAATTTCTCCTTCTGCCATAGCCTGAGCTTTTCAGGACAGTAGCAAAGGCTAAATGTGAAAAGGACATGGGGTGGGCAAAAGCCCGTTCTTTTCAGTGTCCGTGGCCCTTTGATCCACAGACCAGCATTTGTTGTCTGTTTAGGAGCTATTTCTAAACCCTCCTAGCTGGAGGCAATGTACACCAGACCAGTGGGGTTGGGGCAATAAAGGGGAAATGTAGTAAGGAGCAAATTCTTTTCAGATTAGCTGATTGGCAGTTGTGAATAACACCGCTCTCACACTAAAGCAAGAAAGAGCAGCCTCAACCTTGGCACTCATTATTCAGCTGTAAGCCTTTTTTCCTGGGAACATTTTTCTCTTTCAAGCCTTAAACTATGTTAACTCCTTAGGGTCCAGCCATCGTCCAAAAGGCGGAACTGTAAAGACCCTTTGTGAAGCGTTGAAGCTGTTGATGTGAAATGACCGCACAAAACACTGGCATTTGCAAACATGCTTCTCATCTGCATTGAAATTACGAAGGAAACAAATATATCCTCTCAGATAAAATAGCTTTCCCTCTGCATCAGAACTGAAAGAAGCTTTGGGAAAAAAAAAAAAAGAAAGAAAGAAATTATTAGGCACACATATGATTTATATATATGGCTGCATGAAGAATTCAAACCATTGAAAATTGCAAGAAGAAAATATGAAAGGGGTAACTTCAGTGATTCTAAAGATATCTCAATTCTTGGAAAGCATAAGGATATAATCAAACTGCAATGACCTCCTTAAAATCCTTTGACTTAGATCTGCAAGTAAACTATCAGATCAAAAAATTTTGTAACATATAAACTAGCCTTTTTTTCCCCCCTCATTAGTCCTCTTATCTAACAAGAATAAATTTTATTTATTTAATTGTGCTGTAAGTGAAAGTTTATAGCTCAGGTTATTTTCTCATATAAAAATTTGTACACACGTTGTTATGTGGCCTTAGTCATTATCCCTATAATACCTCAGCACACTCCTCCTTTCCACCTCGGATTCCCCGTGCCCATTCGACCAGCTCCTGTCCCTTTCTGCCTTCTCATCTTGCCTCCAGACAGGAACTGCCCATTTAGTCTCATATGTCTACTTGAACTAAGAAGCACACTCTTCACCAGTATTGTTTTATAGTCTGGTCTAATTTCCGTCTGACGAGTTGGCTTCGGGAATGGTTTTAGTTCTGGGTTAATGGAGAACCCAGGGGCTGTGCCTTCTGGGATTCCTCCAGTCTCAGTCGGACCATTAAGTCTGGTCTTTTTACTAGAATTTGAGTTCTATACCCCACTTTTCTCCTGCTCCATCCGGGACTCTCTGTTGTGTTCCCTGTCAGGGCGGTCATTGGTGGTAGCCAGGCATCACCTAGTTCTTCTGGTGTCAGGCTGATGGAGTCTCTGGTTTATGTGGCCCGTTTTTATGCTCTGTTCTGACATTTACTGGGAGGCAAAGAATTGAGTTTGTCTGTTTGTTTTTTTAATCATTTATCTCTCCATGCATTTTCACTGATTGTTTTACTGATATATACAAATTGTTTTAGATTTCTTTAACTAGATTATTTTTTTTAATCCTCCAGGCCCATTTATTACATTATAATTTTTAAGTATTGATTCTATTTTATGATGAAATCAATAAATGTTTTAATAAAATACTAAATGGCTAAATACATAATTTGTCTAAAAGAAAATTTGATCTGTCAAACTCTATGATTGTTAAAAATAAGTGATCACCTAGTTTCTAGAATACTCTTTAGTAGCAGTATCTGGGAAGGAATTTATGGCTCCTTAAACGCAATACCTCTTCCATTCTTCATTTTCTTTTTTATACCCTAAATTATGAACCCACATGAACAGGAATCCTATCTAAGTCATCTTGGCAATCACCTCCACTTTATCTAGAGCCTGGTACATATTTGGTGATCAGTGCACATGTTTTGTTTAAATACATGCATAAATAGTAGCAGGCAGGTAATTAATGACTGGGGCGATGTATTACCTATTCTTAAAGTATGTCAGTATTCTTAGCTTTTTTTTTTTTTTTTTACAAAATAACACATTTCTAGATACATTACAAAAAGAGAAATCTGGGAATAAATATTAAACTTTTCTAAGACCATTTGGATATGCTTTGATCTGGCTTCTGCTTGATAAGTTTCCTAGGAGTTAAAAAGCTCTGTTTCTGTGGGCTAATGTACAGGTATTTATGCCTATTCCCAAGAAAGGTAATCCAACTGAATGCTGAAGTTATAGAACGATATCATTAATATCACACGCAAGCAAAATTTTGCTGAAGGTCATTCAAAAATGGCCACAGCAGTATATTGACAGGGAACTGCCAGAAATTCAGGCCAGTTTCAGAAGAGGACATGGAACCAGGGATATCACTGCTGATGTCTCATGGATCCTGCCTGAAAGCAGAGAATACCAGAAGATGTTTACCTGTGTTTTATTGACTACGCAAAGGCATTGGACTGTGTGGATCATAACAAATTATGGATAACATTGAGAAAAATGGGAATTCCAGAAAACTTAATCGTGCTCATGAGGAACCTTTACATAAATCAAGAGGCAGTTGTTCAGACAGAACAAGGAGATACTGATTGGTTTAAAGTCAGGAAAGGTGGGTGTCAGGGTTGTATCCTTTCACCATACCTATTCAATCTGTATGCTGAGCAAATAATCCAAGAAGCTGGACTATATGAAGAAGAACAGGGCATCAGGATTGGAGGAAGACTCATTAACAACCTGTGTTATGCAGATGATACAACCTAGCTTGCTGAAAGTGAAGAGGACTGAAGCACTTACTAATGAAGATCAGAGACCACAGCCTTCAGTATGGATTGCACCTCAACATAAAGAAAACAAAAATCCTCACAACTGGACCAATGAGCAACATCATGATAAACGGGGAAAAGACTGAAGTTGTCAAGGAGTTCATTTTACTTGGATCCACAATCAACACCCATGGAAGTAGCAGTCAAGAAATCAAGAGAGCATTGCATTGGGTAAATCTGCTACAAAGGACCTCTTTAGTGTGTTGAAAAGCAAAGATGTCACCCTGAAGACTAAGGTGTGCCTGAACCAAGCCATGGTATTTTCAATCGCATCATATGCATGTGAAAGCTGGACAATGAATAAGGAAGACTGAAGATGAATGGATGCCTTTGAATTGTGATGTTGGCAAAGAATATTGAATATGCCAGTGGACTGCCAAAAGAATGAACAAATCTGTCTTGGAAGAAGTGCAACCAGAATGTTACTTAAAAGCAAGGATGTCAAGATGTGTCTTACATACTTTAGACATGTTGTCTAGAGGGATCTGTTCCGGAAGGACTTCATGCTTGGCAAAGTGAAGGGTCAGCTGAAAAGAGGAAGACCTTCAAAGAGGTGGATTGGCGCAGTGGCTGCAACAATGAGCTCAGGCATAGCAACGATTGTAGGGATGGTGCAGGAGCAGGCAGTGTTTCGTTCTGTTGTGCATAGGGTCGCTATGAGTTAGAACCAACTTGATGGCACCTAACAACAACAACAATAATGTTCAGATATCAAAAGGTATATGTACTTATTACTTTTAGTCTGTAGATAAAGTCTAGGAAATTTTATAAGGCTCAATAGTCCATCAGTGAATAATTATTGAGCAATTATTACTTAGCATATTGCCTAAATTTCCCAACTTATGAAGAATGCCAGAGATGTGTGATAATTGATCCAACTATTTTCTTTGAACCAGAGAAGCAGGGAACCATCTGGGTCTTTAACCATTCCAGTTGATTTTATACAGGTACTTCCAGAGCCAGTCTCGGTAAAAATATTTGTTTCTTAGGGTATAATGGTCACTTAACCTTAAACACTCTATCTTCAATAGTGTTCTACCAATTTTCCCCTCCAATCTCCTGTTCAGACCAACTACTCAAAGTACTAAACCTTTCCTCTCTGTACGTTGGTAAATAGTAGTGTATATATCTTTTTTCCACCTGCAATGTCATCCTCCTATCTTTTTTGGTGACATTCTACATATCTTTTTGGGCCCATCTTAAGTAATATTTCCCCAAGAAAGCCATTCTTGCCCCTTCAGTCAAACATGCTCTGTCCCTCATTTTGAGCTCTAAAAACTTCTCATTACACACGGCTTATGTGTCTGGGTCCGTAGTGCAGTCATGATAGACATACAGGGATGGATGTCACATGATGTGAAAAACAGGTGAAATTTTTCACTACAGATTAGTAAACATGCACAAAAAGTAAGTCCATGCTTACCTTGCTAACTGGGCCAACCACCTCTGGCAGGGATTGTAAATTTGAAAAGAGGCTTTGATTCTGTAGAAAGGTTCTGTGGGGTTGGTAGAGAGACAGATGTCAGCCATACCTAGAAGCAAAATCTTTGAAGTGGTGGAAAAATATGAAGTGGTTCACTACAGATGATCTTATAAGCAAGGTAAGCACTGTGCTTACCTTGCCTTTTGGATAATCCACCCGTGTAGACCTATGTTCTTGTTGACATTAACTGTCTGTAATTACACAGAGGGGCAGTGAATAATGATTCCCAATGTAATTCGTACGTCTGTTGAAGGACACATTCTGACTCTGTGTGTTTACTACGACCCCCATACCTAAAATTCTGCCTTTATAATTAGTTTACATTCACTTTAGTTTTCCCTTTACACTTTTCTGAAGTCATACACTTTTTTGTTCATCTTTGTATTTTCTGGGGTTTGTTGCGCAGTCTTGTTGAATTTAAATAAATTGAATATAATTTATGCAGAGGCTATGAGGTGGGACAAAGAAGACATAAATTCTTCATTTACCAAGTGTTTACCAAGTGGTGGTTAGATGGCTAAAGGTATCAGAATAAATAGAATGTGGTGTCTTTCCTCCAGGAACTTTGCATCTAATGCAGGGAGGCAGACAGATAATTATAGGCAGTTATAATAAAAAAAAAAAAAAAAAGTTTTTTTTTTTTTAATAATTCAAAGTAATTATGAAGATACTGGGTTAAACACAAGCTACTACAGGCACATATGTTGCTGTTAGTTGTTCAATCCCACTCATGATGACCCCGTGTGTTCAGAGTAGAGCTGCTCCACTGGGTTTTCAAGACTGTGACCTTTCAGAAGCACATTACCGGGCCTGTCTTCCGAGGCGCTTCTGGGTGGGTTCGAACTACCAACCTTTCTGCTGGTAGTTGAGTGCTTTTTGGTTTGCGCCACCCAGGGAACATGTACGGCATATCTATTTGAAGGCCTTTAAATCTATTCCCCTCTTTCTCTTTCCAGGCCTTCTAAAGGTGCTTCAGGCTTGTGGCAGGAAAGAAAAATAAAAAAAAAAGGTGCTTCAGGCTCGTGGCAGGAAAGAAAGGGTGAGAGAAACAGAGTATAAGGTAACTAAGATAAGAACAAAAGGCAAATGGTCAGAGAAACACTAAGAGGAGCACAAGTGAGAGAAGGTTGCTCTGGAGAGACTCATGCACAGTAAGTACGTACATGGTGGGGGGTGAGTCCTGAGGACTGAACAGTGACCCTCAAAGCTAAACTCTGTGAAGTATGCCTAGAAGGAAGCTCTTCTCCCAGAACTCAGAGAGGACAGGCAAGCAGAGTCCATACTGCACTGTGATTTTGTATCCCAGGCATCCATATTTGCATTAGTTGCCAATAACAGCTCAGGGTTGTGCAATCTGTGCCTGATGAAGAGTTGACATGGAAGTAAAAAGCACTGCTACCTTCCAAATGCTTCCAAATTCTATCTAAAAGGAAAAAAAAAAAAAAACCTCAGTTCTTTGACTGTCATCTTTTATGTGTAGTGATTTGTTGAGCTTAGTTTTTATAAAAAAACAACCAAACAGCCCCAGCCATTTCTAGAGCAGCCCCTTACACAATTTCATGCACATAGTGTCACTTGAACAATTGTTGAAAAATAAATACATGAATGTGAAGATGAGAAGTGCCAACCTGTTCAAGTGGGTGATGGATACATTTTCCATCTTAGGACGGCTCAGGTTGTAGGATAAAGGAATTCAGCGTTCCTTACAATTCACCTAGAGTCATTATTATCCCAGGCAAGTGGGCATGTGGCCATTTCTCAGGATGAATCAGGCCACATTTTAGTAGTTAGTTCCGGCAGTTCAAAGTGGGATGGATTTATTTCAAGAGGCTCAAGACAATCTCATTTTGAAAGCTCTAATAAAAAGTAAGGACGATAACCCAACCTAAAGAACATTTTTTTCATGATAAGGAAAATTCTGCCTTTCAAGCGAGACATCATAATTTCTTCTAATTATAAGAAAAATGTTGCTGCCTTGAGTGCTCTTATTCATGTGTACAGCCAAAGGAATTTTCTGCATAAAAGAATAATTAGATCCTATCCCTTCATACTGAAAAAAAAAAAAAAATCAGCTATCTTTCTTTTCTTTTATACTCCCCCTCACCCTCTACCGCCGCATATTCTTTGACCTCCACTCTGCTGAATCCTTTCTATGTCATGGAAGGAAGATTTAGAGGGGCTTTGATTTCTTCAGTTCCTTTGGCAGCTTGCAGGTTTGCTGTGCTGAATTTGGAAGCACCTAATTTGGGAGTTCTGTTCATGTTGGGCTGTAAACTGATCAGATTTCATTTTATGTGTGAAGATCATTTTCAGTCCATGGATTCAAACATTCTATTTGCCTGAAATACATTCTACATAATACACAGTAGACATTTCCTTAAGAAAACTCTTAAACCACTTATTTTGAGAGGCAAAGAACATTCTGGAAAGGTTCACCCTTTAAACTATTTCAATAGTATAAGAGCACCTGGTGGAGGGGGGGTACTGATCACCCAGAAGTTCTGAGATGGTGACTTCAGATCACACCTGGAGATACTAAATTATAAAGGAAGGTGTGTGTAATGGAGATTGCAGAGCACCATTAGAACTTTTCCTTGACCTGATTTGTGTAGCCCATAATTTTCAATTGCATACATAAATACTGGGAGAGTAAAGACATGCAGTTGTAGTGAAATAAATTCAAACCAAAATGTCGGCAAAGTAGAAAGAAGGATTGTCTCCAGCTCGTAGTGAATGATGATATTGTTTAAACCTTCCGAGATATTATTTGTTATAGTTAAAAATAGGATATGACCATTGGCTTTAAAATAGAAGTATCAATAAATATGGATAGGAAAAGGTCTTAAGGATTCGATTTTTCTAAGGAAGTCTAGTGGCTTTTTGAAATAATAATGACAAAACCAAAAATCAAAATGCTTGCCATTAAGTGGGTTCCAACTCATGGATACTCTATAGGACAGAGTAGAA
Organism: Loxodonta africana; assembly: GCF_030014295.1. Lineage (NCBI taxonomy): Eukaryota > Metazoa > Chordata > Mammalia > Proboscidea > Elephantidae > Loxodonta > Loxodonta africana. The sequence continues at coordinate 37,383,840 of NC_087351.1, forward strand.
CTGCCCCATAGGGTTTCCAAGGAGTGGCTAGTAGATTTGAACTGCCGAATTTTGGGTTAGCAGTCAAGCTCTTAATCTCCAAGACACCAATAATGACAATAGCCACAATGTACGGACTGCTAATTCTGGGTCAGACCTAATTTTAAGATATGTACGAATATTATCTCTATCCCATACATCAGCCGTGGGAAGTGGATAAATGAGAGGTAAAGGGCTGATTGGCCATGGATCACATGGGCAGAAAGTGGTGGACAAACATCACACCCAAATGGTTTACATCAATGTGGTGATTACATGAGCTAGATACTGATGTGTAGATGAAGAAACAAGTTTACCTTGGGTTAATGGATCTTTGAAATATTAACTGCCTGAGATCAGTAGTAGATTGGGTCACAACATCTAGTTCAATCATGAAGACAACCAGGTTAACTGCATTTTTACATGGTAAGGGTTGGCTTCCAACCAATTGTTGAGTAAGGGAAAATTCTCTTCTCTTCATTTCACAGATGCCCTCTAAAATCTTTTATTTTTCCGTGTCAATGATTTAAGCTATAGAGTTACAGAGGCTATTCCTAATTATATCAGAAAAGGGGAATGAAGTCACATTTCAGACAAAAAGTGCAATACCCATGTAGGCAAGAAGAAAATAACCATAATATTAAGTATGCTGTGCTTGGAGTGGCAGTATGGCGTGGCAGTTGAGAGCAGACACTCTAGAGCCAGACCAGCCTAAACTGCCATGTACCACATTTAATAACTTTGTGCCTCAATTTCCTAATCTGTAAAATGGGAATGATAAAAATAGTGCCTGTTTCATTAGCTTATTGGAAGGATTTAATTAGGTAATGTACGTAAAGTGCTTAGAACAATGACGGTACACAGTAAGTACAATATAACTCTGGGCTGAATATTTCAGGTTCATTCTGCCATTGAATCCTCACCATACCCCTGTAAGGAAGGTCATATTATCCTTATTTTACTGATTAGTAAGTGAGTCTCAGAGAGATCAATTAACTTATATGTAGTCACTCAAATCATAAGTATTCAAACCAAGGCAGTCTGAGTCCCAAGCCTGGGATATGAACCCAGGCTTGTGTGATGTATGGCTTCACTCTTCATATTCATGGCTGAAGGAAATCCTGCCTTTATATTTTTAATATATTCAATGTTAATATACTCATTAATATATTCAATATATAAGCTATTAGGGGTCTTGAACCCTGTCCAAGGTCAGAGTCATGCCTCAGAGCTCCCAGGTTTACCCGATTTTCACAAAGCCTCTTGTCCTATAAACTACACCTTTCATATTGGGGTGGTTAAGCACATATCCTCTGATACCAAACGCCTGGATTTGAATCCTAGCTCTTCCACTTATTGTCTGTATGATGGTGAGCAAGTCATTTAACTTCCCCATGCCTTAGCTTTTTATCTATAAAATGGGAACAGTACAAGTAAATATATTTTTTGTTGTTATTGTGTGCCATGGGGTTGATTCCAACTCATAGCTACACTATATGACAGAGTAGAACTCTCCTGTAGGATTTCCTAGACTGTAATCATTATAGGAGCAGGTGGCCAAGTCTTTTCTCCTGTACAGCCACTGGTGGGTCTGAATTGCCCACCTTTTGGTTAGCAGCATAGCCCTTAATCATTGTGCCACCCAAGGCTCTTTACAGTTTTTGCCTTTCTGCCTGAAACATTCTCAGAATTTTTACCCCCATTTATATGGCTAACTCCTTCTAATTATCCTTCAAAACCCAACATCTTATTACCTCCTCTAAAAAGACTCCACTCACCCTCTCAACTTAGATTGGGTACCTGTTACGGATTGAATTGTGTCCTCCAAAAATGTGTGTCAACTTAGGCCATGATTCCCAGTATTGTGTGGTTGCCTTCCATTTTGTGATTGCAATTTTATGTTAAAGAGGATTAGGTTGGGATTGTTAACATCCTTACTAAGGTTACATCCCTGGTTCAGTGTAAAGGGAGTTTCTCCAGAGTGTGGCCTGCACTACTACTTATCTTACAAAAGATAAAAGGTAAGGGAAGCAAGCAGAGAGTAGGGACCTCATACCACCAAGAAAGCAGTGCTGGGAGCAGAGTGTGTCCTTTGGACCTGGAGTCATTGCGGGGAGAAGCTCCTAGTGCAGGGGAACGTTGAAAAGAAGGCCAACAGAGAGAGAAAGCCTTCTGCTGGAGCTAATACCCTGAATTTGGACTTTTAGCTTCTCTTTGTTAAAGACATCCACTGGTGGTATTTCTGTTATACCAGCACTAGATGACTAAGACAGTACCCATCTACTAAATCCATGACTCTTATGTCTGTCTGAATGGTGATATTTATTTGACTCCCTTCTTTCAAGGCTGTAAGCTCCTGAAAGTCAGGTACTAGATATTTCGTTTCTGTATTCCTAGGACTAAGCACAGTGCCTTTCACTAAGTGCTCCGTGAACATTTGTAGATTAATTAAGAGCCACAATAATAAATAATCTGATTTTCTCGAATGTCTTTGTAAGTGAGATGTTTTCTTGATAGCTCAAATAATTAAATAGCAGTAAATTAATATTTCTGCTCACAAGTTTGGAATTGCTAATGTGGCCACCTACCAATATCAAAGAGAAAAGTTTGTGAATACCCTCTATGAGGAAAGCTTAAGTACTTGAGATTGTATTTTATATTTTTAAAGAACTTTCTGGTTTTCAAAGTGCTGTCACATGCATTATCTTTTAGGCTCATGACAACTGTGAAGTAAATAACATAGGTATTATTGTCCTCATTTTACAAATGAGAAAACTGAAGCTCAGAAAGAGAAGTGGCATACATAAAATCACTCACACAGAAGTAAGGTAATTTGAAAGCCATTTTAGGACTCTAAAAATATAAACATTTAAGCATTTACTACATGTAGTTGTTATTTCCACCATATCACACTGCTTTTACACTACTTACAATCAAGCTGGAGAAAATTTAGAAAGAAGTAAAATGTATTAATTTACAGAGAAGTGCCAGGAACTTTATGAGAATGTTCTCATTCAATCCTTAAAATACCCCTGTCAGGTAGGAATTATTAATCCATTCTACAGATATGGAAAATGGGGCTCGGAAAGAGTAACTTGCCAAAGGCCACAACATTATTAACTGGTAAAGTCAGATTTTGAACCAAGATCTGCCTGAATCCAAAATTCAAAAGGAGGTGTGCAGCAGGCCTTGAGAAATCTGGGTTGGTGTTGATAGCCAGTGAGTCTAATCTAGCCCATGGGAGGGACCTCACACTAGGAATTTTGGGGAGGAACTTGAAAGTAGCTTTGTCCCAGGAGGAAACAACTGGATTAAAGCAGGACTCCAGTCACTAGCTTATGGTAAAGGAACAGTGTCTAATCTTCACTAAAAAAAAAAAAAAAAGCTTGTTAAGTAAGGACTTAAAGACATTTTTGGCACCAACCAACCCTGGTGGTGTAGTGGTTAAGTGCTACGGCTGCTAACTAAGAGGTCAGTAGTTCTAATCTTCCAGGCACTCCTTGGAAACTCTATGGAGCAGTTCCACCCTGTCCTATAGGTTCGCTATGAGTTGGAATCGACTCGACGGCAGTGGGTTTGGGTTTTTGGAAGCCATCTTAACTTTCAGAGTAGGACTGCCATCACAGCAGGGAGCGGGAGTGGGAAGCAGAAGCTGGGACAGAAGGTAGATCATACAGAGTGGCTACATAGGGAAGAGGAGTGGAAGATGATGCAGCTCATTTTCCTGAAATGGGTTCCTCTTTCTCTGCAGATCTTTTAAGCTTTTTTTTTAATTTTCATTCTTCATGGGTGATGTTATCAATTCTCATTACTTCACCCACAATCACTGTGTTGATGGCTCCCGAATATCTATAGTTCAGACCTGTCTCCTGAGTTCCAGACTCCTGTAACCAGGAGTTAGAGGACAGCTGGACAGCTCCACTTGGGTATCCTGAAAGTTGGTGTTGTTAGCTGCTGTCCAGTTGGCCCCTGACTCACAATAACCCCATGCACAATAGAATGAAATGCTACCTGGTCCTGTGTCATCCCCGTTATTGGTTGCAGATCATTATTGGTTTTGATTCACAGGGTTTTCATTTGCTGATTTTCTGAAGGAGATCACCAGGCTTTTCTTCTTAGTCTATATTAGTTTGGAAGCTCTGCTGAAACCTGTTCAGCAGCATAGCAACAAGCCAGCCACCACTGACTGACAAGTGGTGGGTGCACATGAGGTGCACTGGGTGGGAATCACACCTGGATCTCCACCATGGAAGGGAAGATTCCTACCACTGAGTCCTGCAAATGCCTCATATTAAATGCAGACAAAACTGAATTCAGCATATACCATCTTCCAGAAAATCTACTTATCATGTAATCTCTATTTCAGTACAATGTATCACCATTTGCTCAGTCAAGAAACATGAGCATTATCCTTTACTTATGTGCCGATTTATTAATCTCTCCCCACCCTTATCCAATCGATCCCTGAATCTTATGATTCTGCCACCTTAACAACTCCTGCGACTGTTCCATCTCCACTGCCACTTCTGTAGCTCAGGCTTTTAATACCTCTAGACTAGACATCAGGAAACCTGGTACTGTAATGGTTAAGAGCTCGGCTGCTAACTGAGAGGTTGGTAGTTCAAACCCGCCCAGAGGCACCTTGGGAGAAAGATGTGGCAGCCTGCTTCCATAAAGATCACAGCCTAGAAAACCCAATGGGGCAGTTCTATGCTGTCACATGGGGTTGCTGAGTTGAAATTGACTCAGTGGCACCCAACAACAACAACAGACTCGAAAATTGCTTTCAGTCTTCCTTATCTGCACACCAGGCTCCACACTGAATTCAGAGAGTTATTCCTAATATGCCCATCTTTCCACTTCATTCCTGTGATTAAAAACCTTCCATTTATTCCCTGATGCCCTAGGATGAAGTCTGACTTCTGTAGTGTGGAAACAAGGACTTTCCTAACTTGGCCATGGCCAACCTTTCCAAATGCATAGCTTACTTCCCAACTAAAGAGCTTATCCATACCCTCTATGACTCCACTGAAATATTTTAAAGTGGCTGGAAGTCTTTCTTGACCCTTTCCCTGGACTTGATATGTATTCTTCATGATCTTATTGCAGTCTTGGTCATGTTTATCTCTAACATAGCAAATACCATATTATATTGAAATTGTTTAAATTTTTGACTACTCAGTGAACTGTAAAGTCATTAGAAGATGAATGGTGTGTTTTCACAGTTGCTTCCCTAGTACCCCTCAGGGCAGTTAACACATGAAGGTGATCAACCAATATTAGTAAGTAAATAAAATGAGTCCTCTGGGGATCACGCTAGCCTGAGGGCCATAGGCCAATTTCAGACTCATTGTCTGTAGGGGAATAATAAGCCTGATGAAAGACATGGCCTCATTGGCTCAGGACTTTAGGGAGACTAGATTTGTAGCTTCAAGATGTTCATGCCAACAGCTAGCCAAAGCTGGGGCAGGCAGGTACAGCTGATTTTAGATCAAGAAATGATATCCCTGGCCTAACTGTAGACTTTCATTCTCTCGTGCTTAACCCAAGAAAAACTGAAAACAGTGACTTGTCCCCTTCCTTCAGTCCCTAGCCTATGCTGAATCTTATGGAATTGCTTGGAAATACCTTCTCTTATCTGTCTCATTCTTCATAAGCCCCACTGTAATGATTTCATGTGCTCAAATGAAGGAAGAGATGGTACTATCAGATAAAATAAAATGAGTTTATAGATCGTACAGTATTTATTTTATTTGGATAGCTTTCATATTTCTTCAGTTTAATTCCCAACTACTGAATGAGTAAATTCACTTAAAAATAACAGATCTATAATTCTAGTTCATTAGTGGGCCACACATCCAAAAGCTTGCTTTAGTAAGTATAAAAGCATCATAGAGAAAATCCCCCCATTGGCACTGGGTAGAGTTTGTGTTTCCTTTTTTGCCACATAATCCCTTGGGTGTTCCTTTGATCAGCAGTGTAAATCCTAATTAAAGTTTCATCTGATAATTTGATTTCATGATGAAGATCTATTCTCAGTTAGAAGCTTTGCCTCCTTAAATTTCTGAGGTTAATGAAAATCACTAATCCTATGGATAAACAGGCAATGGGAAAGTCAAATCATAAACATTCATGTTTTCAGAAATACTGTGATTTAAGGGTTTTTGAAGGCTCTTACAACGAAGAAAGGTTGAGATGCAAATTTCATTGAGAGGGAAGAGAAAGCTTCCTAAGTGGGAAAGGAAATTATGGAAATGGCATTACTGTATTAAAAGTAAAGTGCCAGAAGTCTTGCAGGTGTTGAGAGAATTTCCCTGCTAAGTGACAGGAGAGGACAAGAAGGTGAAGTTGAACTGTGCAATAGATTCCGAGAATGAAATCTAGAATCTTGCCCACATCCACTTGTCATGCAGTTCCTCAGTTTCTGGGTAGGCCCCTTAACTCTGTTTCAAATCAATGCCAAGTTCATCAAGAAAAAGTCACATTCTTTCATCAAGAAATCAGCAATGAACAAATGTGAAAAGTAAGTCAAAGGATTTTTTTTTTTTTTCAGAATCCTATTAGTTTTGGGAAAATTCCAAAAGACTCTATGACGTTCCCCAAATGGGCAGCGCTAATAGAGTTCAACATATTAACATTCAGCAGGATGAATTCATATTTATTTTATGAAACTTAGTTATACGCCAGGAAAAAAAAAAAAAAAGAACTAAGAGGGATATAGAAGAGATAATACCAATGTATTAATAGGAAAAAGAGAACAGTTTCATAGGTAGTTGAGAACAGCAAGAAAGAGAATAAAAGACATATTTTTGATATGCCTATGACCTGGTGGTGCAGTGGTTGAGAGATACGGCGAGCTATGGCTGCTCTCCAAAAGGCCGGCGGTTCGAATCCACCAGGTGCTCCTTGGAAATTCTGTGCGACAGCTCTGCTCTATCCTATAATAGGGTCGCTATGAGTCAGACTTGACGGCTATTTTTTTTTTTTTTAATGACAAGTTATTTTGAATACTGCTATGAAACATCGGAAACCACCTAATGAATTTAAGAATAATCTGTTCTATGCATTTTCATTTCATTAGAACATTAAAAAACATCTTTATTTTATGATTACAACAAACTGTGAGGAAAAACACACAGAGCATGTATGTATACACAAACATGTCCTCAAAGGTCAAAATTAAACTAAGTCTGCATTTGTGATACTTTACATTGGGAGGTTGCTCATTCTAATTCTTCTACTCTTCTTATCAGAATGCACAGAAATAGTTCCAGCTGATTTATAGAAACTTTTTTTTTTTTTTACTAGAGGAGCCAGGAAAAAGGTATGGAGTACAATTTCCATTTAGAACTATGGAAAGATCAGTAATGACGGCAAAGTTGCTGTCTACTACAGACCCTCAGGTACAATTTGTGAAAGAAGTAGGGGCTTGAGACTATTTCCAAGTCAATGAAAATGACCCATCACTGAAAAATCTAATCCTCATGGAGTCTCTCGTCAAAATGTACAGCTGAGAATCTCACTGCTTTCTTATTTAAAAACAGTGGCTATTTCCGAGCAAGGTGAAAGAAAAAGAATATGGGAAACAAAATGGCATTACCAATTAATGAAAAGGGATCAATTCTCTACTGCTGTCATTCCATAGGCTGAAGAAAGAGCTACAACTATGACCAAAACCCTGAAAACAAGGTGTGTGTGTGCGTGTGTGTGTGTTTTGGGCTAGAAGGACATATACAAATATACATTTTTGAGCCAAGCACTTAGAGTGCTATCTTTTGAGAAAAGAAAGCCACAATAATTTTGATTCAACCTAATACATCCAGAAGTTTAACTTACCCACTTTTAAAAAGTGGGCTTATTTGCTCTTCTTTTGCTATCAGACACAACCCAGAGTCCATCTAAGCCTAAATGACTTAAATCATGTACAGTGGCCTCTAAATAGAGTACATCTAAATGCAAAGTGGTTATAGGAATAGAACAATTGGGTTGTATAATAGACTTCTTCATTTCAATCTAGAAGTAAACAACTCCTGCATAAATAACTTCCTTGAGAGAGCCATCTCTCCCCTCCCCAATAAAAACAGCTTAAATTTTAGATGCAAGGATATTTGCAGATTGAAGACTCTTTATAAAATCCAAATTGCCAATAAAATCCCCTGTATATGAGTATCAGAGTGAAGGGAAATAATAAATGTTCACTGAGATTTTTCAATGGACAAGGGCACTAGGGTAGGATAAGAAATGCTGTGGAGTGTCAATGACATCAGTCCTCTAATGATACAAATGTTCTAAGGCAAACCCTATTCCCAGTTACTGTAATAACCATAAAAATAAAAGAAAAAAAAGTACTCATATATAGCAAATAACACACTTATCATAAGAGACAGAAGCACAGATACACATATATGTATTAACTACGTATCTGAGAGGCAGTGTTGTATAGTGGTTAAGGGCTCAGACCTGAGTCAAGCTGCCTGTGTTTTAATCCCAGCTCCATTGCTTCCTAGCTATGTGACCTTGGACAAGTTATTTAACCTTTGAGCATCTCAGTTTCCTCATATGGGCCTAACACAGGAATGTTACGATGCAGAAATGAGTTAATTCATGTGAGGTGCATAACTCAGTGCCTGGCATATGTAGTTGCTCTATGATTGTCTTCCAATATTATAATTATTATTAAAGAAAACCCAACAAATAACATGTGCATATACATAGATTACACACATACCAAATACAAGAAAGAGTTTATAAAAATATAGATATCAAAGCAGAGAAAGCTAAGTAAACAAATATGAATACTACTAACAGTTAAACATGGTGGACTGAGCTCTTGCCTTTATCTCTATTAAAATGAGTGTAAATTATTATTATTTTAATTATGAATCCACAAAGACAAAGAGAACTGGGAGAATTTAAGAATGTCTCTGTAGTGGTGGAAACCAACAAGAGCAAGCCAACATGTGCTGTGGAACCCCAGGAAAATTCCAAAATTGGGAGCACAATAGACCTAGGAAGGAAGGAGAGCTAGCAGAAAGTATGTATAAGAAGAATTTGGAGTTCCAGTTCTCCTCTCCAACTTCTGCAAACAGCACCTAGCCCTTCCCCAAGCCTCACCCCAGGACACACACATACACTCACACACAAAAGCAAAAGAGAAGAGGTTTATGCTGGAAAAATGGAATCAGAGAAGCTCCGAATTTGGCAACACTAAGCACACTGTTGGTTGGGTGAAATGCAAACTGAAAACAGGAATCAAATCTGTCTATATATTGACTCCTGAGCTGCCTAGCCCCTTTTATTCAACTTCACCCTTAGCACCCAGAGTCCTGCCCCACACAGTCCTCCCCATAAGTAGGAGGCTGTAGAATTCCTCATTGAAAAAATGGAACTGAAGATATTATTATATAGAAGTCCTCCAGTGACATGGGCAGGTCCAGTTGGTGGAAAGCCTAATGAACACACATACAGCTTCTGGTCAGCTTTTTAGTGGCTCATTTTAAAATATAAACGGACATCCAGGCTTCATCAGATACTGGGAGAAAGCCTCTACAATGCATGAGCTGCAAGAAAGCAAATAGATAACCATAATACAAAAACTTAAATGAGATAGAGCCAATGCTAAGAGTTGAAAAAACTTCAGAGAAAGTACAATGGATAATCTAAGAAATAAGAAGAAAAGATATTTCATTATGAAACAATAACTGCAGAATTTGAGAACATCGAAGACAGAGTGAAGCAAAAAAATCAAACAGAAAAGTAGGCAATTATGGAGTTGGAATCTGGGGACTAGTTTAAATTTATTCAACGGGTACTTTCTTCTGGGATACCACAATTTCCATCTTTTACACAAGAAAGTGTACAACCTTTCCCGCATCCTCACCTTATGGAGAGAGCCAAAGAAGGGAAGATGCAGAAGCCTTAATTAAGAGGTCTGACCTGAAATTTCTGGAGAGTTAAAAACACCCTTAAATGTATCTCCAAAGAAAGGGCTTACGCCCCAAAGCAGAGGTAGAAACACTTTTTTAAATGATGAGAATATTACTAGAACTTTGTTATTTGTGAATGACTAAAACCCACTCTTTAAGCAAAGAGGCAACTGTATTGGTGATTAAACAAGGAGACAGCTCATAGTACTAACATGGCAGCTCCCATTACTCCACATGCATAACAGTTTCTGGAAAATAGGTGACAGGCAGATGCTATTAGGTGTTTATTTCAATGATAAACAGGAAGGTATAGTTTTCTGCTTAAAATGAAACTATCAAAGTGAAAGCCTTCAAACAGTGTATAAGTGATTTAGGAGTCATTTAAAAATAACTAGAACTGCTGTACTTGTCATTAATTAATTGCTTTATGTCTGTTGGGGGACAAAGCTTTCATCAAAATTATATTTTTTAATATAAACTTAAATATGGAAATTCAACCACTCCCTTTATGAAGAATAAAGTTGCATAGTGGAAAGAATATGGCCTTTGGAGTAAAAAAGAACAGGTGTTCAAATTCTGGATCTTTACCTTATCAGTTGTATGGACTGATACAATTGTAGTAAAAACAGATGCAATAAATTAGACAATATATGTAGAGTATTTATTACAGATCTTGACATAGAGTAAGAATTCAACAAATGTTAGGCAGTATTACTGTTAAAGTGAGACTGCTACTCAGATCTAGCAAAATTTTCTGGGGTCTTCTGATTAAAAACAAACAAACAAAAACATACAAACCCATTGTCATCAAATAGATTCCGACTCATAGTGACCCTATAGGACAGAGTAGAACTGCCCAATAGAGTTTCCAAGGAGCGCCTGGTGGATTAGAACTGCCAACCTTTGGGTTAGCAGTTGTAGCTCTTAACTGCTACACCACCAGGGTTTCTGGGTCTTCTGACAGGATGCACTAAAAAGAACCCAGTATCACCTCTGTGATATTTCTGCAAAGAGTGCATAACCTGAATCTAATCACAAGGAAACATCAAATACAAATGGGGGGGGGCATTTTACAAAGTAAATGACCTGTAATTTTTAAAATTATTCATGTCATTAAAGAAGAAATGAGGAATTGTTTCAGATTGAAGGAGCCTAAAGAGATACGACAATGAATGGAGCATATGATCTGGGATTTTCTTTTGCTGTAAAGGACATTATTGTGACAACTGGGAAAATCTGAAAAAAAAAAAAAAGATCTGTAAATTAGTAATAGTATTGTACCAGTGTTAATTTTCTGATTTTGACCATTTTTTGGTAATTATATATAAGAATGTGGCTCTGTTTAAGAAATACACACTGAATATTTAGGGTAACGGGACATCATGTCTACAATATACTCTGAAAAGCTTCAGAAAAACATTGTATGTATATGTAAAAAGAGATAAAGAAAAAATATAGAGCAAGTGTAAAATATTAACATTTGAGAAGTGTGGATAAAGGATATAAAAGAATTCTATTTCTTGTGTTGTGTAGAATAATGGCCCTCAAAAATGTCATATCCTAATAAATGGAACCTATAAGGGTTTTATAAATACATTACCTTACATGCCAAAAGAATCTTTGCAGATATGATTAAATCAAAGATCTTGAGATGGAGAGATTATCTGGGTGGGCCCAATGTATCCAAAGGGTCCCTAGAAAAGACAGAGGCAGGAAAGTCAGTGTCAGAGGAAGAATTTTTTTTTTTTAATAGTGTCTCTATGAGTCGGAGTCAACTCATTGGCAACAGATTTTCTTTTTTGGAGGGGGGTGGTTTATCTACTGGTTAAGGAGCCCTGGTGGCTCAGTGGTTAAGTGCTGGGCTACTAAACAAAAGGTCAGTAGTTCAAAACCATCAACTGCTCAGCAGGGGACTTGGAAACCCTATGTGGCAGTTCTACCCTGTCCTATAGGGTCACAGTGAGTTGATTCAATGCCAGTGGGTTTGGTTTTTTGGTATCTGCTGGCTGTAGAAGCTGGAAAAGTCAAGGGAACATATTCTCCTCAAAAGCCTACAGAAGGAACTCAGGTCTATTGCTGACACCTCAGTTTTAGCCCAGTGATATCCATTTCGGACTTCTAACTTCCAAAACTGTAAGATAAGTTTGCATTGTTTTAAGCCACTAAATCTGTGGTGATTTTGTTACAGCAGAAATAGGAAACTAATACACTATTCTTGTAACTTTTCTAAAAGCCTGAGATTATTTCAAAATAGGAAGGTTTTCAAAAAGCTTTTTTTTGGGGGGAGGGAATTTAAAAGAAAAATCTCTTTTAATTTAAATATCGAGAGGGGGTGTTTTAGGTAAAATCATATTAAGCTGTAAAAACAAAAATTGATTCTGTGAGGATCTCAGTAGTCCACTCAACAAAATTCTACGTTAATGTTTGTCACTGAGAATGTTCATTAATGTATTTAACTTATAAAAGCCAGCATACTAAAGTTTATGTACAATGAATATCGGCCTTTTAGTTAGCAGAGTAGAGGTGTTTATAGCTGTCTCTTTACATATTTTCTATTTCTTTCATAAGAGAAACCAAATGGAATGAAGTTTCTTTTTGTTATTACCCAATTTCTCATTCTTCTTCCAACCAAACATCACAGTTATTTTCAGGTCATCATTCAAGGCTGTCTTCTTCAGCACCAATTAAAACAAAAGGTCATCTTTTACCTTATGTCTTCAATCAAATAGGGGAAATAAGGTAGTCAAGAAACTACACAGACACACAGATGAAAGTAAAGCATAAATGGATACAAGGGCGAAACAATCGTTCCAATGTGTTAAAACTATGTAATGACTCAGTGATTAAGAGTGAATTTTTGGTTCTAACTGGTCAGTGCTTCCTTAAAATGTTAACTTTGATCTGTGACTGGAAATGAGGGTTTCAGACTGGTTTCGTCAGGTTCGAACGCCTGTTGAGAATCTGTATTTCTGATAAGTTCCCTGCTGAGAAGTTGCATTTCCAGCCCAGATATACTGAATCAGAATCTACATTTTACATTTTAACAAGATTTCCAGGTAATTGGTATGTATGACTTCCCGGGAACTTGTTAGATATGCAAATTATCAGCAGGGGTTCAAACCAGAATAATCTGGTTGGAAGTCCTGCTTGAAATAGATGGAGAATGTGGTTTATCATTTACTAAACTAGTAAATTAGTGAAATTTATGTAAGTTTGGAAAAAGTCAGAGAGGTGGCTGAAAGAAGTAAGTTTAGGAGAAGCCAAGGTTAGCTGATTTTAGGGGTTTATAGGCATATATCAAAAGATGAAAGCAAATATGAGGTGGGATTAATGCCAAAAGAGATCTAGAAGTTAGAGTTGATTTAGACGTCAATGGAAATTTAAATCCTGGAGGTTATTTCAATTTCTGAAATCACACTGAAGTGAGGACTATGCACCATGCTATTTCATTTGTAGTAAAGTCTAAATGGTTTATTTGTGATAGCAATTTTGCCATTACTTCCCAGAACAACAACAAAAAAAACCAAACCCATTGCTGTCGAGTCGATTCCAACTCATAGCGACCCTATAGGACAGAGTAGAACTGCCCAATAGAGTTTCCAAGGAGCGCCTGGTGGATTTGAACTGCTAACCTCTTGGTTAGCAGCCGTAGTACTTAACCACTACTCCACCAGGGTTTCCATTCCTTCTCAGAGCACAGCTAATTACCTATTAATTACAGGAAACTGAAATAAAAGTACTTACCAAATTGGATTTGTGCTGAGTAGTAGGCAAGAGAAACAGGTTACAACTTCTTCCTTAACGTGTGTTTAAACCCTGTCACGCTACAACGTGGGTGACTCTCAACAGTGTCACAGACCTCTGAGAATAACCTTGCCCTAAAAAAGCAAACGTGAGGTAGAACATTTCAGCTTTCTATGGGGATATGTGAGCCTTTGTTGGTTTAGGCTAGACCCTTGATATTATTTAAAATGGTTTATTGTACATAATTAGATTCTAATTTCTAGAGAGAGAGACATTTATTTTCAGCACTGAATTGATAATTCGAGTGAGGGTAGTTTTAAATCCAGCATGAGTGTTATTCATGCTGTATACTAACATACTTTAGAGGTAATTGTTTCTACTGCTTTTTAGGACACGGCTTGATGAATAAAATAAATTTGGAAAAGGAGAGACACAAAATGCAGAAATATAGACCATTAAAAAGCTTATAAACCCACAACAAATACTTTAATTACATTGGATGAATGTAAATCATGAATACAGAGCGGTTGGGTGCTATGAAAATGTAAATGCAAACCAAACCGTGGAAGCAGAATAAAGCTGGAAGCAGTATAAATCAAAATACCCACTGGGGAAAGGACAGGGGCACCATCAGGCATTTTTATATAACCACAGACTGGACATTCCAGCACATACATGAATGCACACATATAAGATAAAAGCAAGATTTTGGACTAGGCAAAATGGCTCTGTGGATTCTTATTTCCATAATGAGCTTACTGGAAATGTGTGCCTGATTTAATTTTTATGAAGCCACTAAGCCACCCTAGCTATTTCAATGATTTGGCTGGACCTGAAATACAAAAATTGAGTTTTCCTGGTGGTGCTTTGAACAGTGTGTGAAGTGAACAACGAAAGAAAGTGAATGGGTTTCAGAATATTTGTCATCTCGTTAGCCCTACGGTAAATGTTAGGCACAAAGGTAATCTATATAAATACGAAGTTTACCGAAATTCCTGTCAATCTTTCTGATGTCGTTTTAACCTTCCAGTTTCCAGTTATTCAAAATCTAAATAAGATCTTTGCTATGAGACCCTCCCCAGAATCATGCCTCTCCTCAGCTTTTTAACTCAAACCTCACCTCTCCACCAGCAGCGCAAAAATCCATTTCCTCTGTTTTACTGTTGTAACCAAACCAGACCTGTTCTTCTACCAGTTGTTCAGCCTCGGCTGAAATATATAATGAGGGAGAACAAAAACACAGCAAAACCTGTTAGGTTTCTGCCTTACAACATTTAGCGCAACAAAAATCTTTCTCTACATTTCTGCAGATACTTACCCTGTCTAGTGATTCGCAAAGCTAGCTGTATATTGGAATCACCTGGGAAATTTTAAAACTACACATGCCTGAACCCCGCCCACTAGAGATTCTATTATTAATTGGTATGGATTAGGGCGCAGAAATTGAATATATTAAAAAACAAAACAAAACAAACTCCCCACGCGATTCTAACGTGAACCAGAGTTGAGAAAGCTCTTCTAGGTCTCGTGACTTGTAGCCATGTCCATGCTTTTAAAAAGTGCCACTTTGTGGAGTATTCCAAGGAAGGGAAATTTTGTCTTCATTCTGGCTTTCCTAAGAGATTTTCTCCTGTTGCAAAAAAGAAATCTCTCTCTGTCCAGGAGCCAATTCTTGATCTTTGCTTTGACTCCTGCTCCTAAAATGGCTGCCTTTTTTTCCTCCACCGCTAAGCTCATCTGCGTAGCCGAGTACCTAGAGGCCGACATGTAGATGCTCTTGATATCTAGCTATCCGAAGTCATGCCTTCTAAATCCATTTCAGTACCTGCAGATGTCCACAGCGCCTACTACCACAATGGTTCTAGGAGCCCTGCTTTACATAATCACTTGATCATAAATGCTAGTAAGTATGTTATGATTTGAGGATGACTTTTATCCCTCCTCCCTTCCAGAGTCCTGACCGTTAGGGTGTCAAAGATTTCATTAATAGCCAGGAAAATGTCTAATAACTCCCTGAATGTTATGTTTGTAATAAATTTTGTGGCAGCATGAAGGTTGGTCCTAAGACGTCTTAGTTATCTAGTGCTGCTATAACAGAAATACTGCGAGAGGATGGCTTTAACAAAGAGAAATTCTTTCACAGTCTAGGGAGCTAGAAGTCCAAATTCAGGGTGCCAGCTCCGGGGGAAGGCTTTCTGTCTCTGTCAGCTCCGGGGCAAGACCCTTGTCACCAATCTTCACCTGATCTAGGATCTTCTCAGTGCAGAGATTCCAGCTCTAAAGGACACCCTCACTCCCAGCTCTTGTTTCTTGGTGGTATGAGGTCCCCCCTGCCTCTCTCTGCTCGATTCTGTCTTTTATATCTCAAAAGAAATTGACTCCAAGATACAACCTAATCTTGTAAATTGAGTCCTGCCTCATTTACACAACTGCCTCTAACCCTGCTTCATTAACATCATAGAGATAGGATTTTACAACACATAGGAAAATCACATCAGATGAGAAAATTGTGGACAATCACACAATACTGGGAATCACGGCCTAGACAAGTTGGCACACATTTTTTGGGGACACAATTCAATCCATAATGTAAGGCTATTGTGAGATCTTGTGGCTTACGTTTATTGTTTCAAGTTACAGTGTCCATTTAAGATTAGAATATGCAAGTCCGTGGGCCAAAGCATAGCCCTGGGTGCTGTCTGTATGGGCAAACTCAGGAGGACAGGAAGTGGATGTATGTACCTGGACACAGGAAATGAAAGAGCCAAAGGAGTTCTCACACTGACTTTTAATGCAGGGACCATACACACTGGTGTAATGTGCTTCAGAGAATACCCTGGACTTTGAAGAGACAGACTAGTCTCTCCTTCTATGGGAAGGAGTCTGTAAAGGATAAATGTGTTAGCAGAAGTTCTCTTCTTTGTGGGCTAAAATAGGAAAATAGAAGAAAGAGGAACCTTCTGACTTATTATTAGGGAAACCCAGGTCATGCATTTTGAAATGTGACAAAGCATTTGGGACACTTGAATATGTAATACACCCACTCCTCATTTATCAACATGGTTAGGTTGCAAAGACCAGGTCATTATGCAAAAACTGGCATTATGTGAAACAGGAGGTTGACCACATTAGATCACAAAATAGGAGATAACTACATCATTACATAACTGCACAATTACGTCATTATGTAACTGTCCAATTACATCATTGCATAACTGCCAATTACATCATTACATAACTGCCCAATTATATCATTACATAACTGCAAAATTACATCATTACATAGCTGCAAAATTACATCATTATATAACTGCAAACATCACATCATTACATAACCACCAAACCACTAAGAATTATGTTCCAGTCAAGTTCTTAACCATCACAGCCAGTGCTATTCTTGCCTTGCACATTGGCTTTCAATATGCCAGATGCACATTGTTAATGGACAGAATAATTAGACAGTAGATTTTTTTACTACTGTAAACACGAAATGTTGGATAATGAGACAGTTGATAAGTGAGGAGTAGGTGTATATATTTCCATCAAAGAACACAGATAACTGATAAAGCAGGGAAAATAATACCTTGAGCTCAAGATTTTTTTTTTTCTTTTGTGATATGAGATTTATCATAGTCTTGAAAGAGACCTTTTATAGTCACTGTTCAGGTTATTTTCAATCTGCTCCACTGAACTCTAGGGATTCCAAGAAACTGATTCAGGGGTTTCAGAGGGAACATGAGCAGGGGAGGAGCTGATGAAATTCTAGACTCCTAACCCTTTATTTTAATGCAAGGTTTTCAAAGTTTACCTTTATTAAGATCTATTCAAAACAGTGAGGTGCCTTTTAAAAGGGCTTTGGAAGACCTTCATTGAAGAGTGACAAGCTTAACTACCAAGAACATTAAAGAATGAATCACTATTCGAGGAGCTGTAGAAGACCTTGAGGGACTCATACAGGCTTTGTAGTGCATGACAAACATTGTTCAATATTTAGAAGGAAGTAATTCTGCTTCAGTAAGGAAAGTGCTGCTTGTCAACTTAATTCAGGGAACAATAAAGAGACAAGAGAGAATGCCTCCTGATTTGCCAACTCCCCATTATTTTCTGATTCAGAGATCGAGGGGGATTTTACCCAGATTAAATCATAGAAGGGTTTGATTTATAGCTCTGTTAATTCAAAGACGTCTTAGAAAATGAAGCTCTATCCATTTAGAAGCACTATCTTCCTTTGGTTTATAGGAACCACATCATTTTGGTTTTTATCCCTCTTTGCAGCATTGTGGTGAGCTACGAAGTTTCTAGGTGGTGCTTTTGAGGCATCACCTACACCAGAAGTCAAACTTTTTCTGTAAAATGTGAGATAATAAATATTTCTGACTTTGCAGGCCATATGGTCTTTATAGCAACTCAACTCTACAACTGCAGAGTGAAAGCAGCCATAGACAGTATGTAGAAGAATGAGCCTGTCTGGATTTGGCCCATGGCCTGTAGTTTGCTGACCCTTGATGTACGCAGAGGGCTGTTTTATCCAAGAAAATTTTCCATTTTATGCTGGAACAATTACACACCTGGCACCAATATAAAGAGACACGTATCATAAGACATTTCTGATTTGTTTTCCACTAGCAACCATAGACATGCCAGGTATATGCTGGTTAAAGTGTACCTTGGACAAGGATTTATCTTTAGTAAATGCCACCAGAAAATCTGATTAGCATATTTGCAAAGATATTGACCAGATCATTTCATTCTTCTCCCTTCTCTCCCCATCTTCCTTCACTTCGTCTTCTTCCTTAATTTTCTACCTCCCCAGGTTGTCCCTATTTTAGAAAGGATAGATTACAAATCAGTGAAGGACAGAGGTTTGTATTTATTTTTCTTTGCTGATGTGTAGTGGCTAAAATCTTGAAGGCAGGAAAGGCAAATTCATACCTGTAATATGTGTCAATTCCATTCAAGATGTATTGCTGTCTCTTTCAGAAGGGGTGTAATATAATCAGCTTTCCAACAAAAAGTTGGTTGGTCACCTTGAGGGGTGGTGCCGTATCAGAAGATCAGTGTCAAATTCTGTTGTTGCAGGTTAAACTTCCAATAGTCACAGAAGCTAACCCACCCTTGGTGAGTGGTGGCCCATGCTGCTGAGACCATGGCAAGTTCATTAATGAAACTAGTAAGTTAGCACTGGAGTGGCTGCTGGCAGAAACTGACTACGTCAACTGGCCGAGCTATTTTTATGTCTACTTGGGCTAGTGCCTCTTCCATGGTGGTGTTAAATCCTATATCACAGAAAAGTGCCCCATTATTGATAAACTCTCTCTTATGCAATGTTATGTTCTGTCCTTGTTGAACTTGCAACCTCAGAATTCATTCCCATCATATTTATCCTGTCCAGAGTGTTGCTTAGGCCCTGTAACTTCTTCAGAATATAGTCCTTTCCTTCCTTAGCAGACCCAGTGATACTCTGTCTAGGTATTGGTGTAACTTTAGTCACTGGACTGGTAGCAAGGATAAAGCATGGAGATAATCCTGAGGATGACATGTATGTTGTCATTAAAAACAAAGGGCTCTGCCTTGTTTTCAAGGAAGTGAGGGAGAATGGAAGCATTTTAGTGGGGAGAAGGGGCTGGTTCTGCAGCCCCAGAGGGTTCAGGGGAATCTGAGAATTCAAGTTACTTGAGTGCATTGAGTAGATGTTCCTATCCCAAGTATCAGTGCCCCACTGCTTTCCAACCAGTGCCTTGGCTTTGGCAAAGCAAACTTGACAGGACTGGAAAGTCAACCTACTCTGGAGCTTCACTACCTTTATAATTGGTCCTAGCCTGACCCATAGATTGCGTGCCCTTCAAAGGAGTTTGGAGTCTCTTTATCGGCTGCAAAGGATGTCCTCTGATTTTAACACTTTGTCTTACATTGGTAATTAATTTCCTCTGGGCTCTCTTTGTTTCCTTCAATTCATAAATGGCATTCAGCAACACCATTCAAGCTCCGTTGTCTTATGATTGCTTATCCTGAATCACTTAAGCATTTAAGATATTGCACCTACTAGTGCATTCTCTTCCAGAAGTGTGCAATTTGAGTTCATCACTGGTGAAAGTTTTAACAACTGAATCAGCACGGCATACCAGAAAGTATCAGATCTGACCTACCTTCAGTGTTTGAGTGCTCATTGCCAGCTGACTAGCAGGTGATCCAGTTATAAAATTCTTATTTTTTTAGATCACTCTTGGCATCAACTATTTTTACTCAGGTTCCCCAGAAACTCCCCACAAACTCTGAGATGGAGAATTGCATGCAGGAAGGAGGGCTTCGAACCAGTTGGTTCATTCAAGTTCAGAACACCTACTATGAATTTGCATTTCTAACAAGTTCCTTGCTGAGAATTTACATTTTTACTCCCAGATATTCTGAATCAGAATCTATAGTTTAACAAGATTCCCAGGTGATTCTCAAGTATAATTTCCTGGGAACGTGTTAGAAATGCAAATTGTCAGCAGGGAAGTTGTTAGAAATGCAAACTTTCAACTGGGGTGCAGAAACCTGAAGGAACCAGTTCCAAGCCCTAGTTAAAAGCCAGGACTTACTGATTTTGTGCACTTGGGCAAGTTATTTCCCTCCCAGGAAGTTTATTGAGGAGTGCTTTGGACAACTACACCTTGTGAGGGAGTAAAGAAATTAGGTTTGAGGAAAGGGAGACATTAAACTGCAATGCAGTTGTAACAAAGCCTCAGCAGATCCCATGGGGAGCCCTGATCCTGGGATGACTATTCATAGTTTTCCCAGATTGTGCCATGAGGGCTAGGCTTTTGCACTTCTGAATCAATGAGTAGCTGTTGGATGTGGGTTGCCCCTGGTGAGAGGATGCGACTTTAGGTAAGGCAGTTACATTTAAGGGAAATTACTGGGTTTTGGGTATCCAGCTGTTGAGGTATCAACAAGTAAAATCCCAGCAGTTGGGAGAATGAGTTCCTTGAACCTGAATGCAGATCTGAGCTGTAAACCTAAGTATCCAATACAGGTAGTAATAATGGAAATGAATAGGATGGGGGAATCTGAGTGTTATTTAGGAAGTAGAAACACTAGCATTCAGGAATTGGAGAGAAGGAAGCATATGGCATGGTGTTAGGTTTCTAACTTGGATGATCAGTAGAAGGGTGATACCATTCATGAAAAAGCAAATATAGCAGGGTTAGTGGACTTGGGAGAAAGATAATGTTACATTTTAGACATATAAGGTTGACTCACCTCATCTATGGAATATTTAATGGAGATATCTAGAAGATATTTGGACATAGGGACCAGGCAATGTTGAAGGCTTGTAACTGAGCAATTCTCACTATCATTATATAGAATAGTTTGCAAAGGATATAGATTAAAATATATATGAGTGTGAAAATAAACAAAAAACACCCAAATGAGAATGAATAAAGGCAATTTATTCAGAGCCTGCTAGAAGCAGGGAGTCAGCTAGGACCACTTACTTTTGAAAGAGATGCAAATGTAGGCAGAGGAGGGGGAAAACTTTACATACGCCCTGATTTGAGGCTGTTGGCATGGGGAAGCTGTAGGTGGACTAACTAGTAGCAGTCACCCTATGTGATAGATTGTTGTTGTTAGATGCTGCTGAGTCGATTTTGACTATAGCAGCCCCATGTGACAGAGTAGAAATGCCCCATAGGGTTTTCTAGGCTGTAGTCTCTACAGGAGCAAATTGCCAGGCTTTTCTCTTGCGGAGCCACTGGCTGGGTTTGAACTGCAAACCTTTCAGTTATCAGCTGAGTGCTTAACATTTGAGCCATCAGGGCTCTTTATGTGATTGCTGGTGGAGTAAATTTGGCTTTCTCCATTTAATTAGAAGTTGGAAGTTGGGGAAAAAATTAGGGAAGCTGTGAGTTATTGATCAAGTCCTGGCTGTTTAGAGCTGATTGTTACAGTGGTTATTGTTTGACTTACTGGATTGGTTATGTCAGGTTGTGGATTTTTGAATACTCTCTGGCCACTGTCCATTTGTATACTCAGCCTGTCATATGGGGAAGAAATAAAGGCCAAGTATGGAGTTTCACACATTTAAAAGAGATGAAAAAAGAAAAGACAATGAGACTGCCCTACCGAAGATCACTGACAGTGTCGTATTAACAGGTCTAATGAATATTTTAAGGTTTTTATCCTACCTTTATTTCTTAGCTGGCAAAACTTACTTCACACATTTGTCACTTCTGAATGCATCTAGGGCTCTGTATAAAAGAGAGGCAGGAGCTACATACCAAAGTTTAAGGCCAACAGGTTCATGTCATAAAAAACCCAGTGCCCTTGAGTCAATTCCAACTCATAGCTACAAATTTGTTCCTTCTCTTTTTCCTTCTCTCCCTTTCATGAGCAATGCTTTCCTAAAGGCCTTAGGCGGGGCAAAGCATGTTAGGCCCCATTGCCTAGGCAGAGAGAAGTTGTGGTGGACCAGACTGAGGTCTTGGCATCTGATAAAGGTGAGGAGGTTTGCATAGGAGGGCTACAAAGTGTCGGTGTCAGAGCCCACGCAGGGTGACACAAGGGCGATATGAGGTGGGAGGGTCAGAACCCAAGTCAGGTGAAGGGATGGTCTGGCATGGGATATTGGAGACCAAGCAAACTAAAGAGGGCACCCTCTGCATCGAAAATCATGTTATAAATTATCAAATGTACAACAATGTGTGCATATGTACATGTATTAATCATGTTTGACTTTCATGTCACATTTGAACATTTGATACACTGGATAAAATGAAAACAAGCCTGTTGCTGTCCAGTTGATTTCAACTCATAGAGACCCTATAGCACAGAGTAGAACTGCCCCATAGGGTTTCCAAAGAGCAGCCAGTGGATTTGAACTGCCGATCTTTTGGTTAGCAGCCTGAGCTCTTAACATCTGTCCCTCCAGAGGTCCACTGTATCTACCTGATACAATTGTGATTTTTGAGACATTTTCTTCCGATGGCTTCTGGGGCAACTTTCTCTTCTGATTCCTCTACTTCCTTCACATCCTCTGCAGATTTTCCCTCCATCGCTCTTTAAACGATGGTTTCATTCTCACCCTTCTAGTCTTCTAATTCTACATACCTTCCCTCTCATTCTACATATGGGTTTTATCAACTACCACCTATACACCAAAGAATTGCAAGTCAATGCCAGTGACCAATTAAAAGTTCCTTACAGATTGGAACCATCTCCCAAGCCCATTGCCGTTCAGTTGATTCTAACTCGTAGCAACCCTAGAGTATAACTGCCCCATAGGATTTCCAAGGCTGTAATCTTTATGGGAGCAGACTGCCACATTTTTCTCCCAGGAAGCAGCTGGTGGTTTTGAATGGCCAACCTTTGGGTTAGCAGCTGAGTGTTTACCACTGTGCTGCCAGGGCTCCAAAGGGGGCATCATTAAACAAATATAAACAAACCTTTGGGTTAGCAGCTGAGTGTTTACCACTGTGCTGCCAGGGCTCCAAAGGGGGCATCATTAAACAAATACAAACAAATATAAAATCAGACCTTTCTTGATTTTCAGACCTACATATCCCCCAAAACTACTGCAAGCATCTTTTTGATAGGATACTTCCCAGCTTCTCAAACTCAACATTATCACCCCCAAACTGCTACTTCTTTATTTTTGTCCTTTTATTCTGTTAAACCAAAAAAAAAAAAACCAAACCCACTGCTGTTGAGTAGATTCCGACTCATAGTGACCCTACAGGACAGAGTAGAACTGTCCCACAGAGTTTCCAAGGAGCGCCTGGTGGATTCGAACCGCCGACCTCTTGGGTAACAGCCGTAACCCTTAACCTCTATGCCACCAGGGTTTCCTTTATTCTGTTAGATGGTACCAATCTCTAGTCAATCCCAAGAGCCAGAAGTCATAAGAATTATAACTATGCCCTTTCTCTTCCTCTCACACTTACCAAGTGCCGTTGATCCCACATCCTGCAACTCTCTTGAACCTATTTTCTTTTTCCCATCCCTATTTCTGCTACACTTCAATGCAGACGCTTATCATTTCATACTGAGATCACTGCAAATGATCTCTGGGTTTCCAATTTATTTCCTCCAATTTATTCTCCATACCACTGCTCGTGATCTTTTTAACTAATACATTATCACGCTATTCTCCTGCTTAAAATTCTTTGATGGGTTCCCATTACCAACACAAAGCATCCAAACTTCCTGTCATTGCACGCACAACTCTTTATCATCTCACCCCTGACTGCCTTTCCTGACAATCTGGTCTTCCGCTCAGCCCCAGTAACACTCTACGCATTTGAATTTGTATATGATGACTGGAAACAGGTTTGTACTGAGGTATGTCTGAGTTCTGCTGGGAGTTTTAAAAGATAATTAATTGTCTTCATTTGTCTGTAAGAAAATTAGCCCTCAAAACAAACATAAAGAATGCACAGGAATATTTATATCCTACAGTCAACGAGTTTTTGAAATAATCAGAATTGTTTTTCAGGAGCAGGAGATGAAATGTAGCATAAAGACTGCAAACCTAGGAGGCTTTTAGAATTTAATTTTGTGAACTTGATTCTATAGATAAGGAGGCAGAAGCCTTTCAAATAGTTTTTATAATAGAAAATATATAGTTCCTTTCTTCTGCAAAGGAGCCCTGGTGGTGCAGTGGTTAAGTACTCGGCTGCTGTCTTAGTCATCTAGTGTTGCCATAACAGAAATACCACAAGTAGGTGGCTTTAACAAAGAGAAATTTATTTTCTCTCAGTCTAGTAGGCTACAAGTCCAAATTCAGGGCGTGGGCTCTAGGGGAAGGGTTTCTTTCTCTGTTGGCTCTGGAGAAAGGTCTTTGTCCTCAATCTTCCCCCCATGATCGAGGAGCTTCTCAGGTGCCAGGGACCCTGTGTCCAAAGGATGTGCTCCGCTCCTGGTGCTGCTTTTTTGGTGGTATGAGGGCTCCAACTCTCTGCTTGCTTCCCTTTCCTTTTATCTTTTGAGAGATAAAAGGTGGTACAGGTCCCACCCCAAGGAAACCCCCTTTGCATTGGATTTGGGAGGTGACCTGAGTAAAGGTGGTGTTACAATCCTGCCCTAATCTTCTCAACATAAAATTAAAATCACAAAATGAAGGGCAACCACACAATACTGGGAATCATGGTCTAACCAAGTTGACACATATTTTGGGGGGGACACAATTCAATCCGTGACTGCTACTAACCAAAATGTTGGCAGTCCAAACTCACCAAGTGCTCTGTGGAGAAAGATGTGGCGGTCTGTTACCATAAAGATTACAGCCTTGGAAACCTTTTGAGACCGTTCTACTCTGTCCTATAGGATCGCTATGAATGGAAATTGACTCAATGGCAACGGGTTACTGCTGCAATAATAATAATAAAAAAAAGATAGTGGGGAGGAGTAGGAAGATAGTTTTAGGCATCTCCCTAGTCCTCTTTATGACCTAGATGGATTTTTGAAATCCCAGATAACTTGAATTTTACCTCCTCCTCTGGGCTGAGCTCTGTCTCTTTAAATTCATGAAATAGCTTAAAGGAAAAAAAAAAAAAAAATAAGTGAGCCAGCCACATGTCCTACAGGCAAAACAGGTAGTCAGTACATTGGAAGTTGGTAATTATTTTACATTACTAAAAATCATGTGGAAACTCTGGTCAGTAGGTACCATTAACAGCACTTGATTATAAAATATTAGGTAGAAAAAAATAACTGATTTCTGGATTTTTGAGTTCATTTTCATGAGCCCATACCTTGATAATCCTCAGTGGATTGCTACCTGACCATTTCCACCTATGCAAATACAGTGAGGCAACAGGAAAGCAGAATTCGAGGATTTAAATGTATTCCCTATCAGTTCCTGTACAGATTTTCACAATTTTTAAATCTGTTTTTATGATACTACATTTATTCTTTGAAGTGATAGAATATTAAAAAACACTAAAAACTACTTGGTGGTCAGGACTGTAAATTCATTTTTCTATGTCCTTCACAGGAGATATTACATTGCCCTGAGCATAGTAGATGTTCAATAAATAATATATACTTATCGAATCAAGTATAATTATATTTCACCATTGTCCTGTAGGAGAGGTTTGACATTTGGAGTTTTTGCTGTAAAGCTAATCCTTCTATCAGTACATTTCTATCAGGTGAATGCACAGAAAAATATAACAACATATTTGATATCTTTGCAATTCTCCTTTAAACCTAACATTAGAATTCACCAACTGTCGTGCAAAGAAGTTCTGGCTCTCAAAAAAAGAAAGAAAGAATTTCTATTTTACTGATAACTTGACAAGCTGCATGAAATCAAAGAACTAGAGAATGGCATCTGAAGGAGCCCACTCAAGGAAAAATTCTATTCAAACAAGCAGCCAGATTACCTAAGCAAGGATACTGAAATAGTGCATACTTACATAACAAGCCAAAGATGATGATAATTGAGGACCAGTGGTTCAGGAGAATGTGTCTGACCATTTCGTGCCCGTAGATATATCCAAGGTGCTGATTAGGCTCCATGAAAGACAGCCATTCTCCTTGTACCTTTTTTTTTTTTTTTAACTTTAATTAGGCTCCTTCAACTTGCATTTTCACTGTATTTGACTAGACAATGACAATCTAAACACATTTGCACAAAATGCGCAATTTCTATAAGAATTGCAAGTGCACTTATAAATTTAAAGTTCAGCTTCTTGCTGATCGTTTGATACTTTATTTCCCACATGAACTTAAACTGCCCCACTTGCTTGTGGAGCTGGGAATGAAGGTACTGAGACCAAAATTCTTCTCTCATCGTTGTAAGAAAGTGCCCAATTACTGGGGAAAATACCATCAAAACTTTTACTTCTTTTTGTTCTTTTATTTAAATGACCTCTATGAAAGTGGGTTTTTCTTGAGTTTTTTTCTCTGTACTTTCAAGGATTGTTTGCAATTTTTTTAAGACTAAATTAAACATAACAGGATTTTTAAAAGAATGTAGCTTATTAAAGTCATGCATTAAAAATAACATTTCAGATAACTTAAAACATTCACCTTGAGACCTTTAGAATGATGGTCTAAGAAAAGATTTAGGTTTAAATGCTCAGAGTTCTCTTATAAATTATTTTGTCTATAAACACAGTCATTCTCCTCCAGCATAACATCACAACCCTCCGCTCTCCCAACCATGGTTTACTGCATACATCCATTGTAGTATTAAGGGTATCTATGACTTATGACTAGAAGAACTGTATATTTTACCATAATAAAGCAAATCTAGAGTAGTAGCCATCATTAGGCATAACATGGAGCTTGAACTGCAGTCATCTGAGAAAGAAAATATACTGTAACTTTTCACATGACAGCTTACTTCATTGTACTGTTTGAAATCCTTGGTTCCATCTGTGGGGAAACTCCCTGACATGGTTCTAAGGAGAGCACTCAGTTATTCAGTAAGTATTTGCTAAGCATTTATTTTATTCCAGGCCCCATTCATAGCAGACTGTCTGATTCAAAATGGTATATACCAATCCATTTCAGCTCACTAATGTCTAGGATATCGATCCTTATGTGTCCCATTTTCTTTTTGACAACTTCCAATTTTCCTAGATTCGTTCTTCATACATTCCATGTTCCAATTATTAGTGGACATTTGCAGTTGTTTCTTCTCATTTTGAGTCATGCCACATCAGAAAATGAAGATCTGGAAAGCTTGACACCGTCCACATCATTAAGGTCAACTTTACTTTGAGGAGACAGCTCTTCTCCAGTCATATTTTGAGTCCCTTCCAACCTGAGGGGCTCATCTTCCAGCACTAGATCAGACAATGTTGGGCTGCTACTCACAAGGCTTTCCCTGTCTAACCCCTTCAGAAGTAGGCCCCCAAGTCCTTCTTCCTAGTATGTCTTAGTCTGGAAGCTCCCCTGAAACCTTTCCATCATGGGTGCTTCTGCTGGTATTTGAAATACTGGTGGCATAACTTCCAGCATCACAGCAACCCATAAGCCTCCACAATATGACAAATTAACAGACAGGTGGAAGAGGGATGGTGTCACATTCATCGTCAAAAAGAACATTTCAAGATCTATCTTGAAGTACAACGCTGCCAGTGATAGGATAATATCCATACACCTAGACGGAAAACCAATTAAAATGACTATTATTCAAATTTACACACCAAACACTAAGGACAAAGATGAAGAAATTGAAGATTTTTACCAACTTCTGCAGTCTGAAATTAATCAAATGTGCAATCAAGATGCATTGATAATGACTGGTGATTGGAATACAAAAGTTGGAAACAAAGAAAAAGGAACAGTAGTTGGAAAATGTGATATTAGTAATAGAAACAATGCCTGAGATTGCTTGATAGAATTTTGCAAGACCAACAACATCTTCATTGCAAATAACTTTTTTCAACAACTTAAACAGTAACTATACACGTTGACCTCACCAGAGAGAATATGCAGAAATCAAGTTGACTACATCTGTGGAAAGAGATGATGGAAAAGCTCAATATCATCAGTCGAAACAAGGCCAGGGGCTGACTGTGGAACATATCACCAATTGCCCATGTGCAAGTTCGAGTTGAAGTTGAAGAAAATTAGAAAAAGTCACGAGAGTCAAATTATGACCTTGAGTATATCCCACCTAAATTTAGAGACCATCTCAAGAATAGATATGACACATTGAACACTAATGACAGAAGACCAGATGAGTTGTGGAAGGACATCATACATAAAGAAAGTCAAAGGTCATTAAAAAGACAGGAAAGAGAGAAAAGACCAAAATGGATGTCAGAAGATACTCCAAAACTTGCTCGTGGACATAGAGTAGCTAAAACCAAAGGAAGAAATGGTGATGTAAAAGAGCTGAACAGAAGATTTCAAATGGGCATCTCTAGAAGGCAAAGTAAAGTATTATAATGTGAAAAGACCTTGAGTCAGAAAACCAAAAGGGAAGAACATTCTGAGCATTTCTCAAGCTGAAAGAACTGAAGAAAAAATTCAAGTCTCTAGTTGCAATATTGAAGGATTCTGCAGGGAAAATATTGCACAATGCAGGAAACATCAAAAGAAGATGGAAAGAATACACAGGGTCACTGTGCGAAAAAGAATTTGTCAAAAAACCGTTTCATATGATCAAGAACTGATGGTGTGGAAGAAAAAAGTTCAAGCTTCACTGAAAGAAATGGTGAAAAACAAGGCTCCAGGAGTTGATAGAACACCGATTGAGCTATTTCAACAAACAATGAAGCACTAGAAGCTCTTACTCATCTATGTCAAGAAATTTGGAAGACAGCTTCCTGACCAACCAACTAGGAAAGATCCATATTTATGCCCATTCCAAAGAAAGGTGATCCAACAGAATGCAGAAATTATCGAACCACTTCATTGATATCATATACAAGTAAAATTTTGCTGAAGATGATTCAAAAGCAGATGCATGTGTACATTGACAGGGAACTTCAAGCTGGATTCAGAAGAGGACATCGAACCAGGGATATCATTGCTGATGTCAGCTGTATTGGCTGAAAGCATAGAATTTCAGAAAGATGGTTAAACATTTAGCTATGTTTTATTGACTATGCAAAGGCATTTGACTGTGTGGATCATGACAGATGATGAATAACGTTGCAAAGAACAGAAATTCCGGAACACTGAATTGTGCTCATGAGGACCCTGTACATAGACCAAGACACAGTTGTTTGAACAGAATAAGGGGGTACTGTGTGGTTTAAAGTCAGGAAAGGGTGCATCGGGGTTGCATGCTTTCACCATACTTATTCAATCTGTATGCTGAACAAATAATCTGAGAAGTTGGACTACATGAAGAGGAATGTGGCATCAGGATTGGAGGAAGACTCATTAACAACCTGTGATATGCAGATGACATAACCTTGCTTGTTGAAAGTGAAGAGGGCTTGAAGCACTTACTGATGAAGATCAAAGACTATAGCCTTTACTATGGATTATACCTCAACATAAAGAAAACAACAGAAGTACTCACAACTGGACCAGTAAACAGCATCATGATAAATGGAGAAAAGATTGAAATTGTCAAGGATTTAATTTTACTTGAATCCGCAATCAACACCCGGGGAAGTATCAGTCAGGAAATCAAACAACATATTGCACTGGGCAAATCTGCACAGGACTGGGCAGCATTTTGTTCTGTTATTCATGGGGTTGCTCTGAGTCAGGATTGACTCAATGGCACCTAACAACAACTACATCAATTCAACTGCACTGGGATTTTCTTCTCATTTTTTGCTTATTCTATTTGGTTTATTGAGAGAATCATTATATATGAAGCATTTAGATAGAACAGCACTTGGCAGAGAGTAAACACTCAGTGCTATCACTATTTTTACTACTACGCACAATCCTCCTTTCCCTTTGTCTGACCCTGTACCCTGCCCAGTCCCTAAGCCCCCTCCACAGAGTTAAGACAAAGCTTCCTGGAGTAGTTATACTGCTGAAACGGTCACCCCCTGCTTCTGGAATTAAAAACTGCCATTGTAAAGAGGCAATTATAAATATAAATTAGAACATTTATCTATTTGTACCACATTTAACATAAACAAAGATACTGTTTTGCATTTTAGAAGACCTTCTGGGATGAATTATATTGTTCCAAACGCTAAGTCGATTCAAACACAGTTAGTAAAATAGACAAAAAAGGAGCCTAAACAATAATAATAAAAAAAGTCTTGCTTTTTTTTCCTCTCACCCTGCCCTCTGAATACTTCTCCCTGAGCCCAAGTCACATCCCTGCCTTCCCTGTCCATCCTCCTTCACACCCCTCTACAGACTCCTTTATTCTCCCCCTCCTACTTAAGTGTTTCCCTTTCTTACATCTAGTTAAAAATATCTGTTAATATCTTCAATTAAAAAAAAAAAAAAAGATGCCACTGGCCATGTAGCCACCTTTTAATTAGCAGCAACTATTTTCTGGGTATTTTAACTTGAAGCTGAACATTCTCTCTCAGTTGCCAAGAGGCACACAGAATACAAAGAAATCCTTTCTTATGAAAGAAAATCACCAACCTAAAAGGAAAACACAAACAAAACAAAGGCACTAAAAATCCATTTCAAACCAACCATTTCAAGCAAATGCCAGTCACAAGGCTGAACTTGTGGCTAGCTTGCTGGTCATCATTAGAGAACAGAAAGGTTACACAAGAATCCGTGATCTTTCTTTTACTAACACGCTCCAGGACGCTTCTGTGCTAACACAGGGATGCGGGGCGGGGTGAGGGGGATACACTTGAAGGGTGATGTTCCAGGGCCATGGTGTGTACCAGGCAGCTGGATCAGAGATTGTCATTTGAGGACAGTGGCCTTTGATTATAGCCCTTTGTGCTGGCATGCGTGTTAGCATGCATACAATTTCTCAATCTCCAAGAGCCCACTGCTTCCCGACCCTTGCAGCAGCTGATTAGGATGGTCAGCTAGTAGCCAGTTGTTTGGGGGACTGTACACGGTATAATAGCCAGCGGGAGGCAGGTGGGGTTGGAAGGGGAAAACATCAAAACCCAGTGCCATTAGTATGGAGATTCAGAACACAAACTTTTATCTGTTTTTTTTTGAAATTAGAGGCTCTACGCAGTGTTATTGTAGTTATTTAATGTTTATGGAATACCAACTGTGAAGCAGGCTCTGAACAGAATATTAAGAAGCTACAGTCTCTGCCCAGTGGGTTGGCAATTTAAATAAGGCAAACAAGACAATAAGCCAAGGTGGGGGAGGCACTGGCCCACATTTCCGATAGATGGTAGTGGTAACTGATTTCTTTTTTCTCCAAGTGGGCTTGGATTTTTCAGACATGCACTTCACCACCGTTTCTTGTGTATCAGCCACAGTGAACAAGTACTTTGAAGGAAAGTGGAACTATTCAATGCTGCCTGGTGCTGAAGTGCTGACACAGTCTTCCTGGGGAGCTCATTCTGTGTTGATAAATGTCAGGACCCAAGGAACAAATTTAATTCCAAGCAAGTCCAAAATTGACTTCCTCAGATAAGGACACAACACCCAACTTCACTGCAGAGGGTGTAGATGGCGCCTAAACATCTGCGTGTGGGTGCTTAATACCTGCAAAAGATTCCAAGGCAGTCTACTCACCGTTGCCATTTAGCCACTTTGAACATTTTCATTGTTGTTTGTCTTTAGTTAAATCTCCCTTCCTGTTGGATTCATTTGTTGGAATTTGAGGTAAATGTTCAAGCAGAAATGGCACATGTATTTAAATGCAAATCAAACTGGGTTCTCTTATTATTTAAACCAATAGAAGGAAACCCTATATCCTTCTTGCCAAAAGGCATTAAGTACAAAGTCTGAAATACTGGTGTCAGCAGCATTACAAAAAACCTATTTTCAAAAGTAATTTCTTCGAAATAGCTCTCTCTCAAGGATCATCAGTTTGGAAAGTTATGGCCCCACTGAGGCCCCCCACCACAATTGAAAGGGCACTCTGTAAGGAAATGAAAATGTTATATGTAAAATAACCCATTGCTGCCAAGTTCATTCTGACTCCCGGAGACCCATGTGTTACAGAGTAAAACTGCTCCATATGGTTTTCTTGGCTGTAATCTTTATAGGAGCAGATTGCCAGGACTTTCTTTGGTGGTGCTGCTGGTTGGGTTCGAACCACCAAACTTTAGATTAGTATTCAAGAGGAAACTGTTTGTGCCACCCATGGACCTAGAAGACATAAAATGAGAGTTATCCGAGTATGAATATTTAATGCTTTCTAGAAATGTGGCCCCTGGGTTGTCTTATGCCTTGGAACATTGCTTGTCAAACTGTTTACATGCAGAACTCAAGGGTTTCCTGAGGTTTGTCTATGGATTTCCTGGGGTTGGTGGTGATGGTGATAGAGGTAGGAACCTGCTAGTTGTGGGGGCAATCCTGAAAAGTTGGCTGTACTTCTATGAGAAGGAAATTTTGAAATTTGTACATACACAGAAGGCAAAAGAATAGAACAGGTTTTGGGTATTGAGACATCACCACTCGTAAAGTCTATTAAACTGTTATACTATTGTAAAGACAAAGACCCCAAACACCCAGAACAAACATTTCCCCATGGAACGGTTACCATTAGCAACT
The DNA here is from genome assembly GCF_030014295.1 of Loxodonta africana. Taxonomy (NCBI): domain Eukaryota; kingdom Metazoa; phylum Chordata; class Mammalia; order Proboscidea; family Elephantidae; genus Loxodonta; species Loxodonta africana. The sequence goes on from NC_087351.1 coordinate 37,416,596, forward strand.
ACATTCTGTTGCCAGGCAAATTCAGGGTCAGCTCTGGGAGTGAATGAGCGGTCTCCAATTACAAGAGGCATAGAAACGAATGATTACAGCTCACCTCGACCTGTGAGGCCTGTTACAGTGGCCACTGGTTCGTTACTGCGCAGGTGAAGGGAATAGGTTTGTTAGAGGTCCCCATTTGATTACACTCACCCACGCGTTCAAATATGAGCTGGCTTTGAGGACATCGAAAAGTTGTTTTTACACAGACTGTTTTGTTGAATAAAACTGATTTCATTGCTGAATTTAAGGCAGTAATGAGAAATATTTTTCCTTTATCAAATTGTTCAGATATATTTTTAAAAATATGAAAAGCTTGGGAAGCTAGCATGAGGTAGAGTAAGAACCTTCATCCGCAACATTACTGCTCCTAAAGCAAACTGATTTAAACGATCAGTAACTTTGTTCTTGGTAATTGCAGGGCAGTCGGCTCGGATTCTGGTGACCCCATGCACAGCAGAAGGGAAGGTTTTGCCTGGTCCTGGGCTATCCTCACGATCACTGATATGCTTGAGTTCATTGTTGCAACTGCTGTGTATTTTGAGTGACTTCCAACCTAGGGGGCTCATCTTCCAGCACTAGATTGGATAGTATTCTATTGTGATCCATGAGGTTCTCATTGGCTAACTTTTGGAAATAAACTGCCAGGCCTTTCTTCCTAGCCTGTCTTTGTCTGGAAGCTCTACTGAAACCTGTCCACCATGTGTGATCTGCTGCTATTTGAAATACTGGTGGCATAACTTCCAGCATCATAGCAACACACAGGCCACAACAGTATAACAAACTGACAGACAAGAGGTGGAATAATAACTGAATTGGGAAAAAAGAATATTTTAATACTAGTGGCCAAGTTGAGAATAAGCCTGTATGTAACACAATGTGTTCTCATGTCACTAATGGGAAAGCTATTTTGAAAAATTATGATGAACTGGGCCAGACTTCCAAGCGCCCAGCATAATTTAGTTACCTTTATTGTCCCTCCATAAAAACCTACCCATTAGCCCATTGTCATTGTGTCGATTCCAACTCATAGCCACCCAATAGGTCAGAATAGATGTGCCCCAAAGGGTTGGGCCTTGGTGGTACAGTGGTTAAGAGCTCAGCTGCTAACCAAGAGGTTGACAGTTTGAATCCTCCAGCCGCTCCTTAAAAACCCTATGGGACAGTACTACTCTGTCCTATACAGTCTCTATGAGTCAGAATTCACTTGATGGCAAAGGGTTTGATTTTTGGGTTTTAATTTTCACGGAAGTAGACTTCCACATCTTTCTCCCGTGGAGCAACTTGTGGGTTCCAACCACCAACCTTTCGGTGAGCAGCCAAGTGCTTAGCCACTGCACCACCAGGACCCCTTCCATGAAACCTAGGACTTAGCAAAGCAGAGAATCAAAATTCCTGTAACAGACCACATACTATCATACCTCCATGGTTTTATACATATTGTTTCTTCTTTCATTTGGCTCACCAACTCCATTTATTCTTTTTTTTTTTTAATATTTTTATTGTGCTTTAAGTGAAAGTTTACAAATCAAGTCAGTCTCTCATATAAAACCTTACGTACAGCTTGCTATATACTCCTATCTGCTCTCCCTATAACGAGACAGCACACTCCTTCTCTCCACCCTGTATTTCTGTGTCCATTCAGCCAGCTTCTGTCCCCCTCTGCCTTCCCATCTCCCCTCCAGACAGGAGCTGCACACATAGTCTCATGTGTCTACTTGATCCAAGAAGTCCACTCCTCATCAGTATCATTTTCTGTCTTATAGTCCAAACCAATCCATGTCTGAAGGGTTGGCTTCAGGAACGGTTCCTGCCTTGGGCTAACAGAAGGTATGGGGACCATGACCTCTGGGGTACCTCCAGTCTCAGTCAGACCATTAAGTCTGGTCTTTTTACAAGAATTTGAGGTCTGCATCCCACTGCTCTCCTGCTCCTTCAGGGATCTGTTGTGCTCCCTGTCATGGCAGTCATTGGTTGTAGCCGGGCACCATCTAGTTCTTCTGGTCTCAGGCTGATGTAGTCTCTGATTTATGTGGCCCATTCTAACTCTTGGGCTCATACTTACCTTATGTCTTTGGTGTTCTTCATTCTCCTGTGCTACATGTGGGTTGAGACCAATTATTGCATCTTAGACGGCTGCTTGTCCATTTATTCTTTATAACACATTTAATAAAATTCCGAAGACCCATGGTCATTTCCTCCATGAAGTCGTCCCTGACTATCCTAAGTAGAGTGATCGTTCCTTCTTATAGTATTTCAATATAGCTAACCACCACAAGGTAGTTTACATTCAGCATAACTACAATGGTGATGTGTATGTCTGACTTCTCTGCAAACATTCTAATCAAAAAATTTTTGATTGGTCATGATTTTTGTTTCTGCAACTATAGCTATCATTTTGTCTCCTTTGCATAACTGGGAACCTCTAGAGCATAGACTACATCCTTCCACCTTTTGTATCACAAGTGCCTCAAATATACTTGGATACAGAGCTATGGTTTAAAGTCTTTTTGCAGGATATATTAGTGAGAGATGCGTGTACAGCATCTTTCAAGTCTCTGTGATATTTATCCTTCCAGAATGTTTTACTTACTATACTTTTTTAATGTACTACTTAAGGTAAGGTCTAAGGTTGGAGAGTTTGAACCTAGCTATTCTTAAGCACTGATAAGGTCAGTCAGTGAATTTAATATTGTGCATTTTTGTTATGTATTATACTCAGTGCTCTAAGTAGGAAAATACTAAGCAAACATGTGAGCCAAGTAAAATTTGTTTTCAATGTCTTCCTGTTCTTTGTGCTCTTCTCCCTTTTGCTACCTTACCATTTTATGGCACTCAAGTTGCCAAAAAGTGCTATTTTTCTCCTCAATTTCAGGTATGTAGAACTGGGTTAATCATAAATTCAAGGCATATCTTCATCATTGACCCAATATGATCTGCTTTCAGTTATTAGATAGTTATTTTTCATAACGTAATAAACATTTATGAAGCACCATATAAAACAAAGGGTAAAAAACAAAAAAAACGTGTTGCAATTGAGTCGATTCTGACTCATAGTGACCCTGTAGAACAGAGTAGAACTACCCCATAGGGTTTCCAAGAAGTGCCTTGTGGATTCAAACTCCTCACCTTTTGGTTAGCAGCCATAGCTCTTAACCACTGCCACCAAGGTTTCCAAACAAAGGGTAGGCTCTGACAATAACCTACACGGCACAAGATAATTCCCTCCAACCCCATTCCCCTGCCTCCTACCACATTCCAAAGGAACCATTACTCTGAATTTTGCTTTTATCATTATTCCCCTGCTTCAAAAAAATTTTTTTTCTCCTTTTATGTAGGGTTTTATTTCTTGGCATCTACATGTATTGCTAAAAGTAGAAATATATATAACGGTTAATATATAAATATGAAATGTTTAATATATAAAAGTTAATATAAACTGTTTGATTTTATTGGATAAAATTATGTTTAGGGTTTTTTATACCTATGTTCATGTGTAAAATTGGCCTATGGTTTTCTTTGGTAGTAATGTCTTTGATTTTAATATCAGAATTATGCTGTCCTTGTAGGACAAATTAGAAAGTATTCCCTCTGTTTTCTTTCATCTAAAAGATTTTGTAAAAAATTGGGATGATACTTTCATTGAAAGCTTGGTAAAACTTTTGTCCATATCACCTAAGCCTGGCATTTTTTTCTGTTTGGAAAGATATTAAAAGTTATGCTTCGTATACCTCCAATAGTTACAAGGCTCTTCAATATGTTATTTCTTCTTGAGTCAGTTTTATTAAGGTATATTTTTATAGAAATTATTTCATCCAACTTTTCAAAATTGTTGGCATAACTTCCCAGTATGAACAGCATTTCACTTTAACCAAATAGCCCTATTTGATGGGAGGACATTTTACTGAAGATTTCTAATTAATGTCCGTGGAAGGAGTAATAGACAATCACTCTAGTGATATCCCATAATGAAATAATGGTTTTAAGAAAAATTCACTGATGAATGAAGCCAATAGATTAAAAGTCAAGAGAGAAATTAAACTGTAGGGATTAGACTATTATCACCCAGATTTGACATTATGCACCTTGTTATAAGATCCAGTAATACTACATATACCACTTATAAATCATTCCTTAAAAAAGTAAATCCAAACAAGCTTTTAGGGCTAACTTCCACTTTACAGAAGGCAGACATAGACAAGTTAAATGACACCATCAGTCAGCAACCAAGTAAATTCTGAATATTGAAATTCTGCAGGACCCTGATCGATTTTTGCAAACGGCCATTGGTGTAAGAAACAAATATGAAGGAGGCCTGGTTCTAGATTAAAAGGGATTTAAGAGACATAATGTTCCAAATAGAATATGTGGGTGTCATTTGAACCCTTATTTGAACAAACCAATTTTTAAAAAGTGACTTTTGAGAAAATTAGATAATGTTGATTGCAGAATGGGAGATGACACCATGGAATTTTTATTAACTTTTCAAGTCTGTTAATGATATTATGGCTGTGTGAAAAATGTTTAAATATATTTTAGAGATGCTTACTGACATACGTAGGGGTAAAATAAGAGACCTGAAATATTCTCTAAAAGTAGTCCATAAAAAATAAAATGAAAAATAGATAATGAAGTTCATGAGGTGGGTGATAAGTCAAATTTGAATGATGAGCGTATAAGGGTTTCTTATGACATTATACTTTTGAGTATGTTTACATTTTCTGAAAATGTAAAGATATTGGCAGATAGTTGTTGATAGCATTCTCTATAATCTCTACTTCATCTGTAGTTATATCTCCTTTCCTTTTATAATATCGTATTTTCTTTTAATAAGTCTTTTCTTAGTTTTTATAATATGCCATCATTTGTTGCCTTCCCTTTTATTGTTTTGTTTTCTATTGCATTAACGTCAGCTCTTGTTTTATTATCAGTTTCCTTACGCTTCCTTTGGGTTTATTCTGTTGCATGGTACTAACGTCTTAAGATGGGCATTCAGCTTCTCGGTTTGGGGAACTGATAACTACACATTTCCTCTGAAATATCTCCTTTACTGCATTCCGCAGGTTACCGCATGAAACACTTAGCAGCACATTTTCTTGTTTCTATCTATTGTTTTCATATTAACTTGTAACTTGTTAAAAGTATATATATATATATCCCTTAGATATTTAATGTACAAAATTAATTAAGGTTAATATAAACTGATTTTATTGGATAAAATTATACTTAGGATTTCTATACCTATATTCATGAGTATCGCTATGAGTCGGAATCGACTTGACGGCACTGGTTGGGATTCATGAGTAAAATTGTCCTACGATGTTCTATATGCCTGATATCTAATATATATCTCTCTCTATACGTACACACATACACATATTATATATGCAAAGTAATTGTCAAGAGCTCTCTATATGTCAATTGAATCAGATTTTTGAATATGATATTTAGGTCTTCTGTATTTTTAATGATTTTATGTGTGTTGATTTATTGACAGTTGAGAGAAGTATGTTCGTATCATGTTGGTATCACTATGATGGTATTTATAAATACTCTGAAATTTTATCCATTTCCTTATACATATGTAAGGGCATTTTATTCACTGTGTACATGTTTAAATTTGCTATGCTTTCTTGCGAATTTGAGATTTTACCATTATGCCATGAGCCCCTTCAAGCATAATAATTATTTTTTTCTAAACTAATTCATTTGATGTTAGCTAGGCTGTAGTAGCTTTCTTTAAGTTAGCATTTTGCCAGACAGGTTATTTTCCACCCGTTTCTTCAGTTTTGAGTCCTTAGGCTTTAGTATGTCTTATGTAAACAGCTGCATTGGGTGATTTTAGTCCATTGATCTCTATTATAGTTTATATAATAAACTGGCTTAATGGGTTTCGATGGGGTAGAGGTGGGGAAGGGACTTCCTGACTTGGTTGTTGTTGTTAGTTGATGTGGAGTCGGTTCTGACTCATGGTGACCCCATGTGTGCAGGACAGAACTGCTGTAGGGTTTGCAAGACTGTGACCTTTCAGAAGCAGATCACCAAGCCTATCTTCTGAGGTGTCCCTGGGTGGGTTCGAACTGCCAATCTTATGGCTAGTAGCTGAATGCTTAACTTTGTGCTACCTGGGGACTCTTCCTGAGTTGGTTAATGCCCATTTATTTTTCTCAGGTCCTTACAAGTGCTGGACTTCTACTGTGCCCTGATTTTACTCTTGTGGATACCCGGAGTAGTGTTCTGAGTCTACACAGATGTGTTGTCAAGTACGTCTTAAGGTAAAGTTGGAGAAGGGAGAGAAGAACTCCTGTTCTTTTCTTATTATTTCCTCCTATAGTCTTGCATTGCTGCCTATTGCCTGAGATCAAAGTTGCATGTCCCCCCAAAACTAGGTCAAAACAACCCCTTCTTCACCCCATGGCTTCCTCACAATTGTGTTATGTATATCGGTGTGCTTTCAACTTAATCTTGAGGGAGAAAGACTGCCATTTTTTTCCTTTGGCATCTCGATATTATAAAAAATATGTATGTTCAGCTTCACTGGGAGTCAAAGAAATAGAATTTTAAAAAATTCACAAATTACCATTTTTCATCCAGCACTTTGTTATGCATTCTTTTTTCAAATTCGACAATAATTTGACTAAATGGGTACCCTCACCCATTACTAGTGAGGTCTAAGGAGATACCACCTATTTTGTAATATCTATGAAAACTTTTTTGTGCATAAATTCTTTGATTAAGCCCACATTTACATTTAACTACAAAAATATCTATAGCAGTATTATTTATAATAATCAAAAATTGAAAGCAACTTAAAGATTTAACGCTAAGGGATTTTTTTTACCTATTTATGGTATGTCTGGAGCCCTGGTGGTGCAGTTGTTAAGAGCTCAGGCTGCTAACCAAAAGTTCAGTAGTTTGAATCCACCAGCTGGTCCTTGGAAACCCTATGGGGTAGTTCTATTCTGTCCTATAGGGTCGCTATGAGTTGGAATCAACTCGACAGCAATGGGTTTTTGTTTTTTTATGGTACATACAGAAAGTGAATACTCTGCAGCCATTTAAAAGGATTTTTATTTTAAAGAGCACATATGTAAATTATTATAAAAATTATTATAGTATATTAAAATATTAATAAGTAATTATAGATGATTTTAATTTCCTTCTTATCTGAGTTTTCTAAATGATTTCTAATGGATATGTGCTATAGTATTTTAACAAATTACCTTCTCTACATTACTTTCCTTTACAGCCTTTCTACCCACAGATGACAGAACTAATGCAATCAACTATTTGAGTTAACACACAAGTGGATTAGCCCTCTAGCATATGTTGCATTTTAACTGATACCTTTGTTGCCATGGAGCCCTGATGGCACAGTGGTTAAAAGCTCAGTTGCTAGCCAAAAGGTCGGCAGTTCAAATCCACCAGCTGCTCCTTGGAAACTCTATGAGGCAGTTCTACTCTGTCCTATGGGGTTGCTATGAGTCAGAATTGACTTGACGGCAAGAGGTTCGATTTTTTTTTTTTTTTTATTGTTGTGACAAAAGACAAACCCTGAAAATGTTAGACATGCCAAGAGCTGTGAGGAAATAGAATCACCCTTATCCTTGAATCTTTCCATACTTCATTCTCCATACCAAGGTTGTTCTATTGCATCTATTCCCTCTCTCTTAAATAGCCATACAAGTATATATATATATATATATATATATATATATACATATATACACATACACATATTTATATATCCACATATGTACACACATATGAATATGCATACACATATAATTTCCACTAATACAGAAAGAGAGAGAGGGAGAAGTGATGAGCAGTGCACCCTGGAGTCTGTTGACTCTTAAGTAGGCTCTACAGGATATCAGAAATCAGTATTGCTTAGATAAACGTTAAAGCACTTGTTCTGTACAATTCCCATCATGGCAATCTTGTTAAATTAAACATGCCTACCTACAAATCAGGAGCTCTGGTGGCACAGTAGTTAAAGTGTTTGTCTGCTAACCAAGAGCTTGGTAGTTTGAACCCATAGGAGAAAGATATAGCGGTCAGCTTCTGTAAAGATTTAGAGCCTTGAAAACCCTATGGGGCAGTTCTACTCTGTTGCTCTGAGTTGGGATTGACTCAGCAACAGAGGGTTTGGTTTGGTTGGTTTATCTAGGATCAGGCATTCAGCCATCACCCATCTTTTGCCTTGGAGCAGAGATTCTTAAACAGGGTTCCTTGCATTCGTTTAATGGGCCTGTCAGGCTTCAAGGTGTCCATGAACCATTAAAATTACAGGTTAACTAGCAGTTTTGGACACTAAGAACTCTGTTTTATCTTCTGCCTTACATATATCTATCTTATTCGCTAAGAATTTTAGTTTTTTAAAAAGGTAATTCTAGATAATTTTGAGCATTGAGGAAGAAAGAATCTATCTTAAGTAATCCAATCAGCCATCTTTATGGTATATCCACTGCGGAGGGCTGCAATAGATTTTGTGTTCATTTTCATAAAAATATAGCTGAACCCTGTGCTAGAAAAGGCAATACAAGTCATTAAATGAAAGCTCTGGGGACTGCATAGAGATGGTTCTCCTGCCTCATGGCCACCACCCTAGTCAGGCCACAACCATCTCTGAATGGGACAGCTGCAGTGACCACCTTAGTACTTCCTGGCAGCATGCCCTGTTACCTATGGTTTATCCTTTTATAAGGCACCCAGATTTGTCTTTCTGAAATACAAGTCTGACCATATCACTCTAAAGTTGAAGAACCTTTAATGACCACCAACTGCCTTAGGATAAAATGCAAAATTTTCTTTTCAAAATGTGGCCTCCAAGATCTGGCATCTGTTAGCCTTTCCACTTTCCTTCTACCCCCTTCTTCCAGACTTCTTAAGTAGTTCCCAAAGTATACCCTGCTCTCTCACACCTTAGCCCTGACTTCTCTGACCAACAATGGCCAATAGGATAAGAGCTGTGATAGATGCACAGAGAATACAGAGGAGAGAGACAGTAACTGTTCATGGTGAAGCTGAAAGAAGAATCAGAAGGCAGGTCACAACTGAGCCTGAAATACTATATTAATTACGTAACATTTTTATTTAAAGAGTCACAGACTGGAGATTAAATAATATGTATTCAACCTTCTTTTTAATATAAATTAAGGAATTAGGGTCAGAGCAGTTGTGAAAACCTCCATTCATTCAACATTTATTTTACAAATATTTATCAAGTGCCTCTAATATGCCAAATGCAACCCCTGCCCTGGAGATATAACATTGACCAAGATAAAGTCACCGACTTCAGGGATCTAACCTTCTAGGGACAGGACAAGCAATAAACAAAGAAACAGATATGTAAGTCAAGTAGTGAAAGTATTATGAAGAAAGATGAAATAGGGTGATAGAAGTAGTGCCACAATATGTGAGAGGGGCTGCTGTTTTAGACAGGATGATAGGGAAGGTGCCTCTGAAGAAGTAACCTTTGAGAGGAGACTGAATGAAGAGTAGGATGGAGCCATGCAGCTATCTGGGACAAGAGTGTTCAAGACCAAGGAACCGTCAGCTATTCTGAGACTGAACATACTTGATAGGCTCAAGACCAGCAAGGAGAACCTGAGTGTGAGTGAGACAGAGGTTGGAGAGTTAGCCAGGGCCAGATCCTATAGGGCTATGTAGGTCATGATTGGGACTATAGATTTTATTTTATGGGTGATGGAAAGCCAATGGAATGTTTTAAGAAGGGGTATATCTTGAGCTGACTGCACATCTTTGACAGAGTTTATAAGTGGAACCAAACCCATTGTCGTTGAGCCAATTCCAACTCATATCAACCCTATAGGACAGAGTAGAACTGCCTCAAGAGTTTCCAAGGAGCACTTGGTGGATTCGAACTGCCGACCTTTTGGTTAGCAGCTGTAGTGCTTAACCACTACACCACCAGGGTTTCCTTTTATAAGTAGAAATGGTGCTAAAACTTGGATGAGCATATGTCCAGGTTTTCCAGGGACAGTCCAAGTTTACTTATATTGTCCTGGCGTAATTGTTAAAAGCACCCCATTTCACTCTTCTCAATGGCGTTCTGTTTAAACAGTAAATTTTAGGTCACCCCGACAGGCACCAAGTCTTCTTTTTCTTTCTCTGGCTAGTGATTTTCCTATTGAACTGTGCGATGGATCTTCATCCATTTGGCAACCAAAATTTTGGTCTGTTGGAAATTTTTTTTTTTTCTTGTTTGGTTGTTTAATGTGGGAATCCACTTCTAAGCATACAATACAAATTTATGAGAATAATAAGCCATAATTTATAGAGAATTGAAGGTATCTGTGTAGAGTGAGGGATATTGACTGCAAGCAGTAGACTGATCCCAAGTATATCTTGACCTGACTATTATGCCTCCTTCAACAGAGGCTTTGGCCAGCTATGATTAGGCTTAAAAATCATTAATACAATCTGCAGAGTTCATGGTCTGTCCCCTGAGGGCAGACAGTATGTTTAAAGCATCATTTTCCCCTCAGAGCTAGACCCATTGGTTGGCCCATCCCTGGGCACATAACAAACCCTCACTGAATATTTTTCAATAAATGGTTAAACAACTTGAATAATATCAGACTCCGATATTTAAAGATGCTGAGCAGGACTTCACCAATTTTATTAGGTTGACATAGTACAATAACTAGAGGGTTACTATGTAATATAAAACATTGCATTCTATGATTTTAATGAAATGTGACTTAACATAGCTTTGGTTATGTACCTGGTGTTTGTATTTTCATTGTCTTTAGATGTGATAAAGCTTTCAATTAATAATTAATGATAATGTCCTAGATACAAAGTTAACTGATATAAAATTACTCAGAGATGGCATTTAACTTATGTAAAATTATTATAGCACTATAATTTTGATCCTTACTGTTACATATATATGTTCACATTTAACAGTCTACCGTATTAAATGGAATAGTAACATGTGGTGGCATCTGAATGGTACTTTATGATATATGTGGTTGCAAATTTAGTCAAACATTAAACCTAACAGCAACTGTGGGTTTTTACAGATAGTCTTTAAAGTAGAGTTAGGTTTCCCATCTTCTTGGGCTGCAGACTTTCCTCTAGATCTCCTGGACAGAAAAGGGGCTTCTCAGATGAAGTATCTGAAGAATTACTGAACCAGTTTCAGCTTAACGTACCACTATAGTTTTCTTTCTGCTTCACTAGTTTTTCTTAATTAATGTCACTGACATTCGTTCAGGATGAAACAAGTCTTTTTTCAAAGACTCCTGGGATAAATAGAAAAACAACAATGACAACAGCAACACTCTGGGCTAATTTATCCTTCTTTGTAACATCCCAACTCAGACTAATTATCCATAACATCGGATTTAGAAAATTTACTGGTATGATTTTCCTCTTGATAAAACAAAGACAATTTTTTTTTTTCTGCATGTTTTAAATTCAAGGTCTCAGGTTAGCAGCAGTGGCCATTTGGCCACCCTTTCCCATGGCCAGGCTTTCATGCATGAAAGTGCCTTTTACACTCAGATCTGCCCATTTAGTTGATACAGTACAGCATGATTTTTGAACTTCCAAGTGGAATAAATCTGTTTTGAGAAAATGGATGGAGCTGTTGATGCCCAGAGTGGCCTCTTTGGTGTTGCTTTGGGGTATGGCAAGGAGAGCACTGAGCCTGTGGGCTAGAAACCAGAAGCCCTGGATTCCGGTGGACTCTCCCTCTGGCTGGCTGTGTGACCTTGAATATGCCATCTGGGCTCTCGAATTGTGTCAGTTTCCTCACTTCTAAAATAAAAGGATTGCAGTGGATAATCTTTAAGGCCTTTTCCAGCCCTGAAAAAAAAAATTTTAACACTCTACTTAGTTCAGCAATAGAGCCTCTCTTGTGGCTGATATCTGACCTGGTGCTTTAAAACCTTTTTTGTCTTGCAGTGGATTCTCTATAAAGTTAAACGTTCATTCTCACGTATGCCATGGTATGTTAGAAATGACCGTCAGGAAATGTGGAGAATCCTATATTTAACATCTCAGAATTGGGGACTAGTTTGATGTAAATAGCAAGTTGTTATCTGAGTAGATTACAATGGATTTACTATCAAGCAAATTAAATCACCGGGGACAGATGTGTTTTTAGAATTGTCTGAGACAATCAATCTGGGAGTAGAAAAATTTTGGTACCTGTCAAGCTGTCCTGTATAATCCAAAGATATGTCACCCAAAGCACTCCCTTTTCTGTGGCCGATAGAGAGGGTTAGCAGGAAAGAAATGGTCAGAGAAAGGACAAATGTATGCTATTCTACGTTGTATACTCCAGGCTTTCTAGAAATTGCAAAACACTGGGAAGAATGAGCAAGAGTGAACACAAAAGTTAAGTAGGAGACAACATGATGGATAACAAAGGGTGAAAGAAGAAAATAAGGGAGAGCGAAATAACTTAAAGTGATACTATGTGGTCAATGACAAAAGGGGAGTAAATGGTAGAAGGACCATGACCTAAGTTGCAAGCAAGAAAGATGATCTAAACCAATTGGAATGGAACGGGAATGGTGATGTAGAGGAGGCCAGTGATGAAAACATGATAATTGGCAGATGTGAGAGGGGTCGGGATTGTGAGCAATCATTGGAGGAAACAAATTCTTCCTTTTTCAAAATGCTTTGTCAGTGGGATTTGAGTAATTTTTGCTACTGGAAATATTCAGGTGTTTATGTGAAAGACACAGCAAACCTTAGCCAAGTAGACCGTGTTTTTTCACTGTCCCAGAGTAAAAGACTCTATCGTTAACCAGAGTCATCTCTAAGAGAGTGTGTTGGTTAAATCAGGAGTTAGCAAACCTTTTTCGTAAGGGCCAGATAGTAAATATTTTAGGCTTTGTGGGTTGTTTTAGTTTCTTCTTATTCTTGTAACAAATTACCACAAACTTACTGAAATAAAACCACATAAATTTATTATCTTATACTTCTGAAGGTCAGAAGTTCTAAAATCAAGACTTTGGCAGGAGCCCTGGTGGCACAGTGGTTAAGAACTCGTCAGTTTGAATCCACCAGCCACTCCTTGAAAACCCTATGGGGCAGTTCTACTCTGTCCTATAGGGTTGTTGTGAGTTGGAATTGACTCAATGGCAATTTTTTTTTTTGGTGTAACTTCTGGAGGCTCTAGGGGATAACCCATTTTCTTGTCTTTTCTAGCTTTTAAAGGCCACCCGTATTCCTGGGCTCTTTCCTTTATCTTCAAAGCTAGCAGCACAGCACCTTCAGATCTCTCTCATAGGTCTTATGGTCTCTGTTGCATCTAATTAACTCTGCCACTGTAGAGGAAAAACAGCCTTAGACAATATAGAAACCAATGGAAGTAACTGTGTTTAAAAACTCTATATACAAAAACAGGTCATCTGCCGGAACTGGATTGTGGGCTCTATTTGCCAATCACTGGGCCAGATTTAAACAAATAAACAACAACAACAACAACCGTAGATATTTCAAGCAGGAACACATTTAATACAGAGAATTAGAGGCTTGCATAAGCATTAGAAGGGGTGAAGGAGTGAAAAAAGGGCTCTGTGGACTTTCAAAATATCCAGAAGTGCAGAAGCCCCAAGGACGCAGATGATCTAGGCAATGTGCAACAGTGATCTGGGTGATTTTCCAGAGGAAGCCTGGGAAGGCTGGAAGCTTTGCCTTCACTCATGTATCTGCCCTTAGGGGCTGCTAAAGAATAATGGTTTACTCTTCTCTTCTGCCTTCCAAATCTCACAGGAGTGCCTCTCATGATGGAATGTAACCAAAGGCCTTCTGGCAAGGAAGTCTGAGATACCTAACTTCCTAGATTTTAGCCTCTGAATGGGAGAGCATTGAAGAGCTTGGGTGGCATTCAGCATCAACAGATAATAGCTGACAAAAGTGGTGAAATCTGGTTATGAAAATGATTTTAATTGAGCCTGGAGAGATGCCACAAAATGGTAGATTCACCAGAGAAGTGTTTGTAGGAAAGTGAATGAGGCTTTTTCTGCCAGAGACCATGTCCCAGTTCCACAGTTTGGCTGATTATAAAAGTGTGCAAATATGTCTGGTTTTGTTTGTATGTTTGCTTATTGCTTGAACCAACTGGACACACGATGCCTGCTTCATGGCTTTGAGATCAGCCACAGCTGGATCCTAATCCTGCCTCCACCTCTTTTTATTAATGACCTTGGACTAGTTGCCTCAACTTCCTCTACCTTCAGTGTCAAGCTCCTCATAGGTAAAATAGTTGTGATAATATCTGACATATTATTGGATAGGAAATGAGTGAGATAATGTATGTGAAGTGCCTGGTATGAAGTTGATAATGTTGTTGGTGTTGTTAGGTGCCATAGGATCGGTTCCAACTCATAGCGACCCTATGTACTACGTAATGAAATCCTGCCCAGTCCTGCACCATCCTCACAATAGTTGTTATGTTTGAGCTCATTGTTGCAGCCACTGTGTCAATCCATCTTGTTAAGGGTCTTCTTTTTCACCACCCTCTACTTTACCAAACATTATGTCCTCCTCCAGGAACTGGTCCCTCCTGATAACGTGTCCAAAGTACATGAAACAAAGTCTCCCCATGCTCACTTCCAAGGAGCACTATGGCTGTGTCTTCCAAGACAGACATATACATTCTTCCTGCAGTCAATGGTATATTCTTCACCAACACCATAATTCAAAGGCATCAATTCGACTTTCATCTTCCTTATTTGTTGTCCAGCTTTCGCATGCATGTGAGGCAATCGAAAATATCATGGCTTGGGTCAGGCACACCTTAGTCCTTTAAATAGGTTTTTTTTTGCAGCAGATTTGCCCAATTCCCTTAATGCTTCCATGGGTGTTGATTGTGAGTCAAAGTAAAATGAAACCCTTGACAAGGTCAATCTTTTCTCCACTTATCATGATGTTGCTTATTGGTCTGGTTGATAATAAATAATAAATACTCTTATTCACCCTCCCTCATTACCTACCTGAGCTACTGAATATCTTAAAAAAACAAAAAAAATGTTTTTGAGCATTTTAAATAAGGGCAGATTCTTATTTAAGTCTTATTACTGGCAAAAAATTCCCAGTTTTTCTAAGAACGGCTCTGACACCAACTGTATTTGGCAAATGTATTAGATCTATGTGATTCTTGCAGGTGAGTGGTAATATAAGGGCACGCATTTTCCTCTTACCCTTGTACCCCTGGCTATGAAAAGGGAATGGCCACCAACTTTCAGATGTGGTCAGAAATTCTAGCAGAAGAAGCTTCCACCCTTTTTCTTTCTTTTTTCTCCCCTGACTCCCCTTCCCTTCCTGCTCTTACTCACCCTGCTCCATGGAGGAAACCTCCTCTCCTCATGTACAGTGGCTTACCTATTCTTCTGATAGCTCTATGATAAACTGAACAATGAACCAGGTAGGCTGACTAACTCTGTGGACCTGGCCCTTCTTGACCAAAAAGCAAAAACTAAGCCCGTTGCTGTCAAGTCGATTCCAACTCAAAGTGACCCTATAGGACAGAGTAGAACTACATCCATAGGGTTTCTAAGGAGTGCCTGGTGGATTTGAACTGCCGGCCTTTTGGTTAGCAACCTTAACTCTTAACCACTATGCCACCAAGGAAATCTCATTTTGACTTCAAATCCCTGACCCATTCTCCAGTCAAGCTTTACCATTAAGAAAACTGATGCCTGATTTCCATCTGACTCAGTGTTTTGTTGAGATGTTGTGGTCATGAGTCAGGGTATGGGGGAGAGGTAAGTGGAAGGTTTTATGCCCCAGACTCCTCTCTGTACCTTGCACATTAGCTTGAGACATTTTCTTTCCATTTGTATCTTTGGTTAATAATGACTTTCATTTAAAAGTTTATTAACATAAGTCTAAAAAAACATGCTTTACTTTCTGCTTACTGTTCACAGATACATAAAAACTTTGTATAAAATAGATCTAGTTTCCTTACAAGCTGTGCTATACTAATTTCTTTCTTTTTTAAGAAGGTGTATAGCTTTACTGATATAGCAATTTGGTGTACATATTTTAGTAGAGAATTACAATGTCTTATGAGACAGAGGAGAGGAGGTCTTACATCTAAGAGCATACATTTATGCATCTTACATTTCTAGCACATTACATATTTTGTGCCAGCTGAAGTTTCTATGTTTCTTATTATCCTTATAAATGAGAAAAACTGAAGATATGTAACTTGCCCAAAGGTTACAGGATGGATTCTAACAGTGTCCGAAGAACCAGCCAGGGCCAGAGACAGAAACTTAATGAGAAAATACTGAGTTATGCTGCTCATGGTCCTTGTCTTACATAAAGCTCTTTATGGTCACATTTGGACTAGGCAGAGAGAGCTCCTTCACAATATGCCAAGGAGCTCCCAACATCCCTGCTGCACAAAGGAGCCCTGCGGTGTGCAGGAAATCAGCACTAGGACTTAAAACCCCACATTGCAGATCATCCCAGAAGCAAGAGCAAGTGAAAGCTA
Organism: Loxodonta africana; assembly: GCF_030014295.1. Classification (NCBI taxonomy): domain Eukaryota; kingdom Metazoa; phylum Chordata; class Mammalia; order Proboscidea; family Elephantidae; genus Loxodonta; species Loxodonta africana. The sequence goes on from NC_087351.1 coordinate 37,433,121, forward strand.
TGCTGTCAGCTCCTGGTATTTCTCCCATAGAGGAAACTGAATGGTGGGTAATAGAGGCCAGAGGTCTCCGTGGCCTTGGGTTGAATTCAGGGCCTCGATCATTGAGTAGTAGAAGGGAGAGGAGCTAGCCTAAAGGAAGGTAGTAAAACCTCTCCTACGAAGCAGAAAATCAGCTGGAACATCCCACTCGTAAGTAATAAACTGGCAATCATAACTTAGCCTAGCTGTCTCTGAATTATTGTCTGCCTTCTGTTAAACCATCGGAAGGATGAGAATTACCTATGTGCATATCTACAAGTAAGCACTGCCTATGAGAGGTTATTTATAAGAACCACCTTTCTTTTCCCGTTTATGTACCTACAACATCTGGCTTACTATCCCTAAGAACCACTACTGACAAAATTGTTGAGAAAAATTAAAATCCATGTTGCTGAATATTTACAAAAGCTTTCTAACTTTCTCTCCCTAGCACTAATTTGATGGTAGGGTAACTTCTATATCTATTATTTACACGACTTCTCGTATCTAAACCCAGACAGCATATTTCAACTAGTTAGAATACCAAATTACCGGTCAACAAGTATGGATTTCTGACTTTGAGAGCTGGATCTATATTAACCTTCCGTACATTAATTTCTGGGTCTCAAATTCCTCATTAGGGATATAAAACCAGTTTGGTAAAGTTACAGGTTGTTCAAAAAGTAAAGTTATACAGTAACTCTGAGGAGATTTCGAGAATCTCAAAAGTGTTTTACAAATGTAGGCTATATCATTTTAGAAATCGAAATCTGCATTATATTGACTTATACACAGCATTCGATTTTGTTGGTAATAATACAGACACTACAGTCCCATGATGGAATTATTTCTCCTGAGGAAGACTCCCAGTTTGGACTTGAAAACCCAGGTATGACTTTAAAAAAACCCTTTTCATATGAACTGAGAATAGCATACAAGACCATGAATAGATGCAAAACCAAATTGTAGTGGTGTTCATTTAGCAGGAGTTGGCTACTGGGTGCCACAAGGAATTTTATTAAGCTTGATTTTATTTAACATCTTTATTAATCATCAAGAAGATGAGCAAAACAGCACATTAATTAAATCTGCAGATGGTCTAAATAGAGAGACATTGCAGGGTCCATTGTGGGCAAAGTAACAATATAAAAAGACTGGGTTTAAAAAGAGGCAGAGCAAAACACTAATGAGTATTTGTTTTGGTGCAATGAAGGCTCAAAACACACATAGAATGGAATATGAAATGCTGCTAAAGGCCTTGAACAGTGTGATAGGAAACAATTAGTGATGATAAAGATACTAATGAAAATATTATTGGCAGCAAAATAGAACTGTTCGACTAAATTCCTGTTTTGTTTGTCATGTCATGTCTCTCCCTTTGCTGACATCCAGATAGATTTCTATTCACAGATGAGGCACGCAGACAAGACCAGGATCTGATGCTATGGTGTGGCACTAGATGTGTAAGACAACAGACCTTGGTGTGTTGTTGTTGTTAGGTGCATTCGGGTTGGTTCCAACTCACAGCAACCCTATGCACAACAGAATGAAACACTGCCGGGTCCAGCGGCATCGCAATCGTCTTTATGTTTGAGCCCTTTGTTGCAACCACTGTGTAAATTCATCTTGTTGAGGGTCCCCTCTTTTTTGCTACCCTCTACTTTTCCAAGCGTGGTGTTCTTCTCTAGGGAGGGACTGGTCCCTCCTGAGAACATGTTCAAAGTACAAGAGATGAAGTCTCCCATTATCACTTCTAAAGAGCATTCTGACTGTACTTCTTTCAAGACAGATTTGTTTGTTCTTCTACCAGTCCATGGTATAACAATATCCTTTGCCAATGCCATAATTCAAAGGCATTAATTCTTCTCAGTTGTCCTTATTCATTGTCCAGCTTTTGCGTGAATTTGAGGCATATGAGGTGGCTGAAGATACCATGGCTTGGGTCAGGTGCACCTTACTCCTTAGGGGGACATCTTTGCTTTTTAACTCTTAAAAGAGGTCTTTTGCAGCAGATTTGTTCAGTGCAATGCACTGTTTGATTTCTTGACTGCCGCTTCCGTGGGTGTTGATTGTGGGTTCAAGTAAAATGAAATCCTTGACAACTTGAAACTTTTCTCCATTTATCATGATATTGCTTATTGGTCCAGTTGTGAGGACTTTTGTTTTCTTTATGTTGAGGTGCAATCTATACTGAAGGCTGAAGTCTTTGCTCTTCTTCAGTAAGTGCTTTAAGTCCTTTTCACTTTCTGCAAGGAAGACTGTGTCACGTGCATATCGCAGGTTGTTAAAAAGTCTTCCTCCAGTCCTGATGCTCTGTTCTTCATATAGTGCAGCTTCTCAAATTATTTGGGCGGCATGTTGTTGTTGTCGTTAGGTGCTGTCGAGTTGGTTCCAACTCATGGCAACCCTATGCACAACAGAACGAAACACTGCCGGGTCCTGTGCCATCCTTACAATTGTTGTTATGCTTGAGCCCATTGTTGCAGCCACTGTGTCAATCCACCTTGTTGAGGGTCTTTCTCTTTTCCGCTGACCCTGTACTTTACCAAGCATCATGTCCTTCTCCAGGGACTGATCCCTCCTGACAACATGTCCAAAGTATATAAGATGCAGTCTAGCCATCCTTGCCTCTAAGGAGCATTCTGGTTGTACTTCTTCCAAGACAGATTTGTTCGTTATTTTGGCAGTCCATGTTATATTCAATATTCTTTGCCAACACCACAATTCAAAGGCATCAATTCTTCTCCAGTCTTCCTTATTCATTGTCCAGCTTTCACATGCATGTGATGTGATTGAGAACACTATGGCTTGGGTCAGGTGCACCTTAATCTTCAAGATGACATCTTTGCTTTTCAACACGTTAAAGAGGTCCTCTGCAGCAGAGTTGCCCAATGCAATGAGTCTTTGGATTTCTTGACTGCCGCTTCCACGGGTGTTGATTTTGGATCCAAGTAAAATGAAATCCTTGGCAACTTTGATCTTTTCTCCATTTATCATGATGTGGCTTACTGGTCCAGTTGTGAGGACTTTTGTTTTCTTTATGTTGAGGTGTAATCCACACTAAAGGTTGTGGTCTTTGATCTTCATTAGTAACTGCTTCAAGTCCTCTTCACTTTCAGCAAACAAGGTTGTGTCATCTGCATAAAACAAGTTGTTACAGAGTCTTCCTCCAATCTTGATGCCCTCTCCTTCTTCATATAGTCCAGCTTCTCGGATTATTTGCTCAGCATACGCATTGAATAGGTATGGTGAAAGGACACAACCCTGACACACAGTTTTCCTGATTTTAAACCACTCAGTATCCCCTTGTTCTGTTTGAACAACTGCCTCTTGATCTATGTAGAGGTTCCTTATGAGCACAATTAAGTGTTCTGGAATTCCCATGCTTCTCAAAGTTATCCATAATTTGTTATGATCCGCAAAGTCGAACGCCTTTGCATAGTCAATAAAACAGAGGTAAATATCCTTCTGGTATTCTCTGCTTTCAGCCAGGATCCATCTGACATTGGCAGTGGTATCCCTGGTTCCACGTCCTCTTCTGAATCCGGCCTGAATTTCTGGCAGTGACGTGTCGGTATACTATTGCAGCCGCTTTTGAATGACCTTCAGCAAAATTTTGCTTGCGTGTGATATTAATGATATTGTTTGACAATTTCCTCATTTTGTTGGATCACCTTTCTTGGGAATAGGCATAAATATAGATCTCTTCCAGTCAGTTGGCCAGGAAGCTGTCTTCCAAATTTCTTGGCATAGATGAGTGAGCACTTCCAGGGCTGCATCCATTTGTTGAAATATCTCAGTTGGTATTCTGTCACTTCCTGGAGCCTAGTTTTTTGCCAATGCCTTCAGTGCAGCTTGGACTTCCTCCTTCGATACCATTAGCTCCTGATCGTACGCTACCTCTTGAAATGACTGAACATCGACTAATTCTTTTTGGTATAATCATTCTGTATATCCCTTCCACCTTCTTTTGATGGTTTCTACATGTTTTAATATTTTCCCCATAGAATTCTTCACTGTTGCAACTTGAGGCTTGAATTTTTCTTCAGTTCTTTCAGCTTGAGAAACACCAAGTGTGTTCTTCCCTTTTGGTTTTCTATCTCCATCTCTTTGCACATGTCGTTATAATACTTTACTTTGTCTTCTTGAGGTGCCCTTTGAAATCTCCCATTTAGTTCTTTTACTTCATTATTTCTTCCTTTTAATTTAGCTGCTGACATCCGAGAGCAAGTTTCAGAGTCTCCTCTGACATCCACCTTGGTCTTTTCTTTCTTTCCAGCCTTTTCAATGACCTCTTCTTTCTTCATGTATGATGTCCTTGATGTCATTCTACAACTTGTCTGGTCTTTGGTCATTAGTGTTCAATGCATCAAATATATTCTTGAGATGGTCTCTAAATTCAGGTGGGATATACTCAGTGTCGTATTTTGCATCTCATGGACTTGCTCTGTGTGTTGCTGTGATGCTGGAAGCTATGCCACCAGTATTCAGATACCAACAGGATCACCCATGGAGGATAGGTTTCAGCTGAGCTTCAAGACTAAGACAGACTTGGAAGAAGGACCCAGCAGTCTACTTCTGAAAAGAATTATCCAGTGAAAACCTTATGAATAGTAGCAGAACATTGTCTGATATAGTGCCAGAAGATCAGCCCCCCAGATTGGAAAGCACTCAAAAGATGACCATGGGACCGGCGGGGCCAAGATGGCGGACTAGGTAGACGCTACCTCGGATCCCTCTTGCAACAAAGACTCGGAAAAACAAGTGAATCGATCACATGCATAACAATCTACGAACCCTGAACAACAAACACAGATTTAGAGACGGAGAATGAACAAATACGGGGAAGCAGCGATTGTTTTCAGAGCCTGGAGCCAGCGTACCAGTCAGGTAACCTTTGGCGCCTGAATTAGGGCAGAGCCCAGGGGAGCAGATGGCACAAACAAGGGGCCCAGACCTAGCCCCCGAACTCACTCCCTGAGGGGGCCCGTCCGGTTCGCATGGGCGGCGTGGCAACGCAGCCGGTGGGAGAAGTCCCTGGGAGGCAGTGACTGGTCTTGGGCAGGGAGAACAGCGTTCCAGCCGGGACACGCAGTCACGGCACAAGCACGGGGAGCTGCTGCACTCACCTGAACTAACCCCGGGAGGGGGCTCAGCCGGTTTACGGAGTGGCACGGCGACGCGGCTGGCGGGACGAGAAGTCCCGGGATGCAGCGACTGATTTTGGAGTCGAGAGTGCACCGTCCCAGCAGGGGAACCTTGACGTTGGCGTGGGGTTGGCAGCGGAGGTTCTGACCGTGACTTCAGAGGGCCAGACCCTCCGGGGGCAATCTCCACACAGCCAGCACACATAGGCGACGCGCCCTGCGGGAATCTCAGATATAAGAGTCATTCCAAGCAAGACAAGCAACTCTGGCTATATTCTGAGGTGCTACTCTCCTAGCTCTCTGTTCCCTCCCCCACCCTCCCCAGGTGGCTTCATTAACATCCGAATTGCCTGAGCCAGAGGGAAAACTCTGATAGGGCTCTGACTGCATTTTTTTTTTTAGCGGATTTTCTGGAAAAACTAGTTTCCCAGTGATGGCTCAGAGACAGCAGTCCATAGCAAACCACATAAAGAAGCAGACCATGACAGCTTCTCCAACCCCCCAAACAAAAGAATCAAAATCTTTCCCAAATGAAGATACAATCCTGGAAATATCAGATACAGAATATAAAAAACTAATTTACAGAATGCTTCAAGACATCACAAACGAAATAAGGCAAACCGCAGAAAAAGCCAAGGAACACACTGATAAAACTGTTGAAGAACTCAAAAAGATTATTCAAGAACATAGTGGAAAAATTAATAAGTTGCAAGAATGCATAGAGAGACAGCACGTAGAAATCCAAAAGATTAACAATAAAATTACAGAATTAGACAATGCAATAGGAAGTCAGAGGAGCAGACTCAAGCAATTAGAATGCAGACTGGGACATCTGGAGGACCAGGGAATCAACACCAACATAGCTGAAAAAAAATCAGATAAAAGAATTTAAAAAAATGAAGAAACCCTAAGAATCATGTGGGACTCTATCAAGAAGGATAACCTGCGGGTGATTGGAGTTCCAGAACAGGGAGGGGGGACAGAAAACACAGAGAAAATAGTCGAAGAACTCCTGACACAAAACTTCCCTGACATCCTGAAAGACGAAAGGATATCTATCCAAGATGCTCATCGAACCCCATTTAAGATTGATCCAAAAAGAAAAACACCAAGACATATTATCATCAAACTTGCCAAAACCAAAGACAAACAGAAACTTTTAAAAGCAGCCAGGGAGAAAAGAAAGGTTTCCTTCAAGGGAGAATCAATAAGAATAAGTTCAGACTACTCAGCAGAAACCATGCAGGCAAGAAGGGAATGGGACGACAAATAGAGAGCACTGAAGGAGAAAAACTGCCAGCCAAGGATCATATATCCAGCAAGACTCTCTCTGAAATATGAAGGCGAAATTAAGATATTTACAGATAAACACAAGTTTAGAGAATTTGCAAAAACCAAACCAAAGCTACAAGAAATACTAAAGGATATGGTTTGGTCAGAAAACCAATAATATCAGATACCAGCACAACACAAGGTCACAAAACAGATCGTCCTGATATCAACTCAAATAGGGAAATCACAAAAACAAACAAATTAAGATTAATTAAAAAAAAAAAAATAATACACATAACAGGGAATCATGGAAGTCAATAGGTAAAAGATCACAATAATCAAAAAGAGGGACTAAATACAGGAGGCATTGAACTGCCAGATGGAGAGTGATACAAGGCGATATAGAACAATACAAGTTAGGTTTTTACTTAGAAAAATAGGGGTAAATAATAAGGTAACCACAAAAAGGTATAACAACTCCATAACTCAAGATAAAAGCCAAGAAAAACGTAACAACTCAACTAACATAAAGTCAAACACTATGAAAGTGAGGATCTCACAATTTACTAAGAAAAACGTCTCAGCACAAAAAAGCATGTGGAAAAATGAAATGTCAACAACACACATAAAAAGGCATCAAAATGACAGCACTAAAAACTTATTTATCTATAATTACGCTGAATGTAAATGGACTAAATGCACCAATAAAGAGACAGAGAGTCACGGACTGGATAAAGAAACACGATCCATCTATATGCTGCCTACAAGAGACACACCTTAGACTTAGAGACACAAACAAACTAAAACTCAAAGGATGGAAAAAAATATATCAAGCAAACAATAAGCAAAAAAGAAGAGGAGTAGCAATATTAATTTCTGACAAAATAGACTTTAGACTTAAATCCACCACAAAGGATAAAGAAGGACACTACATAATGATAAAAGGGACAATTGATCAGGAAGACATAACCATATTAAATATTTATGCACCCAATGACAGGGCTGCAAGATACATAAATCAAATTTTAACAGAATTGAAAAGTTAGATAGACACCTCCACAATTATAGTAGGAGACTTCAACACACCACTTTCGGAGAAGGACAGGACATCCAGTAAGAAGCTCAACAGAGACACGGAAGACCTACTTACAACAATCAACCAACTTGACCTCATTGACTTGTACAGAACTCTCCACCCAACTGCTGCAAAGCATACTTTTTTTTCTAGCGCACAAGGAACATTCTCCAGAATAGACCACATATTAGGTCATAAAACAAACCTTTGCAGAGTCCAAAACATCGAAATATTACAAAGCATCTTCTCAGACCACAAGGCAATAAAACTAGAAATCAATAACAGAAAAACTAGGGAAAAGAAATCAAATACTTGGAAAATGAACAATACCCTCCTGAAAAAAGACTGGGTTATAGAAGACATCAAGGAGGGAATAAGGAAATTCATAGAATGCAACGAGAATGAAAATACTTCCTATCAAAACCTCTGGGACACAGCAAAAGCAGTGCTCAGAGACCAATGTATATTGATAAATGCACACATACAAACAGAAGAAAGAGCCAAAAGCAGAGAACTGTCCCTATAGCTTGAACAAATAGAAAGTGAGCAACAAAAGAACCCATCAGGCACCAGAAGAAAACAAATAATAAAAATTAGAGCTGAACTCAATGAATTAGAGAACAGAAAAACAATTGAAAGAATTAACAAGGCCAAAAGCTGGTTCTTTGAAAAAATTAACAAAATTGATAAACCATTGGCTAGACTGACTAAAGAAATACAGGAAAGGAAACAACCCGAATAAGAAACGAGAAGGACCACATCACAACAGAACCAAATGAAATTAAAAGAATCATTTCAGATTACTACGAAAAATTGTACTCTAACAAATTTGCAAACCTAGAAGAAATGGATGAATTCCTTGAAAAACACTACCTACCTAAACTAACACATTCAGAAGTAGAACAACTAAATAGACCCATAACAAAAAAAAGAGATTGAAACGGTAATCAAAAAACTCCCAACAAAAAAACGCCCTGGCCCGGACGGCTTCACTGCAGAGTTCTACCAAACTTTCAGAGAAGAGTTAACACCGCTACTACTGAAGGTATTTCAAAGCATAGAAAATGATGGAATACTACCCAACTCATCCTATGAAGCCACCATCTCCCTGATACCAAAACCAGGTAAAGACTTACAAAAAAAGAAAATTACAGACCTATATCCCTCATGAACATAGATGCAAAAATCCTCAACAAAATTCTAGCCAATAGAATCCAACAACACATCAAAAAAATAATTCACCATGATCAAGTGGGATTTATAACAGGTATGCAAAAAAAAAAAATTAATATCAGAAAAACCATTAATGTAATCCATCACATAAATAAAACAAAAGACAAAAACCACATGATCTTATCAATTGATGCAGAAAAGGCATTTGACAAAGTCCAACACCCATTTATGATAAAAACTCTCACCAAAATAGGAATTGAAGGAAAATTCCTCAACATAATAAAGGGCATCTATGCAAAGCCAACAGCCAATATCACTCTAAATGGAAAGAACCTGAAAGCATTTCCCTTGAGAATGGGAACCAGACAAGGATGCCCTTTATCACTGCTCTTATGCAACATCATGCTTGAAGTCCTAGCCAGGGCAATTAGGCTAGACAAAGAAATAAAAGGTATCCGGATTGGCAAGGAGGAAGTAAAGCTATCACTATTTGCAGATGACATGATTTTATACACAGAAAACCCTAAGGAATCCTCCAGAAAACTACTGAAACTAATAGAAGAGTTTGGCAGAGTCTCAGTTATAAAATAAACATACAAAAATCACTTGGATTCCTCTACATCAACAAAAAGAACACCGAAGAGGAAATAACCAAATCAATACCATTCACAGTAGCCCCCAAGAAGATAAAATACTTAGGAATAAATCTTACCAAGGATGTAAAAGACCTATACAAAGAAAACTACAAAGCTCTACTACAAGAAATTCAAAAGGACATACTTAAGTGGAAAAACATACCTTGCTCATGGATAGGAAGACTTAACATAGTAAAAATGTCTATTCTACCAAAAGCCATCTATACATATAACGCACTTCCGATCCAAATTCCAATGTCATATTTTAAGGGGATAGAGAAACAAATCACCAATTTCATATGGAAGGGAAAGAAGCCCCGGATAAGCAAAACATTACTGAAAAAGAAGAAGAAAGTGGGAGGCCTCACTCTACCTGATTTCAGAAGCTATTATACAGCCACAGTAGTCAAAACAGTCTGGTACTGGTACAACAACAGGCACATAGACCAATGGAACAGAATTGAGAACCCAGACATAGATCCATCCATGTATGAGCAGCTGATATTTGACAAAGGCCCAGTGTCAGTTAATTGGGGAAAAGATAGTCTTTTTAACAAATGGTGCTGGCATAACTGGATATCCATTTGCAAAAAAATGAAACAGGACCCATACCTCACACCATGCACAAAAACTAACTCCAAGTGGATCAAAGACCTAAACATAAAGACTAAAATGATAAAGATCATGGAAGAAAAAATAGGGACAACCCTAGGAGCCCTAATACAAGGCATAAACAGAATACAAAACATTACCAAAAATGATGAAGAGAAACCCGATAACTGGGAGCTCCTAAAAATCAAACACCTATGCTCCTCTAAAGACTTCACCAAAAGAGTAAAAAGACCACCTACAGACTGGGAAAGAATTTTCAGCTATGACATCTCAGACCAGCGCCTGATCTCTAAAATCTACATGATTCTGTCAAAACTCAACCACAAAAAGACAAACAACCCAATCAAGAAGTGGGCAAAGGAGATGAACACACATTTCACTAAAGAAGATATTCAGGCTGCCAACAGATACATGAGAAAATGCTCTCGATCATTAGCCATTAGAGAAATGCAAATTAAAACTACAATGAGATTTCATCTCCCACCAACAAGGCTGGCATTAATCCAAAAAACACAAAATAATAAATGTTGGAGAGGCTGCGGAGACATTGGAACTCTTATACACTGCTGGTGGGAATGTAAAATGGTACAACCACTTTGGAAATCTATCTGGCGTTATCTTAAACAGTTAGAAATAGAACTACCATACAACCCAGAAATCCCACTCCTCGAAATATACCCTAGAGAAATAAGAGCCTTCACACAAACAGATATATGCACACCCATGTTTATTGCAGCTCTGTTTACAATAGCAAAAAGCTGGAAGCAACCAAGGTGTCCATCAACGGATGAATGGGTAAATAAATTGTGGTACATTCACACAATGGAATACTACACATCGATAAAGAACAGTGACGAATCTCTGAAACATTTCATAACATGGAGGAATCTGGAAGGCATTATGCTGAGCGAAATGAGTCAGAGGCAAAAGGACAAATATTGTATAAGACCACTATTATAAGATCTTGAGAAATAGTAAAAACTGAGAAGAACACATACTTTTGTGGTTCGGATGGGGGGAGGGAGGGAGGGAGGGAGAGGTTTTTTTATTGATTAATCAGTAGATAAGAACTGCTTTAGGTGAAGGGAAGGACAACACTCAATACATGGAAGGTCAGCTCAGTTGGACTGGACCAAAAGCAAAGAAGTTTCCAGGATAAAATGAATGCTTCAAAGGTCAGCGGAGCAAGGGTGGGGGTCTGGGGACCATGGTTTGAGGGGACTTCTAAGTCAATTGGAAAATAATTCTATTATGAAAACATTCTGCATCCCACTTTGAAATGTGGCGTCTGGGGTCTTAAATGCAAACAAGCGGCCATCTAAGATACATCAATTGGTCTCAACCCACCTGGAGCAAAGGAAAATGAAGAACACCAAGGTCACATGACAACTAAGAGCCCAAGAGACAGAAAGGGCCACATGAACCAGAGACCTACATCATCCTGAGACCAGAAGAACTAGTTGGTGCCCGGCCACAATCGATGACTGCCCTGACAGGGAGCACAATAGAGAACCCCTGAGGGAGCAGGAGATCAGTGGGATGCAGACCCCAAATTCTCATAAAAAGACCATACTTAATGGTCTGACTGAGACTAGAGGAATCCCGGCGGCCATGGTCCCCAGACCTTCTGTTGGCACAGGACAGGAATCATCCCCGAAGACAACTCATCAGTCATGAAAGGGACTGGTCAGTGGGTGGGAGAGAGATGCTGATGAAGAGTGAGCTAATTATATCAGGTGGACACTTGAGATTGTGTTGGCATCTCTTGTCTGGAGGGGGGATGGGAGGATAGAGAGAGAGGGAAGCTGGCAAAATTGTCAGGAAAGGAGAGACTGAAAGGGCTGACTCAATAGGGGGAGAGCAAGTGGGAGTACGGAGTAAGATGTATGTAAACTTATATGTGACAGACTGATTGGATTTGTAAACGTTCACTTGAAGCTTAATAAAAGTTAATAAAAAAAAAAAAAAAACGATGACCATGAAAGAGCTGCCTCCTCAATGATGTAGATGGAGTAAAGCTTTGGGGACCTTCATTTGCTGATGTGGTATGACTCAAAATGAGAGGAAACAGCTGTAAACATCCACTAATAATCAGAACTTGGAATGTATGAAGTAGGAATCTACGAAAACTGGAAATCTTAAAAAATGAAATGAAATGCATAAACTTCAATATCCTAGGGATTAGTGAGCTGAAATGGACTGGTATTGGCCATTTTGACTTGGACAATCATATAGTCTATTATGCTGGGAGTGACAGCTTGAAGACGAGTGGTGTTGCATTCATTGTCAAAAAGAACATTTCAAGATCTATCCTGAAGTACAAAGCTGTCAGTGATAGGATAAATATCCATATGCCTTCAAGGAAGACCAGTTAATACAACTATTATTCAAGTTTACCTATCAACCACTCAGGCCAAAGATGAAGAAAGAGAAGATTTTTATCAGCTACGGCAGTCTGAAATTGATCAAACATGCAATCAGGATGCAGTGATAATTACTGGTGATTGGAATGCAAAAGTTGGAAACAAAGAAGAAGGATCAGCAGTTGGAAAGTATGGCCTTGGTGATAGAAACAATACCAGAGATCGAATGATAGAATTTTGCAAGACCAACGACTTCTTTTTTGCAAATATCTTTTTTCACCAACATAAACGGCTACTATACACGTGGACCTTGCCAGATGGAACACACAGGAATCAAATCAACTATATCTGTGGAAAGAGACAATGGAAAATCTCAATATCATCAGTCAGAACAAGGCCAGGGGCTGACTGTGGAACAGAACATTTGTTCAATATAGAGATTAATAAGTATGATGAAAGAATACAGCCCTGACACACATTTCCTGATTTTTAAACCATGCAATATCCCTTTGTTCTCTTTGAACGGCTGCCTCTTGATCTATGTACAGGTTCCACATGAACTCAATAAAGTGTTCTGGAATTCTCATTCTTTACAATGGGTTATCAACAATTTGTTATAATCCACACAATGGAATGCCTTTGCATAGTCAATAAAACACAGGTAAACATCTTTCAGGTATTCTCTGCTTTCAGCCAAGACCCACCTGACGGTTACAATGATATCCATTGTTCCAAGTCCTCTACTGAATCTGCCTTGAATTTCTGGCAGTTTTATGTAGATGTACTGCTGCAACCATTTTTGAATGATCTTTAGCAAAATTTTACTTGTGTGTGATATTAATGGGAAACCTTGGTGACATAGTGGGTAAGTGCTATGGCTGCTAACCAAAAGGTCAGCAGTTTAAATCCACCAGGCACTTTGGAAACCCTGTGGGACAGACAGTTCTACTCTGTCCTATAGGGCTGCTATGAGTCGTAATCGACTCGATGGCAACGGGTTTGGTTTGGTGAAATTAATGATATTGTTCAATAATTTCCACATTCTGTTGGATCACCTTTCTTTGGAATGAGCACAAATACGGATCTTTTTCAGTGGGTTAGTCAGGTAGCTCTCTTCCAAATTTCTTGACATAGACAAATGAGAGCTTCCAGCGTGGAATCCATTTGTTGAAACATCTCAATTGGTATTCCATCAGTTCCTGGAGGCTCGTTTTTTAGCCAATGACTTCTTCCTTCAATACCATTGATTTCTAACCATGTGCTACCTCCTGAAATGGTTAAACCTTGACCAATTATTTTTTGTATAGTGACTCTGTGTATTCCTTCCGATTTCTTTTGATGCTTCCTTTATCGTTTAATATTTTGCCCATAGAATCCTTCAGTACTGCCATCTGAGGACTGAAATTTTTCTTCAAGTTCTTTCAGCTTGAGAAATGTCAAGTGTGTTCTTCCCTTTTGGTTTTCTAACTCCAGGTCTTTGCACATTTCAATACAATAATTTATTTTGTCTTCTCAGTCTCCCCTTTGAAATCTTCTGTTCAACTCTTTTACTTCGTCATTTCTTCTTTTTGCTTTAGCTCTCTATGTTCAAAAGCAAGTTTCAGAGCCTTTTCTGACAACAGTTCTGGTGTTTTTTTTTTCTTCTTCTTCTTTCCTGTCTTATTTATCTAGTCTTAGTTATCCAGGCTAGATATTCTGTGTTAGTTATCTAGTGCTGTTTAATAGAAATGCCACAAACGGGTGGCTTTGACAAACAGAAGTTTATTTTGTCACAATTTAGTAGGCTAGAAGCTAGTTAGAGGGGAAAGCTTTCTTTATCAGTCTACTCAGGAGAAAGGATCCCTCAGCTTTACGCAGCCCTGTTCTCCTAGTCCATCTGAGTGACAGCCCCACCCCCTCCACCCAGCAGGCCTTGTTCTCCTGCCCCTTGAGCATGGCAGCCCTGTCTTCTCATTTTTGGGTGGCAGCCCATCCTCCCTGGCACACTTTAACAGTAGTCCCAGAGTCTGGAACCAAGTTGAAGAAGATCTAACTCTGAAACTTAGGAGGCAGTGGCCCTACCCTTTGAGATACAGGAGACCGTGGCCCAACCCTTTGAAACGGAGAAGACCTTGCTTCCTGGTACCTTGTTTATGCTCTCAAATATGACCATAAGTTTGATCTTAACAGGCACACACCAAGTTCTCACTGGTTTGCTAGGTCATGGACCTCTTGCTTCTAGGAACTTGCTCCCACAGTTTGCCCTACATAAAGCCACCAGAATCATCTTTCTCTAACAGTGTTCAACATGCCATTTTCCTGTTCACTGAGTTAACACATATGAGGTTAAATAATCTTGATTTAAACCCCTGCTTCCATTCCTATCACTTTTAATTATTTTTTTAAGATAGTCATCAAGTTTTAAACAAACTAATTTAAACAAAAGCAAAAATATTCATTGTCTCTGAATTTTTTTTTTTAATGTTCTAATACGGTATTTTTTTCTGATTTTCTTTCCATCCCTCTACATTTGTATCAGATATAGTCCCAAAAAGAAACAAATGGCATGCTCAAGATAAAATACTTGAAGGAGAATTGATTTACCACAGCATAATTTACAGGGGTATGAATTTTTCACTCACCATATATATCTTTACAATATTGTCTGCTTACTCATTACTATATTTTCTTCTTTATTTAATCTTTAATACTTTTCAATAAGTGCTTATGCTTTTCTCCATAAAAGATATCAAGTATTTTGTTAGGTTTATTTCTAGGTTTCTTATACATATTTTGCTGTTATAAGTCCATTCTTTAAAAATTTTACATTTTCTGACCCTTTGTCTAAGTGGATAGAAATATAATTAGCTTTTTTTTTTTTTAACGTATTAGTTTTTCACTCAGAAAATGTGGCAACCTCTAATTAATTCAGATAATTTATCTGTAGATTATTTTGGGTGTTGGATGTAGGGAAAACAACTGTTAATAATAATTTTGTTTCTTCTATTTAAGTATGTATATCTTTATTGCTTTTTCTTAGCTTATGATGTTGTCTAGGACCTCCAGTACTTTGAATAGATGTGGCAAACATGAGCATCCTCATCTTTTTTCCTAAAGTTAAAGGGATTACTTCTAACACTTCACCATTGGTTGTAACATGTACTGTAAAAAAACATACTATTCTGAAACTGGAATTTCTTTACTCAATTAGATCATTTATCTGCCAATTCTGAAATCACTTTTGGTGGGAAATATTGATAGTGAGTGTGGCAGAGGTTGATGCTAAAGAGGTCTAACATTCAAACAGATTTAGATGTAAACTGGTAAAAAAAAGGATGGAATATTTAAATTTTTCCTCTTCTCTCTTCAATTCCTCCCTCCTCCATCTTCCAGGGCCCTGAACCATTTTGCCCCATTATTTGATTGTTTCTTTAGACCTAGTGGCTTTGAAATGTCAGATATTTTTATAATATTCCTGATTTCACTTCTACTCTTTGGAGAGGTGTCCTAAGTAACTGCTACGAAACACCTCTTTTCCATATTTTGCTTATTGGGTGGTGTCATGGATTGAATTATGTCCCACGAAAAAATATGTATCAACTTTGTTAGGCCATGACTCCCAGTATTCTGTCTTTGTCCTCCATTTTGTGATTGTCATTTTATGTTAAGAGGATTAGGGTAGGATTGTAACACTACCCTTACTCAGGTCACCTCCCTGATCCAATGTAAAGGGAGTTTACCTGGGATGTGGACTGCACCACCTTTTATCTCTTAAGAGATAAAAGGACAAGGAAGCAAGCAGAGAGTTGAGGACCTCATACCACCAGGAAAGCAGCACCCGGAGCAAAGTGAGCCCTTTGGACCCAGGGTCCCTGCACCTGAGAAGCTCCTTGACCAGGGAAGACTGAGGACAAAGACTTTCCTCCAGAGTTTACAAAGAGAGAAAGCCTTCCCCTGGAGCCGATGCTCTGAATTTGGACTTTTAGTCTACTTTACTGTGAGGAAATAATTTTTTCTTTGTTAAAACCATTCACTTGTGGTATTTCTGTTATAGCAGCACTACATGACTAACACAGGTGAAATTCTCTTTATCTTCAAACTTTAAGGGTTTCATAATATCCGAGGCACTGGTGTTTATGTAAACCATGGAATTTCAAAAGGGTAAGAAAGCATTTGAGAGTTATGGGTTGTCATGTGATAGGATAGGCTGAAATTTTTAGGGGACTTGAAACACATGAATTATTTAAGAAAAAAAAAAAAAAAAAAACCCTTCCTTGAGTAAGGCTTGAACCAGTTTACAAACTTACTCCTGTAATATGGTAGACTCCTTATAGCTGGTAGAATGTCTTAAGAATGTACCATCAGGTTGTCTTTGCCTGTAATGGCCCCCATAAGGCTACAACCAGTAATTGAGATCTCGTACTGGTAATACCTACATCAAAATTCTTAATGGCTTTCACACTTCTGTGACAGGAAGCAAATGCGTTTAAAAGGACTGTCCACCTTTCCTCCTTCTTTTCCTCCTTAATTCTGCTATTCTTCCTTCCTTTTAACACCTATTTTTGATTTCCTTCCTTCCATCTACGCAAATGTATCATGTGCATTAAAGACGCTGAATGGACTTCCACTTTAAAATAGTAGCTGGTAAGTGAAATAGTGTTGGTCTAGTTTAATGTAGCACTGGAAAAAACCTTCTGTAAAATTTCCATTAAAATATCTGAAAGGACACGTAAGAGATAATTTTTTTTTTTTCAATCACACTATCAAAATCAAGGAGTGATAACAATCTATTGCTGCTAGTATCTGGGGAACTCAAACTAAGAAAACTATGTTGTACTTACAAAAACAATTATTGGAAAAAAGATACAGAGATAGAAAGATATAGAGATAGATATGTTGTTGTATGACAAAATATCACGAAATATCAGTGGCATATGGAAATAAACATTTAATTATCTCACAGATCTGCAAAGTTCAGCTGATCTAACCTGGGCTTGACTGATAGGGGCTGGACTTGCTCATTCATCTGCACCCAGCAGTCCCCATGAGGTAGCACTGTTGAGCTTGGCTGGGCTCTCTCATATAACTGGTTTTTGGCTGTTTTTTGGATTATCTAGGATAGCTTCAGCTGAAACAGCTAAGACAATGGAACTTTCCTCTGCTTATCTTTTGTCTTTCAGGTTAGATCAGGCATGTTCTTATGGCAATGGCAGAAGTTCATGAGTGAATAAAGTAAATCATGTACACAGATCACATTTCAAACCTCTACTTATGTTGTATTTGCTAACATCTCTTTAGCCAAAGCAAATTATATGGACAAGCCAAGAGTCAGAGTAGGTGGACATCACAAAATTAGATAAGGATGTACGTGAGTGTATGTGTATGTATGTGAGTGTGTGAAAAGTGAAGGCCGTGGTGAAATCTACCACAATATCTTATTTTTCTAATAACAAAAAGTGATATATAATCGTTGTAGAAAAATCGACAATAACAAATTTGTATTTACTCGTTTAGAAAATATCTGAGTCTCTACTAAGTGCCAAGTACTGCTCTACGAACTGGGAATATAAAAATGGACAAAACAGAAAAATGTCCTGTCCACATGCAACTTATATTCTTGTGAGGGCCATGCATGATAAGCACATAAACACATTATATATGGCATCTCCTGCCATGATAGGATAACGAAGAAGAACAAAGTAGGATGAAGAAGATAAGGAGTGTGACGGTGGTCAAGGAAAAACTTACAGTAAAGTGGCACCTGTCATGGAAATCCTCATAATAAGATGACATAGAAAGGTTAACAGGCCTGAAGAAAGGAAGGAGACAAGGTATCTGGAAGAAGAACGTTCTACTCAGAGCAAACAGTGACTACAAAGTGCTGATGGTGGAGCCTGTTTACCCTGTTTGAAGACTAGTGGGGAAACCAGAATTGGGAATGCAAGCATGCGGAGGGTAGATGACAGGCACAGTGGCTGAAGATGAAATCAGAGAGCTAGTTAGTAGTGCTTAAGGATCATTTTAAGGGTAAGCATAAAGCTTGTATGCAGAAAGAGACGGAGAGCCATGGAAGAATTTTTAGCAGGGTAGTGATTTATTCTAACATATGTTTTAAAGGAATTACTCCAGCCATTGTGTTACGAATAAACTTCAGGGGATAAAGGCAGAAATAGGACTAGTAAAGAGGCCATTAATAATGTTGGCTCAGTCCAAGGTGTTTGAGGGGAAGGTGGTAAGTAAAGGATTAATTTAGGATGCACTTCAAAGAGATAGCACGTGCGAGAAAAAGTGGAGTCATAGATGAATCCAACATTTTGGTCTAAGCAACTGGAAGAATAGAGCCACTGATGAATATTGGGAAGAATAGGTCTAGAGTACAACGTCAGGAGTTCAGTCTTGATGTGTTTAATCAGAACCTAATTTTAAATACCCAACTGGTGATGTCAAATAGGCAGCTGACTACAGAGTCTGTAGTTCAGGCTGGAGGTCCAGGCTAGTGATAAAATCTGGGAGTTATCAGTATATATAGGTAATATTTGAACCCCTGAGACTGGATGGAATCACCTAGGGGGTGAGTGAAGACAGAAGAGAGTATCAAGGGTTGAGGACTGGTAACTCATATATTTAAAGATTTGGGATATGAAGAGAAACCAACAAAGGATGAGCTTCCAGAGAAAAAAGACAGTCTAAAGTGTATGATTTACCTGAAGGCAAGTGCTGAAACTGTTTCAAGAAGGAGTGTGTAATCTCCTGTGTCAAATAATTCTGGCAGGTCAATTAAGATGAAGATCGAGAAGTGAGCACTGGATTTTACGACACAGAGGCCATTCGTAATCTTCAGGTGGTTTGGTGGAATGGGAGGGGTAAAAGCCTGATGATGGTAGGTTCAGTGGATAATGGAAAGAAAGGGTGTCACATTATATACATAATTGTGTGATGTTATTATTTTCACCTAACAATATATTATAAACAATTTAAGTGTGCTTTATTCCATATGGTTTGATATATGGGTTGTTTCCAGTTTTGTTGCTTCTAAAAGCATGCAGGAATAAATATTTAAAAATACTTTCTTTTTTATTTCTACAAATTTATGTCTATTTCCTTATGTTCAATTCCCATAGATAGACTATCTGGCTCAAAGGACACAAGTAACATCCATCATATCATACCATATCAATGCCTATCAATCATACAAAACAAGAAATAGAAATGGACAATAAAGATATTAGAAACTATTTTTGTGCACTATCAATCCAATAGATGGAAATTAAACTTGTTGAAAGAAGGTTTAATCAGAATTGTGAGAACAACTCTAAAGCTCCCTAGTTAAGTGAAAGCAAGCTAGAGTCAAATCCGATTGGTTAATTTTTTTTTCTTTTATTCAACAATTTTTTGAGTGATTACCATGTGTTTGATCTGAGGGGTACAATGAACATAAGACTAAAATAATCCTATTGAACTAATGCCTCACATCATCCTCATTTTTCTTAGCTAGTAAATAGTGTGTAAAATCATTTTGCCTTTATCTCCTCCTTTGCCAGTTGATAAATAGGATTTATGCAACTTTTGGTGTTTAACTGATCTCTTGATGCTGGATAAGGACCATTTATACCAGCCTTGGCTGAGCTGGAAAATGTTGAGGTTAAGTAGTCTTGTCCCTTCCATTAATCCTAATAATCACCCTGCCATTCATCATGAGATGTGGATTTTTGTATTTTGAGGGTAGGGTAGGGGAGATGAATGGCAGGAAATCATAAAGTGCTTTTTATATTTTGTGGGTGGTGGTTGGGGATTGGTTTGGGGTGATTTGTTTATTAATCCATTTAAGACATGGCTGAAAAATATGGTTACCTTCTTGGACAATGCTTGAAATGTTCAGAGTCTGCTCTTATGAGGCCAAGAGAAACAGAGAGGGCAAGAAAACCTTCTAAGATTCTTCAAGGCAGATGGGATTCTGTCCTATCTGTTACTAAAGGAGCCTCATGAGTTAAAGACAGAGGAGCATTTGCTTGTAACAAAATAAACAAGATACTATTACACTGGTAAAGAGGGAAAGAGAAAAGGAGAAAGACAGCTATACTCTGTAGCGCTGGAAGGGTGCAAGGGATAGGAACCCTAATACACTGCTGGTGGGAACATCGATCAGTTCCTCTCTGAAGGATAATTTGGTGATAAGTTTCTGATTCCTTAAAGTGTTCCACTTTTAGTAATTTATCTTATGGAAATACTGGGAAGTGTTCTGAAGATTTATATATTAAGATATTTATTACAGTGTTGTTCGTAAGAGTAAAAAGTCAAAAACAATATAAATGTCCACCAATAGGCATTTGGTAAAATAAATTAAGGTATACCATGAGATTTATTACTATGCAGCAGTTCATAATCATATTTTTAAAGGCTATTTGATGGCATGAGCAAAATATTCACAATATAACACTAAATTAAAACCATCAGATACAAACAAGCAGCATTAAATAGCTACCATTTATTGAACATTAATTTTGCACTAGGATATGTATTAAGATCTTTCTAAACACTTCATTTAATAATCCTCCAACAAATCTGGGAAGACAGCTATTGCTACTCTTGATTTATGTATTATGAATCTGAAGTTAGAGAGTTAAGCTGAAGTTCAAGCCCAGATTGTTCTAGTAAAGAAAGCTCCCTCAAATATGCAGAGGAATAAAGTGAAAATGTATGCTGTTTCTTAAAATAGGAGACATTTTATGTGCTTCAAGTGCAAGGGATAGAGAAAATAACATTATGAAATAAAGTTGGTTTTGAAAGGTGTTATACCCCTCAACAGAGTTGAAATTAATCTAGTGAGTAATGAAGGTAACTTAAAAGTTTTTAAGAAAGGAAGTGGAATTTTTTGATTTTTGTTTTAGTGATAGATGATAGCTTAAGAGTCATGCCAACAATGGAATTAAAATAGGACGCATTGCAATTGTTTAGGCACTAGTTGATAAAGGGCTAGTTTGCAGACAGTAATAGTGAAGATGGAGAGCAAGGGGAAGATTAGAGACACATTGTGGGTAAAGAATTAATTAGAATCCAAGATGGATAGAAGATAAGTTCTATGATCCAGAAGAAGGAGTTGACAAACTTTTTCTAAGTTTCCAGTATCAGTGGCTGAATGAATGGCAATACCTAATGAGGTAGAAACCTCAGGGAAGGGTCATATTTAGGGACACATGATTCTGAGGTGGTTTTCAAGGTGTTTTATTTAAGGAACCACTTTAAGGAGGCAATCCAGAAGTAGAAGGCTTTTAGAGTTCAGGGGAGAAAACTATGTTGAAAGTATAGATTTGAGGGTTATTTGCATATAAAATGGATTTGAAGCCATGGGAGTAAATGAGATTTCCAATGGAAAGATATACAAAAGGGATTCTCAACTAGGCATGGATGAGCATCTTAGAAATGCCTGGAGAGAGTTTCCAAATTACATATTCAGCCATTGTCCACTCCAGAGATTCTGTTACATCTCCCCACTTTTTATAGGGTCTGGGGAAACTGTTTGAAAAAAGTACCAGGGCTGGCACCATGTTTATTTTAACTGCTGACATACTGATGGATGCTTAATAAACACGTATTAAATAAATGAAGAATTTTGGATGCAATTGCAATTTTTGAATCAACACCCCCTGAATGAAATGTTGGGGTTAGGCTAACTATGGTCATATTCCTAATTGGTAATGGGATATATGAGGAGAGATATATCCTTAGTAGCAACGACAAGGTCTGAAAGAAATCACTTAGCATGCTTGAACCTACATGTAATTTGCATTCTAACATTGTATTTGCAATTAGGTATTAAATCTTTCAATCACCTCATATGCATGCAAAAGCTGGACTGTGAAAAGGAAGCCAAAAGAAGAATTGTTGCATTTAAACTATGAAGTTGGTGAAGAATATTTAATATACCGTGGAATGCCAAAAGAATGAACAAATCAGTCTTAGAAGAAATATAGCCAGAATGCTCCTTAGAAGCAAGGATGGGTGAGACTTTGGCTCCTTTACTTTGGACACGTCATTAGGAAAGACCACTCACCAGAAACAAACATCATGTTTGGAAAAGCAGAAAGTCAGCAAAAATGAGGGAAACACTCAAGATGGATTGACACAAAAGCCACAACAATGGATTCAAACATAAAAATGATCGTGGAGATGTCACAATGTTTTATTAGACTTAAGGTTGCCATGAGTCATAGCCAACTCAATGGCAACTAAGAACAAGACATTTAAATTATCTAATTTTTTTCTGTTGGGATAGTTTCCAGGCAAACTCACAAGAGTCTGCTTCATTCACAGTAGACACTAAATAGTTTGTGTTTTTTTTTAATATAAAATCACAGTTGTATAATATAGGTACAGTAATTAAACAAAACAGAAAAACCATAAAAAGCAAAAAAAAAAAAAAATGAATTGCCTATATAACGTGATATATCAGTGAAGAACTTGGAGGATAAAGAAAAATGGAAGAGCCGCGATGAGTGAGCTATTAATAGAAAGTAAAGAGAGAGGGGTGAGGTCGGACACCTCCTCCAGTGGTCCATAGAAACAAACCCATTGGGATCGAGTGGATTCTGACCCATAGTGACTCTAAAAGACAGAGTAGAACTGCTTCATAGGGTTTCCAAGGAGCAGATGGTGGGTTTGAACTGACAACCTTTTGGTTAGCAGCCATATTACTTAACCGCTGTGCCACCAGGGCTCCTCAGGTGGTCCACCAGGTAGTTATTTTGGCCCAGAACATCTCAAGTATTCTCCAGAGAGTTGTCAGTTATGAGTATGGAGGAATAAAACGTTGACACTAGTTATCTCCCCATGTGGAACATTTACAAGCATGCTCCTTAATTTACAAATTTTTTTTTAAATCAAAACTGTATAGAAAAAAATATATATGTGGATACCAGAAGAGAAGCATTAGAGAATAGCAAAAGGTACTTACAAGATCAGTATCCTCCACATCTTGTCGTGTTTAAGCTCCTTGTGGTTTTAATGTGACACACTATTAATAATCATGTTTCTTCTATGTCGTTTGTATATCAGGAGCGATAGTGAATCACAAGAGCTGTGTTTCCTTGCTTTATTGGCTCTAAATGTTCTTCTTAGAGAGAAAGGGATTTGGATGACAATTCAGTAAACTTTTGTCGAGTTACAATTCACTGTATTAGAAAGGATCACGTGATAATTTTTCACTGTTTAAAATTTTAAATCCATTTTAAACAATCCAAATTGAAAAATGAATAAATGCACACTTACATATGATTTATTCTTGAGCCTGTTGGGTGGGGTGCCATGTTAATTCCATGTGGGACAGAATTCGCTCAAGCAAGTGAGGTCCTGGAAGTAAACTGCTAAAGACTGTGTTGCAATATTTCAAGTACCAGTTGATAAATGAGGATCTGAACTTCAGCTGTAAGAGCTGAGATGGGGAGCAAGGGCCAGATAAGAGAGACACTTTGAAAGTAGAATTAGCTGGACTTAGAGACACCCTCCTACCTACAGGTTAGAAACACACACACACCCCGGCACCACTCAGCCTGGGCTCTTCCCTCATGTGTCAGTCAGAGCCAGGATATTCTCAGGTTTGCTGCATTGAAAAACAAAAACAAAAACAAAAACCTTTTGCCATCTAGTTGATTCTGACTCATAGCGGCCCTATAGGATAGAGTAGAACTGCCCCATACGTTTTCAAGGAGTGCATGGCAGATTGAAAGTGCTGACATTTTGATTAAAAGCCCTAGCTCTTAAGCACTATGCCACAAGAGTTTCTAGGTCCTAATATAAGAGCCTGGGTGGTGCAAGCGGTTTGCGATTGGCTAATGTGAGGGGTAGTGGTTTGAACCCCCCAGGGCCTCCATGGTAGACAGGCCTGGCAAACTGCTTCTGTAAAGATTATAGCCAAGAAAATCCTATGGAACAGTTCTACTCTGTAACACGTGGGGTCACCATGAGTTGGAGGATGACTCTGAAATAGACTAGAACAATAGGAAAGATCTGTGGAAACAGCCTTGACAAAAATGTGTCTGAATGTAAAGGCCATATCCTGGAAGAAATTTTCAGTGTGTAGAGACAGTCTCACCACAGGGCCCATAATCTGCAGGAATAATCCAGAAATTGCTCCACTTGCTTAGTCTCACTTAACCACAACTTTGTCTCTCAAGAAAGCAGGTTCCGAACATGTGTACAAAAAGTAGCCACGCCCACCAGGTGACCTTCTTTCAGAAGCCAGTGTGATATCCAACCCACTGGTAGGATTCGAACTGGTGGAGTTAGGGAACTGTGCAGGAACCACATCCCATAATGAGTGATGCTAGTACTCCCAGAGCCCTTTGCCGCAGACTCCATCTTGGCCGAGGGCTGCGCTCGCACCTCATCAAATCCCTGAAAACCCCTACCTTTTCTCAGAAACTGCATGAATAAAGACAGGCCACTTATCATAACCTGGTACATAAAAGCAGTAACCTCCCTGACTCAGACGAGTCAGCCTTTTGGAGAGGCTTAGTCCTGCAGCTGACTCCTTTTGCTTGACTCAAGCAAAACAAAGCTTGCTGAAGATAAAGTTTATCTTTCGTGAGTATTCTTACTTGGGAAAAGACAAGGACCTTTTGTGTCAGATTGGCTATTGGTAACAACTCGATGTCAGCTAATAAAAATAACAGACCCAAATGTGCTTAGGCACATCCCAGGCAGCAGGTTCTCAAAATGGTTCCTCCAATCTGAGCTTTCTTATGAGAGTGCTCCCATGAGCATACTGAAGCTGGACACGGCATACCTGGAAGTCTGCCATGATATTGCTGTTTCCCCATCTTGAGCTGCCAAGGAGAGTTATTGGAGGGAAAGTTAGAAAGTGAATCTTCTTTGGGTTAAGTGGAGCAAAGAGATGTGAAAGCAGAGTTCACATGGAAAAGAGGAAACTAGTGTTGGATAATATTTGGAATAAAAACTTTCGTCATTTTCAAGGCCTCAGAAAACATTTATTCTTCTGTTTTCTGGTATGGACAGGGAGATGTTAGGAGATGAAAGCTGATCCCACATGGCTCCTCTTATTTAATGCTCTCTTCCTCAGTACTTGGAACTATATTCGATGTGGCTTTTTGACTAGTTCTTGGCCTTTCTGAGGATATCCTGAAGGTAAAACTCAAAGGTATATTTTGACAGGAAAATGGGGAAGCAAAAAAACAAAAAGTGTTTTTTGTTTTGTTTTTCTAGTGTGTTTTGTTGTTAAGGCAGGGAGAAATGAATCATCTTTGATGAATTAGAGAAGAGAGGAGAAGGGAAATACAAAGAAGATCCTTAAGAATGTAATTTCTGGGTGGGAATGCATTGATTATCAACATTTCTACCAAAACATTTATTTAACACTCGTGAATATAGTTTAAAATTTTTATTGTCTAATTTTTCTGTCCTAAGTCTGAAATAGCCAGCCTACTGCCCAGATTTTCCAAACCCTGTTGACCTGGTGATCTATCAATATTTTCAACAGTCACTGGGCATACAACTTGCTTGGAAAGCTTGTTGAAATTCAGATTCTGCTGCTACTGTGGATCTGAGGGTAAAACATAAAGTAATAAAGAGTCACTAGGGTGCTTTTGTGATATACATTGTGCTCATGTAAGAGGTGAATTTGGCCAATATAAGTAACTATAAAATAAACATAAGCCCTCATACACAGTCATGAATCTGATCTACATCTCATTTCTATTGAGTTTAAAAGGGAATAACAGCTCATTAGAGAAACATGATTACGTAGGGCCCTGAAAATAGATGTAGATGGGTTTGTAAGGAATGAGGTGCCATTCTTAGTTTTGCCCCAGAGGAAATTTTTGGGTAAGTAGGATTTCTATGGACTTGATGATTTTTAGAAACTGTGTGTGTGTGTGTGTGTGTGTGCTTTAGGTGAAAGTTTTTAACTCAAGTTAGTTTCTCATACAAAAATTTATACACACATTGTTATGTGACTCTAGTTGCTATACCTATAATGTGACTACATATTCTTCCATTCCACCTTGGATTTCCCATGTCCATTCAACCAACCAGCTCCTATCCCTTTCTACCTTCTCATCTCACCTCCATACAGGAGCTTCCCATTTAGCCTCATGTATCTACTTGAACTGAGAAGTACACGCTTCATGAGTATCATTTTTTTTGTCTCTTAATCCAGTCTATGCTTTGTCTGAAGAGTTGGTTGGCTTCGGGAATGGTTTTGGTTCTGGGTTAACAGAGAGTCTGGGGGCTACGTCTTCTGGGGTTCCTCCAGTCTCAGTCAGACCATTAAGTCTGGACTTTTTACTAGAATTTGAGTTCCTCATCCCACTTTTCTCCTGGTCCTTCGGGGTGGTTATTGGTGTTAGACAGGCTGATGGAGTCTCTGGTTTATGAAACTGTTTTGTCTCTTGGGCTAATATTTCACTTGTGTCTTTGGTGTTCTTCGTTCTCCTTTGCTTCAAGTGGTTTGGGACCAACTGATGCATTTTAGATGGCTCTTAAGAGTCCAGATGCCACTCACCAAAGTGGGATGCAGGACATCTTCTTAATAAACTTTGCTATGCCAATTGACCTAAATATACCCTAAAACCATAGTTCCTAGACCCCGACCCTGCAACTCTTTCCCTCAAAGTGTTTGGTTATATTCAGGAAACTTCTTAGCTTTTGGTTTAGTCCAGTTATGCTAACTTACCCTGTATTGTGTGTTGCCCTTCCCTTCACCTAAAATAATTTTTGCAGCAGCACTGGGTTATCTAGTTAGTGAATTCCCCTCACCCTCCCTTCCCACCCTCATAACCATCAAAGAATGTTTTCTTCTGTGTTTAAACCTTTTCTTGAGTTCTTATAATAGTTGTCTCATACGATATTTGTCCTTTGTGACTGACTAATTTCACTCAGCATAATGGAAACCCTGGTGGTGCTGTGGTTAAATGCTATGCCTGCTAACCAAAAGGTCGGCAGTTCGAATCCACCTGACGCTCCTTGGAAATTCTATGGGGCAGTTCTACTCTCTCCTATAGGGTTGCTATAAGTCGGAATCCACTCGATGGCAGTGGGTTTGGGTTTAGTTTGGTTTGGTTTAATGCCTTCCAGATTCATCCATTATGAGATGTTTCATGGATTCATCATTATTCTTTATCACTGTGTAGCATTCCATTTTGTGAATATACTGTAATTTGTTTATCCACTTGTCCATTGATGGTCACCTGGGTTGTTTCCATGATTTTGCTATTGTGAACAGTGCTGCAATGAATATGGGTATGCATATATCAATTTGTGCAATGACTCTTATTTCTCTAGGATATGTTCCAAGGAGCAGGATTTCTGGGTCCTATGGTACTTCTATTTCTAGCTTTTTAAGGAAGCATCAAATCAATTTCCAAAGTGTTTGTACCATTTTACATTCCCACCAGCAGTGTATAAATTTTCTAGTCTCTCCACAACCTTTCCAACATTTATTAGTTTGTGTTTTTTGGATTAATGCTAACCTTGTTGGGGTGAGATGTTATCTCATTGTAGTTTTGATCTACATTTCTCTAATGGCTGATGATTGTGCGCACTTCCTCATGTATCTGTTAGCTGCCTGGATTTCTTTGGTGAACTGTCTTTTCTTATCCTTTGCCCATTATTTAATTGGGTTATTTGTCTTTTTGTTGTTGAAATTTTGCAGTATCTTGTAGAATTTAGAGATTAGACCCTGTTTGGGTATGTCATAGCCAAAATTTTTTTCCTTGTATGTAGGTTGTTTTTTCACTCTTTTGGTGAAGCCTTTGAACGTGCATAAGTGTTTGATTTTTAGAAGCTCCCAGTTATCCAGTTTCTCTTCTCGTGTTTGTGCACTGTTAGTAATGTTTTGTATTCTGGTTATGCCATGTATTAGGGCTCCTTGCATAGTCCCTATTTTTTTTTTTTTCCATGATCTTCATTGTTTCAGATTTTATATTATTCATTTTGAGTTGGCTTTTGTGCACGGTATGGAGTGTGGGTCTTGTTTCATTTTTTTTGCAGATGAAAATCCACTTATGCCAGCACCCTTTGTTAAAGAGACTGTCTTTTCCCCATTTAATGAACTTTGGGCCTTTGTCAAATATCAGCTGCTCATATCATAGGTGGATGAATTTACATCCAGATTCTCAATTCTGTTCCATTGGTCTGTGTATCTGTTGTTTTACCAGTAGCGGGCTGTTTTGACTACTGTGGCAGTATAATAGGTTCTAAAATCAGGTAGTGT
This sequence comes from Loxodonta africana, assembly GCF_030014295.1. Lineage (NCBI taxonomy): Eukaryota > Metazoa > Chordata > Mammalia > Proboscidea > Elephantidae > Loxodonta > Loxodonta africana. The sequence goes on from NC_087351.1 coordinate 37,461,620, forward strand.
GAGTCCTCCCACTTTGTTCTTCTACTTCAGTAATGCCTTACTTATCCAGGGCCTTTTCCCTTTCCATATGAAGTTGGTGATTTGTTACTCCATCTCATTAAAAAATGTCATTGGAATTTGGATAGGGATTGCATTGTATCTGTAGATCACTTTGGGTAGAATAGACATTTTCACAACATTGAGTCTTCCTATGCATGAGCAAGGTATGTTTTTTCTACTTATGCAGGTCTTTTTTGTATTCTTGCTGTAGCATCTTGTAGTTTTCTTTGTATAGTTCTTTTACATCTCTGATTAGATTTATTCCTGAGTATTTTGTCTTCTTGGGGGCTTTTGTAAATGGCATGGATTTGGTGATTTTCTCTTCAGCGTTCTCTTTGTTCGTGTAGAGGAATCCAACTGTTTTTTGTATGTTTGTCTTGTATCTCGATACTCTGCTGAACTCTTCTATCAGTTCCAGTAGTTTTCTTGTGGATTCTTTAGGGTTTTCTGTGTATAAGATCATGGCATCTGCAAATAGGGATACTTTTACTTCTTCCTTACCAATTTGGATGCCCTTCATTTCTTTATCTAGCCTAATTGCTCTGGCTAGGACCTCTAGCACAATGTTGAATGAGAGTGGTGATAAAGGGCATCCTTGTCTGGTTCCCATTCTCAAGGGGAGTGCTTTCAGACTCTCTCCATTTAGGATGATGTTGGCTAGTTGGCTTTGTAAAATGCCCTTTATTATGTTGAGGAATTTCCCTTCTATTCCTATTTTGCTGAGAGTTTTTATCATGAATGTATGAACTTTGTCAAATGCCTTTTCTGCATCAATTGATAGGATCATGCGGTTCTTGTCTTTTGTTTTATTTATGTGCTGGATTACATTGATTGTTTTTCTAATGTTGAACCATCCCTGTATACCTGGTATTGAATCCCACTTGGTCATGATGAATTATTTTTTTGATATGTTGTTGAATTCTATTGGCAAGAGTTTTGTCGAGGATTTTTGCATCTAAGTTAATGAGGGCTATAGGTCTGTAATTTTCTTTTTTAGTAGTGTCTTTACCTGGTTTTGGTATCAGGGTTATGCTGGGATCATAGAATGAGTTTGGGAGTATTCCGTCCTTTTCTATGCTCTGAAGTACCTTTAGCAGTAGTGGTGTTAACTCTTCTCTGAAGGTTTAGTAGAATTCTCCAATGAAGCCGACAGAGCTGGGGCTTTTTTTTGTTGGGAGTTTTTTAATTACCTTTTCAATCTCTTCTTTTGTTATAGGTGTATTTAGTTGTTCTACCTCTATTTGTGTTAGGTTAGGTAGGTAGTGTGTTTCTAGGAATTTGTCCATTTCCTCTAGGTTTTCAAATTTTTCGGAGTAAAATTTTTCATAGTATTCTGTTATGATTCTTTTAATTTCAGTTGAGTCTGTTGTGATATCACCCATCTCATTTCCTATTCAGGCTATTTGCTTCCTTTTGTGTTTTTCTTTTGTCAGTTTGGACAGTGGTTTATCAATTTCACTGATCTCTTAAAAGAACCAGTTTTGGTCTTGTTAACTTTCAATTATTTTTCTATTCTCTATTTCTTTTAAACCTGCTTCAGTTTTTGCTACTTCCTTTCTTCTGATGCCGGAGGGCTTCTTTTGCTCCTCTCTTTCTAGTTGTTCGAGTTGTAGGGTTATTGTTTTGATTTGACCCTTTCTTCTTTTTGGATGTGTGCATTTATTGCTATAAATTGACCTCTGAGCTCTGCTTTAGCTGTGTCCCAAAGGTTCTGGTAGGCAGTGTTTTTATTCTAATTTGATTTTGTGAATTTCTTTATCCCATCTTTAATTTCTTCTATAACCCAGTAGTTTTCGAGCGAGGTGTTGTTCAGTTCCCATGTATTTGATTTTTTTTCCTTGCCTTTTCTGTTATTGATTTTTACTTTTGTGGCTTTATGTTCAGAAAAGATGCTTTGTAATATTTTGATGTTTTGAATTCTGTTAAGGGTTGCTGTGTATACTAATATGTGGTCTATTCTGGAGAATGTCCCATGTGCGTTAGAAAAGAAAATACACTTGGCTGTTGTTGGGTGAAGTGTTTTGCTTATGTCTATGAGATCAAGTTGGTTGATTGTGGCATTTAGATCTTCTGTGTCTTTACTGACCTTCTTTCTGGATGTTCTGTCCTTTACCAAAAGTGGTGTGTTGAAGACTACTACTATTACTGTGGATCTGTCTATTTCTGTTTTCAAGGCTGTTAGAGCTTGTTTTATGTATTTTGGAGCCCTGACATTATGTGCATAAATGTTTATTATGGTTATGTCTTCCTGGTGTATTGACCCCTTAATCATTATATAGTGTCCTTCCTTATCCTTTGTAGTGGATTTTGCTTTAAAGTTTATTTTGTCAGAGATTAATATTGCCACTCCTGCTCTTTTTTGATTGTTGTTTGCTTGATATTTTTTCCATCCTTTGAGTTTTAGTTTGTTTGTGTTTTTAAATCTAAGGTGTATCTCTTGTAGGTAGCATATAGACAGATCATTTTTTTTTTTTTTTTTTATCCATTCTGTCACTTCGTCTCCTTATTGGTACATTTAGTCCATTTACATTCAACGTAATTATAGATAGGTAAAATTTTATGAGTTTAGTACTGTCATTTTGATATACTTTGTGTGTGTGTGTGATATTGACAGTTTCTTTGTTCCACTTAATTTTCTGTGCTGGTCATTTTTCTTTATATATTTTCTTTTTCTCATTGTTGATTTTGTATTTGCTGAGTCTTTTTTTTTTTTTTTTTTTTGATGTGTAGAATTGTTGGTTTATTTTGTAATTACCTTAATATTTACCCCTATTTTTCTAAGTTTAAACCAATCTTTCATTTCTTTATATTGCGTTGACTTCCTCTTCATATGAAAGATCTATAACTATATGATTTAGTCCCTCTTTTTTGTTTTAATGTTGTTTTCTTTTACATATTGACATCTCTGTTTCCCTATTTTCAGTGTTTTAGCTTTATTTTTGTGACTTCCCTATCTGGATTGATATCTGGTTCTTCTGTCCTGTGTTCTAGTCTTGCGTTGCTGTCTGATGTTACTGATTTTATAACCAGAGGACTCCCTTTAGTGTTTCTTGTAATTTTGGTTTTGTTTTTACAAATGTCCTAAACTTCTGTTTATCTGGAAATGTCCTAATTTTGCCATCATATTTGAGTGACAGTTTTGCTGCATATATAATTCTTGGCTGGTAATTTTTTTTTTCCTTCAAGGCTTTATATATGTCATCCCTTTGCCTTCTTGCCTGCATGGTTTCTGCTGAGTAGTCCAAGCTTACTCTTACTGATTCTCCTTTGTAGATGACTTTTTGTTTATCCTTAACTACTCTTAAAATTCTCTCCTTATCTTTGGTTTTGGCAAGTTTGATTATAATATGTCTTGGTGAGTTTCTTTTGGGATATACCTTGTGTCTGGTTTGATAGGCTTCTTGGATAGATATCTTCTCATCTTTCACGATATCAGGGGAGTTTTCTGCCAACAAATCTTCAACAATTCTCTCTGTATTTTCTGTTATTCCCTCATGTTCTGGTATTCCGAACTCATGTAGGTTATTCCTCTTGATAGAGTCCCACGTGATTCTTAGAGTTTCTTCATTTTTTTAAATTCTTTTATCTGATTTTTCCTCAAATAAGTTGGTATCAAGTGCTTTATCATCTGACTTCAATTTCCTCAATTAAGATCCTGTGACTTTCTATTGAGTTGTCTAATTCTAAATTTTATTATTAATCTTTTGGATTTCTGTTTGCTGTCTCTCTATGGATTCTTGTAGCCTGTTAAATTTGTCATTATGCTCTTGTATTACCTTCTTAAGTTCCTCTATTGCTTTGTCTGTATGTTTGTTGGCTTGTTCTGCATTTTGCCTGATCTCCTTCCTGATCTCTTGAAAAGTTCTGTATGTTTATCTTTTGAATTCTACCTCTAAGAAGTTCTCTTCTCCAGAAGGTTTCTTGATTCTTTGTTTTGGTGGCTTGCTGAAGCCATCATGGTCTGCCTCTTTACGTGATTTGATATTGACTGCTGTCTCCAAGCCATCAGTAAGTTATTATATTTATTTATTTTATGTTTTCTTACTGTGTCCTATCTTCTTGTTTTGTTTTGATATGCCTAAATAGGCTGATCATGTGATCTAATTTGATTATTGCTGTCTTTGAAGCTCTCATGTCCTATCTCCAGGTGGCTAGAGCTGTTACTAGGTATGTGAGCCTACTTTTCTTGTGTGGATTCAGCTCAGGTGTCCAGGTAGTTGGTCACCAAGTGGCGTGTGGTGCAGGCTCTCACCTACTGTCCTAGATGAGCAGAGGTAATTGGAGTAGGCACAGGTATCTTGCTGCAGTAGGCGGTCATGCACTTATCAGGTTAGGGGGCTGACTTCTGCCCCTGAGTTTCTGGGTGGAAGGTGTATCCCTGTTCCCTAGAGTATGTAGGTAGTTGGGTTTTGCAACCAGACTATGGGCACATAATGCTGTTGGCGGGAGGGACTGGGAGTCAACACTTATTCTTGGATCCCTGTAGTGGGTGGCTTGGTGGAGTGGGTGGAGCCTCCAGTCCTCAGGCCCCTGACGTGGATAGGTGAGGACCCTGGTTAATAGGCAGGGTGTTCTCAAATGTCACAAATGTGCAACTCCCCATTATAGTTGATACAATTGAAAATAGGCTTCAGGTATATACCCTCTTGTACTGTGCTAATGAGGGCCTACACTTTTGAAATGGGCCCACAAAGGTCTATGCAGGAGTGAAAGGCATTCAAAGTCCATGGACCACTTTTGCCTATGCCTAGGGAAACGGACTGTGCCTGCTCTGAGTTTCTGGCTTAGGGGAGCTGGAAGATTGTTTTTTCCTGTTTGTTAATTTGTGCCCTCTCCAAAGCGGGAGAATTGCTCAGGGTGCGTGGTGGGTCCTACTTCCAGCACAGTGGTGCAACAATCACTGAAGCCTGACCAGGACCTGGAGCAGAGCTGGGAGGGGGCAGGTAAATTGGAGAAAGGTACCTCCCAAAAGGGGGAATTTTTTTGATCCACGCAGTAGGTTAGGCACTTGTACTTATCTTTCGCCGACTGAGCCCATTTCTCACTAGTTCTGGAGGCTTAATTCTGCCACTCGATCTCTCCCCACACGGAAAACGTGTCCCAAGCACCACTGCTTCCCCACCCATTATGCACCAGCCGATCCAGCCTGCAGCATGCCAGTGCCACCCAGGTCAGTTCTGGCAACTCCTTGCTGCTTCTAAGCCACCTCTCCCTCTCCCTGCCACTCAGCCTGATTCCTCAACTTTGTCTTTGATGCTCAGGGTTCCTAGACTGTCATATATAATTGATTCACTTGTTTTTTTCAGGTCTTTGTTGTAACAAGGACCACAGGAAACATCTGACTACTCTGCCATCTTGGCCTTGCCTCCAATTTTTAGAAACTTTTAAAAAGCTGTTACACTCATCAAGAAATTCTACTTCTTTTCCCACCTAGAGGGAAAAATAAAAACACTTTCCTTGTTTTCCAAAGCAAGATTACCACAGTTCTGAAGTATCTGAGAGTATCTTTGCATAAGGAAAGGATCTGAGCTTCCTAAGAGGCCTGTGCAGTATGCTTCAGCATCTTTTATCCGAGAATGTCAATATCTTTTACAAACTTTAGTTGAATCATTACCGTTACAGCCCATGCAAAAAACATCTGAACATCCTACACTGTCATCTCCTTTTCAGTATACAAAGGGCACTTTAAATTGGAGTGTAGTGTGTCATGACTAGGGCTTAAATAACACTTTTTCAGAAAAGAACACTGAGCTCAATATCTAACACAGAAACTAGAAAAGTGGTTTTCTGTTCAACTTATCCAGTGTTCTTTACTGGTTGATAGAGAAAGTGAAAATTCCTAAACAGTGTTTTGTAAGCATGACCCATAGCCTTAAGGTATAGGACTTTCCAAAGAACTGGATGCGGGCAGGCCATGGCTTTTTACACTCTTCTACACACTCCCAATAGTAATTCATTTTCCCTGTTTTGTGTATTCTCAGAAACTACTCTCAAATATTTAGGTAACCCTGAAATCCACTTAAGAGTCTAGTTTTCTTGAAGAATAGGACCTCTAATTCCAGATAAGTATTTATATGCCTGAATGTGTTATACACTTGAATTTCAACAATATTCTTTATCGAAAACAAAGAAATGTTTTCTCTCCTTCAAGTGCTAAAGGGCACCATGTTGAAATACCCACAGGACAAGCTGTTTATGTGTTATCGAAACACGTTTTTTCATCTCTGCTCAGCCCATGTATGTTTTCTGTCATTAGAATGTACATTTTAAGAGGTGAGAAGGTAGTGTTTATAACTGCACTTTGGATCCAGAAACGATTCAAATATATTAATAAATGACATTGACAATAACCAACATTAAGAGTATTTTGGATAGCTGATTTCTGCTTCATGAATAACGAATCATCTTGGTTTTAATAATTTACTTAAAAAAAATCTTTTCCCTCAATTCTTTATCTGTGAAGTTGCAAGAGCTTTCTACCTCACCTTAGATGATTACTGGTTATACTCCTGGAGGGCAGATATAAGTTAATGAGCTCTGAGGGAGGGGACAAGGAAGCAAGAACAAAAACAGCATATTGCCTTCAAGACTATTAATGTCCCTTTGTGGAGGATGGCAACAGCTAATGTCTGGCAAGAGCAGTGGAGGAAGAAATTGCAGCAAGTTCAGGTGGGAGAGTGAGTCACCTTGAGGCTGCCACTGCTGATGAGGTTTGGAGAATAATCTTTCCATTAGGAGTGGGATCCTCCTTTGAGGATGGGGGCATTATTAATGTCCAGTACTTGAAATGTTTGATTTACTTCCCGTGTATTACTAGGGAACAAAGCATTATAGCCCCACACATCACAGATCCACAGAGGATTTCCTCAAATACATTTATTCTCAATGCTGTTAGGAGATTTTAGAGTTTGAGCATCTTTCTTTTGCATGCAGTTCTACTCTGCCCTATAGGGTCGCTATGAGTCGGAATTGACTTGACGGCACTGGGTTTGGGCATACATTACAAGGAAAAGATGCAATCTAATTAGATAGATAGATAGATGACAGATAGACAGAGACAGAGAGATAGAATAGTAATAGATATATCATCACTTACAATTCTTAGTAGAAAAATGTCATGAAATGTTCACTTATACTGTGCTACCCTACAATGTTCCTCTATATGAACAAACTACAATGTTCCTCTATATGAACAAATTGCTGAAATTTAGATATCAAAATAGTTAAACAATCAGCCATTTCTAAAGAACTCATATGCAATGCGGAAAGTGTCTAGTAGATTTTATTAATAATAAAAGTGTGATTTTTATAGGGCTCGATTTGGAATTGTGTGCCTGCCTTAAATGTCAAGTCATTGTAATGAGATATTAACTGGTTCTGGCTTAAATTTGTATATTTTATTCTTACTCACTTTTAAATACCTTTCCTTAATTCCTTATTTTTGGCTCATTTGAGATGATTTTCATTCCAATTTCTTGCCTCCTGAACAATAGATTCTAAATCATTCTCATTTCGGTCTTTGGTCCCTTATTAAAAATCCTGAAGCCTAACAGCCAATGATGCTATTGATGCATGGTGATGCTGCATTTAACCAAGGATTTTTTTTTTCACTATTGCACAATATCCCTCTTACCCCATTGATGATAATTTTTGTGTTTTTCCACTCCGTTTCCTCTTTTGATTTAATTTAACAAGTTAGGAATAGACACCTATAGATAAGGGAGACCCCAATATGACCTTATACCTAATAGGTATTTTCACCTCTAATTGATAACATTTCATGTATAACACTTCTCTTTTGAGGGACCTTTGGGCCCCTCAATGTAATGTGGCTGTGTTACATCGTTCTGTTTCAATCTGGAGGAATTTTTTTTAAAAATAAAATACTTAATGCATAGGAGGCAAGTCATTTCAGGTACTATCAAGTGCTATTGGAAGCCATAAGAATTCTGTGAATTTATTGAACATATTTATTTTCCCAAAGAGATAATCACTTAAAATATGCCATGTTCCTCAATGTGAGATAGCTATCATTTGCTTTCAAATTAGTCAAATAGGTTTTGCATTGGTCTTATTGTGTCAGTTTACAGAGGTGGGCAACAGTTTAATAAAGAAAACCTGTGTTCCATTGGCTAGTTTAGTGGGACAAGCAAAAGTTGCAACTTGTTTGGAATTTTGACACACAAAAGTTATTTGTTGCATAATATATCCATCCAAAAAATATGCTCTACAGAGCATAAAAGATATTCATTGTTCAACAAATTAAATTTTAGTGCACGTGAAATTTATGGCATATGTTTAAAAACCCAATACCTTCAAGTAGATTCTGACTCCTAGCGACCCAATAGGACAGAGTAGAACTGTCTCATAGGGTTTCCAAGTCTGTAATCTTTCAGAAGCAGACTGCCACATCTTTCAAGCAGCGGCTGGTGGGTTTGAACAGCTGACCTTTTGGTTAGCAGCCGAGTGCTTAACAACTATGCCACCAGGGCTCCTCGGCATATGTTTAGCTAACTGAAAAATACACGGGCCAGCTATGAGGAAGCATTGAGCTCCTGATACTAATGAGACCAAATTTATTGGCTCGATCTGAGTCCCCTTCTTCTGTTTCCAGCCTCTAATTTTACACCTTTGTGCTCAGGTTATAAGAGGATCATGCCACATTGTGAATAAAGGAGGGAAACCCATCAACTGGGAAATCAACCAAGGCACATTTGCTATTCATTGCTAATCAGTCATTGTACCTCCATATGAAGAAAATGAAAGAACTCAAACCACTTTACACTCACAAATGATGGACATAAAGTGTGAAGGAGTGTAATATGGTAGGGGCAAGAGATCATTTCTAGCTGACAGAACCTTTTTTTCTAAATCTTGTTAATACATCTGCAAAAGGACAAGGATTTAAAAAGGGAAAAACACTTAAACGAATAATTACCCCCCTTAGATGTAAATTCCTAGTCCAATGTACCTCCCTCTCTAATGATTTACTAACAAAAATCAATAGAAAAATTAATACATTTACATATACAAAAAAAACTATTTTAAGTTGAATGGCTCCAAGAGTAAGACTCCCTGGTAGCCAAGTTGATGACATTACACGTCTAAATAGTATGTGCAATACATAAATAGGCTGTTCTGTGCAGGATGTGGAGAGCTAGAAATGTCCATGTGTATTCAACATGTATTAAACACTACCTAGGAGGAGCACTGACCCAGGGCACAGGAAGGAGTACTCTACAGGTTCATTTGGCTTTTCTTTGCCTAGTAAAAATTTGGTTAAAATGCTCTACCTCCTTATGTTCTGATTGTTTTTCACCAATCAAGTTTCTAATTACTAAGAGCTTCCCAGGTTCTTATGTAATGAGATAAGGTATTCTAGTTAAAGGAGAACACACACACTTAAAAACATACATACACAAAGTTTTCTGGCTATAAATGAATAAATTGATATTCTAGTTTAAATATCAATCTCTTAGAATTTTATTTCCTTCTTTCACTGAACAAATATTTTTTTAAAGTGACGACTACATATCAGGCATTTTCGTGCTTGTAAAATGATTTTCTAGGGAGAGAGAGAGTCACCATTCTCTCTTTCTGTATACTCCCCCCACCAACCAGCCATCAGGAAACCTGTTATCTCTATTATACCTCTATTTTCAAGATACATGTAAACTCTGATCTCACCTCAATGCCCACCCTGCTTACCACAGTGGTCTGAGCCACTTTCATCTTACACATGGCTTATGGCAATAGTTTCCTACAAGGTCTTTTCTGCTTTCACTGTTGCTATCCTCCCACATGGAGCCCTGGTGGCACAGTAGTTAAGAGATTGGCCGATAACCAAAAGGTCAGCAGTTAGAATCCACCAGCTGCTTCTTAGAAACCCTACGGGGCAGTTCTACTCTATCCAATAGGGTTGCTGTGAGTTGGAATGGACTCGAGGGCAACGGGTTTTAGACCCTCCCTCATGGTCTGTTCTCAACAGAGCAGCAAGGGTCATGTGTTCAGAACTTAGCTCAACTCTGTGCTCAAAGCCTTGAAATGGGTCTCTTTTCACTAAGAACAAAATTCTGAGTACTTGCACTGCCCCTCCCAGGCCCTGACCACAACCTCTATGGCCTCATCTCCTCATCTGTTCTACTTGCTCTCTCTGTCCAGTCACATCAGCTTCCCTTCCGCTCCATAAGCCAGATGCACTCAAGTCTCAAGGCCTTTGCAATGGCTGTTCCCTGTGACTGGAAGAATCTTCACCCAGGAATCTGTGCAGGTCAGTTTCTCATTTGCTTCAAATTTTGTTCAAATGTCGCCTTCTCGATAAGACTTTCTTGACCCTGCTAATTTAAAATTGCAAGCCACTCTATCAGCACCCCTATCCTCCTTAAACTGCTCTATATTTTCCTATTTTTAAAATCAATTTCTAACCCACTAATTTTCTTAATTATTATTTTTATTGTTTATTTTCTTCCTTCCCTCACTAGAATATAAACTTTTTGAAGGCATAGAGTTTTGTTCACTGACATATTCTCTGGGGTTTATAACACAGTAGTCAGTCAATATGTATTTTGAATGTTTAATGAATGAGCCAAGTTAAAAAATGCATAATTAAATATTGTGATAATAGTAGTTAACACACAATTACTATTTGCTGGCATTTTTTAAAAAAGTGCTTTAAATATAAATATAAATAAAAAAGATCTTATTTTATCCTTAAAACAACCTTGTAAGATAGATAACACTATCATTTCTACTTTACATATGAGGCAATTGAGACTCAGAGAGGTTAAATCTTGCCCAAGTCACACCATTAATGAATTGTGGCGTTGGGGTTTGGAAATAGACAGCCAGATTCCCAAAAGGCCACACTGCTAACCATAATACTCTACCACCTTCTTGTTCTTACCGTGTTAGCCATGTGAAGTAAAGGCATTTCTAACAGGGGAACTGGATCTGATTTGGGCCTTCAGGGGAGGTTTTTCAATGAAATGAATTTTAAGTTGAGATAAAGACAAGTAGTACTTAACTGGTTGGGAAGAAGATAAGCTTTGGAGAACTGAGATGATTGGGTTCCTGAACTTTCCAAAGCTGAGGGTTAGTTTGTGGCAAATTCAACTAATGCCACCAGGTCAGGCCTATTGGCAGCAATCAGTGAGCAACTTACTCGTCACACCTTTTCACAATGTGGTGCTCAGAAAAGAAGATGTTCCCTTTCAGTGGGTTTGGTTGTGGTCAGCTTGTGTGGGGAATACACTGATCACATAAATTGAGTATAATATCACTCTGCTTTTCAAATTATAGGACACTATGAAAAGGCAAAAAGGAGGTAAATCTGATAAAGTCTGTTAAGTGGACTGGGGAGGTGCTATTAATGAGCTTGATTATGATCCCTTGTGGTTGAGTGGGCTCTACTAGTAGGACTAGAGCAACAGGAAGAGAAGAAATGGTTCCTGGAGGTGTTTTTGATTGCCTTAGAGAGCTTCCACTGCAACTCTTCTGAGAACTAACAGCATGGGGCAGTGGGTCAAGCACTCGTGTATATTTCTATGCTCAGCCTCAGACGGGAAAAGTAACTGGAGCATGCATATGCTGAGAGCTCCAGGTGGGTGTGGGGTCTGGTTCCTTTTCCAGCACCCCCCCTCTTCATGCTTCTCTCCATTTTTATGGAACTCTTACAAGCACTCATTTGCAGTTCTAAAACACTCTTCTAAAGGCATAAGAAGAAAACCACAATGTGCTTCTAAGCACTCTAGTATAGCCAGTTCTCTGAATATCCCATCTTCATGTTACTTTAAATGCCAGGTGAGTTATTTCATACTAATTTGTCTATGAACCATTGACAGAAAAGTTTACTCTTTATTGTGTCTCAAAGAGGGCAGTTGATAAGGCACATTGCTGGGCACCCATCTCAATAAAACTAAATTTCAAATAGCTGGGCTAAAATTCATGGATTATCTGTTTTTTTCAGTCAATACCTTCTTGTGAAGTTATTGATGGGTGCTCTTATTTTAATACTTAGCTTTTAAAAAGAAATGATATCTTTAAAAGAAGTATTTCAGTCACTGATTAGTAATCTTAGCTAGGGATTCATGTTTTACAAACTGGTAATTGATGAGTAGGCTGGTAGGATCAAGAATCTAAACTATCTGCCTTCTAAGTTTTACTCTCTCTTGTCATCTAATGAACCCTCTTCTGCAGCAAAAGAAGCCCAGTTACTGCCTCCTGAAATATGATTTGGGCTTTTAAATTCAGGCTAATTTCCTGTCTACAAAGAATATCCTCTTTCCATCTCTGACTATTAAAAATCCATTTCTTATGACCTTCTCTCATCAATTCAATTGGAAGTAAGCATATCACATGTTTTTCATGCTGATTGTGACACAAATCCCTCATTCTTTTATTCACTAATTATTTTATACTACTTTTTAGTACTATGATGTCTAGAGACATAGCAGTTATTAAAAGTATAAATATCCATTGATTAAACCCATTGCTGTCTAGTCAATTCCGACTCATAGTTAATAATTAATCACACAAATAGATAAAGAAACATTGTGATGAATTTTGTTGGGAAACTGTAGGGTGCTATAAGAAAGAATAAGTTGAAGGAAATAATAATTTATACAGGAAGGTCAGAGAAGATTTTTCTGAGGAAGTGGCACTTCGCTGAGATCTGATGAATGAATAAAAGTCATCCAGAAGTCTCACTGACCTGAGGAGGTAGTACTTCAAGTTTGGGGTTCCTGAGGCAGCTGGATTGGAGGGTCAAGAGCAGAAAATGATGTACTTTCACCATGAAGTCACCTCAGAAGTCTGCATGATAGTTCACCTTAAGTCCTTGGTTAAAGGTTGAAGTGCTTATGCACAGGGCACGGAGTCCACAAGGGTAATAAGTACACCATAATCAAGTGTAGTTCATCTCACCACTGCCAGGTTGTGACAAAATTGAAAATATCAATAAATGAAATTTATTGATTTATTGATAAAGTATAAAACATCACATAGCTATCTCAACTAAAGCAAAAACAAAACAAAACAAAAAACAAACCTGATGCCATTAAAACCCACTCATGATAAATGGCATCTTAAAAAACTATCAGTCAACATTATACTGAATAGTGTGTTATATTCAACACTTTTGTCCTAAAATCAAGAACAGGGTGAGAATATTTGCTCTTACCACTTCTATTCAATATTGTACTGGACTCTTAGCCATTGCAATATGGCAGGAAAAAGAAACAAGCTAAAAAATAAATTTGATTTTATTCATAGATGACATGATGTGTAGAAAATCCTAAGAAATCTACAAAAGATACTAGATGACTAATGAATGAATTTAGAAATATCATAGGAGATAAGGTCAATATACAGAAATTTTTTACTTTTTTTTTTTACATATAAGGTCAAATAATTGGAAAATAACATTATTAAGCCATACCATTTTAATGGTATCAAAACCCATGAATTCTTAAAAATACATTTAACAAAAGACATGTAAGTCTTCTACACTGTAAACTACAAACCTTTGTTGAAAGTGAATTTAAAGAAGACAAATTTAATGTCCCTGTAAGCTTTTGCAACAAATTAGAACAAGAAGATTCTACCTTTACCTTACTAGAGAAAATTGAGCTTTTAAAAACATATAAATAAAATATAATTTCTGAAGCTCAAGGAAACAAAAAGTATGAAATTTCTCCCCTATGCCACAGTGGAGCTTCAGCTGTATGTATAAAATGAGATCAGATGCATTAATGGCCATCATCTAATTAGGTTTATGAAAGTTCTTCAATAACTGTCATACTACCAAATCCCCTGATGCCACTTTGCAGTTAAAGGCCTATGGTGATTTCAAGCTTTTACTGTCTCTTATTGTAGATCTCTCCCCAGAATCCAGGCTTGGATTCCTGGAGCTAAGAATGAGGATAATCTGACTGACAGACATTGTGTTATGGTCAGAATCAACCTACTCAGCAACCTGGAGCTATGGCTTTAGACAAACTCAGTATGCCTGTGTGCTCTCTGTTCTTGATTTTTCTCCCCAAGGGTCTCCTCAGGAGTTTGTGCAAATAGACCCTTAGCTGACTGTTTTAGGCTGGGTTCTCTAGAGAAACAAAACCAATGAAGCATATACATATATGTATATTATATGTATATATATACATATCTCAATAATACAGAGACAGAGATTTATCTCAAGGAAATGCAGTTGTGGAGACTGGCAAGTCCCAAATCCTGGGTCAGACATCAGGCTGGAGGTTTCTTCTGACTCACATGGTTACAGGGGCTGACAAACCCAAAATCGGCAGGTCAGAAGGCAGACTGCTGGCTCAAGTCCCAAGAACTGGAGGCTAGATGATGATGAGCTAGATATTGGATCCAGAGCAATAGAAAGCTTTGTGGGAGTACCTACGTATATTGGATGCAGGCTACATCTTCAAGTAAACTCCCCTTACATCAGATACTTGAGTAAGGGTGTGACGTACGTAAGGGTGTGACTTGAGTAAGGGTGCAGTTTGAGTCACACTGTCTTAGTAGGAGTGTGACTCAAGATACACTCCACAGTAATCCTGCCTCATTAACATAGAGAGGTTTAGGATTTACAACCTAAAATGGAGGATAATTATATAATATCACAAAATGGAGAATAATTACATTAGATCACAAAATGGAGGGTGATTATATAATACTGGGAATCATAGCCTAGCTGAATTGACACATAACATTAATCATCCCACAGACCCAGCCCTTAATCCTAGATACACTATTACATGTTTTAATCTAAGGTAGTTTTTGTTGTTTTTAGTTGCCGTCAATTTGGCTGGCTCATGGTGACCTTATATATGACAGAATGAAGCATTGCCCAGTCCTGCACCATCTTCATGACCACTTGTATATTTGAGTCCATTATTGTGGCTATCACGTAGTACCCTCCAATTTAGGGGGCTCATCTTCCAGTATTATATTGGACAATATTCTGTTGTAAACCATAAGATTTTCATTGACTAATTTTTAGGCATAGATTGCCAGGCCTTTCTTCCTAGTCTGTCTTAGTCTGGAAGCTCCAGTGAAACCTGTCCACCATGGGTGACACTGCTGGTATTTGAAATACCAGTGACATAGCTGCCAGCATCATAGCAATGCACAAGCCACCACAGTATGAATAACTGACAGACAAGTGGTGGCTTTAAAACTTAGTTCAAGTTAATTTTCTATGAGATGCCTCTTAAAGCTGGGGCTCCAGCTAGTCTGTTAATTTGTTCTTTCACTGACTTTCAAATCTGCTCTCTTACTCAGCGTGTATCTGCGGCAGAGAGTGATGTCCAAACTCATCTCCTAGACCAGGAGAAGCACACCACTGAACTTTATCTAGGTTTCTAGAAAACTGGGCTGTTGTGAAGAGGGGTAGGACTGACCTGTGGTGGAGCTTGGGAATGAGAAATTATCCTGGAGAACAGGAAAACAGGACACCATGAAGACAGCCACACAGAACACCATTGCCTTGCAGAAAAAATTCAGGTATATGGTTATCAGAACAAGTGAGTAGAAATGACAACTGGAAGAGAATCATCAAATCACCAGGCATATTTGCCTACAGCCTATACAAGCCTAGTGTTTTGTGACTCATAAGCCTTTCCACAGTTGTGTATACAGTCACAAACCTTCTTAGGAATTTTTGAAATGAGTTCATCAATTCTGAACAGCACCTGGCAGGATTTCAATGAAGAAGAGGCTGGAGGGAACCTAGATACCACTCCTTTTTGGGTCACTGAGTGGAGACAGGGTGGCTAATATCTGCAGAGAAAAGACTGTCGACCATACCCTCAAGGCATGGAAGAGAAAGAATTCCCTTTTTGCTCCCACAGTTTAGCAAGTTCACTAATGATGTGAAAAAGGGAGAAGACTGCTTTAGCCAGTTTACTGAGAGGGTAGGGTAGGTGGGAAACAGAGAGATAAGAAGATAGAGACAGGAGCTATGTGAGATAGAGGGCAGGAGGTGGGAGAAAGAGAGAATCATGAAAAGAGAGAGAGAGACTTTTGGCTTTTTGGTTGTTTGGGCACAGTGACTCAGTGGAGCAGGGGTGGGAGGGGGGATTTTGCCTCCTTTTCAGAGTTTCCATGGACTGCTTTGCCGTTACCTCTTTTTTTCAATTTGGACCAAAGGATTCCATCATCTTTAGTAAAATACTATGTAGTTACAGCTTCAAAACAAGATCTGCAGTCCCTTCTTTCAACCAGCTTGCCCCTACAACCTTCCTAAATGGTTTCTGCTTTCTGCTCCAGGATGTAGAAGCTGGAAAGAGTGGTGCTCCCATTCCACCGCCCCTCCACACACAAAAACTCTGGGTAAGCTGTAGATTTATGACTTTTTTTTTTCAAATCCATTGGAGAAAGGGAGCACAAAGCAATCAACTGACCCCAAAGCCAAGGAGAAACAGGTGCCTGCAGGAAGAGATGAGATGTGAACACTGGCTTACCTGGAGTAGTTGCCACTGGACACCAGTAAGAAGAGCTCAGTTAGCATGGATGACAATTTGGTCAGAAGGGTAAGTGTGGCATGTCAGGAGAGTGTGAAGCCCCTGACAGCCACAGAAATTGAGGATCCCTAAGCACCCTTGCTGGCTCTTTCTCCCTTAAGCTCACCATGCCTTCACAGAAAAGATAGGAAAGAGTTCTAGGAAAATCTTTGCTGGGTTGATGAACTGGGGAAGATTCAATGTTGTTATCAACTCTCTTAAATTTGATCTATTTATTTAACAGGATCTTAATCAAAATTGCAACAGGCTTTTATAGATTTGGAAACCCTGGTGGCGTAGTGCAAAGAGCTGGAGATGGAAAACCAAAAGTGAAGAACATGCTCGGCGTTTCTCAAGCTGAAAGAACTGAAGAAAAAATTCAAGCCTCAAGTTGCAATAGTGAAGGATTCCATGGGGAAAATATTAAATGATGCAGGAAGCATCAAAAGAAGATGGAAGAAATACACAGAGTCATTATACCAAAAAGAATTAGTCGACTTTCAAACATTTCAAGAGGTGGCATATGATCAGGAACTGATGGTACTGAAGGAAGAAGTCCAAGCTACTCTGAAGGCATTGGCAAAAAACAAGGCTCCAGGAATTGATGGAATATCAATTGAGATGTTTCGACAAACAGATGCAGCGCTGGAGGTGCTCCCTCGTCTATGCCAAGAAATATGGAAGACAGCTTCCTGGCCACCTAATTGGAAGAGATCTATATTTATGCCTATTCCCAAGAAAGGTGATCCAACCGAATGTGGAAATTATAGAACAATATCATTAATATCACACACAAGCAAAATTCTGCTGAAGATCATTCAAAAACGGCTGCAGCAGTATATTGACAGGGAACTGGCAGAAATGCAGGCTGGTTTCAGAATAGGACGTGGAACCAGGGATATCATTGCTGATGTCAGATGGATCCTGGCTGAAAGCAGAGAATACCAGAAGGATGTTTACCTGTGTTTTATTGATTATGCAAAGGCATTTGACTGTGTGGATCATAACAAACTATGGATAACACTGCGAAGAATGGGAATTCCAGAACACTTAATTGTGCTCGTGAGGAACCTTTACATAGATCAAGAGGCAGTTGTTCAGACAGAACAAGGGGATACTGATTGGTTTAAAGTCGGGAAAGGTGTGTGTCAGGGTTGTATTCTTCCACCATACCTATTTAATCTGTATGCTGAACAAATAATACGAGAAGCTGGACTATATGAAGAAGAATGGGACATCAAGATTGGAGGAAGACTCATTAACGACCTGCGTTATGCAGATGACACAACCTTGCTTGCTGAAAGTGAAGAGGACTTGAACCACTTACTAATGAAAATCAAAGGCCACAGCCTTCAGTATGGATTACACCTCAACATAAAGAAAATGTAAATCCTCACAACTGGACCAATGAGCAACATCATTATAAATGGAGAAAAGATTGAAGTTGTCAAGGATTTCATTTTACTTGGATCCACCATCAACAGCCCTGGAAGCAGCAGTCAAGAAATCAAACGACACATTGCATCAGGCAAATCTGCTGCAAAGGACCTCTTCAAAGTGTTGAAGAGCAAAGATGTCACCCTGAATACTAAGGTGCACCTGACCCAAGCTGTGGTATTTTCAATCTCATCGTATGCATGTGAAAGCTGGACAGGAATAAGGAAGACCAAAGAAGAGCTGACGCCTTTGAATTGTGGTGTTGGTGAAGAATACTGAATATACCATGGACTGTCAAAAGAATGAACAAATCTGTCTTAGAAGAAGTACAACCAGAATGCTCCTTAGTAGCAAGGATGGCGAGACTGCATCTTACATACTTTGGACATGTTTTCAGGAGGGATCAGTCCCTGGAGAAGGACATCACGCTTGGCAGAGTACAGGGTCAGCGGAAAAGAGGAAGACCCTCGACAAGGTGGATTGACACAGTGGCTGCAACAATGGGCTCAAGCATAACAACGATTGTAAGGATGGCGCAGGACCTGGCAATGTTTAGTTCTGTTGTGCATAGGGTCGCTATGAGTCGGAACCAACTCGACGGCACCTAACAACAACAACAACAACAAGGCAAGCTGATTTTAAAATTTATATGGAAAGACAAAGGAGCTAGAATAGTCAAAACAGTTTTTTAAAAAGAACACATTTGGAGGACTCATACTATTTGATTTCAAGTCTTACTGTAAATATACAGTGTGGTACTGCCAAAAGGATAGGCCCACAGATCAATGGGAGAGAATAGAGCTCAGAAATAGATGCACACAAATATGGTCAATCGATTTTTGACAAAGGTGCAAATACAATTCAATGGAGAAAGGGTAGTCTCTTCAAAAAATGATGGTGGGGCAGTTTGATACCCATATGTAAAAATATGAACCTTGATTGATGTGAAAGTAACTCAAAATGAATCATAGACATAAATTTAACATGTAAAATTATAAACTTCATGAAGAAAACAGATGAAAATCTGTGTGATCTTTGGGTTAGGCAGATATGTTTTTTAGATACGACAATAAAGAAATTATTCCTAAATGGATAAAAAAAAAAGATAAATTATACTTAAAAAATTGCTCTATAAAGACACAGATAAAGAGATATAAACACAAAGTGCAACTTGGAGAAAATATTTGCAAGCAATATACCTGACAAAGGTCTTATTTCCAGAAGATATAAAGAACTCTCAAGACTCAAGAATAAAAAGGCAAAAAGTCCCATTGTAAAAAAAATGGCTAGAAGATCTGAGCAAGATCTTCACCAAAGCAGAGATATAAATGGCCAATAAGGACATAAGGACCATTAATGTAAAGCAAATTAAAACGTCAATGGGTTACAACTACGCACCTATTAAAAACTCATTGCTTTCAAGTCAATTCTGACGCACGGTGACCCTATGTGTTACAGAGTAGAACTGCTACATAGGGTTTTCTTGGCTGTAATCTTGATGGAAGCAGATTGCCAGGCCTTTCTTCCACAGCACCACTGGATGGATTCAAACCACTAACCGTGAGGTTAATAGTTGATTGCAAACCATTTGTGCCATCGGGAAACCTTATATACATATTAGAATAACAAAAAATAATATATATTTTAAAAAGGAAATAGCAGGTGCTGGCAAGGAAGCAGAGTGATTAGTACTCCTGTACATTGCAGATGGAAATGCAAAATGTTTTTGTCACGTTAGAAAACAATTTGGCAATTTTTTATAAACTTGAAAAAACATGTCTTATATAAGCTGCCAATCCCATTCCTAAATATTTACCCCAAAGCAGTGAATACTTATGTTATATGAAAAATCTTTTTGCTAGTGTTTAATATCAGCTTTATTAAAAACCGCCAAGAATTAGAAATGACACAGGCATCCTTCATTCAACTTGTGAATGGACAAATAAATACATCCATACAATGGTATGCTACTCGACAATGAAAAATGTTGGACTATTTCTTCACTCAACAATGTGGAATAACCTTAAATGCACTGTATTAAGTGAAAGAAGCCAGACCTCAAAGGCTATATATTGTGTGAATGTATTTATATGGCACTTTGGAAAAGCACTGATCTATAGGAATCAAAAATAGATCAATGGCTGCCTGGTGTTGAGAGACAGAGGGAAGAGTTGACAAATAAAGGGTAGCACATGGGAATTTTTAAGGTGATGGAAATGTTCTGTACATATATGACTATATCCTTTTGCAAAACCCACAGAAATCACTTTTTCCCCATTTATTTACTTATTCACAAAGACTGAAGTTTATTACATAAAAATTTTGAAAAATGAACCAGGAAGAGAGGAGAAAGATGAAATGCAGACTGTGACAAAAGAAACTAATTACCTTACAGTTTCACAAAGGGGATGGGAAAGAACTCAGATAAGTAACTTGGGAAAAAAGGGATTTGAGTACATACTGCAAGGCTGCAGATAAATAACTTTACAAAAACATTGTACTCTAGTTGACAAATGTGTTTCTTACAGGAGTATGGGTTATCATTTCTGGAACTACGTATACTAGTGTTGAACAAATAACTACACTATAAATAATAAGATCCAGATTCCTTACCTAAAGAGAAAGAGTTACAAATAAAGGAGTTGGGATTGCTGGACTGACCCCTGTGGTTCTGGACTCGATTTGGAGGTGTCAGTATAAACTCATGATGGCCTAAAGTGGTGCAACTTGAACAACAAAATAAGTAGCAACAGAATTGGATTGTAACCCAAAAGATGGAGTAAATGCTATTGAGTCCATACTGATATAAAAGGAAGCTGAATAAGTAAATAAATGGAGGAGAAGGGGTACCACAGTAGTAATTGCTGAGGGCAAGATCCATCAATGGCCTCAAAGAAGTGGATAAAAAATTTATATATAAACAGGATAATTGTATCTCCCTCAAAAGTCTATTAATTATATTTCCTTTTCCAAATCAATTACTTACAAATGGAAAAATAACAACCTTGCAGGGAAGTAATCTGGCAGATGCTACCTTATCTAAGTGATCAAGGTTAATATCTGCAGTCATAAATATATTGACATCATCTACCTTGTGAGAGGGGCATATCACCTCTGTGTTATTCTTGCCAATACTGCATAACTTCAGTCTAATCATGAGGAAACATCAGACAAACCCAAATTGAAGGGCATTCTACAGAAGTGTCAAAGTCATGAAAGATAGGAAAATACTAAGGAGCTGTTACAGATTAGAGAGACCAAAGAAGTCACAACTAGATTCTTTGTGGGATCTTAAGTTGGACCTTGGAAAAGAAGAGGGTCATTTATAGAAACACTGGTAAATCTGAATAGTATTGTACCAAAGTTAATTTCTTAGTTTTCATACCTTACTATGGTTAGTGTCTTAGTCATCTAATGCTGCTATAACAGAAATACCAAAAGTGGACGGCTTTAACAAACAGAAATTTATTCTTTCACTGTCTAGTAGGCCACAAGTCCAAATTCAGGGCATCAGCTCCAGGGGAAGGCTTTGTTTCTCTGTCGGCTCTGGAGGAAGGTCCTTGTTGTCAGTCTCCCCTTGGTCTAGGGGCATCTCAGTACAGGGACCACAGGTCCAAAGGACATGCTGTGCTCCCAGCGTTGCTTTCTTGGTGGTATGAGGTCCCCAACTCTCTGCCTGCTTCCCTTTCCTTTTATCTCTTGCAGGATAAAAGGTGGTGAAAGCCACACCCCAGGGAAACGCCCTTTATGTTGGATCAGGAGTGTGGCCTGAGCAAGGCTGTTATATCCCACCCTAATCCTCTTTAACCATAGGCAGAGATTATGATTTATAACACATAGGAAAAATCACACAATGGAGGACAACCACACAATTTGACACATATTTTTGGGGGACACAACTCAATCCATTACAACTAGGTTAGGGGAACATTGTTGAAGGGTATATGAGTACTCTCTGTACTGATTTACAAATTTTCTCTAAATCTAAAATCTGGGAAAAAAGTTTAAAAAATATAAAAAAAAAAAACTTTCTAGACCTCAGTTTAGAGGTGGCATTAAGAATATACGACCACATAAAAGTACACAAAACCTTCTATGATCTTGTTTAGCATTCTACAGTTTCCACTTTAAAAATCAATGGGCTTATTTCCATAGTTCCACTTTTTTTTTTTTAATGATGAGATAAAAGGGAAGGCTTTAAAGTGAGATTTGTAAGCTCTTCTCTTCAAGTAACAGATTGTGGGTGTGGAGAGCTTTTATTCCCCATAAATGAAAAGCCAAATTAGATATAATCATCACGAGATTTTATCTGTTTAACTTTAATTTTGAAAGTACTAGAGGCATGTTTCTATGCTGAGTAGAATCTTGAACAGATAGATATAACTTACGGAACTGGATCTGGTGAAGATCACATTGAGGCAAGTCAGCAGTTAGTGTTTTAATGCTTCTCATCGACTTGAACTTTGGCATGGTGTTTCTTATTTCTTTTCATTTATCCGGTTGTTTATCATGAATATAAATTAAATAATGTACTCCTAAGAACAAAACAGCAATTTTAAAAATTATGATAGCACCAACATTAAGCTGAGTGAGAGATCGACTAAATAATTGTCATCAGCAATGTCATTTTATTTAAATTTTAGTAAAAAAAAAAAAATCAAACACGTTGCCTGCAAGTCGATTCCGACTCACAGCTACCCTATAGGACAGGGTAGAACTGCCCCATAGGGTTTCCAAGGAGCACCTGCTGGATTCAAACTGCTGACCTTTTGGTTAGTAGCCAAGCTCTTAACCACGGCGCCACTAGGGCTCCTAAGTTTTACTGACTGCTCCAAATCCTTATTTCCTAAGTATTCAGGGGTCCTCTAATCATTCCATTTTAAATAAAAAAAGTAATTTTTCCATTGTTTGATTTTTTAGAAAATACACATTAGAATAGGTGACATTGCTGACTTAACATCTCCCCCTGAATAATGTAAGATCCTTATATGTTTGCAAACCAGTGTTGGAAGAGTGAAGACATCTTTACAGCAGTTTTTTCCCACCCAGTTGACATCCTTTCATGTCTCATTGGTCACAATTGTGTGGCTTTTCCATTTCTGAGTGGATCACCAGTAGTGAACTAATATACCAGTCTAGAATTGATTCCTGAATTGAGAATAAGGCCACTTTTCCAGAAAGCTGGATACTTGAATAAACCTAGTTTGTGTTGACAAGGAAGACTGGCCTAATGTGTATTGAGTGCACAGCCCACTGTGTCTAGTAAAAATGTCCTTTCCTCGAAGGAATTTAAATTTGCAAAATTGCACTGGGGTGGGATGGGGTAACGGTTTGGATAAGGAACAAGAGAAGTGAAATTCAGTACTATAAGGAAAATAAAGCCAAGATTCAATGAGTGTACCCCAACTAGAAAGACAGCAGCTGATATCATCAGAGATGGCTGCCTGGAAAAGGTAGCACATGGGTTGGAGGGGTATGAGGTGGCAGGGGTCAAGATGGGTGAGATCATAAAGGGCCTCAAATCCTATGCCAAAGAGTTTGTGCACCACCCTAGAATTGGTGGGAAGTAGCTGAAGGATTTTAAACACCTAAGGGATTTGATGAGATTTGCTTTGACGGAAGACCGCGCAGGTAACCGTGAAGCAAGGACAGACAGCTCCTGCTTCTGACATTTTTTGCTCTTCATTATCTGACCTTCTTATTTAACACTTAGCATTCATGTACTGATAAAGTGAGCTAGTTCTCATGTGTGAGGGGAAAAGAATCTTATCTCCTGAACTGCATTATAAATTCCAGGAAAGCAGAAATTGCCATTTACTCTGTTATATGCCTCTCAATACATGTTACAGTGACTAGCTTCCAGAAAGTGCTCATACTGTTGTCATTTGTTAACTGGTTCCTTCTCATTCCATCTGCAAAGGTGCACTAACCATGACTCTGGATGGTTGGTGATATATGCTGGAAAAAGGGGTGGGAGCTGGACTCGGCCAGATTAGGGTTTGGAATGATTATTATCTCTCCTTTTCAGACTTTTAAGGATTAAATATGATATTTCAGGGGAAGTACCCACATATTGGGGCATGCGTGAATGGAAACGTATTTTATTTAAATCTTTGATTATTATTATTATTTACTTTACAAATATTTAAATCATTTATTGTCATTAAGTTACAGCATTTCAATATACACACTGCATGGAAATACACAGATAACTTTTTCCAACCCTGGGAATAAGATTTAAGGTATGTGGTGAGCTATTGGTTGTCTCATGATCATTAAAGTCAAAAATTGCAAGTGCTAGTAGTGACAAATTTTGTTTTCCTCAGTTTTCATTAAGTAAATTCTAACAGATAATATACATATTACTGCAGCTAAAACCATCATTGGGAATTATCAACTTGCTTGCATATTTTGAGCTACTCTTTATGAAGAGAAGTGAAATATTCAGTACCTGTAAGGCAGCAGAGAGTTGGTTTAGGCACTCTCAGCTATTTCTAGACAAACAGCCTGGCTAGGAGAAACAGCACCCAGCCTGGTTTTCCGCGGCGAGACTATTCGCGATGTGGAATCTGTCATGTGGCAGTGGCGGTGGCAATGCCGTCCCTCCGGAGAGCAGGCCCTCACTGTTCGTTGCTACGCGGATGCCTTTTTACTCATCCTGTGTCTGATGAGCCGACTTCCCTGGATGAGCTGGGCCACCTCGTTGGTCGCGTGGCACGCAAACAGAAGCCAGTTCAGAGACTGGACCTTGTAGGCGAATCTCATGAACGTCAGAGAGTAACAGCAGAGAGCAAAAGTCATCCGACCACTGATAGTCTCTGGGGACTTCTTCATGTCATTGATGGCAGCAATGGGAAGGACCCAGATGGCTATGGATCCCCAGAAGTGCGTGCCGAGATTGGGAAGAGCCTGCCTGACGTTGTCTTCTTTATTTAGGCTTCCTTCTCTTTTGTGAAAGAGTGCAGGGCAGTGAGCAGGAAGCCTCAGGAAGGGAGGGGACCCGATGCGCGATGCAGACTCACTGGTCAGATGGATCATAACTGCGCATTAGGGCCCAAGTCATGCATATTCACTGAGGTTCCAGTGTCTAGGAGACCCAGGACCTGGGAACACTCTCTTTGGGGCCTCCTGGATGCTTGAGAACATCCATGCATGGGAAAAGGATCAGCATGTCCCCAGGGACAATGGAGTCCATGGGGGGACCTCTCCCAGATCTTGGCTGATGCATGTCTATGCTAGTACCCCATCTGGTTATAATGAATAGGTAACTGTAAGTATACACAGCAGTCTCTGAATTTTGTGAGCTGTTATAATTAACAAACCCACAGAGGGTAATGAACCACAGGGCCTGGCAGGACACAATTTGTGTAGACTCAGCTCTAGGTGGCTGTGTGATAGTCAATGAAGAAAGAACTTTCTAGCCTGTGACCTCGTCCCAGGGGACTAGAAAGGAAGGGAGGCCACGGGTCTGAGGTACAGGAAGCTGTGCAGGCTCCTGAGCTGCTGCTGCTCCCCATGACCCAGCTCAGGATGGCTGGGGATGAAGTCTGATCTAATTCTGGGTCGTTAGGGTGGGAAAGAGGAATTGCTATCTAAGTGGCTGGTGACAGGGAGTGGAAATGTGGCAAACTGAGGCCTGGATTCACTTTCTGCTGGGAAGTGGCTTCATGCTGATCCTGCTGCGAAGTTAGTGGTAAAGGTGGGGTTTGCCCACCTGTCTTTTTTACAGCGCAGTTTGCCGTCCCGTCTTCCTTGTCGTACCTCACCATTAGGAAGTCTCCTTATACAAGAAGAAAACATCCGTAAAAAGCTAACATAACATGCAAAGCCACAAGAACGTTAACTGCAGGGACTAAGAACATATTTTCAGATTACTGCTTTGCTTTTTTTTTTAGGGGCCTTGTGGTACAGTGGTTAAGTGCTCTGCTGCTAACCGAAATATTAGTGTTTCAAGCCTATCAGCTGCTCCATGGAAGAAGGATGTGACAGCTTCCGAAAAGATTATAGCATTGGAAACCCTATGGGGCAGTTCTAGTCTGTCCTATAGGGTCGCTATGAGTTGGAATTGACTCCAGTGGCAACACGTTAATCCCATAAGGTTGCTCTATTCCACGGTGCTAAATATCCATTCTAATTAATCGCAGTCTTTTTTAAGTATAAAAAATATGAGTTTTAAGTATAGAAACTTCTTTTTTGGAAAGTCAGGAGTGACACTGCTCTTTCCAAGCTCACTCTACCATGTGGCAGGCTGCACGGTTTTTCTTACCCTACTGTTCTGCAAAATCAGACGTAAACAGTATTTGCATGAAATTCAGCGTTTAAAAAAAAAAAAATTAATCCTGTGATGCAGGGCCGGGTAGTGTTAGAACCGACTCGACGGCACCCTACAACAATCCTTTTCACATTGTTAAAATCAAGTTGCCCTCATATTGCACCCTTTGGATGGTTAAACAGGGCAAGTCTCTCCTCACTCTTTATCACTTCCTCTTTTTTTTTTTTTTTTTAGTTTTTATTGTGCTTCAAGTGAAAGTTTACAAATCGAATCAGTCTCTCATACAAAAATTTATATGTACCTTCCTGTATACTCGTAATTGCTCTCCCACTAATGAGACAGCACACTCCTTCCCTCCACTCTATTTTCGTGTCCATTCAGTCAGCTTCTGACCCTCTCTGCCCTCTCATCTCCCATCCAGACAGCAGCTGCCCACAAAGTCTCATGTGTCTGCTTGATCCAAGAAGCTCACCCTTCACCAGTATTATTTTCTATCTCATAGTCCAGTCCAATCCCTGTCTGAAGAGTTGGCTTTGGGCATGGTTCCTGTCTTGGGCTAACAGAAGGTCTAGTGACCATGACCTCTGGGGTCCTTCTAGTCTCAGACCATTAAGTCCGGTCCTTTTACGAGAATTTGGGGTCTGCATCCCACTGCTCTTCTGCTCCCGCAGGGGTTCTCTGCTGTGTTCCCTGTTAGGGCAGTCATCATTTGTAGGCAGGCACCATCTAGCTCTTCTGGTCTCAGGCTGATTTAGTCTCTGATTTACGTGGCCCTTTCTGTCTCTTGGGCTCATAATTACCTTGTGTCCTTGGTGTTCTTCATTCTCCTTTGCTCCAGGTGGATTGAGACCCACTGATGCATCTTAGATGGCCACTTGCTAGCTTTTAAGACCCCAGAAGCCACTCTCCAAAGTAGGATGCAGAATGTTTTCTTAATAGATTTTATTATGCCAGTTGACTTAGTTGTTGCCTGAAACCAAGGTCTTCAAACCCCTACCCCTGCTACACTCGCCTTCGAAGTGTTCAGTTTATTCAGTTAACTTCTTTGCTTTTAGTTTACTCTGGTTGTGCTGACCTGACTTGTATTGTGTTGTCTTTCCCTTCACCTAAAATAATTCTTATCTACTATCTAATTAGTGAAAACCCCTCTCCCTCCCTCTCTCCCCACACTCATAACCATCAAAGAATATTTTCTTCTCTGTTTAAACTATTTCTCGAGTCTTTATAATAGTGGTCTGTTACAATATTTGTCCCTTTGCAGCTGACATAATGCCTTCCAGATTCCTCCATGTTATGAAATGTTTCATGGATTCATCTTTGTTCTTTATCAATGTGTAGTATTCCATTGTGTGACTATACCATGATTTATTTATCCATTCATCTCTTGCGGGGCACCTTGGTTGCTTCCATCTTTTTGCTATTGTAATCAGTGCTGCAGTGAACACGGGCGTGCATATATCTGTTCATGTAAAGGCTCTCAGTTCTCTAGGATATATTCCAAGGAGTGGGATTGCTGGATCATATGGTAATTCTATTTCCAGTTTTTAAAGAAGAGCCAAATCGATTTCCAAAGTGGTTGTACCATTTTACATTCCCACCAGCAGTGCATAAGTGTTCCAGTCTCTCCAAAACTTCTCCAACATTAATTATTATGTGTTTTTTGGATTAATGCCAGCCTTGTTGGAGTGACATGGAATCTCATTTTAGTTTTCATTTGCATTTCTCTAATGGCTAATGATCGTGAGCATTTCCTCATGTATCTGTTAGCCACCTGAATGTCTTCTTTAGTGAAGTGTCTGTTCATATCCTTTGGCCATTTTTTAATTGGGTTACTTGCCTTTTCATAGTCGAGTTTTTGCAGTATAATGTAGATTTTAGAGATCAGATGCCAATCAGAAATGTCGTAGCTAAAAACTTTTTCCCAGTCCCTAGGTAGTCTTTTTAATGTTTTGGTGAAGTCTTTGGATGAGCATAGGTGTTTGATTTTTAGGAGCTCCCAGTTATCTAGTTTCTCTTCTGCATTGTTAATAATGTTTTGTACACTTTATGCCATGTATTACGGCTCCTAGCATTGTCCCTATTTTTTCTTCCATGATCTTTATCATTTTTTATTTTATATTTAGGCCTTTGATCCATTTTGAGTTGGTTTTTGCACATGGTGTGAGGTATGGGTGTTGTTTCATTTTTTTTTTTTGCAGATGGATATCCAGTTATGCCGGCACCATTTGTTAAAAATGCCATCTTTTCCCCATTTATCTGATTTGAGGCCTTTGTCAAATATCAGCTGCTCATATACAGATGGATTTATGTCTTGATTCTCAATTTGGTTCCATTGGTCTACATATCTGTTGTACCAGTGCCAGGCTGTTTTGACTACTGTGGGGGTATAATAGGTTCTAAAATCAGATGGAGTGAGGCCTCCCACTTTGTTCTTCTTGTTCAGTAATGCTTTACTTATCTGGGACCTCTTTATCTTCCGTATGAAGTTGGTGATTTGTTTCTCCATCTCATTTAAAAATGTCATTGGGATTTGAATCGGAATTGCATTGTATCTATAGATCACTTCGGATAGAATAGATATTTTTACAGTGTTAAGACTTCCTATCTATAAGCAAGGTATGTTTTCCCACTTATGTAGGTCCCTTTTGGTTTCTTGCAGTAGTTTCTTGTAGTTTTATTTGTATAGGTCTTTTACATCTCTGGTAAGATTTATTCCTAAGTATTTTATCTTCTTGGGGGCTACTCTAAATAGTATTGATTTGGTGATTTCCTCTTTGATGTTCTTTTTGTTGGTGTAGAGGAAGCCAACTGATTTTTGTATGTTTATCTTGTATCTTGATACTCTGCTGAACGCTTCTATTAGTTCCAGTAGTTTTCTTGTGGATTCTTTAGGGTTTTCTGTGTATAAGATCGTGTCATCTGCAAATAGGGATACTTTTACTTCTTCCTTATCAATTTGCATGCCCTTTATTTCGTTTTCTAGCCTAATTGCTCTGGCTAGGACCTCCAGCACAATGTTGAATAAGAGTGGTGATAAAGGACACCCTTGTCTGGCTCCCGATCTCAGGGCGAATGCTTTCAGACTCTCTCCACTTAGGATGATGTTGGCTACTGGCTTTGTATAAATGCCCTTTATTATGCTGAGGAATTTCCCTTGTATTCCTGTTTTGCTGAGAGTTTTTATCATGAATGTATGAACTTTGTCAAATGCCTTTTCTGCATCAGTTGATAAAATCATGTGGTTCTTACCTTTTGTTTTATTTATATGATGGATTACACTAATTGTTTTTCTAATGTTGAACCATCCCTGTATACCTGGTATTGAATCCCACTTGGTCATGGTGAATTATTTATTTATTTATTGATACGTTGTTGAATTGTACTGGCTAGTATTTTGTTCACGATTTTTGCATCTAAGTTCACGAAGATATAGGTCTGTAATTTTCTTTTTCTGTGGAGTCTTTACCTGGTTTTGGTATCAGGGATATGCTGGATTCATAGACTGAGTTGGGGAGTGTTCCATCTTTTTCTATGCTCTGAAATACCTTTAGTAGTAGTGGTGTAACTCTTCTCTGAAAATTGATAGAACTCTTTAGTGAAGCCGTCCGGACCAGGGCTTTTTTGGAGTGGGGAGAGTTTTTTGATTACCTTTTCAATCTCTTCTTTTGTTATGGGTCTATTTAGTTGTTCTACCTCTGTTTGTGTTAGTTTAGGTAGGTAGTGTGTTCCTAGCAATTCATCCTTCTCTTCTAGGTTTTCAAATTTGTTAGAGTACAATTTTTTGTAGTAATCTGATATGATTCTTTTAATTTCAGTTGGGTCTGTTGTAATTTCACTCATCTCATTTTTTATCCCGGTTATTTTCTTCCTCTCCTGTTTTTCTTTTGTCAGTTTGGCCAGTGATTTATCCATTTTGTTAATTTTTTCAAAGAACCAGCTTTTGGTCTTGTTAATTCTTTCAATTGTTCTTCTGTTTTCTATTTCATTTAATTTTGCCCTAAGTTTTATTATTTGCTTTCTTCTGGTGCCTGAGGGTTTCTTTGTTGCTCTCTTTCCATTTGTTCAAGTAGTAGAGATAATTCTTAGATTTTGGCCATTTCTTCTTTTTGTATGTGTGCACTTATTGATATAAATTGACCTCTGGACACCGCTTTCACTGTGCCCCAAAGGTTCTTATAGGAAGTGTTTTCATTCTCATTGGATTCTATGACTTTCTTACTTCATCCTTAATGTATTCTATGACCCAGTCGTTTTTGAGCAGGGTATTGTTCAGTTTCCAAGTGTTTGATTTCTTTTCCCTTCTTTTTCTGTTATTGATTTCTACTTTTATGGTCTTATGGTCAGAGAAGATGCTTTGTAATATTTCAGTGTTTTGGATTCTGCTAAGGCTTGCTTTATGACCTAATATGTGGTCTATTCTAGAGAATGTTCCATGTTTACTGGAAAAGAAAGTATACTTGGCTGCTGCTGGGAACAGTGCTCTGCATATGTCTATGAGGTCAAGTTGGTTGATTATGGCATTTAGATCTTTGGTGTCTTTATTGAGTTTCTTCCTGGATGTCCTGTCCTTCACTGAAAGTGGTGTATTGAAGTCTCCTACTATAACTATGGAGCTGTCTATCTCACTTTGCATTGTTGTTAGAGTTATTTATTTATTTTACATATCTTGCAGCCCTGTCATTGGGTGCATAAATACTTAATATGGGCATAACCTCTTGGTATATTGTCTCTTAAATCACTATATAGTGTCCTTCCTTGTCCTTTGTGGTGCATTTAACTTTAAAGTCTATTTTGTCAGAAATTAATACTCCCACTCCTTCTCTTTTTTGACTCTTGCTTGCTTGATATATTTTTTTCCATCCTTTAAGTTTTAGTTTGTTTGTGTCTCTAAGTCTAAGGTGTGTCTTTTGTAGACAGCATATAGATGGGGCATGTTTTTTAAATCCATCCTACCACTCTGTGTCTCTTTATTTGTGCATTTTGTCCATTTACATTCAGCATAATCATAGATAGATATGAGTTTAGACTTCTTTTTTTTGTGTGTGTGTGTTGTTGACTTTCTTTTTCCCAGTTAATTTTTTTTGTGAATGGTTTATCTTTATATATTTTCTTTTCCTCTTATTTGTTGTTCTTCATTTTGTTTCTGCCGAGTCTCTATTTTTTTCTTGTATTTTATTTTGATGAGTAGGATAGTTAGTCTCCTTTGTGGTTACCTTAATATTTCCCCTATTTTTCTAAGTTTAAACCTAACTTTTATTTAGTCCCTCTTTATTTTTTTAATGTTGCTTTCTTTTACATGATAACATCGCTGTTTCCCTGTTCTGAGTGTTTTTTTTAATCTTGATTTATTTTTGTGATTTTCCTGTCTAGGTTCACATCTGATTGCTCTGTCCAGTGTTCTAGTCTTGGACTGATACCTGATATTATTGATCTTCTAATGAAAGAACTCCCTCTAGTATTTCTTGTAGTTTTGGTTTGGTTTTTACAAATTCCCTAAACTTCTATTTATCTAGAAATGTCCTAATTTCACCTTCATATTTGAGAGACAGTTTTGCTGGATATATAATTCTTGGCAGGCAATTTTTTCTTCAATTCTTTACGTGAGTCATCCCATTTCCTTCTTGCCTGCATGGTTTCTGCCCAGTAGTTCAAGCTTATTCTTATTGACTCTCCTTTGTAGGTGATTTTCCTTTATCCCTAGCTGCTTTTAAAATTCTCTCTTTAGCTTTGGTTTTGGCAAGGTTGATTATATGTCTTGGTGACTTTCTTTTAGAATCTATCTTATATGGAGTTCAATGAGCATCTTGGATAGATACTTTCTCATCTTTCAAGATATCAGGGAAGTTTTCTACCATCAAATCTTCAAAAATCCTCTCTGTATTTTTTGTTATCCCTCCCTGTCCTGGTACTCCAATCACTCGTAGATTATTTCTCTTGATAGAGTCCCACATGATTCTTAAGGTTTCTTCATTTTTCTAAATTCTTTTATCTGATTTTTCTTCAAATATATTGGTGCCAAGTGTTTTATCTTCAAGCTCACCAATTCTGCCTACCTCTGACTCTCTACTGAGTTGTCTAATTCTGTAATTTTATTGTTAATCTTCTGAATTTCTGATTGCTGTCTCTTTATGGATTCTTTCAGCTTATTACATTTTTCATTATGTTCTTGAATATCTTTTTTAATTTCTTCAACTACTTTATCTGTGTGTTCCTTGGCTTGTTCTGCGTATTGCCTGATCTCCTTCCTAATTTCAATTCTGATTTCTTGACAAGTTCTGTATATTAATCTTTTTATTATGCGTCTGGTCATTCCAGGAAACCACCTTCATCCAGAAGATCCTTTGATTCTTTGTTCTGAGAGCTTGTTGAGGTGATCATGGTCTGTTTCTTAATGTGACTTGATATTGACGGTTGTGTCTGAGCCATCTATAAGTTATTGTATTTGTTTATTTTATGTCTGCTTAAAAAAAAAAAATTTTTTTTTTTTTTTTTTTTACTGTATCCTAGTTTCTTGCTTTGTTTTGTTTTTATATGCCCAAATGGGTTGCTTGGGTGAGCTGGCTTGGCTTTTTTTTGTCTTTGAAGCTCTGACATTCTTTCACTAGATGGCTAGAGCTGTTATCAGGTATATCAGTCTAGGAGCCCTTTCACTTTTCTTGTATGAATTCAGCTCAGGTGTCTAGGAAGCTGGTTATCAAGTGTGTGGTACAGGCTTTTTCCTACAGTCTTAGAGAGGCAAGTGTCATTGGTGTAGGTACTGGTATTTGTTTGCAGCTGGGGTTCATGCTCTGAAGAAGGCAGCAGACTGAGAACCATACCCCAAATATCTGTGAGGAAAGTGTGTCCCTCTTCCCTAAAGCATGCATGTGTATGGGTTCTGCAGACAGACCATGGGCACCCAGTGCTTTTGTTTGTAAGGCCTCGGAGGTACCAGTTATCCTTGGACCCCTGTCATGGGTGGCTGGGTGACCTGAGTGGAGCCATCAGTCCTTATGTCCCAGAAGTGGGTAGGTAAGGACCTTATTCTATAGACAAAGCAATGTGAAATATCAAACACCCACCTCTTCACTGCACAGCCGAAATGGTTGCAGTCTGGCAACAAGGACCTATTCACCTGAAGTAGGCCCACACACACCCATGCAGGGGGAAAGGTATTAAAAGTCCACGGATGATTTATGCCTGGATAGGAGCCACTTCTGTCCTGGGCTTCTGAGGTTAGTGGAGCTGGCAAATTATCTTTTTCCCCAATTGTGAATTTATTCCTACTCCAAGGCCTGGAGGATGGCTCTGAGTGCTCAGTGTGGCCTATCTCAGGCCCAGGGAAATCAGCAGCCACCAAAGCCAGCTTGGGGGTTGAGGGACACGGTAAAATATATGCCAGTACTTAGCTGCTGCCGAGAGCACCGTTCTTCTCTGGTTTCCGAGGTGTGAGTAGGTTGTGCGGCTGGCTGCTTCTCCCTGTGGAAACAGTGGCCAAATGCTACCGCCAGCTCACTGCAGCCTCTCCCAGGAATGGTGCCTGCGGGATCCTGGTGATTCTCGTCCGGTATCTCCTCTCCACATCTAAATTGTCTCTCCCTCCCCTTGCTGGTCAGCCCATTTTCTAACTTTACCTTTGATGTTCAGGACTCTTAGCATGTCATGAATATAATTGTTTCACTTGTTTTTTCAAGTCTTTGTTGTAAGAAGGATTGCAGGAAATGTCTGGCTATTCTGCCCTCTTGGCCCCACCTCCTGATTATATTATTATTATTTTTTTACTCTCTTGATCATTTCTTTTTCCTTATTGGAATATAGCCTCTTTGACAATGAGGATTTTGCCTGATTAGCTCATTGTAGTATCTGAGAGTGAAGAACAGAGCCTGATATATAATGACAACCAATAAAATATTTGAGTAAATAAAGAAATGAAAGGCTGCATCAATGACCTTCCATGCAGCATTTAAAGATAACTGCACATTTTAAAAGTGTGCCTTGGGCAAACAGAAAATGGTTTTAAGTCTTGCATTTGGTAATCTTAGATAAAACTTTTAAAAGGGCATTCTGTTTTCATTTATATTAACAGGACAAAACCTTAGGTGACAGCAATATTTCGTAACTACCACCACTCAACTGATTTTTCCTCCTTTACTGTCATGATTTCGGTGCATCTCCCTCCTTCATGCTGTTTCTTCAGGGATCTTAGAACCAGAGCCTGAATATTTCTTTGTATCAGGAATTCCATCTGACTGCATTCTGTCCTGTGAGATATACATAGAAGTGTTTTGTTTCAGCTTCCTGAAATATTCCTTTAAAAACAGCTTCTCCACCTTTCATGCTGGCTAGAAATTAGATGTGATGGTTGGAGCTCGATCAACTGTCTTAATCCATGCAGATGAGTCCAGATCTCAGAACTGTATTCTGCTAGTGCAAACACATCTGGAGCCTTTTTTTGCCTTGTGAGGTTACAGAACTCTCCATCACTGGAAAGTTTTCAGTAGATCCTAAATAACCACCTGTCAGACAAGTGATGCAGAGTTCCCTGAATTGGATGGAGTTAAACTATATGACCTCCAAGATTCTAAGTTGGGTATTCCTGGACCACATTTTTCTTCATTAATGAAAAGTGTTAAATGGGTTCTTAGTTCAAGCGCTTAAAATGATTAAAGTAACCAGCCAGAAAGCCAAGCTGCCAAAATGGAAAGTGCAGAGGGAGTAAAATATCAGCACAATTTAAACTTTCTATTTGCAGCAAAGCAATGATTTGGATGGTACATTAGGCCCTCATTGAGGATAGCCATGACACTACATCAGATGACAGAACCTCCTCTCCAGTAAGCCAGACCTATTCATTTTCATAGGAATGCCGGGACAAGGGAACAATACCATCACTCTGTATGGGCGATCCTTTTTTTTTTTTTTTTGTCCCTGAAATGTGTTTTATTTTATTACTTTTTTTTTTTTACAGAAACGTAGTTAATTTGAGCCCAGCATGAATTCAGCTAATCTATGAAAAACTACACGTGTCTTCTGTTAAGTAAACATAAAGAAATAGGAAATTCTTTGACTAGTAGAGGACAATAGTTGGACATTGTGTGACTCTGTGAAAAAGCACATCTCTTTTTTTTCTTGATATTGCCTTATTTTTATTTGTTGTAGAATTTATTTAAAATGTAAATTCCTTAATGACCTCACCTTATCCAGCAACATAAGTCAGTTTCTACCATTGCTTGTTCTAATGGTATCTTGTACTTATCCTTCAGTGCAGTTATCATAAATATAATTAATTGTTTGTTCCCCTCCTAGTAGATTGTAAGCTCCCCGATCTCTTTGGCCATGTTTGTCTTATTCACTTCAGTATTCCCCATCACTAATGCAATGCCAAGGAACCCTCATGACATATCAGTTAAGCACTCAGCTGATAACCAAAAAGTTAATGATTTAAACCTACCAGTGGCTCCACAGGAGAAAAGACTGGTGATCTGCTCCCATAAAGGCTACAGCCTAGGAGACCCTATAGGGCAATTCTACTCTGTCATATAGGGTTGTTGAGTTGAAATTAACTCAATGGCACACAACAGCAACAACAATAGCAGTTCCTGGCAAAGGGATGCAGTCAATAAAAATTTATTGAATGGAGATGAAGCAATTAGAAAATATAATACTATTCTTTATTACATACTACCTCCGTGTTGGGGTACTAGTGCAGTATTTTATTTTAATCTTAAGATAACTGGAGGGAGAATTAACTCTCTTGAAAGGAAAATTATACATCTAAGTAAAAACAACAGTCCATCAACAACAAACCAAATATTCTAGTAAGTGGAAATTTGTCATTTTACTTAACTGGCAAACATCTATGTATTCCTTCTTATGTTTGGGGAATTTCCCAACTAATAAGTCTACTTCTCACTATAATAGTTGAAGATACCTGAAACTCACTTTCTCAGGCTCTCATGCAGCTTGGGAGTGGATAATTGACCTAGACTCTAGCAATTGGATTAACAAGCTTCTGCTATTAAATTAGGAGTTAAAGACAGCTTTCACTCCTTACAAATAAGAACACTGGCCAATATAGACATAGGCCAGTGGGGTATTTTCCCTTAGAAGAAGGAAAGAGAAGTTTTGAGGTGACCATAGTTTAAAGAATGAAGACTAGCCACGGACTCAATAACATGGATTTCCTCTCATTAAGTCTATCAGACTTCTGCTATGGATGAGTATCCGTTTGTCAACAGTACCACTAATCAGCCCATACTCTTGGAGGACCAGCCAGATACCAATGTCAAGGTGATTACACAGGGCACATTTAACCATAAAAGGAACTTCAATATTTCCATATTAAAACAGACAGTTACTATTGGTTCAAACTTTCTTTCTCTGTCTGCCATGCTTCTTCCAACAACCATCCATGGACTTACTTACTGAATGGCCTATACTCCATCATGATATCTCCCATAGCATTGTTTACCGTTAAAAAAAATCACTTTCTTAAAGCATAACTAAAGCAACAGCATGATTATTGTCATATTGTCTGATCTCACCACATACTGCTTCATGAAGAAATTCTATTAAAGTGTTTCCTACACTGTCAGCTGAAGACATCTTGTGAGGCCAGGATGTCATCTTACAATGTGGTAGATACTCTGGACCAGAAACCAGTATGTTTATGCACAGTTTCAAAAACTAAGATGTGGGAATGTAAGGGATCCTTTCTTAACTTGAGCGTCCTTGAAAGCAAAGCCACATGACACAGGCCGAAGTGAACCATTCCCAGGCTGCATCTTCCCAAAGCTGATGGACACCTAGGTGGTGACTTGAGTAAGAGGTGGGATGAGAGGACTTGAAGGACACCTAAGAAGTGTTCAACAGAGTAACCATCACTGGTTCACTTAATGACACATTACTTTCAAAACAGTTTTGCTCCCTAGGCTTATGACTCTCAATTTGGTGATTTAGGATATTAATAGCAAGGAGGCAATGCTTCCACCAGGGGACACAACAACATATCTACTGACTTGGAATCCCCATCATCAATTTCAGAAAAATTACTGTAGCTTTTTTGTGAATTTTCTTTCTTAGGCTTATCTTAGCCTTTCCTTCCTTCTTCCCTAATATTTTATATGTAGTGTGTTGATGATAGATAACATTACAATTTAATCCATAGATTATACGTTATTGAGAGTAGATTGTGAAAGCAGCAACAAAAACAATAACTTTATAGGAAACTGAAGCAATACAACTATTCTCTTCGTAAAAACTCAACAGCATGTGAAGACCTTGAGAAAAATAACAATCAACAGTAACCAACGTCCACAGCGGAGAAAGGAAACTGAGGGCTGACGCGCATTACTCACAGTTCTGGCCTTGGTGCAGTTGGAAGCAATTGAGGAAAATGTGGGTAATCCATTACTAGGAAAAACTGAGTGTATTTTTGCATTGCAAAGGACAGTTGCATTATATTAGGCAGTAGGTTTTTCTTTAACATTTAAGAATTAGAAAAAAGAGAGTGTATGTTGGTGTTGGCCACACAAATGAGCAGCCTGTGTGTCCACGTGAAGTTCTGTTTGCCACCAGGCCTGTGGATTCTCCTTCTTATGTTTGGACTATTCTTTGCTGCAGGAGCCTTTGGGAGGCAGAGTCTCTTTTCTGGTACACTAAATAAAAATACCATGAGCTTGCTCTCTCAGCTTCCCTTCCATCTAGGATATGGATTACATATCTAGGCTGTGCTAGTAAGATTCGTTTGTTCTAGACATCCAATGGGGAATCAGCTTTCTCTTCTGTTAGTGTCCCTGGGTAGTGCAAACAGTTAAGCACTCAACCACTAGCTGAAAGGTTGATGGTTTTAACTCACCCAGAGGTGCCTTGGAAGACAGGCCTGAAGATCTGCTTCCAAAAGGTCACAGCTTGAAAGCTCTGTGGAGCTGTTCTTCTCTGCATATACGGGATTACAATGAGTTGGAATCAATTCAACCACAACCAACAATAACAGCACAATTAAGATTCCTCCCTAGGTGGTTCAAACAGTTTGTGTCTGACTGGTAACCTAAAGGTTGGAGACAAAAACCTACACAGAGGTGCTGTCGAAGAAAAAGCCTGGCAATCTGCTTTCATTAAGATTACAGCCATGAAAGCCCTAAGGAGGAGTTCTCCTCTATAACATGTGGAGTCATCATGAGTTGGAATCGACTTGATAACAACCAACGACAACATCGGTAAACATGGTGTTGGAGAAACAAAAAAAGTTAGATTAATTGAAAAATATGTATATAACAAACATCAGAGATGACCATCCATTTTTGATTGTCTTATCTAAAAGTCTTGTTGAGCTGTCTCCCTAGGGGGTGCTTTCTGTCTTAGTTCCCACTGTAGCTTAATTGGGGCTGTTTGAAATGGTAGCTAGCCAGCTGAGTGTACAGAACAGGAGACTAGATTAGGCCTTAAGAACAAATGATTAAAAATGCCAGAGAAATGCTTTATCAGACTGAGTCCCTTAAGCAATAAAATGTTTCTAAATTTAAAAGAAAACAGGTCATTTCCTATATGAACAATGTTAATTAAATGAACCATATACCACACATAGAGATAGAAAATAAAAAAGAAGAAAATCTAAGGAGAAATAATATCATTTCTCTCTTTTTTTAAGCAGCATACAATTATACTACTTTGACTTACCTTTCCTGATTATATGCACAAACTAATGTTTTAAAAGATTAATAATAATTCTTGTTACAATTATCTCTCTAGGCACCCCTTAGTGGAAAGTCAGGAAGTATCTCTGAAGTAAAAAGGAAAATAAAAGGGAATCACCTCAAACAGTCAATAGGATATTTTCAGAAATAGAGCAACAACAATAGGAACTAGAGTATTGCTTCTATTCCTATTTTAAGCACTGTTTGGCCACAGCCAAGGAAAGTTGTCCTGATTTTTGACTTGGGTGTCTTCTGTAAGTACAATTAGCCTTATTATTTAGGATTTAAAATTTTCTCCATAAGCTTTACAGGGATCTGCAATTTGAAGGGAAATGTCTTTCCAAGTTTGAAGGAATCTTCACCAGTGGTTAAATATCATTTCACGTCACACACACACACACACGCACGCACATTGCCCTTATGTCGATTCCAACTCAAAGAGACCCTATAGGACAGAGTAGAACCGCCCCATAGAGTTTCCAAGGAGTGCCTGGTGGATTGGAACTACCAACCTTTTGGTTCGTAGCCATAGCTCTTAACCACTACACCACTAGTTTTCCCATTTCAAATTACTATTTCGGAAATACATATAGTGAATGCTGTGTTGTGCTACCAGACCCCCTGCAGGGTAAAGAGACTCAGTACTCTATCTGGCAGGAGTGCAGCCTACTGAAAGCTCACAGCAAAGCCCCCAGGATTGCCTCAGCCAGAGGAACTAAGTCATCCAAGGTTTTACCTCCTTTCTAGAGGCAGCGCATATCCAGTGACTTATTGATTCAAGTTACAAAGACCCACCCCGTTATCTTGATTTGGAACAACTCTGAATGGCCATCTCTTGTCTGGAATTGGCCAGGGTTTCTGTTATTACCACATCATGGTTCACCTGCTTCCTGGGCCAATTCTGCTTCCCTCATTCTTCTGTTTTCTCTTGAATACTTCCCAATAAACATCTGGCAAATCTCCAACTCAAAATCTGCTTCTTCAGGAGCCCAACATTTATGATAACTATTTCTATATAGCAGGGCAAGGGCTTCGTAAACTGTTTCTGACTGACATCAGTGCTCTGCATAGGGTGAAAATAAAAGTGTGACACTTTGTAGTCCATGCATGTTGGCAGAAAGGAAGGGGATGTCATCACTCAAACTGAAATTCAGATTCTCAGATGTTTGATGCTTGATACAAGAATAAATATTTTTATATATATATACACATATACATTTTAAATCACAGAGAGAAAGGAAAGAATTAAAAGCTATAGTCTTTCTCTATCTCATAGGAATTTGGGATTTCTATTTTCTTTGCAAAGATGTAATTACTTTGTTTCCCCCTTCCCCCAAGGGAAAAAATAACACCTAAAATAAGTCTTTTCGGGAATGCAAATGTGGTAGTTATGGATCCAAGGATTTAACATGGCTTTGGCGGTGAGACAGAGAATTACTTCAGTGTCAAATGCAGTGTTGATAATTTGCAGACAACGTTGCTTTTGGAAAGAAATTTGTTATAGCTAAGGAGAGGGAAAGCACAAGGAGAAGAATGTTCTGGGTCAGACCGTGGTTAAGCTCATGTGTTTAGATCATGTGGTTAGAGGGGCAAGAGCTAAAAGCTGGCAGAGCAGCCTTTCTGAGTGACTTGGTGATGCTGGACAAAGCTGAACTACTTTAGTATTTCTGGTCAGAGCACCCTTCCCTTTCACTCAATGGAATAGAGTTCACCAAGAATTGCCAGCTCTACAGAAGGTGTTATTTTTCATAGTTGTTTTTAACAGGTTAAAATTCTTCCGTAGGGTAATTACTTGATGTCCCTGCTCCCTAAACTTTCTCATTAGCTTTAACAGCATAGTTGTTAAGAGACCTAGCCTTGGAACCAGAGGGCTTTTACAAAGTCTTGACTCTAACACTTAGCAGCTGGGAGGTTTTGATCAAGTAACGTCTTCATGCTTCAGTGTCCTTCTGTGGTAAAAATGGGAGCAAGACTTGTACCTACATCATATGTTTGTTGCTGTGATTTAATGATTTTACATACATAAGGCACTTCATGCCTGGTTCCAACTAAGCACTTAATGTTGTTTTTAGCTGTCATCAGTTTGACTCTGACCCATGGTGACCTTATGTACAATGGAATGAAGCATTGCCTGGTCCTGTGTCATCCTCACAATCACCAGCAAGTGTGAGACCATTATTGTGGTTACTGTGCTAGTCTATCTCACTGAGGGTCTGCCATGCTCTTGTTAGCCCTCTACTTCACCAAACATGATGTCCTCCTCTAATAATTGGTCCTTCTTGATGGCATGTCCAAGGCAAGTAAGGCAGACAATATTCTGTTATGATCCAACAGATTTTCATTGACTAATTTTTGGAAGTAGATTGCCAGGCTTTTCTTCCTAGTCTGTCTTCGTCTGAAAACTGCTGAAACCGGTCCAACATAGTTGACCCTATGGGTTTTGAAATACCAGTGGCATAGCTTCTAGCATCATATCAACATGCAAGCCACTAACTGACAGATGAGCAGTGGTAATAAATGTTAGCCATGTTTATTATTATTCTTATATCTTTTTTTTATCTATTCAGTATTTTTGAAATGTTTATATACACTATTAATTCATCTGCAAATAATAACTTTTGCTTTCATTCTAATCATCATGCTTCTTTTTATAGTTTCCTTCTAACTACATGGGCTCTTTTAAAAATTCTCATAAGATAGTTACAATGATAAAAGTAGCATTGGTTTTTCATCAGCCATGACAAGGACGAATCAGAAAACTGACAGGCAAGAGACCAAAGGAACACTGAGATGCTCTGAGTTTGAGTGTGAAGTGCCGATGGACTCTAGAAGGAAGATTAAGGAAATGGGTAGGAAGGGATATGACTGAGAGATATTTTAGATATTTCCTGGGATAGAGCTGACAGGAAAAGAGAAAAGAGTTCAACCTTTCAAACCTGCAGCAAGAAGGTCTAATGCTTATCATATTTTATAAGGCTGAAATTGATGACAATTCATTCATCTAAAAAGAGGTAAGAAGAAAGGATATTATGCAGATGTCATAGTGTGCGGTTCTAAATATGTAGTTTCAGAATAGATTAAGAAATATTTTCACTTCCTTATACATTAAATGATCTGACAGTTTAGCTACATTTGAAATACCTTCTGGTGATTAACGGCATTCCTTTACAGTTTACAAAGCAACTTGACATAGATTGTTTCATAAGTTTTCATGAGAAAGAAACTTATATTTCCATACTTCATAAGAAATTATAGAAATTCTTTTAGTTTGTGTAGCACGTAAACTACCTCATGTGATACAATCCTATCATAAAGTTCATTTTAATTCACTCTCCCCATTCACCAACAAAATCTTTGTACTTGTATGTTTCTGTAGACAACACACTTCTTCACACTCTCTTTGCCACCTCATCCACCTGGGGAGTTTCTAATTCATCCTTCAAAGCCTTGTTATTGACGGAATAGCCTTCATCTGCTCTGTGTCATAGTGGTGGGGGAGGGGAAGGGTAAATGTGAGACATCAGAAGGGTAGAAACTGGTCCTGGTACTTTGGCCTGCTCCCATGGGATCAACTAGCAGGCTTTAGGCTTCTATGGACTGTCCCTTGCAATATTCAAGTTCCCTTAGTGAGCCAAACCGACATTAACAGCTGGATAAACAGAAAGAAGAGCAACTTTTACCTACTCAGTTTAGCCGAGGGGCCAATTTACATCACATTATACCATAGCTATGCAGACACTGAAAGTCCTTTCATTTTCGTTTAATTTCATGAAAATATAATACATTTAATTTGACTCAGATTTAATTAGCACAAAGAACCTACAATAAATCTGAAAGAATGCCTGAACTTTCGTTTAATGTTTGTTCAACACGATAGATGTTATTTCTTACAAGTTTCTTCTAAAATAAATGTTCATAGCTTGAGTTCATTTTGGTACATTTTTAGGTAGTAAAACCCAGTCAGGTATCTTGTAGAAATCAGAAGAAGTGCTTGTGTGCACAAAATATCAAACAACTTGAAACTTTTTTTTTAATTTTTAATAAAAAATTTTTAAGACTTAGGATGATTTTCCAAAAGAAATTAATTGAGGGAGTTGAGCTGTAAATAAAATATCCTATAAAAGAGATAACAAATACATTATGAGTAACAAATACGTTATGGAGAAATGATTAGTGACTGCACCCATTATAAATCCAAAATGACTAATCATGAATTCAAATATCTGTCCATCGTTCCTAAATTACCTGACCAGTGGGCTTTGGCTGTCTCGTTTCAGTAGACGCTGAGTTAAATAGACTCCTAGCAAGTGCTCAGATTCAAGCTACATTTTACCTTGCTTCATATTTGGACCATACCAAACCAAAACCCAAACCCACTGCCATCGAGTCGATTCGACTCATAGCAACTCTGTAGGACAGAGTAGAACTGCCCCGTAGAGTTTCCAAGGACCATAGCCTTCTTTTTTCCTCTTAATGTTTTTTTTTTTTTTTTTAATTTTTATTAAGCTTCAAGTGAACATTTACCATTCCAATCAGTCTGTCACATGTAGGTTTACATACATCTTACTCCCTTCTGCCACTTGCTCTCCCCCTATTGAGTCAGCCCTTTCAGTCTCTCGTTTCGTGCCAATTTTGCCATCTTCCCTCTCTCTCTATCTTCCCATCCCCCCTCCAGGCAAGAGTTGCCAACACACTCTCCAGTGTCCACCTGATTTAATTAGCTCACTCTTCATCAGCATCTCTCCCCCCCCCACTGACCAGTCCTTTTCATGCCTGATGATTTGTCTTCGGGGATGGTTCCTGTCCTGTGCCATCAGAAGTTCTGGGGAGCATTGTCTCTGGGATTCCTCTAGTCGCAATCATACCATTAGGTATGGTCTTTTCATGAGAATTTGGGGTCTGTATCCCATTGGTCTCCTGCTCCCTCAGGAGTTGTCTGTTGTGCTCCCTGACAGGGCAGACATCGATTGTGGCCGGGCACCAACTAGTTCTTCTGGTCTCAGGATAATGTAGGTCTCTGGTTCATGTGGCCCTTTCTGTCTCTTGGGTTCTTAGTTGTCATGTGACCTTGGTGTTCTTACTTTGCCTTTGCTCCAGGTGGGTTGAGACCAATTGATGTACCTCAGATGGCCGCTTGTTGGCATTTAGGACCCCAGGCGCCACAATTCAAAGTGGGATGCAGAGTGTTTTCATAATAGAATTATTTTGCCCATTGACTTAGAAGTCCCCTCAAACCAAGTTCCCCAGACCCCAGCCCCTGCTCCGCTGACCTTTGAAGCTTTCACTTTATCCCGGAAACCTCTTTGCTTTTAATCCAGTCCAATTAGGCTGACCTTCCTTGTATTGAGTGTTGTCTTTCCCTTCACCCAAAGCAGTTCTTATCTACAGATTGATCAATAAAAAGCCCTCTCCCTCCCTCCCTCCCTCCCTCCCCCCTTTGTAACCACAAAAGTATGTGTTCTCCGTTTTTTCTATTTCTCAAGATCTTATAATAGTGGTCTTATACAATATTTGTCCTTTTGCAACTGACTCATTTCGCTCAGCATAATGCCTTCCAGATTCCTCCATGTTATGAAATGTTTCAGAGATTCGTCACTGTTCTTTATCGATGCATAGTATTCCATTGTGTGAATATACCACA
This sequence comes from Loxodonta africana, assembly GCF_030014295.1. Classification (NCBI taxonomy): domain Eukaryota; kingdom Metazoa; phylum Chordata; class Mammalia; order Proboscidea; family Elephantidae; genus Loxodonta; species Loxodonta africana. The sequence goes on from NC_087351.1 coordinate 37,506,194, forward strand.
ATTTATTTACCCATTCATCCGTTGATGGACACCTTGGTTGCTTCCAGCTTTTTGCTATTGTAAACAGAGCTGCAATAAACATGGGTGTGCATATATCTGTTTGTGTGAAGGCTCTTGTATCTCTACGGTATATTCCGAGGAGTGGGATTTCTGGGTTGTATGGTAGTTCTATTTCTAACTGTTTAAGATAACGCCAGATGGATTTCCACAGTGGTTGTACCATTTTACAATCCCACCAGCAGTGTATGAGAGTTCCAATCTCTCCGCAGCCTCTCCAACATTTATTATTTTGTGTTTTTTGGATTAATGCCAGTCTACTTGGTGTGAGATGGAATCTCATCGTAGTTTTAATTTGCATTTCTCTAATGGCTAATGATCGGGAGGATTTTCTCATGTATCTGTTGGCTGCCTGAATATCTTCTTTAGTGAAATGTGTGTTCATATCCTTTGCCCACTTCTTGATTGGGTTGTTTGTCTTTTTGTGGTTGAGTTTTGACAGAATCATGTAGATTTTAGAGATCAGGCACTGGTCTGAGATGTCATAGCTGAAAATTCTTTCCCAGTCTGTAGGTGGTCTTTTTACTCTTTTGGTGAAGTCTTTAGAGGAGCATAGGTGTTTGATTTTTAGGAGCTCCCAGTTATCGGGTTTCTCTTCATCATTTTTGGTAATGTTTTGTATTCTGTTTATGCCCTGTATTAGGGCTCCTAGGGTTGATCCTATTTTTTCTTCCATGATCTTTATCATTTTAGTCTTTATGTTTAGGTCTTTGATCCACTTGGAGTTAGTTTTTGTGCATGGTGTGAGGTATGGGTCCTGTTTCATTCTTTTGCAAATGGATATCCAGTTATGCCAGCACCATTTGTTAAAAAGACTATTATTTCCCCAATTGACTGACACTGGGCCTTTGTCAAATATCAGCTGCTCATACGTGGATGGATTTATATCTGGGTTCTCAATTCTGTTCCATTGGTCTATGTGCCTGTTGTTGTACCAGTACCAGGCTGTTTTGACTACAGTAGCTATATAATAGGTTCTGAAATCAGGTAGGGTGAGGCCTCCCACTTTCTTCTTTTTCAGTAATGTTTTGCTTATCCAGGGGTTCTTTCCCTTCCATATGAAATTAGTGATTTGTTTCTCTATCCCCTTAACGTATGACATTGGTATTTGGATTGGAAGTGCGTTATATGTATAAATGGCTTTTGGTAGAATAGATATTTTTACTATGTTAAGTCTTCCTATCCATGAGCAAGGTATGTTTTTCCACTTAAGTAGGTCCTTTTGAATTTCTTGTAGCAGAGTTTTATAGTTTTCTTTGTATAGGTCTTTTACATCCTTGGTAAGATTTATTCCTAAGTATTTTATCTTCTTGGGGGCTACTGTGAATGGTATTGATTTGGTTATTTCCTCTTCGGTGTTCTTTTTGTTGATGTAGAGGAATCCAAGTGATTTTTGTATGTTTATCTTATAACCTGAGACACTGCCAAACTCTTCTATTAGTTTCAGTAGTTTTCTGGAGGATTCCTTAGGGTTTTCCATGTATACGATCATGTCATCTACAAATAGTGATAGCTTTACTTCCTCCTTACCAATCTGGATACCCTTTATTTCTTTGTCTAGCCTAATTGCCCTGGCTAGGACTTCAAGTACGATGTTGAATAAGAGCGGTGATAAAGGGCATCCTTGTCTGGTTCCCGTTCTCAAGGGAAATGCTTTCAGGTTCTCTCCATTTAGAGTGATATTGGCTGTTGGCTTTGCATAGATGCCCTTTATTATGTTGAGGAATTTTCCTTCAATTCCTATTTTGGTAAGAGTTTTTATCATAAATGGGTGTTGAACTTTGTCAAATGCCTTTTCTGCATCTATTGATAAGATCATGTGGTTTTTATCTTTTGTTTTATTTATGTGATGGATTACATTAATGGTTTTTCTGATATTAAACCAGCCTTGCATACCTGGTATAAATCCCACTTGGTCAGGGTGAATTATTTTTTTGATGTGTTGTTGGATTCTATTGGCTAGAATTTTGTTGAGGATTTTTGCATCTATGTTCATGAGGGATATAGGTCTATAATTTTCTTTTTTTGTAATGTCTTTACCTGGTTTTGGTATCAGGGAGATGGTAGCTTCATAGAATGAGTTGGGTAGTATTCCGTCTTTTTCTATGCTTTGAAATACCTTCAGTAGTACTGGTGTTAAGTCTTCTCTGAAGGTTTGGTAGAACTCTGCAGTGAAGCCGTCTGGGCCAGGACTTTTTTTGGTTGGAAGTTTTTTGATTACCGTTTCAATCTCTTTTTTTTGTTATGGGTCTATTTAGTTGTTCTACTTCTGAATGTATTAGTTTAGGTAGGTAGTATTGTTCCAAGAATTTATCCATTTCTTCTAGGTTTTCAAATTTGTTAGAGTACAATTTTTCGTAGTAATCTGAAATGATTCTTTTAATTTCATTTGGTTCTGTTGTGATGTGGTCCTTCTCTTTTCTTATTTGGGTTATTTGTTTCCTGTTTTTCTTTAGTCAGCCTAGCCAATGGTTTATCAATTTTGTTAATTTTTTCAAAGAACCAGCTTTTGGCTTTGTTAATTCTTTCAATTGTTTTTCTGTTCTCTAATTCATTGAGTTCAGCTCTAATTTTTATTATTTGTTTTCTTCTGGTGCCTGATGGGTTCTTTTGTTGCTCACTTTCTATTTGTTCAAGTTGTCGGGACAGTTCTCTGATTTTGGCTCTTTCTTCTTTTTGTATGTGTGCATTTATTGATATAAATTGGCCTCTGAGCACTGCTTTTGCTGTGGCCCAGAGGTTTTGATAGGAAGTATTTTCATTCTTGTTGCTTTCTAAGAATTTCCTTATTCCCTCCTTGATGTCTTCTATAACCCAGTCTTTTTTCAGGAGGGTATTGTTCATTTTCCAAGTATTTGATTTCTTTTCCCTAGTTTTTCTGTTATTGATTTCTAGTTTTATTGCCTTATGGTCTGAGAAGATGCTTTGTAATATTTCGATGTTTTGGACTCTGCAAAGGTTTGTTTTATGACCTAATATGTGGTCTATTCTGGAGAATGTTCCTTGTGCGCTAGAAAAAAAAGTATGCTTTGCAGCAGTTGGGTGGAGAGTTCTGTATAAGTCAATGAGGTCAAGTTGGTTGATTGTTGTAAGGAGGTCTTCCGTGTCTCTATTGAGCTTCTTACTGGATGTCCTGTCCTTCTCCGAAAGTGGTGTGTTGAAATCTCCTACTATAAATGTGGAGGTGTCTATCTCACTTTTCAGTTCTGTTAAAATTTGATTTATGTATCTTGCAGCCCTGTCATTGGGTGCGTAAATATTTACTATGGTTATGTCTTCCTGATCAATTGTCCCTTTTATCATTATATAGTGTCCTTCTTTATCCTTTGTGGTGGATTTAAGTCTAAAGTCTATTTTGTCAGAAATTAATATTGCTACTCCTCTTCTTTTTTGCTTATTGTTTGCTTGATATATATTTTTCCATCCTTTGAGTTTTAGTTTGTTTGTGTCTCTAAGTCTAAGGTGTGTCTCTTGTAGGCAGCATATAGATGGATCGTGTTTCTTTATCCAGTCCGTGACTCTCTGTCTCTTTATTGGTGCATTTAGTCCATTTACATTCAGCGTAATTATAGATAAATAAGTTTTTAGTGCTGTCATTTTGATGCCTTTTCATGTGAGTTGTTGGCCATTTCATTTTTCCACATGCTTTTTTGCGCTGAGACGTTTTTCTTAGTAGATTGTGAGATCCTCATTTTCATAATGTTTAACTTTATGTTAGTTGAGTCGTTACATTTTTCTTGGCTTTTTTCTTGAGTTATGGAATTGATATTCCTTTTTGTGGTTACCTTATTATTTACCCCTATTTTTCTAAGTAAAAACCTAACTTGTATACTTCTATATCGCCTTGTATCACTCTCCATCTGGCAGTTCAATGCCTCCTATATTTAGTCCGTCTTTTTGATTATTGTGATCGTTTATCTATTGATTTCCATGATTTCCTGTTATGTGTATTATTTTGTTTATTTATTTATTTTTTAGAATTAGTCTTAATTTGTTTGTTTTTGTGCTTTCCCTATTTGAGTTGCGTTGATATCAGGATGTTTTGTTTTGTGACCTTGTATTGTGCTGGTACGTGATATTATTGGTCATCAGGCCAAACAATCTCCTTTAGCATTTCTTGCAGTCTTGGTTTAGTTTTTGCAAATTCTCTAAACTTGTGTTTATCTGTAAATATCTTAATTTCTCCTTCATATTTCAGAGAGAGTTTTGCTGGATATATGATCCTTGGTTGGCAGTTTTTCTCCTTCAGTGCTCTGTATATGTCGTCCCATTCCCTTCTTGCCTGCATGGTTTCTGCTGAGTAGTCTGAACTTATTCTTATTGATTCTCCCTTGAAGGAAACCTTTCTTTTCTCCCTGGCTGCTTTTAAAATTTTCTGTTTATCTTTGGTTTTGGCAAGTTTGATGATAATATGTCTTGGTGTTTTTCTTTTTGGATCAATCTTAAATGGGGTTCGATGAGCATCTTGGATAGATATCCTTTCGTCTTTCATGATGTCAGGGAAGTTTTGTGTCAGGAGTTCTTCAACTATTTTCTCTGTGTTTTCTGTCCCCCCTCCCTGTTCTGGGACTCCAATCACACGCAAGTTATCCTTCTTGATAGAGTCCCACATGATTCTTAGGGTTTCTTCATTTTTTTTAATTCTTTTATCTGATTTTTTTTCAGCTATGTTGGAGTTGATTCCCTGGTTCTCCAGAAGTCCCAGTCTACATTCTAATTGCTCGAGTCTGCTCCTCTGACTTTCTATTGCATTGTCTAATTCTGTAATTTTATTGTTAATCTTTTGGATTTCTACGTGCTGTCTCTCTATGGATTCTTGCAACTTATTAATTTTTCCACTATGTTCTTGAATAATCTTTTTGAGTTCTTCAACAGTTTTATCAGTGTGTTCCTTGGCTTTTTCTGCAGTTATCCTAATTTCATTTGTGATATCTTTAAGCATTCTGTAAATTAGTTTTTTATATTCTGTATCTGATAATTCCAGGATTGTATCTTCATTTGGGAAAGATTTTGATTCTTTTGTTTGGGGGGTTGGAGAAGCTGTCATGGTCTGTTTCTTTATGTGGTTTGATATGGACTGCTGTCTCCGAGCCATCACTGGGAGACTAGATTTTCCAGGTAATCAGCTAAAAAAAATGCAGTCAGATCCCTATCTGAATTCTCCCTCTGGCTCAGGGTTTTCGGATGTTAATGGAGCCACCTGGGGAGGGTGGGGGAGGGATCAGAGAGCTAGGAGTGTAGCACCACAGAATACAGAGCTGAACACCGCGTTCACGCTCCGCCCCCATCCCCCCAAATCCGGGCGGGACGGGTCCCCGGCTTGGACGCTGCTTTTCCCGCTCCGAGACCTGTCACTTCCTCCCGGGGACTTCTCCCTCCGGTGCACGGCACCACTCGAGCGAACTGGGTGGGCGTCTCCCGCACGAATGGGTGGGCCCACCCCCAGTGTCTATTCAGGCGAATATAATTGGACCCCGCTGCCACGCCCCGCCCGCGCGCGCCCAAATCCCAGCGGGACGACTCTCCGGCTGGGATGCTGCTTTCCCCGCTCCGGGACCAGTCACTTCCGTCACTTCCTCCCGGGGACTTCCCCTTCTGGAGCGCCACACAGCACGTGCGAATTGGGTGTGTGTCACTCACACGACCAGGTGGGCCCGCCCCCTGGGTCAATTCAGGGGAATATAATTGGACCCCGCGCTCACGCCCCGCCCACGCTCGCGAGCCCCAATCCCAGTGGGATGGCTCCCCGGCTAGGGGGCTGCTTTCCGGGCTCCGAGACCAGTCACTTCCTCCCGGGGACTTCTCCTTCCGGTGCGCCACACCTCTCTCGTGAACTATGTGGGCGTCACCCACATGACCAGGTGGGCCCGCCCCCGGGTCAATTCAGGGTAATAAAATTGGACCCCGCGCTCACGCCCCGCCTGCGGGCCCGCCCTAATCCCAGCGGGACGGCACCCCAGCTTGGACGCTGCTTTCCCTGCTCCGAGACCAGTCACTTCCTCCCGGGGATTTCTGCCTCTGGTGCGCCATGCCAGACGTGCACACTGTGTGTGCGTCCCCCTGCACAAACGTGTGGGCCCCGCCCCGAGGTCGCTTTAGGGAAATATAGCTGACCCCCCCCGCTCGCGCCCTGCCCGCTTCCCACCAAACTCCCGGCGGGACGGCTCCCCGGCTGGGACGCTGTTCTCCCCACTCCCAGATCAGTCACTGCCTCCCGGGTGCTTCTCCCTCGGGCTGCGCCGCTACGCCGTCCGCGCCAACCAGCTAGACTTCCTCCTGGGATGGGCTCGGGGGGGAAGGGCTGGGCCCCCCTTCTGTGCCGTCTGCCCCCCTGGGCTCTGCCCCAGATCAGGCTCCGAAGGTCACCTGCTTGGTAAGCTGGCTCCTAGTTCTGAAAACGGTCGTTGTCTGCCCGTATTTGTTCGTTTTCCGTCTCTAAGTCTGTGCTTGTTGTCCAGAGTTCGTAGACTGTTATGTATGTGATCGATTCCCTTGTTTTTCCGAGTCCTTGTTGCAAGAGGGATCCGCAGTAGCGTCCACCTAGTCCGCCATCTTGGCCCCCCCTCCTCCCTCTTAATGTTTTTAATTGACTTTTTTTCTTCTTATGGACAGAAAAGGCATATGCCTTCCTGTTCTCATCATTAATCATGATTATCTTAGTCATTAATCATCATTACCTTTGTGTGATGGTATCAATTTTATTCTTGAGAATATTCTTCGTAGAGCTTACTGGAGTTCAGTTCTAATCTGTACCAATTTAATTTGTAAATTTACATCTGTATCAATTTCGTTTGTAAATCCTTAACTTTATTCTCAAGTCTACCCCTTCTTCACATTGCTAAAAAAAAAAAAAAAACCCTTTCTGCTTTTCTGTTTTTGTTAAGTAATCATGTTCATTTTATGTACTTCGTCAGTGGTTGTATCTTAGTCATCATCATTCTGCTATAACAAATACTACAAGTGGATGCCTTTAATTAAGAGAAGTTTATTTCCTCACAATAAAGTAGGCTAAAAGCCCAAATTCAGGGTGTCAGCTCCAGGGGAAGGCTTTCTCTCTCAGTCGGCCTTCTCATCAATCATCCCGCAGATTAGGAGCTTCTCTGCCCAGGGATCCTGGGTCCAAAGGACTCACTCTGCTCCTGGCACTGCTTTCTTGGTGGTATGAGGTCCCCCTGTCTCTCTGCTTGGTTCTATCTTTTATATCTCTAAAGATTGCCTCAAGACGCAATCCAATCTTGTAGATTGAGTCCTGCCTCACTAACACACACTGCCACCCATCCTCGCTCATTAACGTCATAGAGGCAGGATTTACAACAAATAGGAAAATCACACAAAAACAGGAATCATGGCCCAGCCTAACTGATACTCACACTTTTGGGGGGACATAATTCAATCCATGGCAGGTTCGTTTAGGAATATTTATGTGACATAATTCCGGTCAATGAGAAATAAAGGTATATCTGTTCAAGGCTCCTGATAAAAGCCTGATTAAATAAAATTGCATTTTTCTATTACCAGGCTGTGACAAACTAGGGTATTGTATGTGCTTATTCTAGCTCTTTCTTTTCTTTTTCTCCCTTCCTTCCTTTCTTCTCTTTCTTCTCCTCCTCTCTCCCATGCCCCCCCTCCTCCTTCTTCATCTCTCTTTCTTTCATTTATCTATTTATTTTTTTGAGTGTTAATATAGGACTTTTTCTAGAGAGCAGCTTTATTCTCTGTAATAATATTTTCCTCTGTGCGTTTGGATTGCAATCAATAACAACCTTTCGGGTTTCCAGATATTCCACAAATTGTCTTGTACCTTTCAGAGCTGTTATACATTTATTATTTGTATTATGTTATTATCATTTTAGTGGGTAGAGGATAAGTGGAATAGACACTCTCAGTCACTTATCTCAAACCAAACACATCACAGTCTGTGGTCCTATAATTGCTGAAATATTCACCTACAAGAGCACTCTTGTCTTTCTTTCATTTTCCGTGTTCCCTGGAAGACTTTTGGTACCAGAAGTATGGAATAGAAAAGTCTCTCCTGGAAGCCTACATCTGACATGATTCCTGGAAGGGAAGTAGGCAAATCTATATGCCCTGCATACGCTAGTGTAGTGGATACTCCAGTAGGGCATATCTAACACTACTGGGTCTACTCTACAATTTCTTCAGTGCATTTTGAAGTACAAAATGTTATCATTCTAACTTTGAGGGAGAAGGAGAGATTTCTAGTGCTTAGTTTAAAATATCACTGGAAATCTTTTTTTTTTTTTTTAATTTGACCATTTTACAAATGATATTATTACTCTTTATTAGTTCAGGCAACACTTATGAAACTATAATTCATCTCTTCCCTATATAGAATAAAAAGATCAAATTGAGTAAAAGAAAAATCTGAACCATCAACAGAAAAGGAAACAGTATGTGTCCTTAAAACCAAAAAAAGCTTTGACATATTAGTACTGGAAATTTCACCACCATCTGTGGCCCACTTGTATTAAATTATATTTCCCTCTTGCATGTCAAATGCTTCAATTTAGTTTTGGCATTTATGCTACTGGAAAAGCCATTTATTCCTATTTCTAGGTATACCCCTAAAGTCATAAACACTATCCTTTAAGTAGCTTGCCTTCTCAGTCCAAAGTGAAGATAGAGTTAAGCATATTTAGACCACTTCATTGGGAATGTTCTTTGAAGTTCTGTTGGGAATTATAATTAAACTTCATGGGGGAGGATTTTGGATGATAGGTGGATGCAGTGCCAGGTCAGGGAAATTCCTTTATATGTATATATATTCTCAAAGATGCTGAGGAAATTTTTCATGATCAGTCTTACCCAGTGTCGACTGTAAATATTGGTCGAAGGGGGCTGTCACCTGAATTAACAGCTGGTTTATAGACCGGGAGCACATTGTTGTTCTGCAGAGTGCAGTTACTTTGACATGTAGAACTCTTTGTTTTCTAGATCTCAAACCAAGACTGATGTCATTTATTACATCACTTTTTTTTTTTTCCTTGTGCAGACCATAACTAATTTAGCCAACTAGAAATGAGGATGAATTGTCTGCTTCACCAGTGGTCTCTATCAGTTCAATGCCAGTGATATTTAGGTTTAGGCACAGTTGTCTTTTTGGTTCCCTGATATTGCCATTCCTAGTGCTCAAAAAAACAAGACTTCAGTATGAATAAAAACAGTGAATCAAAAACATAAAGCATCCCTTGTAATAATCTTAATGACAAAAAATAATGGCATTTTTGCTTTATACTTCATCTGTTTGCATTGCTCTTTAAAATATGAACTTCTTATGGCTTCATTTCCCCAAATGTCACATTTTAATCTCTTTTATTCATCAAGAGTTAAAGTAATATAAAACCCAAGATGGTAACCTTCATCACAGGATACTTTTTTTATTTTATTTGTCTGCCTCATCAAACTCATTCCTTCAGTTCCCTTTTTCAGATTCTGGGTGAGCTGTGTTCCTCTGTAGCAAAAAGATGGTGAGTTTAATATCTCACAGATGGAGTTCATTTTTCTTATTGTGCACCCACTTTTAGGTAGGAGCTTCCTCAATGCTCTGTGATGATATTTGTGTTCTGTATGCATATTCTCTGCCCATTCTTATCTCTTACTTCCCTAGGCTTAGAATTACATTTTATTCCACCTAAGCCTATTAAGCCTATAGGCTATTTTGTGCTGATGTTCACACATACTCATTATTTTCTCCATAAATATTATTATTTTTGATTATTTATATCTGTACAGAAAGAATCCTGAGAGATTGGAGATAATTATTATTATTTTCTCTAATGAATCCCCTCCATTTATTGGTATAAAATATTTGGAAAACCAAACTATTAGTCAGAACTAAAATCCCTCTTTACCTTAATTTCAGTACTATACATAAAATACCTGCCAGAATTACTTTGGAAAGAAATTTATCTTAAAAAATAAATACTGGGCTAAATGACTACAGAGAACCCAAATGTGTAATAATGATGCTAATAGCAATAAGCATATAGATTGCAGTGTGAACAACAGAGATGCTGGCTTTAATAGCAACATTTGATATTATTATTATTATTTGATATCCACTTGAAAATAAAAGGGTAGAAGGAGGGAGGTAGACATTTTTGTCCATAATGAGCCAATCTAAGAAACAAAAGCCAAATTGCATGATTTCCAAAGCCTATACAACCTGGATTGAAAAAGTGTTGCGAGTTGTCATCCTGCACATACATGTTTTTTCCTCCAGCTCAGTTTGGGAGTCAGAGGACAGCAGCAATAATTCCTACCTAGTGCCTGCCTACATGGTGTAAATCTACTTGTTTATTGGTTGGTTATTTGGTTGGTTGATATCTTACCTTTTTCCAGAAATGATTTAAAAATTGAAAAAAATGACACACAAGATGCAATTAGACACTATACATTAAGAATAAAAGAATGAAAAAAAAAAGAGGCAAAACATAAAATCAGGCAAAAGATTAAAAATGTATAACAAAATCAATACATCATATCAGTGCATACATGGAAATTACTGAGGACTCTTGAGAGGACTTTTTGGATGAAAAAGTACATTCCTTTTCTGTACTGAAGGTAAAATAGCAAGAAAGAATGTTTGAGACTTGAAAATCTTGGATTTGAGTTTCAGTTTGACTACCTAAGGAAATGGAGAAAGGTAAAAAGAAGTTAGGAAATCTTAGTGTTCTCTATGTCCTTTTAAAACAGACTTATTCTTTGAAACTTTAGAAATACATTTTCATTCAATTCAATAAATATGTTTAAACATATGAACACAAAGAATTATATAAAAAAAAAGTATTATAGGGAGATACACACAATGTAAGGAACCCAAAAGAAAGATGAAAAGTTCAAGAATGATATACTCCAAAGTGTTAACAATTTTTACCTCTGGGTGATGTGATGAGAGGTAGTTATTTTAAAATTGCTCTTTGTGACTATTGCTATTGTGAACATTTTCTTCAGTGAAGATTTATTCATTTGTAACAAGAGATAAACTACTTTTTTCCCCAAGAAGAACGAAAAGTAAATAAGTAACATGATCATAGCTCTGGCTTCAAGAAGAAGCAGAACATGTAATAGGTGTGTATATGTATATGGAAACCCTGGTGGCGTAGTGGTTAAATGCTATGGCTGCTAACCAAAGGGTCGGCAGTTCAAATCCGCAAGGCACTCCTTGGAATCTCTATGGGGCAGTTCTACTCTGTCCTGTAGAGTCGCTATGAGTTGGAATCGACTCGACAGCTCTGGGTTTATATATATATACATATGCACACACACACACAAACACAGAGTCATCATACCAAAAAGGATTGGTCAATGTTCAGCCATTTCAGGAGGTAGCATGTGATCAGGAGCCAATGGTACTGAAGGAAGAAGTCCAAGCTGCACTGAATGTATTGGTGAAAAACAAGCCTCCAGGAATTGGCGGAATATCAATTGAGATGTTTCAACAAAAAGAAGCAGCACTGGAAGTGCCCACTCATTTATGCCAAGAAATTTGGAAGACAGCTACCTGGCCAACCGACTGGAAGAGATCCGTATTTATGCCTATTCCCAAGAAAGGTGATCCAACCGAATGTGGAAATTATAGAACAATATCATTAATACAACACACAAGCAAAATTTTGCTGCAGATCATTCAAAAATGACTGCAGCAGTATATTGACAGGGAACTGCCAGAAATTCAGGCCAGATTCAGAAGAGGACATGGAACCAGGGATATGGATGCTTTTGTCAAATGGATTCTGGCCTAAAGTAGAGAATACCAGAAGGATGTTTATCTGTGTGTTACTGACTATGCAAAGGTATTTCACTGTGTGGATCATAACAAATTATGGATAACACTGAGAAGAATGGGATTTCCAGAACACTTTATTGTGCTCATGAGGAACCTGTACATAGATGAAGAGGCAGTTATTCAGACAACATACTGCATGGCTTAAAGTCAGGAAAGGCGTGTGTCAGGGTTGGATGCTTTCACCATAGCTATTCATCTGTATGCTGAGAAAATCACCCAAGAAGCTGGACTATATGAAGAAGAATGGGGCATCAGGATTGGTGGAAAATTCATTAACAATCTGAGATATGCAGATGATACAACCTTGCTTGCTGAAAGTGAAGAGGACTTGAAGCCCTTACTGATGAAGATCAAAGACCACAGTCTTCAGTATGGATTACACCTCAACACAAAGAAAACAAAAATCCTCACAACTGGACTAATAAGCAACATCATGATAAACGAAGAAAAGATTGAAGTTGTCAAGGATTTCTTTTTACTTGGATCCATAATCAATGGAAGCAGCAGTGAAGAAATCAAAAGACGCATTGCATTAGGAAAATCTGACACAAAGGACGTCTTTAAAGTGTTGAAAAGCAAGGATGTCACCTTGAAGGGTACGATGCACCTGACCCAAGCCATGGTGTTTTCAATCACATCATATGCATTCAAAAGCTGGACAATGAATAAGGAAGACCAAAGAAAAATTGACAGCTTTGAATTGTCTTGTTGGCAAAGATTGTTGAATATACCATGGACAGCCAAAAGAATGAACAAATCTGTCTAGGAAGAAGTACAACCAGAATGCTCCCTAGAAGCAAGGATGGCGAGATTGTGTCTTACACACTTTGGATATGTTGTCAGGAGGGATCAGTCCCTGGAAAAAAAACATCATGCTTGGTAAAGTACAGGGTCAGTGGAAAAGAGGAAGACCTTCAACAAGGTGGATTGACACAGTGGCTGTAACAATGATCTCAAGCATAACAAAGATTGTGAGCATGGTGCAGAGCAGGGCAGTGTTTCATTCTGTTGTGCATAGGGTCGCTATGAGTTGGAACCAACTGGAGGCCACCTAACAGCAACAACAACACATAACAAATACAAAACAATAATAAAAGGGAAACACAGGATAGCATATACAAATAATACTAAATTTGCATATATAATCTCACTATCTTTTGTCCTCTGGTAAACTCCCTTGGGAATTTTAGGTCTCATTATTCTCATTTTATGGCTGGATGCATCCAACTGCCTTCTCAACTTCTCATCTTGAATATCTAAGAGAAATCTCAAACTCAGTATACTCCAAACTGAACTCCTGATATCTAGCCTCTTCCCCAAACTGTTTTACCCACAGTCTTCTCTAGATGGCCACTCCATTCTACTATGTGGCCAAAAATCTTAGTCATCCTTGACTCCTTTTTATCTCCATACCACATTCAACTCACATGGAAATATCATTGACTCTACTTTGAAAACATCCAGATTTTGACCACTTCTCATAGCTTCCACTGCTACCACCTTGACCTAAACCATCATCATGTCTTGCCAGATTAATATAATATACTTCTAATAGGTCTTCCTGCATCTATCTTTGTCTGTCTAGAGTGTAATATCAACACAGAAGTCAGCACCATCCTTTTAAAATGTAAGTCAGATCATGTCACTCTTCTGATGTGTCACAAAACTGCAGTGGCTCCCATGTCATTCAGAGTAAAAAAAAAAAGTCCTACCATGGACACAAGACTCTCCAGGTTCTGCCCTCTCCCCTCAATGTTTTGCTGACCTCATCTTCTCCCACTTTCCTTCTTGCTCACTCTACTCCAGCCATACCTGTGTCTATACTCTTCCTTGAATAGCACAGGCTTTATGCTCACATTTTTTGCACTGGCCATTTCCTTTTCTCAGATGGCATTTTTCCCATAGACATACGGTGAACTCCTTCACCACCTCCAAGACTTTGCTTAAATATCATCTTTGTGACAAGGCCTACCCTAACACCCAAGTTAAAATTGTGACCTGCTCCTCCCTTTCCCATCCATTTTAGTCTTTTTTTTTTTTTTTTGGTCACACTTAGCAATTTATATCATTTACTTTTTTTTTTAATATAATTTATTTATTTACTACATGTATTTTTAAATGACTGTGTGTGTGTTTGTTTTCACTGATACATTCCAAACATAGGGTAGGCACTCAATAAATATTTGTTAAATTTGATTATGCAAACTGAGGTTGCAAAAGATTATATTTCTTGCCCCAATTCACAAGAGACAGATTTCAACCAGATATTCTTACTGAAAGTCCCTGCAATCTTTTAACTATCCCACAAGGTTATGATTAATGCTTGTTTGTTAAAATCTTGAGAGATACAAATGAAGGAGAGAAATTAAATTCTGCTGGAAGTCAAGAAATACTCCCTGAAGGAATGGGTACCTTGTGGGATGGGAAGGATACTGAGCTAAAGCAAGGGGGAAAGGCATTCCAAGGAGAAGGAAAAGAATTAGTGGAAGCATAAATGGAGCTGCTCAGGAGATATGGCTATGGATCAGTACATGGTCTTGATTAACCAGAGCATAAGTATTATGGAAGACTAATGGGAAGTGGGGCACAAATGATTGACTATGGTTTACTCTGGAGCCTTGAATGCTAGAGTGATAACTTTGTATTAATTTAGTAGTCACCAGAAAGCTATTCCACATTTTTGAGCAGGGGAATGATATTAAAGGTGAGCTTTTAGAAGATTTAATATGTCAATTGTGAGTAGACTACATGAGAGTTTGGAGAGAGTAGGTGGAGAGACAGAAACTATTAGGGTTGCCTAAGTAAGGAGTAGAAAACCTGGCACCAAAGTGGTTAAGTGTTATGGTTGCTAACCGAAAGGTCAGCAGTTCAAATTCAGCAGGTGCTCCTTGGAAACTCTATGGGGCAGTTCTACTCTGTCCTGTAGAGTTGCTATGAGTCAAAATTGACTCAATGGCAATGGGTTTTGTTTTGTTTTTAAGTAAGGAGTAATGAGGGCTTCTGCAAGAATCATGTAAGTTAGAGTGGAAAAAAGGGAAGAGATAAAGAAGACATTGTGAAGGCAATGGAAGTAGGATGAATATAAATTGGCAACTGATGTGAGGGGTCCTGGAGGGACAGTTGAACATGACAGTAAAGATTCTGAGCCACACTGATTGAGTAAACAGAAAACCAGGGGGAGTCAGTTTAAGAGGATCTGTATTGTTCTCTTTCCAAAATCAGGATGGCAGAAAAGCAGCCCTCTATCTGACCTAGGGCGGCACAAATAGTTTGCACTTGACTACTAACCTAAAGGTTGGCAGTTTGAACTCAACCCACCCATCAGCGTTGCAGAAGAAAGGCCTGGAAATTGTTTCAAAATATAAAGATTACAGCCAAGAAAACCCTACGGAGCAGTTCTATTCTGTAACACATGGGGTCCCCATGAATCAGAATTAACTCTATGGCAATGGGTTTATTTGACCTAGGAGGGCAGCAATCCTCCCAGCATTGTTCTACTCTGGTCCACTTATATAGTGTTCCCCGTGAGATGTAACTCATACTCAGGAAACCCTGGTGACATAGTGGTTAAGTGGTATGGGTGCTAACCAAAGGGTTGGCAGTTCTAACCCACCAGATGCTCCTTGGAAGCTGTATGCGGCAGTTCTACTCTGTCCTATACGGTCGCTATGAGTCGGAATCGACTCAATGGCACTGGGTTTGGTTTTTTTGTTTGGTTTGGTGAGAAGCAAAATGTCCTTTACATGATCCATTTCCAGCACTGGCATGGCTCACTGAGTATCTGAGATGTAAATTTCACTCTCTAACATAACTGGAAAATGGTTCTAGGGGTTGTTTTGTGTGTGTGTGTGTGTGTGTTTTTCTTCCTTAATCAACTGTAGTTGAATGCATCAACTCCAAACTCTATTCCTAACAACATTAGTTCCTAAGGAATATTAACTCGGCCATAGCACCTTTCCTCCCTGGTGCTGCTTTTTATTACCTAGTTCCACCTCAACTAGGTCAGGACAGCACTACCAAAGTGCCTTAATTGCCACCATGATGGGAACTAAATTAATCCAGAGCAGATGAACGAGGATAATGAAATCATTTTCTTTTCTCTCAATGGTCTGTGCAGCATCATCTCTTCTGATACACTTCAGTGTCTGACCTTTTAAACTGACAGGATGTTCACTGCTGAGGCTTTGTAAAGACATCTATCTCTCCACAGAAAAATGGAAGCCAGACATCCAAGACCGACTTATATTTGTCTGTGAATCAAGCTGTCATTTTTGTTCTGCCAGAGTCTGTTATCACGTCTGGACAAGTAATTATTCTCTAGGTTAGGTTCTTACAACCTTGAATTTTTAGGAAAGTCCTTGAGACTGAAAGCAGTCACTTTCTTGCTGCTACAGTTCATGCATATTAGTGAGTTATGTGGTGACGTGGCAGCCATTACTGCTATTAAACGGTTAGCCTATTAAGCGCACAATTCTTTTAACTTCGCAAGCCCCTCTAGCATCTACCTGTTTTCCCTATTTATTAAAATCCTGTTTAGTTCTCTCAATGCATTTAGACAACTGGCAGCACATTTCACAGAGAGCAAGTATAAGCTGGGGCATTGTAAGATATGCTGGAGCAAAACAATCTACAGCTTCTGTAACTTCCTTGTGTGTTCTGGCTGGAATCATAAAGTAGGAAAGAAAGTGTTTCCAACTCAGTACGTGTGTCTGATAGGAACAAAGGAACTCATTACCTGTTGTAGAAGGAAGCATGTCCATGGCACAGTGAGATGGGGCTGGTAGAGGAGGACAGGAGGTCTTGGGTTCTTTTATAGATGTTAGAAACCCACTTGAGTGGCAAGAACATGAAGCCTAGTTCAAAGCGATGCGGTTCATCCAAGTTGCTAAGCGTCCTAAACCAACTCAGAATTCAATAGTTTTCAATGAAAACCTTAGGTTAGGTTTCAGAGGAAAAAAAAATCCTCAGTGAGAGATTTAATAATGTATAAAGAGACTGGCACCTCCTACAGAATTCTGTTTGAAATAGAGGCTTTCTGGAATGAAATTCTTATTACCTCCTTCTGCTTGGAAGAGAAACCATTTGCAAGCAGTTAGACAGTGAGTCCTTCACAGATCTTTTGTAGCATAAATTTAAGTTCGACAGTTTGATGACAATATTCTGACTCCGTTTTGAAAAGGCCTCTGTTCTTCGTCGTGCTCATTTAGCCTGAGAAAGTCACATTAGCTGGCAGGATTTCACTCCATCCTTTCCTGCTTCCCTTCTTCAATCACTCTGCTTCCTACACCGTCATGGTCTGGCACACTGTCCAGAGTTTTAATCTTTAAAGTATAATTAATAATATAAGATCACAGCACAGCACCCAACATAAAGATGGTAAGGCACAGGAGGACTGAACATGAGATCAGGAGCTCAGTCCACATTGCAGATTGATAGGAATGAAGACGAAGGCCCACTTGCCAAGCAGGCTGCACATATCTGATGCGCATCTTCATTTCCAGCTGAGACATGGTCCTGCCCATGTTCCTTCTCCTTACGTTTCAGGGTGAATGACAGCCATTTTCATCCAGAATGGTCCAAAGCATCTGCATATTATTAGGTAAAACACTATTAAGGCAAACTAGATTCATAATGTTGTCACTGTTTTTTTTTTTTTTTTTCCCATGCTGATGTCAGAAAGATACTGCATTTAAGGAAATCACATTATCTCTGAGAACTGTACTCTCTCATGCACAATCTTATTTCCTCTTAAGCCTTGCAAATAGATAGATATTCCATGCCGCGATCTCCTCAGCTGAACACTTTATAACAAAGCAAGGTAAGAATATATGGCATTTATTCATTCCAAAAATTAACATGAAACATCACTATTATGGTGCCTTTCTTGACTGACCACCTTGATGGCAACTTTTGAGTGATAACAGTAGAACACAGGTACATGGGTATCCATGCTTCCTGGGCTCCAAGGATGTGTCATTTGTGTGGGATTTGGGGTATGGTGGACCTATGTCCCTCAACTTAACCGTTAGTCATACCTGTTTCAACTAGGACTACAGCAAGCCCCACTCATTGGTTTTATATTTCATCCCTGGATGTAAAGAGCAGTGATCATCAAAGATTTGCCATTTGTTGGCAAATTGACTGTTGAGTTTGCAGCGTTGAGGGATCCTCATTATTTCTCATGGATAACTATTGTCTACCAA
Source organism: Loxodonta africana (assembly GCF_030014295.1). Lineage (NCBI taxonomy): Eukaryota > Metazoa > Chordata > Mammalia > Proboscidea > Elephantidae > Loxodonta > Loxodonta africana. Next base: position 37,524,263 of record NC_087351.1, read on the forward strand.
TATGTCCAGCTGGAACAAGCAGGAAACTCTAAGAGCAAACCTGCCCCTGTACCACGTGATCTCAATAATTTAATGGTTGCACCGATATGCAAAAAGGCGGAAATATTCCACTGTCTTTTAAGATTAAATCCTGCAATATCAAAAAAAAAATGTTTCTTCTTTATTTTCCTATTCTGTAAGTTCATGGTTGCATTTTTTCTAAATATTGGACTCACAAGGCCTTAATTATTCAGAAAGTAAAGACTAAGTCTTAAGGAAATTATCTTCCTCTTGCTCTCAGGGATCTGCACTCTGCCAAACAGAAACAATAAATAGGAACTAGTGCATCTTTTTGAGGGGAGTGGGAAAGCCAGAAGGCCCTCTTTCAGCTTGCAGTGTGCATTACCAAAAGGGGACTCTTTTCTACGTAATATTAAAGGCTCTTGTTACTTAGTGCTTCAAAACCCCTTTTATTTAGCGGGGGGAAAAAAAATCATTAATTGAACTCCACAGCATGTCTCATCCAATCCTCAGGAAGATGCTCTATCTTTGCAGCGAGGGCTGGGGAGGGCAGCAGTTATATTAGGTGGGTGTAAACAAATAAACGTGCACCTCGAGATGCCGTATACTGGTTGGCACTGCAGCAAGAATGCAACTGTGAAATAAGCTTCAGGACAGATTGCTCTAATAGGCAACTTCAAAAAATATTTTTGCAGTTGAAAGCTGTTTTCTGAAAACCGGAGGAACAGAGTAAATGTTATTCCAAAGTCACTATGCTTGAGTTCGGTTCTCAGTTTTGTACTGTTTTCCTTCTCCTGAAACTCTTTCCCTGAAATATGGAAACACCTAGGATGCAGTTGTCTTAGCAAACGGGCAAACCTGACAGATCCACTCTTTTCCATGTGGTATGAACTGAGGAGCCCACACTTGTAGTGGGTTTTAAGTCCAATATCCTCAAAAGGTGTTTCACTTGAGCTGTCTGGATTCAAAGAAGTTCTTTTAATATACATCACTGAGTTTTACCTAAAGTTGGGGGTCAACTCTCATAGCTGTTACCTAAGCCTATTGTGTAACTACTGTTGCCCTTGGTTTGTGGAAGGACATGTCTGTCGTTGCTCTTGATCATGCCATCTGCCCACAGAAGGAAAATTTCCAGGCCAGTAATTACATTTTGCAACATCCACATTTTTACCATCCTCACTCCGTGGCAGGCAGTGAGCCCTTGTCACTGCATAGGGATTACTGTTTACAAAACAGTCCTGTCCGGTTGAGATTGTCCCCCTGGCAGGTAGTCGCTATATAGAGAGGCTGACATTTGTGATTTCCTTACCTACTAATATAGAGGCAAGTTTAGACGGGCCGAGGAAGTTCCTGACTTTGTACCAAGGTGACTGGTCCTCACACTGTGGACATCTCTCTAGTGCCACACAAGCAACCAATACAGAAATGCCCCTCTGGTCTTTTTACAGCTCTACTTCCTGTGCTGACGTGATGACTCCTGAAGGGAGCTAAAGACATTTTCCAGACAAGACAGACATGGACACAGAAATCCTCCAGAATGCCAGCCCTGTCTGTGACTTAACAGCCAGCTCCTGTTGTTGTTGTTAGGTGCCATCAAGTCAGTCACCAAAGGGCAATGCCATGAGACGGAGTAGAACTGCTCCATGTGGTTTTCTAGGCCGTAACCTTTACGGGAGCAGATCGCCTGGCCTTTCTCCCACAGAACTGCTGCATGGGTTCAAACTGTGAACCCTTCTGTTAGCAGCCAAGTGCTTAACCATTGCGCTGCCAGGGCACCTTCCAAATAAATTGCCCTGCTCTAACCAAGTCAGGGGAAGTCAGTCAACATCTCTCTCTACATGACACTGGGGATTTTGTAGTAAGTCATAATTCAACCCTTCATTAGAGGGAAGAAAAAAAAGTAAATTAAAAGTATCTCAGCCAAGCCATTCCCGGCAGCAATAATCGAAATCTCTGCTGGCTAACAAGGGGCCACCAGACTGCTATCAAAACCTCTCTGTTTTTTATCAGTTTAGAGCACAATTAATTTAAAATTTCTACTTCCAGAGTAAAGTGAGGGAATACAATAATCCCAATTTACTTTTTAATAAAAAGCTTAAGTGGAAAGGGTCCACTGGGAAAGTACAGCCCAGGCCAAGGTAATTCTCATCATGAGGAAAGACTGTCCTTTAAAATGCATAGTCACAGGGCGGCCCGGCGTCGCTTCCCATAATGCTTCCTCTGGGCTTCAGCCGATTCTTTTATCTTTTTTTTTGGGGGGGGGGGCTTTTTAAAAAGTAAAGTTGGGCTTATAAACACTAGCAGTAATTGCCTTAAAAGCAATTCTAAGGAACTGGAAGACCCTGCTGAAAGATTACTTTCCAAAAGCCATAGGGAGAAGAGGAAAAAAGCAGTGGCTTATAAAACAGAATGTATCAGATGTATGTACAAAGCATCCAGGAAAGGAGCTGGGATCCCCCTCTGTAGGCAGTGGGGCAGACAGATGCAGAGAGGACAGGATTGGGGAATTAAGGGTGTACAACGAAATGGAGGCAGGCGCTTGAAACATATGGGGTCAGAGTGGGCTGTTCAGGAAGGCTGGGTTAGTGAAAACCAACCATGGCTCCCACGTGGCATTTGAATAGGTGTGGCCCCAGAGAAAGGTCTGCAACCAGAAGCCTGGACAGCTTAGCCTGGGATTCTAATATCTGGACTAATTAATGACAGCAAACCAGGACCCTTCTCTGTATCACCAGACTTGTGCAGCTATTCAGGGTAACTCCTGGGCATAGTGGAAAAAGCGATGACTAGAACTAATGAAGCTTGGTACAAATGAAGGCGTTGTCACAGGAACAAGCTCCCCAGTGACATCCTAATGCCCATATCTAATGGATAGGTCTTTATCTGAATGTCTATGGATTATAACAATTGCATCCCTTGTTTCTATGGCAACACAGAATTCTCTTTTTCTTCCCATCTCTCTGCCTTTCCTCACTCACCTTAACTATGTCCTTATACATGGCCATGTCTCAGAGTTCTCCAGGGAGCCAGCCGTGTCTGTCTTCCCACCACACACATTCTACTCCTCTATATGTTTACCAGCAATAAATATACAAATTTCATATCAATTTTTTGTTCTTCCTATTCGTCGAACTCTAAACTTACATAACCAAGTATTTGCCACACATTTCCACATGCGTTTCCTAAAGGCACCTGAAATTAAACATCATAATGTCTAAAATTAAACTCATACTCTTCAGCCTTTCTCTATTCCCCCTGGGCAAACTTGCCTTTCTCTTATTTTTCATCACAATTTTCACATTACTGTCCATCCAGCCACCCAAGACAGGGACCCAACATTAATTTCAGCTCCTTTCTTCTCACTTACTTCCCACAGTCAATCACCTTCAAATTTTTATTGACTGTATCTCTCAGGTGGAATATACTCAAGGTCATACTTTGGCTCTCATGGTCTTGTTTTAATTTTCTCCAGCTTCAACTTGAAGCTGCGTGTGAGCAATTGAAGGTCTGTTACACAGTCAGCCCCTGGCCTTGTTCTGACTGATGATATTAAGCTTCTCTATCGTCTCTTTCCACAGATGTAGTTGATTTTATTCCTGTATATTCCATCTGGAGAGGTCCATGTGTATAGTCATTGTTTATGTTGTCGAAAAAAAGGTATTTCCAAGTCTTTTGTCTTGAAAAATTCTATCATGCGATCTCCAGTGTTGTTTCTACCACAGAGACCCTCAAGGAGATGGATAGGCACAGTGGGTGGAACAGTAGGCTCAAAAATAGCAACCATTGTGAGGATGGTGCAGGACTGGGCAATGTTTCGTTCTGTTATACATAAAGACGCTATGAGTAGAATTGACTCAACGGCACCTAGCAACAGCAACAACAAGAAGTTTCCTCTCTTTTCAAATATTTTTCTCTAACCCAATTAACTCTCCTGTAATACAGACCACACCGTATCTTATCTGGACTGTTTTAATAGCCTCATAAATGATCTCTGTTCCTTCAGCCTGTTTAACACTTCTCACAGGTCTCAATCGTCCACACTATTACCAGAGTGATCGTTTCAAGATGCAAATTTGACCATGTCACACACTTGTTTAAAATTCTTTAATGTCTTATCATCAGCTGTAGGGTAAAATCTGAGTACTTTAGTATATTTTTGAAAATGTCTTTATTTGACCACCACTTATTTACCAAAGTAATGCCAAATTACTTGTACTTCCCCAAACACCCCATGTTCTTTAATATTTTCCTGACTACCTATGTTGTGCCCTACTTAGAATGCTCTCATCCCCAAAATTACCCTGAGAAATTTCTATTTCTTCTTCAAAATGCTGCTCAAAGCTCAACTTCTTTGTGAAGCACTTTTAAAACCCTACTTTCTTTTTAACTTATTGCCTTTTTAGAAGCGTACTTTTAATATCCAGCCATAAAAATGAACACTTTTATTGTTGACTCCTAACTTGAATGAATTGTGACCAGTGTGCTATATATGTTACGATTCCTTGAAATATACATTTTTTTTTTGCCTAATACATGATGAAGCTTGTGAACATTTTATATGAACTTCAAAACACGTATAGTCTCTATTTTTTTTTTTCTTGTTTGTTTTGCTGGTGAGTCTATAAATGACAATTAAAGTTTATTAATTTTTATATGTTCAAACTCCAGGTTTTTAACAGAAATGTATTAAAATCTCTAATTACAATTATTAAGTTGTCAATTTTTTCCATTTAATTTTAGCAGAGTTGGTTTTGTATATTTAGAGGCAATGTTATTAGGTACATACAAGTTTATGATATTTGTGTTGTTGTTGTTGTTAGGTGCCATCGAGTCAGTTCCAACTCATAGCAACCCTATGTACAATAGAATGAAAGGCTGCCTGGTCCTGCACTGTCCTCACAACCATTGTTATGCTTGAGCCCATTGTTGCAACCACTGTGTCAATCCATCTTATTGAGGGTCTTCCTCTTTTTCATTGACCCTTCACTTTACCAAGCATGATGTCCTTCTCCATGGACTGGTCCCTCCTGATAACATGTTCAAATTTTGTGAGATGAAGTTTCACAGTCTTTGGTTCTAAGGAGCATCCTGGATGTATTTCTTCCAACACAAATTTGTTCATTTTTCTGACAGTCCAAGGCATACTCAGCATTCTTCCCCAACACCATAATTCAAATCACCAATTCTTCTTCCGTCTTCCTTATTCATTTTTCAGCTTTCACATACATAGGAAGCCATTGAAAATACCATGGCTTGGGTTAGGCACACCTTAGTCCTCAAAGTGACATCGTTCCTTTTCAACACTTTAAAGAGGTCTTTTGCAGCAGGTTTGTCCAATGTTGAACGTCATTTGATTTCTTAACTGCTGTTCCCATGGTTATTGATTGTGGATCCAAATAAAATTAAATGCTTGATGACTTCAATCTTTTCTTTGTTTATCATGATGTTGCTCATTGGTCCAGTTGGGAGGATTTTTGTTTTCTTTATGTGGAGGGGTAATCCATACTGAAGGCTGTAGTGTTTGATCTTCATCAGCAAGTGCTTCAAGTTCTCTTCACTTTCAGCAAGCAAGGTTGTATCATTTGCATATCACAGGTTGTTAATGAATCTTCCTACAATCCTGATGCCACATTCTTCTTCATATAGTCCAGCTTCTTGGATTATTTGCTCAACATACAGATTAAGTGTAGTGAAAGAACACAACCCTGATGCACACTTATCCTGGCTTTAAACCACACAGTATTCTCTTGTTCTCTTTGAACAACTGCCTCTTGGTCTATGTACAGGTTCCTCATGAGCACAAATTATTCTGGAATTCCCATTCTCCACAAGGTTATTTGTAATTTGTTATGATCCTCACAGCTGAATGCCTTTCCATAGTCAATAAAAAAAAGACACAGGTAAATTCTTTCTGTTATTCTCTGCTTTCAGTCAGGATCCATTAGTAATGATATCTCTTGTTCCAGATCCTCTTCTGAATTCAGCTTGAATTTCTGACAATTCCCTGACAGTGTACTGCTGCAAAAGCTTTTGAATTATCTTCAGCAAAATTTTACTTGCATGTGATATTAATGATATTGTTCAATAATTTTGTGCTTTCTGTTGGATCATCTTTCTTTGGAATGGGCACAAACATGGATCTCTTCCAGTCAGTTAGCCAGGAAGCTGTCTTCCAAATTTCTTGACTCAGGCACGTGAGCACCTCCAGTGCTGCATTCGTCTGTTGAAACATCTCAATTGGTATTCCATGAATTCCTGGAGCCTTTAATTGCTGTTCCCTTCAGGGCAGCTTGGACTTCTTCCTTCGGTACCATCAGTTCTTGATCATACGCTACCTCCTGAAATGATTGAACATCAACCAATTCTTTTTGATACAGTGACTGTGTATATTCCTTCCAACTTCTTTTGATGCCTGCTGCGTCATTCAATATTTTCCCTGCAGGATCCTTCAGTCTTGCACTTTAAGGCTTGAAATTTTTTCTTGTGTTCTTTCAGCTTAAGAAATGCTTAGCATGTTCTTTTCTTTTGGTTTCCTAACTCCAGGTCTTTGCACATTTTGTGATAATACTTTACTTTGTCTTCTTGAGCCACTGTGAAATCTTCTGTTCAGTTTTTTTTCTTCACCATTTCTTCTGTTTGCTTTAAGTACTCTTCTTCCAAGAGCAAGTTTCAGAGTATCTTCTGACATCCATTTTGGTCTTTTCTTTCCTTTTTAATGACCTTTTGCTTTCTTCATGTATGAGGTCCTTGATGTCATTCCATAACTCATCTGGTCTTTGTTCATATTAGCGTTCAGTGTGTCAAATCCATTCTTGAGATAGTCTCTAAATTCAGATGGCATATATTCAAGGTTGTATTTTGATTCTCGTGGACTTGTTCTAATTTTCTTCCACTTCAACTTGAACTTGCATAGGAGTAACTGGTGGTTTGTTCCTCTGTCAGCCCCTGGCCTTGTTCTGACTGAAGATATTGAGCTTCTCCATTGTCCCTTTCCACAGATGTAGTTGATTTGATTCCTGTGTATTCGATCAGGCGAGGTCCATATATATAGTCGCTGTTTATGTTAGTGAAAAAGATATTTGCAATGAAGAAGTTCTTGGTTGTGTAAAATTCTACCATGTGATCTTTGACATCATTTCTGTCACCAAGGCTTTATTTTCCAACTACTGATCCTTCTTCTTCATTTCCAACTTTCAAATTCCAATCCCCAGTAATTATCAATGCTTTTTGATTGCATGTTTGATCAATTTAAGACTGCAGAAGTTTGTAAAAATCTTCAATTTCCTTATCTTTGGCATTAGTGATTGGTGCATAAATTTGAATAACAGTTGTATCAACTGGTCTTCCTTATAGGGATAAGGATATCATCCCATCACTGACAGCATTGTACTTCGGGGTAGATCATGAAACGTTCTTTTTGATGATGAATGTGACAACATTCCTCTTCAATTTGTCATCCGTGGCAGGTTAGACCATATGATTGTCTCATTCAAAATGGCCAATGCCAGTCCATTTCAGCTGACTAATGCCTAGGATATTGATTGTTATGTGGTCCATTTCATTTTTGACAGCTTCCAATTTTCCTAGTCTCATACTTTGTACATTTCACATTCCAATTATTAATGGACATTTACAGCTATTTCTTCTCATTCTGAGTCATGCCACCTCAGCAAATGAAGCTGTCAAAGGATTGATTCCATCCACATCATTAAGGCCAAATCTATTCTGAGGAGGCAACTCTTTTCCAGCTGTATTTTGAGTGCCTTCCAACCTGAGGGGCTCATCTTCTGGCACAATACCAGACAATGTCCTGCTACTGTTCATACGGTTTTCAGTGGCTAATTTTTTCAGAAGTAGACCATCGGGTCCTCCTTCCTCGTCTGTCTTAGTCTTGAAGCTCTGCTGAAACCTGTCTACCATGAGTTACCCTGCTGGCATTTGCAATATAAGTGGCATAGCTTTCAGCATCACAGCAACATGCAATCCACCACAGTAGGACAAACTGACAGACATGTGGGGATGCTATTGTAGCTCTTGGGAATTATTTCTTTTATTACATAATGTCCTTTTTTTTTTTGTATAAATGCTGCCGAGTTGATTCAGACTCACATCAACCCCGTAGGAAAGAGTAGAATTGCCCCATAGGGTTTCCGAGATGTAAATCTTTATGGTAGTAGACTGATTAGTCTTTCTCCCACGGAGTGGCTGGTGGGTTTAAACCAGCGAGTTTTTGGTTAGCAGTCCAGTGCTTTTAACCACTGGGCCACCAAGGCTCCTTATAGTTGATTTTTACTTTAATATATTTTATAGTAATATTTTGGTCATGTTTTCCTGAGTAGCATTTTATGTTATATATATTCTTCTTTCTTTTTTCCAGACTCTGTGTGAGTTTGTGTGTGTTGGATTTTTATTAGTATTTTGTGTATGTATTTATTATCTCTCAGTTTTCAAACTGATAAAAACTTATCGGAAGTACTTACCTGATAGATAATACATGATGTCTTTGAATAGGTGAATTTTATCCATTTACATTTATTTGTTTTTTTCACTGTAATTTGTTATGATAGATTTAGTGATTTGCTGGAGTCACCTTGAATCATTGTGTAAGAACTGACTGTATTCATCTCTCACCAACCCCACATTCAGTGACAGCACAGTGGTATACTGAAATTGGCCACGGTAGAATTATTTATAGTACCGAAATTCAGAAATGCTGCACATTAGGGATTTTATCTGGAGAGGTGGTGGTTAAACATTTATTAAAACACCATTATATGTATACTTTGTGTTTTTTATATACCATTTTTCTTTTTTGCTCCTTCTCTTTATTCCTGCCTTCTGCTGTATTGAAAAAAAGTTTCAATATTGTCCTTGAAGGCTTTTTTTTCCTTTAATAACTTTTACAATTTTCTTTTAAGTTTGATGCTCTGCAGTTATACTATGATGTATGTAGCTTAAACTTATTAATTTCTTTTGTTTATCTTTCTTAATTCTCAGAGTATATGTTCAAAATATGGGCTCAAGTGCTTTTACAAGTCTGAAAAGTTCTCATAACTTATTTCTTCAAATATTTCTTCTTTACCACTCTTTCTATTTTCTTTTCCTGAAAACCCTACTAGAGGTACATACAGCCTCCCAATCTATCATTGTTATCTCTTTATTATTTTTATGTTTCATCTTTTCCTTCCTGTTTGCACTATGTTCTGATTGCTGATTTTGTTGGCTTTCTGAACAATAGATTTTTTTCTTAGGTTTTGAAATTTAGGAATTAAGGTTCATTTTTTTTTTTTTCCTTTAAGGCTCATTTTTAAAGGGTCTTTTAAATTATTGTGTGTGCTGTTGTTGTTGTGGTTATGCTATTTGGTTTTAGAGTTCTGTCTTTTTTTTTTTTTTTTCTATTCATGTCAGTCCATATCCAACAGTTTCGTGGTTGCCTTCAACCTGACTGTAGTTCAGAATAAAGCCTTATAATAGTTTTCTTTGGAGGTCCTGGCTTGCTGTCATATTTATGTTATCACGGATCAGATGATTTACTTATTATTCTGTTTGATAGAGGAAATATTTTTGAATATATATAGATTCTGATCAGAAGAGTAATACATGTTTACTGCTGAAATATAAAAACATTAAGAAGAAGCTTAAAACTCAAATGCTGCCATATGGACATAGCTACTTCTAATTTTATTTTTATAATTGCTCACTAGATTTTATCTTCACATAATTTTGTATTTGGTGTTTCACTCTATTATTTTGTAAGCATTACTCAAGGCATCTAATATTTGTCAAAAATTTTTAAAATTCTGTTTAATTGGAAGCACCATAATTAAAAAATTCACTTTTCTATTTTCTATTTCTGAACATTTAGATTATTTCAGTTTTTGTTTGGCTGCTAAAAAGTTCTATCAATTTCAGTACATATATTTGTTTTCATGTTTTTAATGAGCTCCTTAGAATTTATTTATTCAAGTGAAATAACTGTCTTAAAGACGTGAACTTTTTAAAAAAACTACTTTTTCATAAAGTTAAGTTCACACACAAAAAAACAAGATTATAGTAACATATACTCCTGTCAATGCTATGGAAACCCTGGTGGTATAGTGGTTAAGTGCTACAGCTACTGACCAAAAAGGTCAGCAGTTTAAATCCACCAGGCACACCTTGGAAACTCTATGGGGCAGTTCTCTTCTGTCCTGTAGGGTTGCTATGAGTCAGAATTGACTCGATGGCAATGGGTTTGGTTTGGTCAATGTTATAGGCGTATACCAGAGTCAATATACTTTATAATCTGCCTTCAAAGGTATTGAATTCAATATTGTTCATCTTGTTCTCTCTTGTTCTTTTTTTCCCCCCCTTATTTCTGTGACTTAGAAGAGACACAGAAAAGAAATTGAATTGTTCAGGAAACATTGAAATATTGAAGTGTTAGATAGTCATTTGATGTTGTTTTAAAGAAAATTAATTCCCCCAACTATGTTACTCTCTGAATTCTGTATAGAGATGTAAATAAACACGTTAGACGAGAGGTGAATGCATATCATTTCCTAAAAGCCAGGAACACTTTATACTACAATTTGTAAGTGACAGTTTTGTTTTTGCAGAAGTAAAGGCCATATAGACAACTGTCTATCAAAAGTAAGCTTTTCCTAGACCTGTGTACGTATCAGTACACCATATCAAATACTATAACAAATATTTTATCCTCACAGTGATAAGAAGAGTCGATAACATTAAAAAAAAAAAACTACCTAAATTATCTGATTTTGATGAAGGAGTTTAACAAACATGTGAAACATTCTTCCTTATCTCTGCAAATAGTCTTCCTAGTCTACAAACAAGGTGAACCTGGATGAGAGAAATTTGTAATTGTGCTGACATTCATGGTACGAAATGTTAAATTAAGATCTGGCATTATTTAAGTCTGAATAACCTAGACATTGGGATATATGATGAAATCTGACTGTTGCTGGATTTATTTGGAGCACACGGGTAGGTAAGGATATAATTTCATCAGAGAGAAATGGAAATGTCCACTTTGAAACCACCTAGGAAAAGATGAGCCCTGAAGTTTGAGGTGGTAGCCTTAGGCAGGAATGGGGTGGGAAAACTTTCTCTGTCAGGGTTGGGGTCAGTTAGGCCCAGACTCAATGTCCCTGAGAGTCAGGGGGAAAGTTTTTTTGGCTATAGGTTAAGCCAGAAGATAGAAAAGCAGGACACTGCCTCAATAAGGGCCACAGCGGAGTCATTATAAGTTATTCCCTGGGTATTCCTCTCTTTTTATGTCTTCAATTCTAGAAAAAAAAAAAAAAAAAGGCATTAAAAGTAACAACCTCCTCTCAGTTGTGCTGTAGGGAACAAAAAAAAAAAGGGTCTGATCTATGTTTGGTACAATGCAGCCTAGGAGAGAGAAATAGCCCACAGTATCTAATCCAGAATGGCCAAAAGCAGTTCACAAGATTAGGGATCCTGAGGCAGAGAGCAGAATTAGGATCCGTGCTACAATAGGGATGAGTTGGTAAACATGTCCCAGGAGGTTCCAGAAATAATAAGGAGAGCATAGTTAAAAAATAAAAGAAAAAAATGCCTTTTGAAGTCAAATGGGGTGAAGACTTAGACTATTATGATTTGGGCATTAGAAGAAAATGTGACTCATTATCTGGTGAAATCCTGAATAATTTTTTCAGTCTAATTATGGAGCACTGGTGGCGCAGTAGTTTTGCTGCTAAGCAAAAGGGCAGCAGTTCAAATCCACCAGCCATTCCTTGGAAACACTATGGGGCAGTTCTATACCATCTTATAGGGTTGCTATGAGTCAGAATTGACTGGATGGCAATGGGTTTGGTTTTTTATTTTAATTACCCTGTACCATTACCTGTTACCATCGAGTTGATTCTAACTCAAGGTGACGCCATGTGTGTCAGAGTAGAACTGAGCTCCATAGGGTTTTCTTGGCTATAATCTTTATGGAAGCAAATTGCCTGGCCTTTACTCCACAGCACCACTGGGTCGGTTCAAACTGCCAACCATTAGGTTAGTAGTAGAGCGTAAATCTTTTGCACCACGCTGGGATCCATACCGTTACAGTAAGCTTATTTCCCAAATTCGTCATGTATATAGTAATCTTATTTCTTTGTATGATGCTTTAAACCATTTTAAGATTATCTGTATGTGGTTATCAGATAAATCATTTGATTAAGTTAACCAAATTCAGTGATATAGCTTAATTATTTTTCATAGAATAGACATATTTGAGCAACTATTTTGAAGGGTGAAAAGACAGTTTAGTTTCCCTTAGCTCTCTACTTTCCAGATTAAATGGTACAGGTTGCTCTATGTTTCCTTTAAAATCTAACTAATAAGCCCTCTACATTGTCTCCTTTTTTTTTTTTTTTCTTAATTATTTAAAAGTTCTCACCAAAAATCTTTAGCTATAAACATTAAACTTGGCCACCACCTTCTAAGGAGTGGCTGGCTATTCTGAATACAATGAAATCTCCACTTTCTGGATCTACATGCAATTAAATAGTTGTTGTGTTGTTGTAAGGAGCCATCCAGTTGGCTCCAACTCATAGGGACCCTTTGTATGACAAAAGGAAGCACTGCCTGTCTTGTACCATCCTCTCAATCGTTGCTATGTTTGTGCCCATTGTTGCAGTCACTGTGTTAATCCACTTCGTTGAGGGTCTTCCTCTTTTTTGCTGACCCTCTACTTCACTAAGCATGAAGTCCTTCTCAAGCAACTGGTCCCTACTGATAACATATCTAAAGTATGTGAGATGAAATCTCACCATCCTTACTTCTAAGGAGAACTCTGGCAGTACGTCTTCCAAGACAGATTTGTTCATACTTTTGGCAGTCTATGGTATATTCAATATTCTTTGCCAACACCATAATTCAAAGGCATCAATTCTTCTTCAGGCTTCCTTATTCATTGTCCCACTTTCACATGCATATGAAGCAATTGAAAATACCATGGCTTGGGTCAGGCACACCTTAGTCCTCAAAGTGATATCTTTGCTTTTTAACATTTTAAAGACACATTGTAGAATTAACTAGCAGAAAATAAAAATTTTCATTTTGGGGAAACTTGTGCTGTTAAAAAAAGTCATATCAGCGACTTCGGTATTTAATTGTCTACTATGTTAAATACAAAAAACAACATTAAATAAAAATGAAATTATGGCCTGTTGGTTTACATTAAAAATACAATTAAGATCTTAATTCATACATGCAAACACTTGAAATATAATTAATATTTACAACAAACTCATAGAGTGAAAGTTGTTCATAAGTTATGTATTTTTTTTGTAGTGAGTTTGCTGTTTAACACAAACCCCAAGCGTAGGGTGAAGTCCTATCTAATGTCCCTAAGCTCAAGAAGGCTGTGATGCTTCTTATGGAGAAAATATGCATGTTAGATAATCTTTACATTCAGGCATGATTTATAGTACTGTTGGACTGGAGTTGAATATTAATGAATCAAAAATGTATATTAAATAAGGTGTCCTGAAACATAAATTCACATAAAACAAGGTTATGCATTGATCTGTTTACAAAAATGTAACCAGAGGCTCACAGGAACCTAACTCTGTATTTCCCCTTATGGGCGATGATTCAGTATTCACTGTTTCATTTCTCATGGCAACTTTATGTGAAACAACTACAGTAAATAATAAGAATGGATAATGTCTTATCATTAATTTTTGAAAGAAATCTACCTCCTTAGATTTAAAATATTAAAATAGATTAGCTCAAATGTTAAAATTTCAAATAACACTTAACGCAAGATTATCATTTTTACCAAAGCAGGAGAACAAACTTGGCTTTAAGGGTTTAACTTTGTCATGGATCGTCCACTTAGGTAGGAAATGTACTGTTGTCTAAGGTGGTCCAGGAAAACCTTGATCATTCCAAACACCACCTTTTTTTCCTCAACTTTTGTATGAGAGGCAGGAAAGGGTATGGCAAAATCATAATAACTCACTAAAAATCTTTATAGACTCTATTCTCTATGGGGCCTATGTTGTGCACCAAGGTTTTGGAATTCAGGAGTAATGGCAGATGGAAAAATGAAGGGTGGGAGATAAGGTGAATTGAATTCATTATTTTCTGCAAGAGTAAAATTTTTTTTAGGCAAACCAAAGCATCATCCCCCGTCAGCTTTAGGTGGCCTCCATGGATGCTCCCAAAATCCGTTGACATTTCCAAACAGAGGTATGGTGTAGGTGGAAACTTCCATAACAGTAGCCCTCTCCCATACCTGGAAGACATGTATTGTCCCCCTGGCATGTCCCACTTTCAGACTTTATTATCAGACTCCTCTTTTTCACTCTTTAAGATTTCAGGGAACATAAATGTGTAAACAAAGTCCTCCCCTCAAACAGGTCAAATGGTCCTTATGTAGACAATGTAAATGCCATGTTCTCTTCCATTTTCAACTGTATATTAACTGAAACTTGTCAGAGTGATGTCCACAAATAATAGTCCCTCCAGCTTATAGGCCTAATTAAGAGTTCAAATTTTCCAATGTTAAAGCATTTACTTATAGCAAGACTCTTTTTATTATCATGAAACTCATACTAAATTTAAGATGCTTATCTCAGCCTCTATATTTTCTTAAAGGAACTCTTAGTGTTGAAAATCACTCTTAGAGAGCAGAATTAGTCTGCTATAGCTCAGGTTCCCCAAGAGAAATGAAATGGGTCTTTTGATTAATGTTTTGTTTGGGTGTATATCACTTACCTGAACCAGAAGGGTTTGCTGCTGAATTGCAATGTCTTTGATGTAGGCTGTTTACTGTCATGTTCACACTTTCCCAGGAGACTCTAAAGTGAATCTGCTGTTGAAGGTTGCCTTGCTCACTGGGAGAAGCCTGCTAATCAAGCTTCAGGATCAGTTATTATTAACTTTTTGTTGGGCTATGGGTTGGTAGGACAATTGGTGGTGACATAAATTATTATCAAGCTATTTTGAATTGTCTGATGAAAGCCTAGAAACCCTGGTGGCATAGTGGTTAAGAGCTATGGCTGCTTACCAAAAGATCAGCAGTTCAAATCCACCAGGCCTCCTTGGAAGCTCTATGGGGCAGTTCTACTCTGTCCTATAGGGGGTCGCTATGAGTCAGAATCGACACAACGGTAACGGGTTTGGTTTTTTGGTAATGGAAGCCTGCTACCCAAAACTAAGCACCTCTATTTTTTTTTTAAGTGGAAATTTTAAAAATACAGATGACCAACAACAAAGAACATGAACTCTCAAAATTTTAGTGGGTAGTTACTGCCTACTGCCAAAGGGCTTAAAGATTAATTGAAATGACACAGGGAAACTAACTGCTAGAGAAGATGAAAGTTTACCTTGGGTCCTTGGTATCTGGTAGAGATGCTCCATAATCAGCAAAAAACTGAAAATGCATTAGTTCACGGGACTCTTCCTGAATTGGAAGGAATATGGGAAGGTTTGGACCAGGGACTTAGAATACCAATATTACTTTTATTCAGAGACTTGAACTGAGTGAAATATTACTTACATTCGTGTTTACTTCAGAAAATATTTCAACTGCGTCAGTTTTTATTTTCAATTTGTTTCAGATATTCTGTGGACTTGGTTTTGGGTTGGACTGCATCATCCGTATGTGAGATAAGATGTAGTGCATAGTTAGAACATCAGGTAGTATTTGAATTTTTTTTTTTAAGTTTGGTTCAGATAGTCTTTCAGGTTGATCCAATCTGGAGTTCACACTTTTTTCAAGTGAAGCATTGCTCCAATATAACGTTGGTTAGTTGACGCATAGCATACCCCAAAGGGACACTGGGAGGGAGTATGGGCCTAAAACACCACTGTGAATGTGAATAATTGATCTTGTAATTGTGTTCCGTGAGATAAACTAAAAAAGGTTTATCGGTAATGCCTTATCCCAGCCAAATGTAGGAATGCTGAATTGAAGGGTTTTTTTTAAGACAAGCTCAAAAACAAGTTGCAATTCTGATGAAATTCTGATGGCAAACAATTTTGTAGGAAAATATGATTCTGTATATTAGACTCAATCAAGCAGTTACTGCATTTAAAAAATTAATTCATCATTAACATCAAAGATGTAGATATCATGCAGAATGCATATCTGATTAATTGGATTTAACCAAATGTTTTTAACCATTCAATTGGCTGTTTGTCAAACTATAAGAAAGATTATATCTTTTTATTGTTGTTGTAGATTTTTGACTCTTACTATATAGTAAGGAGTATGAAAATTTATTTTGAACAAAGCATCCAAAAACAGAGCCTACTTAGGCTCCATACATTTGGGGGTGAATTAAAGTTACCTCATAATTGCTCTGGATGAGAATCTGAATATTGAAGCGTTATCCTTTTTAATAAAAACCTACTTCTCTTTTTTAACAACTTCATTCAAGTTTAATTTGTATATCACAAAATACACTCATTGTAAATGTATAATTCAATGTTTTTTAATAAATGTATACAGTTGTGCAACTATCACCAAAATCCAGTTTTAGAGCATTTTCATCACTCATCATGTTACTTTGTGCCTGTTCTCAATCAATTCCCACTGTCACCCTCAGCCCCAGGCATCCACACTGCTCTACCTTCTTTTCTATAGTTTTGCCTTTTCTGGAAAAATCATGTAAACAGAATCATAAAATGTGTATCTTCTGTGTCTGGCTTCTTTCACTTAGCATACTATTTTGAGGTTCATCCATGTTGTAGCATGTATAATAGCTCATTCATTTTCATTGTTGAGTAATATCCCCTTGTGTGGATATACCACATTGTGTTTATCCATTCACCAACTGATGAGCATTTGAATTGTTTCTACTTTTTGGTTATTAAGCATAATGCAATTATGAATATTCACATTCAAGTATTTCAGTGGACAAAAGTTTTTACTTTTTTGGGTAGACACATAGGAGTGGAACTGATGGGTCAAATTGTAAGTTTAGGAGCCTTGGTGGCTCAGTGGCTAAGTGCTTGGCTGCTAACCGAAAGGTTGGTGGTTAAAACCCACTAGCCACTCTGTGGGAGAAAGATGTGGCAGTCTGCTTCCACTACCCTATAGGGCAGTTCTATTGTGTCCTACAGGGTTGCTATGAGTCAGAACTGACTTGAGGGCTGTCATGGATTGACTTAAGCCTCCCTCCAAAAAAATGTGTGTTATCAACTTGGTTAGGCCATGATTCCCAGTATTCTGTGGTTGTCCTCCGTTTTGTGACTGTAATTTTATGTTAAGAGGATTAGGGTGGAATTGTGACACCACCCTTACCCAGGTCACCTCCCTGATCCAATGTAAAAGGAGTTTTCCTGGGGTGTGGCCTGTACCACCTTTTATCTTACAAGAGTTAAAAGCAAAGAGAAGCAGGCAGAGAGTTGGGGACTTCATACCATCAGGAAAGCAGTTCTGGGAACAAAGTGCATCCTTTGGACCTGGGGTCGCTGTGCCTGAGAAGCTCCTCAACCATGAGAAGATTGAGGACAAGTGCCTTCTTCCAGAGCTGACAGAGAGAGAATCCTTCCCCTGGAGCTGATGCCCTGAATTTGGACTTTTAGCCTACTTTACTGTGAGAGAATAAATTTCTCCTTGTTAAAGCCATCCACTTGTGGTATTCTGTTAGAGCAGCACTAGATAATTATATCAAGGGCAATGGGTTTGTTGTGGTTTATGGTAAGTTTGTGTTTAACTCATAAAGAAACTGCCAATCTATACTCTGTGTACCATTTTACGTATTTTAACTACCACAGTTTCACCATATCCTCACCAACACTTGCCATTGTCAGTCTTTTTGATTATAGCTATTTTAGTGGATACGTAGTGTTATTACATTGAAATTTTCATTTGCATTTTCCTAATGACTAATGATGTTGATCATCTTTTCATGAATTTTTCAGCCTTTGTATATTTCCTTTGGTGAACTATTTTTCCACTTTTTAATTGTGTTGTCTTCTTACTACTGAGTTGTAAGAGTTCTCTATCTATTTCAGATTATATCCTTTATCAGATATATGATTTGCAAATATATTTTCTCCTTGTCTGTGGCTTATTCATTTTTTTTTCCAATGGTGCCTTTTAAAGAGTGAAAGTTTTCAGGGTTTTTTTTGAAGCCCAGTTTATCCTTGTTTTTTTCCTTTCATAGAGTATGCTTCATTTTCAAAGAAACTTTCTCCTAATATAGAATTCTTTTTTTTTTTCCATTCTTCACTTTGATTAAGTTATTTCACTGTCTTACCCCCTCCATTGTTTCAAATAGGAAGTCAGCTGTGTATCATATTGTTGTTTCCTGTACATGATGGGTCACTTTTCTCTTCTTGCTTCCAGGGTTTTCTCTGTTTCTTTCAATATTTTAACTGTGATGTTAAACTTACAATCCACTGTCTCTCCATTATTCTTAACCTCCCATCATTCTTCTCCAATTTAATTCCCACAGCTTTTGTTATAGTATTTTCTTATGTACTAATATATTTACTGACTGTTCTTCCTTGTTAGTAAATAAGCTCTAGGAGGTCAGGGATATTTGCATAACACACAGCCTGTTAAATAGCACATGTACGATAAGTAATTGTTGAATGTCTATCTCGACCTCGGGATCATTTCCTCTTATCTGTGTCTGTGCTTCAGGGCTCAAGATTTAAGAGTGATGGCTGCTAACCAAAAGGTCAGCAGTTTGAATCCACCAGCTGTTTCTTGGAAACCCCGTGAGGCAGCCCTACTTTGTCCTTTAGAGTCGCTAAGAGTCAGAATTGACTCAACGACAATGGATTTGATTTTCTTTAATCCATTCAATCTGTTTTTGTTATCATTCTTATCTGCTGCTTAGAAGCCTTAATGCCTTTTGGAAAAAACTTCCGTAAAAGCTCTGGCCAACTGAAATTGCTGCCACTTCTACCAAAATGCGTTATAAAATACCATATTACAGTTTTGTGTTATTTGTATATATATATCTTCATATACCATCTTTTCAACAGGCTTATAAGCTCCTTGGCAAAAATAATGCCATGCTTTTCCCCCCCCCCCCCCGTAGGTCATATAGAGAATGTCCCACAAATGTTGTTAACTTGAATTTGAAAGTTTATCTTTAAAAATTATAATAAGTCTCGGGGGGTGGGGCCAAGATGGCGGACTAGGTTGACGCTACCGCGGATCCCTCTTGCAACAAAGACTCGGAAAAACAAGTGAATCGATCACATACATAACAATCTATGAACTCTGAACAACAAACACAGATTTAGAGACGGAGAACGAACAAACACGGGGAGGCAGCGATTGTTTTCAGAGCCTGGAGCCAGCGTGTTAGTCAGCTGATTTTCTGGAAAAACTAGTTTCCCAGTGATGGCTCGGAGACAGCAGTCCATATCAAACCACATAAAGAAACAGACCATGACAGCTTCTCCAACCCCCCAAACAAAAGAATCAAAATCTTTCCCAAATGAAGATACAATCCTGGAATTATCAGATACAGAATATAAAAAACTAATTTACGGAATGCTTAAAGACATCACAAATGAAATAAGGCAGACTGCAGAAAAAGCCAAGGAACACGCTGATAAAACTGTTGAAGAACTCAAAAAGATTATTCAAGAACATAGTGGAAAAATTAATAAGTTGCAAGAATCCATAGAGAGACAGCATGTAGAAATCCAAAAGATTAACAATAAAATTACAGAATTAGACAACGCAATAGGAAGTCAGAGGAGCAGACCTGAGCAATTAGAATGCAGACTGGGACATCTGGAGGACCAGGGAATCAACATCAACATAGCTGAAAAAAAAATCAGATAAAAGAATTTAAAAAAATGAAGAAACTCTAAGAATCCTGTGGGACTCTATCAAGAAGGATAACTTGCGAGTGATTGGAGTCCCAGAACAGGGAGGGGGGACAGAAAACACAGAGAAAATAGTTGAAGAACTCCTGACACAAAACTTCCCTGACATCATGAAAGACAAAAGGATATTTATCCAGGATGCTCATCGAACCCCATTTAAGATTGATCCAAAAAGAAAAACACCAAGACATATTATCATCAAACTTGCCAAAACCAAAGATATAGAGAAAATTTTAAAAGCAGCCAGGGAGAAAAGAAAGGTTTCCTTCAAGGGAGAATCAATAAGAATAAGTTCAGACTACTCAGCAGAAACTATGCAGGCAAGAAGGGAATGGGACGACATATACAGAGCACTGAAGGAGAAAAACTGCCAGCCAAGGATCATATACCCAGCAAAACTCTCTCTGAAATATGAAGGCGAAATTAAGATATTTACAGATAAACACAAGTTTAGAGAATTTGCGAAAACCAAACCAAAGCTACAAGAAATGCTAAAGGAGATTGGTCAGAAAACCAATAATATCAGGTACCAGCACAATACAAGGTCACAAAACAGAATATCCTGATATCAACTCAAATAGGGAAATCACAAAAACAAACAAATTAAGATTAATTAAAAAATAAATAAATAAATAAAATAATACACATAACAGGGAATCATGGAAGTCAATAGGTAAAAGATCACAATAATCAAAAAGAGGGACTAAATACAGGAGGCATTGAACTGCCAGATGGAGAGTGATACAAGGCAATATAGAACAATACAAGTTAGGTTTTTACTTAGAAAAATAGGGGTAAATAATAAGGTAACCACAAAAAGGAATATCAACTCCATAACTCAGGATAAAAGCCAAGAAAAAACGTAACAACTCAACTAACATGAGGATCTCACAATTTACTAAGAAAAACGTCTCAGCACAAAAAAGTATGTGGAAAAATGAAATGGCCAACAATACACATGAAAAGGCATCAAAATGACAGCACTAAAAACTTATTTATCTATAATTACGCTGAATGTAAATGGACTAAATGCACCAATAAAGAGACAGAGAGTCACGGACTGGATAAAGAAACACGATCCATCTATATGCTGCCTACAAGAGACACACCTTAGAGACACAAACAAACTAAAACTCAAAGGATGGAAAAATTTATATCAAGCAAACAATAAGCAAAAAAGAAGAGGAGTAGCAATATTAATTTCTGACAAAATAGACTTTAGACTTAAATCCACCACAAAGGATAAAGAAGGACACTATATAATGATAAAAGGGACAATTGATCAGGAAGACATAACCATATTAAATATTTATGCACCCAATGACAGGGCTGCAAGATACATAAATCAAATTTTAACAGAACTGAAAAGTGAGATAGACACCTCCACAATTATAGTAGGAGACTTCAACACACCACTTTCGGAGAAGGACAGGACATCCAGTAAGAAGCTCAACAGAGACACGGAAGACCTACTTACAACAATCAACCAACTTGACCTCATTGACTTATACAGAACTCTCCACCCAACTGCTGCAAAATATACTTTTTTTTCTAGTGCACATGGAACATTCTCTAGAATAGACCACATATTAGGTCATAAAACAAACCTTTGCAGAGTCCGAAACATCGAAATATTACAAAAATTATAATAAGTCTCATTCATTCAACCATACTCAAAATATTTCCTCAAATATAAGACCAAATTTTGCTAAATATATATAACCATATATTTTCTGTTGACATGAAATTCATAATATGCTTATCTAAGAAATCTGATTTCTCAGACTCTTGCTCTGAAATATTTTTAGTCTTTTTTGAGGTATGTACAGATTTTATACATTTTATTAAAATTCCAAAAGTTAAGGACTAAGGTGTGCCTGACGCAAGTCATGGTATTTTCAATTGCCTCATATATATGCAAAAACTGAAGAATGAATAAGGAAGATAGAAGAAGAATCAATGCTTTTGAATTATGGAGTTGGTGAAGAATATTGAATATACCGTGGACTGTGTCATGGATTGAATTATATCCCCCCAAAAATCTGTGTATCAACTTGGTTAGGCCATGTGTGGTTGTCCTCCATTTTGTGATTTTCCTATGTGTTATATATCATTATCTCTGCCTGTGGTTAAAAGGGTTAGGGTGGGATTGTAACACCACACTTACTCAGGTCACCTCCCTGATCCAATGTAAAGGGAGTTTCCCTGGGGTGTGGCCTGCACCACCTTTTATCACTCAAGAGACAGAAGGAAAGGGAAGCAAGGAGAGAGTGGGGGACCTCATACCACCAAGAGAGCAGCACCAGGAGCAGAGCGCGTCCTTTGGACCTGGGGTCGCCGTGCCTGAGAAGCTTCTCAACCAGGGGAATTTTGAGGACAAGGAATCTTTCTCCAGAGCCAAAGAGAGAGAAAGCCTTCCCCTGGAGCCGATGACCTGAATTTGGACTTGTAACCTACTAGACTGTGAGAAAATTAATTTCTCTTTGTTAAAGCCATCCACTTGTGGTATTTCTGTTATTGCAGCACTAGATGACTAAGACAGGCTGCCAGAAGAATGAACAAATATGTCTTGGAAGAAGTATAGCCAGGATGTGCTATAGAAGCCAGGATGGCGATACTTTACTTCACGTACTTTGGACATGTTATCAGGAGGGACCAGTCCCTGGAGAAGGACATCATGCTTGGTAAAGTAGAGGATCAGCAAAAAAGAGGAAGACCCTCAGTGAGATGGACCGACACAGTGGTTGCAATAATGGGCTCAAACATAGCAACAATTGTGAGGATGGTGCACGACTGGGCAATATTTTCTTCTGTTGTGCATGGGGTCACTATGAGTCAGACCTGACTCAATGGCACCTAACGACAACCACAAGGCCATCAAAAAACTATGTCATGCACGTGCTCTGAGTCAATGAGGTAATGACAAACTACATAAAGATGCAGAAAAATATCTAAGAATTCTTGTCTTGAATAAATTACAATCTCATAAATTTTCCAAAAGCAATTCCATATATGTGTTTTGGGACATGGAGTCACTTGTGTAATTTGTGTTTATTGCCTAAGAGTGTTAATATATTCATTCTACATGAGATCTGGGAAGCCTGGAATTTCTTACAAGATTTTTTTTTAATTAATAATATATATGTCTTTAAGAATAAGGTATTGATAATATTATTATGTATATGAGTTTTATAGACTCTGGGAACAGTTATTCAGGTATATTAACTCTAACTTTTATACTGCCCAAGGAATTAAATACTTCATCAACATTGTTTCTAAAGCAGAAAAAAGTAGAAAGGTTTGGGAGAGATGGGAGGGAGAGAATTATAGGTATGATATACTGACCAGAACTGTAAGTGGCTTCGTGGCACAAACAGTTAAGCAGTGGACTACTAGCCAAAAGGTTGGCAGTTGCAACACACCCAGAGGCACCTCAGAAGACAGACCCCAAGCTCAGCTTTCAAAAAGCCACAGCTTTGAGAACCCTATGGAGCAGTTCTACTCAGCACACATGGAGTTGCCACGAGTGGGAATCAACTCCAAGGCGACCAACAACAGCAAGAGGCCACATGTCTACTTCCTGTTGTCAGGTTTCTTTACTTCCCTGTTGATATTTTGTTCATTGTTTGATATTCTTAGAATTGGTAACTTAAATTTATTAATTTAGTTCAGTTCTCGCTCCAACTGCTTACGAACTTTAGAGGTCCTTAATCTCCTGTTAAAAACAATGAATAGGGTTTTATTCATTTTTAATATTTACTCCAACCACCTGATAGCTAAGCAAAGATTTAACATCTGTGGTTTTTTGTAAACAATATTTTAGACTAGATTATCAATAACAATATGATTTTCTTCGCAAACCCTTCTTCCGGGTGAAATGCTCAGAATTATTTTTTTACTACCATGGCAGGTACCCAGAGCCACACTATGTAAAACTTCTACTTGCTCTACACCCATTCTCCACTTGTTTCTTTTTGCCTTCAATACTTCACTCAGTGCAGGTCTCTTAACGAAAGTAATATTGGCATTCAGAGTCCCTGCCCCATTCTGAGTCCTGCCCATTTCTAAAAACTAAGACGGTAAAACCTGAGTTTGGATTCTGGCTGTTCCTCTAGTATGTGATCTGTATTTTAATTTCTAAAAGATTCAATTTTCTTAATCGTAAAATGGAGGTAATAAAAGTCTCTACCTCAAAGAATTATTTGAGGATTAAGTGTATTCATATTTTAGTTAATATATAAATAATTTTAACATATAACATATAAAGTACTTAGACTAATACTTGGCATAGGATGAGTACTCTTTATGCTATTAAAAATTAAAAAAACAAACCAGTTGCCCATTCTGACTCACAGTGATCCCATGGGTGTCAGAATAGAACTGCAGCTCATCGGGTTTTCAGTGACTGCTTTTTTGGAAGTAGATTACCAGGCCTTTCTTCCAAGGTGCCTGTGTGTGGACTTGAACCTCTAACCTTTCAGTTAGTAGCTGATCACATTTGCACCATCCAGGGACTCCATATATAGAATCTACTAAGACAAAACAACTGTATACTGTAATTTATTAGTAACCATAATCATTCACTACAAACTCTTCATCAGCTTTAGTGCTTTTTGCTTAAAGTCATTGAATTTGCTTTTATCTTTGAGAAAACGTAATACCAAAACCTCCAAATCTATGATTTTAATGTGATCTACAGTAGTAATTAAATTATAGAAGCTAAAACAGCAGGCACGTTATTAGAGAGATACTGAAACTATAGAAAATTCAGGTGTCCTAGAATTTGTGCTCTTCCTCACTGTTTGCATCTGACATATTAGAAATCACATCACCACTGACATAGTTTTGGTTGCAGAATTCAGAGTCTTTTCTCTCAATAAAACTAAATAGATACAGAGAAAAGAAAACATCGATAACATAAATTGTTTACTTTAGACTTGCACTTATGGATTGAGATGTCAATAGCAATATTAGAGACATAACCAAAAACAAACAAACAAACAAACAAAAAAAAAAACCCTGTGGCCACTGAGTCGATTCCAACTCATAAGGACCCCATAAGACAGAGTAGAACTGCCCCATAGGGTTTCTTAGGAGTGGCTGGTATGTTCAAACTGCCGTTAGCAGCCATGCTGGTACCCACTGCACCACCAGGGCTCCATTAGAGACAATGGACAATTAGAGTGGATGATTACAAAAGTCTTACCAACACAGAATCAACAAACATTTGGTATACCCCAATAAAAGGAAGGTTCTTTTTTTGCTAGTCATTTATGTGGTGAATGAAAAGAAATATCATTCGCCTTAATTCTGTAGGGGCCCTGGTGGCACAGTGGTTAAGAGCTCAGCTGCTTACCAAAAGGTCAGCAGTTCAAATCCACCAGCTGCCCCTTGGAAACCCTATGAGGCAGTTCTACTCTGTCCTACAGGATTACTTTGAGTTGGAATGGACTCAACTGCAATGAGTTTGGTTTGATTTTTGGTTTTTAATTACATAAGCACTTATTGAAATTATCATGGTCTTAGGTACCACACTAGATGCTGGGGAGAAAAAGATGAATAAGATACATCCAAGGTCCTCAAATCCAAGTAAGAAACAAAGCCCTAACTGTCTAGGATCTTCAATTCTTTGAAAAAAAATAACCCATGTAAGAATCTTGTCTTGAATGTCACCACCAAAAATCCATGGCTTGAAGAATCTCAGGAGCAAAATGTTGAATGACAGAAGCCAGACCCTAAAGAGTGCATTCCCTGTGTTTACATTTGAATAAGTTTTAAAAGATGCAAAATTAAAACTGTGGTATTAGAAATAAGGAAAATGACTTGCAGGGGGTTAGTAACTGGAAGGATGCATGTTTTGGGGGCTTCTTTAATGCTAATTATATTCAGTTTCTTGATATAGTTGCTAGTTAGACAGTTGTTCACTTTGTAAAAATGCTGTTATGATTTGTATACTTTTTAGTATGGATGTTATACTGCAACTACAATAAATTAAAAATAAATCACTTGCTAGAATTCTAAAACAATTGCCCTGATATTTCTCCAATTTTCTAGGGAGAGGCATAACATTGTCTTGACTTTCTTCCCTGCCTGGTCTCCTGTCATTCATGTGTGCTGTCTTCATGCCTACCCAGACACACTCAAATGTAACAGGTAGTCTCTCCCTTAGATTCCACCAAGTATTTATTAACATTCATATTTCATTGATTTCAGACTTTATTAAAGATTTTTAGAAGGATACAGAAAAGTGAGCTATGTAGTTGCATATAATAGGTGTCATTTTTCACATGTCCTTTGTGCACTCCACCATTATGGAGTTTTACTGCATCTGGTTCTACACTTGTCCTGTATCTCTCTTTCTTATATATCTCCTTCTCTATATGCACCCTTCCTCTCACTGTATCAGCTGCCTCTTTTGCACTTCCTCCACCCTCTTGGATTTACCTGATTCCGGAGAGAAGTTTTGTGCATGCTTGACTCACTTCACGCTGGCGCATCTAATCTCGATTGTACACCAAGTGCTGTATGAAACTGTTCCAGTGCTGTAGCACAAACATGCACACGTGCAGTTCCAAAGGTGCAGAATGTTAAAACCTTCTGGGATAGTCCTCAACCAATAGGTAGCTGATAGAAAATGTTACTCATTGTCTGTTTTCAAGTGAATAATTCTGAGCAACATTCTATATGCTCATCAAAAGTTCCTGGGGAGGTTGAGGTGCTGTTGCTACAGCAGTGAATAACTTGATGACATACCCTCATGTTGACTTTTTCTCCTTACCTGGTTTACTGTTGATTGCTCACTCCTCCTCACTGTGATTACGTTGTCAAATTACCTGCGCAGAAGTCCTTGACTGAAGCTTTGCTTGGTGGGCGGAAGGGGGAGGCAAGGTTAAAGAAGTTGGTATCTAGAAATCAGACCCACAGGATAGGCTTCTGAAACTGAGTTACTTACCAGTCAGATGGAAATAAGAACCCCGCTGGTAGTAGGCAGTGGGATGATGGTAAAACCCAGCCATGCTGCAGCATCATGACTCCTAAGTCTCTCACCTGCGGTAGAATAGGATGAGGCCGAGTGGAAGGCGATGTGCTGGGTTATTCAATGGTATAGGAGCAATGGTAATTTTAAGAATTGTGAAGTTAACTGGCTACTGTTTACAACTTTGGAATACTTGGGCAACAAAATAAATAACAGGCTTAGATCACTCAACTATCAACTCAGGGCATCTGTGAAAGATAGATGACCTTTGTGACAACATCTAGAAAGACTCTCATCTTCTACAGCTACAAGGCAGGTTTTACCCAACGTAAGGCCTAGGAGCTTCAAAGAAAACTAAAAGTACAGATTTGAATGTCTTTCTCTGCTTCATCTTTTGGATCTCAATCAGCCTCTCTCTTCAGCCATCACAGTGCTTACTCAGTGGGCCCATGAAAGGAGTTACCAATGTGGCAGTGTGTGAGCTGTGCATCGTTCCAGAAACATGAACTCCCTCTTCCCAAGGCTGACCTGTACTTCTGAACACGCAAACTATCAACATCAGAGCTTGACGATGATTTCCCTCATGTCAGCATTCTTGAGGGGACCTGCCAGTTACTTACATGGCTTGTGAATTATATCAAATCATTTCCACCTCAAAGGAGTCAACAAGAGTTTATATAGGGATTGACACCTGCTCCAGATTTGCTTTTCCCTTCCATGCCCAAAGCTGCTTCAACCCCATCACCATCAAAGCTTGATTTATTGGCACAGATTTTTCCACAATGTTGTCTCTGAATAAGGAGTCATTTTATAGCAAAGGAGACATGACAATGGGTGTGTGATCATGAAATCCATTGGTCCTAGCACACAGATGATGCACTGTTCAGAAGCAGCCAGTCTAAGAAAGAGAATAGCCTATTCAAATATCAGCCAGACGCTGGCTTGAAAACAAAACTCTGCAGTGTCAGGGTGCTAAATCAACAGCCAATACATGGTACTGTATCCTCGAAAGCTAGAATACCTGCGTCAGGAACCAAGCATTGGAAACAGGAGTGACCCCTCTCACCATCATTTTCAGTGTCCCACTTGCAGAATTTGTGCTTTCTGTCTTTCTACTTTAAGGTACCTAGACCTCTAGGTCTTCATTTCAGAGGTCCCCCCTTCTACCAGAGAACTACGATGAGTAACATTTGTCTATCATCTCCCTCTTGGTTGAGAATTGTCCCAGAAGATACTAACTTTCCTGCACATAGGGGACTTTCATGTGTGCAAGCCTCATAGGCATCCCCTGGAATCTCATGCCATAGATCATTTTCTTTTGGACACAAAGTTTCTATTGAACTTGAAACTTTGACTATTGCCTGGTCACTCTAGGTCCTCATGCCAGTGTACCAGCAGGAAAAGAAAGGTGATCCTGACTAACATGAGTAGCTAGATGTACTGCTACATAATGAGGGTAGGAAGGAGTACATCTGGAACCCATAGCATTAACTGGAGCATTTCTTGGTGCCTCTTTACTTGGTAACAATAGTGAATGGGCAATTATAGTAATTACCACTCAATGGCAAAGCTACTTAAGATTAAGACCCCTTGCAGATGAAGGCCTGTCACCCCACAGGCAAGCAGCCCAATTAGCTGACATTAAAACAAACCAGTTGCTATGGAGTTGATTCTGACTTACATTGATTCTGACTCATGGTGACCCCATGTGTGTCAGAGTAGAACTGTGCTGCATAGGGTTTTCAATGGCTGATTTTTGGGAAGTCAATCATCACCCATCTTCCAAGGTGCCTCTGAGTGGGCTAACATCTCCAACTTTTCAGTTAGCAGCAAGTTTAAAGAGCATTAACCAGGGTTTGCATTATCCAGGGGTTCCAAAATTATGAATTAGCATGAGGGAAATTTAAGATAGATGATGAAGAAGGAAGATGATGGCTATCAATTGAGGTCTTGTGACCAATTACGGAGTGGGGGCAATTGTATCTTGTTTCACAAACCTCCCTTCACTAAGTCTTTTGTAGCCCAAAACTTAAAAGATTCATTTAAGAATTGAACTTAATGAAAACCAGAAACACTACAAGGGGCAAACTGTATCCAATGACTCTTGTTCACTAACTCACAATTTCTTGGCCTCAGTCTCTGATTCTAGTCATGACTACGATGGCTTAATTTTGTGTTTTTTTTCAATTTACCTTGAACTGAGAGTGTCTTGTTTCAAGAATGCACCAAAGATCTTTCAAACCTTCTTTGACACTGCACCAGGGGATGTTGGTAGGAGCTTACTCAGGGCCTATGCAAAACACCCTGAAATGTGAGTGAGTCTAGAACCCCTGGAGTAATCCTCCACCAATAGAGAATGGAAGTTAACTAGTTAATGCTTATTTTTTCAGTCCTCAGTTGGAAATATCTTTAGGACATTGGTTTTTTCCTTCTCCCTGGTTTCACTCTCCCCTGACCGTTTCTTACTCCTGTTCCCTGGAACTACCTCCCAGTAAACTGCCTGCAGTGAAGATTTTGAATAAGGTTCTGCATTCAGTATTACAACCACACCTTCTTCCCTTTGTCTCATTCAAAACAGTTTTCTCCCTCTCCTGGTGTCTTGGCATCTGCCAAAATCCCTGCCCAGAATATGTCGTCTGCTCCTTGCAGGCTTATGAAGGTATATTTTCCAGATAGAAACAGTTTCTTCCTTAAGCAGAATTCAAGTACCCCCTTTGCTTTTTTTACTAAAGCATTTCCCTTAGCCTATAAATATGCTCACTTCAGTTCTACTGAACCACCCATATACACAGATGCGTCTTATTCTCACAGATTCCAAGACAAGACCAAACCAAACCACAAAGGACACAAAAACTACACATTTGACTTTATACGTCTCTTCTTCCCAAAATAACCCCTAACATTTAATAATTGCTTACCCTATGCCAGATGTTATTCTCGAAAATTACATGCAATATCTGATTTTATTTTCACAAAAACTCTAAGAGGTATTATTATTATCCCCAAATATAGAGACAAAAACCTGTGACTCTTTGATATTAAGTGGCTTGGTCATATAATTCCTGAACACCAGAGAAGGGCTTAAAACTCGGATCTCTGTGTCTTTGGACTATGCCTATTTATCTCATATACCAGGGTTGCCTTAGGAACCAAGGTTATGGTTTTTAACTCCTCACCTCTCATTTCTCAATTCACTATAGTGACGTCCCATCAAAGCAGCACTTGCTAAGCTCACCAGTTTTGTCCTACATGCTGTTTAGTTTCCTGAAACTGCTCAAACAGAAATACTGCAAGTTGGTGGCTTTAAAGAACAAGCATTTATTTTCTTATGGTTCTGGAGGCTAAAGGTCCAAATCAGGGTCTCAGCTATGTTGATTCCTTGCTTGTCAGTAGTCCCTGGCATTCCTTGCTTCCTTGACAACCCTCACCTGGCCTCTGACTGTAAATGCATGTGTCTGTGTCTATGGTGCTCTTTATGTAACTAAGAAGTGATTAGATTTTGGATTCATCCTACACTGGTATGACCTCAATGGTCAGATTGATTAGATTAGATTAGAGTATGGAAAGTAATTACATCACAATAGCTTACATTATGGAAGAGGATTATATTCTATTAGATGTAAGGTAATTATATTACATTACAGTCACAGGTATAGAGGTTAGGATTCCAAAATATATTTTGATGGACTATAATTTAATCTATAATATATGCTAAATCCAGTGGATGGTGTTCAAGTTTTTCTTACTCTGTTCTCTGCAGTCAAAGTCTATTAGTCCATATATAAGCCTTGTTGACTTATCTAATATTACAATGACTTTTCTCCTGACTTGTCTCTGTCTCTTTTTTTTAGTATTAAAATATATATATATATTTATTTATTTTGTGGAAAATATACACCACTCTACAGTTTCTACATGTACAATTCAGTGACATTGATTCCATTCTTCGAGTTGTGCAACCTTTATCATCCTGCTTTTCTGAGTTGTCCCTCCCCAATTAACATAAGCTCACCACCCCCTGAGGTTTGTACCTCATCTTTCGAGTTTCTGTCGTCAATTTAATCTTAAAAGATCATAAGGATCAGGGCAGATATTTTTTACTAGTTAAGCTAAACTTTTGTTTGGTTTTAAGACTTCAGGGGATATTTTTAGCTTAAGGTTTAAAGATTATCTCAGGGCAATAGTTCCAGGAGTTCATCCAACCTTCATGACTCCAAAAAGCCTGGAGTCCATAAGAATTTGAAATTCTGTTCTTCATTTCCACCCTTTTGATCAGGACTCTTCTATAGATTCCTTGATCAAAATGTTCAGTAACGGTAGCTGGGTGCCATCTAGAGTAGCTGCTGGGGCTGCTTATGTACAACCAAAAACTTCACAGGATTTTGTTCCTTGGTTTGGAGGTTTAAGGTCATCGTTTCATGGGACATCCCAGTTAATTGGCCTATTACCGTGGTTAGTGCTTCCGTTCTACCTCCTAGTTCGTTGTGAGGTGCCTGGGGTCTTGAAAACTTGCAAGCGGCCATGTAAGGTGCAACAACTGGTTTCTATTTACCTGAGCAACAGAGGGAGAAAGAGAGTCAGGAATAGGAGGAGGGCAAGGAATGTGTGACCAATTGCTTCCATGAACAACTGTGGCCTTTGTTATGAGATCAAAAGAACTAACTTCTGTCTCTTACTGTTTGTTCACGGTCTTCTTCATAGGTTTTTTTCTTTTTTCCTGAATTTGAAATATTGTGATTACCATCTTTAATTCTCAACTTTCTTTTCACTTTACAATCTGTCTTTGAGTGGCTGTTACCACTTCCTGGAGCTGATCTTTTAACCTGTATTTATAAGAACCAAAATCTTTACCTGAATTTCCTACAAATAATTCATACACAATGTAAGTAGTTGTTGTTCCCCAAAGTTATTATTATTATTTTTTTCTCCTTTAGCTCAGTCATCTACCTACCAAAACTAAAAACTTGAATTTTCCTTGAGATCTGTTAGAAAGTTTGTTTTGAGCTGTCCATGATCCCAAATAATCAACTTTAGGACACGAGGTGGGGAATCTTCAGGGAAACCTCAGTCAGGGTCTTAATTGCCAGAACTGAGATGTGATGGAACACTGCATACTCAATGAGAGATGGGAATGATTTAAATGAGTTAAGAGTAGACGTTCTAGACTTTTGTTTGCAAGTGAGTCCCAAATACTGTTATCTGGAGGTTGAGAAATAATCCATTCAAGGAGAAGGACCTTTCTGTTAGATAGCCTCTGATCGCTTACCACTATTATCATTCTTACTAAATGGTGGTGCTGTTTATTAAAATGTTTCTCCTGATCTATTTCCACTTAAAAGCTTTGAACTGTGGGTATATTTGAAAAATCTGTTTTGACTTGCCTCATCCCTGGGACTAGCCTTAATAGAATATGCAACAGTGTTTATTTGCAAGCTGATTATGAAACATGTTTTCATATTAACTCTTCTTGATTTATGAACCTCATTTAGAATTTTAGAGGTTTAGATCCTTTGTAACTGATTAAAACAAAACACCTTATCCTTCCAAGGTAGAAACTGTTCCTTCCTTCTGTCCCATGAGGAAGTGAGTTTTTTCTAGACCAACTTTTTTTTTTTTTTTTTTTGCCTTAAGCAGCTCTATCATTTGCACAGTTGTCCTTTGCCTAGCTGTGTGTATTTCTAATGGCAGGGGTAAAAATAGACTTAAAAAATCACCCCATTTAAGGAGAAAAACATTTCTACAAACTCTTTTGAGTGAAATCAGATAAAGCCAGTTGTTTGGATGACAGAATAGCTTTCTTTATGCTGCAACCAACCTCTTCCTGGGACACTTCAGACCACACGAAACACAGGGGCCATATGATTACTCCCCTGGGCTCATCTCTGCCTAGACACAACAGAGCTCTGTTTGGATTCCAATATAGATCTTGTTTTGCTCTACATTTCTCTTTATTATATCTGCTACAAAAGGCACTGCACTCACCTCATTATAAATATCATTAGTATTCGTATTACTTTTAAAAGAATGCAACTGGGAACCTAATTGACTCTTAATGATACGCTAACACTTGCTTTTTGTTATTCGTGTTTCTTAAAAAAAAAAAAAATCTGTGATTCTCCTTGTCCTTGAGGCTAAGAGTGGCAGAATGAGGTGATTGGAAACTTTTTTCGCATTCCTTTTTACTCAACCAGTACTAAGAATTGCTTTTTTTCCCTTCCATGCTTATTTGATACCACGTGGCTATTTTCAAATATCATTCTCATAAAACAGTTGTTGGCTTTTAAGTATTTTGTATGCTCATAAAAAGGCAAACAAATAGCTTAGATGGCTAATATATTTTTTTAATGCACTCCAAAATATCTTTAAGCAGGTTTCATTTAGTCTGACTGCATAATAAAAAAATAAAATAAAGAATTTAAATTATTGAATTTTCCTGTTGACTACCTATTCAACACTTTGTGCTTTAGCTGTGGAAGAAGAAGTCTCACTGGGTTGCTGTTTGGTAAATATTTTAAAATGCAATGTCCATACACACAGATTGGTTCTTCAATTACTTTTCTTCCACACTGACAAACCATCTAACGCTATTTAATGGCTTCTCCTGGCGCGCTTCATGATTCAGTCTTCCAGCTGTGACAAATCAAAAGGCACCTACGTACTCTTTGGGGTTTTTTTTTGCAAAAATGTCACAAATTCAATTTGCTTTTGATTTTGGCGTACATTAATCTTCACAACGTTTTATACATCAATTAACTGGTAAAAGTTACCAGGGCATCTCTTCATTGAATGTGTTACGAAGGCCTTTTAGTCTTTTGTTTTTCTTCTTAATATGTATTCTTTGCTGTTTTCACAGTGAGCTATGTGCTTAAAGGACCCTTCCATGAACTTTGCTTGTTTGGAGTTGGGGTTCCCCATAGACACGCAGTCCACCCAGTGTGGGTAGAGTGAGGTAAGCTCATATAGCCTGATGCTCACAACTGAGCTTAAAAAAAAAAATGCTTGTTTGTATTTTCTTCTTTCTAGTTTTTATACCAAAAAGAATTAGTCGATGTTCAACGATTTCAAGAGATAGCATATGATCAGGAGCCGATGGTGCTGAAGGAAAAAGTCCAAGCTGCTCTGAAGGCATTGGTGAAAAACCAGGCTCCAGGAATTGATGGAGTATCGAGATGTTTCAACAAACAGATGCAGTGCTGGAGGCGCTAACTCATCTGTGCCAAGATATATGGAAGACAGCTTCCTGGCCAACTGACTGCAAGAGATCTATATTTATGCCTATTCCCAAGAAAGGTGATTCAACCAAATGTGGAAATTATAGGACAATATCATTAATATCACATGCAAGCAAAATTTTGCTGAAGATCATTCAAACATGGCTGTACCAGTATATAGACAGGGAACTGCCAGAAGTTCAGGCCGGTTTCAGAAGAGGACGTGGAACCAGGGACATCATTGCTGATGTTAGATGGATCGTGGCTGAAAGCAGAGAATACCAGAAGGATGTTTACCTGTGTTTTATTGACTATGCAAAGGCAATTAGACTGTGTGGATCATAACAAATTATGGATAACACTGTGAAGAATGGGAATCCCACAACATTTAATTGTGCTCATGAGGAACCTTTACATAGATCAAGAGGCAGTTGTTCGGACAGAAAAGGGGATACTGATTGGTTTAAAGTCAGGAAAGGTGTGCATCAGGGTTGTGTTCTTCCACCACATCTATTCAATCTGTGTGCTGAGCAAATAATACAAGAAGCTGGACTATATGAAGAAGAAAGGGGCATCAGGATTGGAGGAAGACTCATTAACAACCTGAGTTATGCAGATGACACAACCTTGCTTGCTGAAAGTGAAGAGGACTTGAAGCACTTACTAATGAAGATCAAAGACCACAGCCTTCAGTATGGATTGGACCTCAACATAAAGAAAACGAAAATCCTCACAACTGGACCAATAAGCAACATCGTGATAAATGGAGAAAAGATTGAAGTTGTCAAGGATTTCATTTTACTTGAGTCCACAATCAACAGCCATGGAAGCAGCAGTCAAGAAATCAAGAGATGCATTGCATTGGGTAAATCTGCTGCAAAGGACCTCTTCAAAGTGTTGAACAGCAAAGATGTCACCCTGAAGACTAAGGTGCACCTGACCCAAGCCATAGTATTTTCAATTGCATCATACGCATATGAAAGCTGGGCAATGAATAAAGAAGACCAAAGAAGAATTGATGCCTTTGAATTATGGTGTTGGCAAAGAATATTGAATACACCAGGGACTGCCAAAAGAATGAACAAATCTGTCTTGGAAGAAGTGCAACCAGAGTGCTCCTCAGAAGCAAGGATGGCAAGACTGTGTCTTATATACTTGGAACATGTTGTCAGGAGGGATCAGTCCCTGGAGAAGGACATCATGCTTGGTAGAGTGCAGGGTCAGTGGAAAAGGGAAGACCCTCAATGAGGTGGATTGACACAGTGGCTGCAGCAATGAACTTAAGCATAACAACCACAGTGAGCATGGCGCAGGACTGGGCAGTGTTTTGTTCTGTTGTGCATAGGGTCGCTATGAGTCAGAACCAACCTGATGGCACCTAACAACAACAGTTTTTAAATATTTATTATTCATATGTTATAGAATTTAGAAAGCATTTAGAAATTAGAAAGCGTGTGACCCAACCATCTCTTTCTACAGGTAAGGAAAATGAGACAGGGTTAAGTTAGGAATCTTGCCCCAAACCATCTAGTTAGTAGCATATTTGAGACAAAAACTCAGCTCTTTTCACCCCTTCTAAAACATCACACTAATCTTGATGCTTTCAGACAGTTTTGTGTTTAAAGATTAAAATTCTTTCTTGCCCACCTTCATGAAGTAGTTGCATGGGTTTCTACACTGATTTCCATAAATTGTTGTGAGTTCCTGAGAAACAAAGCCTACCCACACTGCCCAGGATATTTCCAGTACATTCAACAAGGCTTTCTGCCTTTATCCTAACTGTGGAGAACCAGGGGTTTCCTAACTGTGAGGAAAATGTGGAGCAGCTCCTGCTCCACTGAAAGGAGTGAACATCCTTTGAATTTTATACCCCTCCTTTTAGCACAAAATAAGGGTGGTGTTGGTTATTTGGCTTCCTTCCCTCAAATTCATCAGTAGGATATAAATCACTTCTGAATATTTCCTTGCTTTCTTCCCGTTCTTTAACTTTGGGAGCCAACTTTCTACTTAATCTATTATTTCAGGACCCCAGACATGGTAACTAACCTCAGAGATGGAATTTAGTCAAAAACACTCTCTGAGAACAGCGTAACGTTAAAAAGAAAAAAAGAAATCTTTTTAATTGTGTTCAGCAACATTTATTAATTTAATCTGAAAGGTTACAGTATCTTCCATATCAATCAATAACCATTTAATTTCTGGATAGAGGTTGAAACAGTTTTCTTGGACTTACTAGCTTGGCATAAGGCTATATATGCTTTTGGATGTTAATTCACCTTGCAAAGTCTTCGCTTGAATTCCTCTGGGCTCTGAGAGAGTTGGGTATCTTTGAAGAAGCAGGTCATTTTATTAAATGATAAGTAGTGAGACAAACTCAACAACAGTTTCTCTCTTTGAGGAGCATTAGATCTTAGTAGAGCTTATTTATTATGTGCAGTACTTGGGATGAGAGGATCTAGGGCTTGGGGCCAGTGCTGTGTGATTAATCATCTCTCTCCCTCATTGAAGAGCCCATATTGAGTGATTTTAAATTGTTGTAAGAATCCAATATCCAACTGAATCTCAATATTGTATCCTACTTAGGATATAAGCATCTCAAATGAAGAAGAGATGGATGTATTATGTAAAATCTCTGTGCACAGACACTCTTATTGATGATCATTATGTTAAGCATTGCAGCGATGATTTGGGAAAACTTCCACCTGATTCTTATAACTTTCTAACTGACTTTATTACCAGTCTGTTGTGTTGTCTTTCTAGTCAATAAAATTTGTTTTCAGTAGTGGTAGAAAGAGAGAGAAATGCCAAGGTCAAATCCATAACTTTGAGCTGAAAATGCCTAGAAGTTCTATAGCCAGGAGGATTGCAGTGCTAGGATTACCATTAAACCTTGTTTTTCTTCCCATCACTCTTATGATATCATATAGTACATTCTTTGAATTGAAATCCTCAAATCAACACAATGGGTGAGAATTATTGTGTTTGAAAGCAAGAAAGAGGGACCATAGAGATTAGCTAGTTTCACAGATAAGGATGCTGAGTCTGAGTTAGATTAAAAAAAAGGGACACGCTAAAGGTCACATAATTAATTAATGGCAAATTTGGCACTAGAACCTTATTACATCAGAGTTCTTTCCACTAAGTCCTTACATTTCTTGAGTATTTAGAACATTTATTTTAAGGAAAAAAAAATGGCCTAAAGTCTGAACAGAGACATGCCAAGAATTCCATTATACTTAAGCTTTTAAATGTTGCTCTTCTTCTAGCCTTCGTTCTTTGGCTAGTTTCTCATCTCCCTGCGCACATTCTTGCCATAAGAGCTCATGCAAATACAGATGAGCAAATTTATGGCTTTACCTGGATTTCCTGTCTTGTTTATAATTACTCAAATCTACACGATCTCCCAAAATAAGGATCTAAAAGTTCTCAACTATACATTGATTCACACTTCATCTAATCGATTAGCTGCCAATTTCTAATTCCAATTCAGGAAGGACTCCAAAATCTGTGCCTTGCCCTCCATTGCCACATCATCTTCCTCCTGGGTCACTGCAAAGCCCTCCTCTGTGGTCTGCCCCTAAGCTGCCTTAAGTTAGTTTTTCCTAAAAATACAGCTGATCAAATCACTCCTCTACTTAAGAACTGGCATGGCTCTGCAAAGTCTTCATCTTCTGGTTCAGTCTTCTCCACAGGACAGAGTTCTCACCGCTCCTTGGCCTCATTGACCCATGTTATATTTGGGTGGCTTAGCTTCTCACTCTTCTCTGCACAAGCTTTTTTTTTTCCCCTTCCAGTATTTATTTTTCTGAGTAAATTTTTTTTTATTGTGCTTTAAGCGAAAGCTTACAAATCAAGTCAGTTTCTCGTACAAAAACTTATACACACCTTGCTATGTACTCCTAGCTGCTCTTCACCTAATGAGACAGCGCACTCCTCCTCTCCACCCTGTATTCCCTGTGTCCATTCAGACAGCTCCTGTCCCCCTCTGCCTTCTCATCTTGCCTCCAGACAGGAGCTGCCCACATAGTCTCATGTGTCTACTTGAGCCAATAAGCTCACTCCTTACCTGTATCATTTTCTGTCTTATAGTCCAGTCCAATCCCTGTCTGAGGGGTTGGCTTTGGGAATGGTTCCAGTCTTGGGCTAACAGAGGGTGTGGGGACCATGACCCCTGGGATCCCTCTAGTCTCAGTCAGACCATTAAGTATGCTCTCTTTTTATCAGAATTTGAGGTCTGCATCCAACTGTTCTCCTGTTCCATCATCTTCACAAGTTTTATTATCTCAGGCTTGGCATAAGACTTCCTTCTCCTGGAATACATTCACTTCCACATTCATTGCTTCCAAAACTTCTATCCTAGCTCAAAACACAGCTTAAAAAAATCATTCCCATCTCTAACATTTTCTGAGATCTTTGGCAGTAGTGACCCCTGCTCCCTCCTCCTACTTCACTTTATTCATATATTTCTTACAGCATTGACTGAATTATTTATTACAATTCACTCTGCCTCTAATACTATTCCACTCAAAATTTCCATGGCTTTTTTTTTTTAGTGAATGAAAGGCAGGCAGCAGAGGCAAATGGATCTGGGTTGGATCCCTGCTTAACACTCACTGATGATGTGAACTTAACTCAAGGTTGCTGATCCTTAGTTTGTTAATTTGCTGGAATTTAGTAATAATACCACCACTCATTTGTTAGCTGTCATACTAAGATGGCATGTGTGTTGCTATGATGCTTGAAGCTATGCCACTGTTATTTGAAACACCAGCAGGATCACCCATGGTGAACAGCTTTCAGTGGAGCTTCCAGAAGAAGACGGTGTAGGAAGAAAGGCCTGAATATCTACTTCTGAAAATTAGCCAATGAGTACCCTATGTATCACAACAGAATATGTCCCAATATAATGCTGGAAGATTAGCCCCTCAGTTGGAAGGCACTTGAACTACACAGCGGTCACAACAATGAACTCAAGCATACCAATGATTGTGAATATGCTACGGGACCAGACAATGTTTTGCTCTGTTGTACATGAGAACTTAAAGGCAGCAAACAACAATACCCACATGTAGATCTAAAGTGAAGAAAAAAGGTGATGTATGCCTCACACTGCAACAGCACCTTTCATCAATCTGTAAATGGAAGATATTCATCCCTGTGTCCCCAACTGTTAACAAAGTGCTAAACTTATTTCCCCAATGAAAATTACATATATATAATTTTTTGCATGGCTATGTATATATATATATATATATATATACATATATACACACACCTGTACCCGTTGCCATCGAGTCGATTCCGACTCATAGTGACCCTATAGGGCAGAGTAGTACTGCCCTATACGGTTTCCAGGGAGTGCCTGGTGGATTCAAACTGCTGACCTTTTGGTTAGCAGCCATAGCTCTTAACCACTATGGTACCGGGGTTTCCATATACATATATATATGTATATATCTTCCCTCTGTTTCTTTGTACCTGGTTAAGATCTTAAGTTTTTGTTTTTATATCTTCCTCTGTTTCTTTGTACCTGGTTAAGATCTCAAGTTACAGTTTCTCCTGCTAATGGGTGCTTGCCAGTCTGAGATAACTCAGTCACTTTTGCTATAAGAAGCAGTATTTTGGGAACTACTCAGTTGATTCAGATTCTCTCCCTGATCTGCTTTCCTTCCCCCCAGGGCAGAGTAGAAGGACATATATGCTGTCATGGGTTGAATTGTGTCCCCCTAAAATATCTGTCAACTTGGCTAGGTCATGATTCCCAGTATTGTATGATTGTCTACCATTTTGTCATCTGATGTGATTTCCCTATGTGTTGTAAATCCTATCACTATGATGTAATGAGACGGATTAGCGGCAGTTATATTGATGAGATCTACAAGATTAGACAGTGTCTTAAGCCAATGTTTTTTGAGATATAAAAGAGAGAAGTGAGCAGAGAGACATGAGGATCTCATACCACCAAGAAAGCAGCACCAGGAGCAGAGTGTGCCCTTTGAGTTTCCTGTGCTGAGATGCTCCCAGTCCAAGGGAAGACTGATGACAAGGGCCTTCCTCCAGAGCTAACAGAGAGAGAAAGCTTTCCCCTGGAGCCAGCGCCCTGAATTCAGACTTCTAAGCCTACTGGACTGTGAGAGAATAAATTTCTTCTTGTTAAAGACATCTACTTGTGGCATTTCTGTTAGAGCAGCACTAGATGACCAAGACATATACTTTCCAAGCACACGAGGGAATATTGCCTTTGTATGCCATTTGCACTCCTGTCTGCCTTTAGCTGAGGTGCAGTGCTTCTCACCTGGTCTTGAACATCAGCCTAGGACCTTACTGTATTCACCACTGATGTCCTTAGATTATCATCTAAGAAAGAGCAATGAAAACTTTGCATGCATTGGGTAGGACTTCAGAGCAGAAAGAACCATGGTCTGACTTTCCAGGATATATTTCCTCTGAAAGACTGCAAATGTCATAACTAAGACCTTGTTCCACTTTAACCTGAGGGGTAGAGTAACAATAGCTTTAAACAAGGCTTTACGGGGCCCTCACTAACCCCCATGTAAACCTTCAGGGGAGGAGGCAGTGCCTTTGATGGTCAAGAGGAAGGAAGCTGAAACTTTGTGGTGTCAGGATCTGCAGTTGCCTCTGGAGGGCAGGTATACGCACTCTGCATAGGGCGCCTGTAGATCTGATTTTCCCTGGGCAGTCCTGGTTGATGCTTGGTGTCCTAGTGTACTTAATGCCTCTTTCATCCTCAGGGAGTCCTTAGGTGGTGCAAATGGTTAACACGCTTGGCTACTAACTGAAAAGCTGGTGGTTCAAGTCTACTCAGAGGTACTTCAGAAGGAAGACCTGGTGAACTGCTTCCAAAAAATCAGCCACTGCTACACCCTCTGGGGTACACAGGATTTGTGAGGCTTCCCTAAGGCACAGCCTATGGATGCCATATTTGGCTATTGCTCCTTACCACTCTGGCCTCACCTAGTTGTGAGGTTTGCAGTCTCTTGGAGGAGAGACAACCTGGAAGTCTCAGGCCATGGTCCTGTCTGCTCTGGAGCACTACCAGATCTACGCAGGATTTGATAAATATTTCCATCATCCCACCACCTCCTCTGGGCTAGGCCCTTCTCAAGGACAACACTCATCTCCTTACCAGTCATAACTCTTCAATTCTCTTTCTTTTCTGCTAGCCAAATTCTTAGTCCTATTTGAACAGGAAAATGATTATCACATCGTGTCTTCTTTGTCAAAATATATTTTAAGCGAGAATACTTGAACTTTATTATGAACAGGAAAAGCTGGGCTGCTTTTTAAAAT
The DNA here is from genome assembly GCF_030014295.1 of Loxodonta africana. Lineage (NCBI taxonomy): Eukaryota > Metazoa > Chordata > Mammalia > Proboscidea > Elephantidae > Loxodonta > Loxodonta africana. The sequence goes on from NC_087351.1 coordinate 37,565,588, forward strand.
GAATATTTCTTGTCTTTGTCCTTGTAGACCCAGGGTACCAAACAAAAAACCAAACCTGTTGTCATTGAATTGATTCCAACTCATAGCAACCCTAAAGGACAAAGTAGAACTGCCCCACAGGGTTTTCAAGGAGTGGCTGGTGTATTCAAACTGCCAACCTTTTGATTAGCAGCCGAGCTCTTAACCACTGCACCACCAGGGCTCCCAGATTGTAGGCAGGCACCATAACATGCAATTTTATGACACATACTAATGCTTCTGATACGGATGGTCTGCAGACCATGCTTTGAGAAGTACTCTTTTTAGTGTTTCTACAATTTTTAGTTGTTGACTCTTAAAGTATAATACTGAGTGCTTAAAATTAGAAAATAAAAACAGAGACATTTTCTTGCTCAAGTGTTTGGTTCTTGAAAATAAAAGCCATGAATATCAAAATCATTACTTCTGCTTAAAATTTTAAAATCCAATAAGTTGACTCTTTGTTCTTGTATCATCTCTTCTCTGAGTTCCCTGTATGTGGAAAGCTCTTCCTTCTACTTAAATGGTGAGGAAAAGGTAAGGGGAAAGGATTTTTTAAAATGTGTAGATAATTATTAAATTTCATGCTACGCTCATACCTTTATGTGCATGTAATGTGTGCATGTGTGTAAGAGAGAGAAAGAGAGAGAAAAAAAGTAGAATAAGGAATATGGCAATAATCATGAGGTTCATCGCGGAAAGATAATAGCATGTGGAACTAGTCACAACTCACGTGGAATCCTGGTTGTGCTATTTCTCATATGGGCCAAGTGAAAAAATCATTTGTTTTATCTTAGTTTCCTTTTCCTTCTGCTTAAGTGGAAGGTTCTTTCAGAATACAACTTTGTTTTATTTAAATTTATATCACTTTCAACTGAAACGCTGTAGAGAGATAGTAATTATTTATTGGATGAACAAATGAGTGATGTCATGCCTTTCAATGAAAGGCAATAGACGGGTTCATTTTGCTCCCAATCACATTCTGTCTGGTTTAAAATTCAATGTTCAAGGAGTAAGCCTCTGTTTGAGCTAGGATAGTCTTCCCTTGTCTTCTTCTCAGAAGCTGCATTTGTCAGTCTTTAGGAATATGTTCACTACTGGGCTGTTCCAGCAAACATTGGATTTTGACTCCTCTGAATTCTCGCAGAGCTTACTTCTGGCACCTGTGATTTAATATGTGGCATATGTCTTTTCATCAATTTAGGTAAAGCTTTTATGGATATTTCTTTTCTCTCTACTAAGTGCTAAACTCTTTCATGCCAGAGACCACATTAGATACCTAGCAAAAGGCCTTTTGCTTAGAAGGTGCTGATGTTACTGTAGTTGATGATGAATGTGGTAACAGTATACTTAAACTAGTGTACATAATTCTTTAGCCACCTACACTGATAGTATGCTCTCAGATGAAGAAATCCAGGCTCACAGAAGTTCAAGGCTCATAGAAAGGAAAAGGCAATGACTTAGGTCTTCAGATTCTAATTCCAGTTTGTTTCCGTGACCCAATGATAAATAAGGTCTCTCTTTTTTGTGAACAAATATTAGAGCATTCAGTAGGAAGACATTAGCTCTCACATGAATTTTTTCTGATGAAACTGAAATACCGTTGACCTGAACAGATGCTATAATTTACTTTCCCTTAATGGTTTTTAAAGTAGGACTGATACTTGGTTTTCAGTACTGATTTGAGCATAGCCCCATTAGAAGTAGAGAAATCAACTAGGTGTTTCTCAAGATTCCTTTGGTTCTCTCACCCCCCTTGAAGCTATATTTTAAATATTAAAAAAAAAAAAACCCTTGGAGGTGGGGCCAAGACAGTGGAATAGCCAGATGCTTCTGGTGATCCCTCTTACAGCAAAGACCCCCCAAAACCAGTGAAACAATTACATTTATGACAAGCTAGGAGCCCTGAACATCAAAGGCAAAGTTAGAAAAAGGACTGAGTGGCAGGGGGAAGAAGAGACGGTTCAGAAACAGAGAGGAGTTGCCAGACCTGAATTGCCAGGATCCCTCAGGCACCATTTCTGGAAGAGAATACAGTGAGCTGGTAGTAGCATTTGGCCACAGTTTCCTCAGAAAGAAACAACCAGCCACACAGCCTACTCACACCTCCAGAACCAGAGAAGAATGGTGCTCTCAGCGAAAGCTAAGAACTTGCATATATTTTACTGCACCCCCTGCCCCCAAGCCACCTGGAGTGGCAGTTGATTTCCCTGGGCTGGGATAGGTTCTGCTGAGTGCTCTGAACCATTCTCCTGGCCTTGGAGAAGGAATAAATTCACAATTGGGAGAAAAGATAATTTGCCAGCTCCACTAACCAGGGGAGCTCAGGACAGAAGTGGCTGCTGTCCAGGCATAAACGGTCCATGGACTTTGAATACCTTTCTCCCCTGCATGGACCTGTGTGGTTCTATTTCAGGAGAAAAGGCCCTTGTTGGCAGACTGCAATTGTTTCAAATTTGTGGTGGAGAGGTGGGTGTTTCATGTTTGACACCACTTTGCCTATTAAATAGGGTCAGCACCTACCCACATCAGGGGCCTAAGGATTGGTGGCTCCACTCAAGTCGGTCACACAGCCACCATGAAGTGGGTCCAAGGATAGCTGGTACCTCCCAGCCTTACAAACAAAAGCATTGGGTACCCACGATCTGTCTACAGAACCCATCCACCTGTGTGCTCTAGGGAACAGGGATACACTTTACTCACAGACACTTGGGGGATGCTTGTCAGCCCCAGCCTTGTTCAGAGCGTGACCCCTTGCTGCAACCACATATTGCTACCTACACCAATCACCCTTGCCCCTCTAAGACTGTAGGACAGAGCCTGTACCACACACTTGATGACCAACTACCTGGACACCTGAGCTTAATCCGTACAAGAAAAGTGAATGGACTCCTAGGCTGATATATCTGATAACAGCTGTAACCATCTGGTGACAGGATGTCAGAGCTTCAAAGGTGAAAATAATCAAGCTAGCTCACTCAAGTTACACATTTGGGCATATCAAAACAAAACAAATCAAGAAGCTATGATACCATAAGCAAATATAAAATAATCTAATAGAATAACTTACAGATGGCTTGAAGAAAACAGTCTATATCAAATCACATAAAGAAGCAGACCATGATCACTTCAATGAGCTCTCAAAACAAAGAATCAAGGGATCTTCTCAATGAAGGTGCATTCCTGGGATTACTGGATGCATAATAAAAAAAATTAATATACAGAACTATTCAAGACATCAAGAACGAGGTGAGGAAGGAGATCGGACAATATACAAAACAAGCCAAAGAAGACACAGATAAAGCAGTCAAAGAAATTAAAAAGGTTATTCAAGAACATAATGAAAAACTTAATAAGCTGCAAGAAGCCATAGAGAGACAGCAATCAGAAATTGAGAAGATTAACAATAAAACTACAGAATTAGACAACTCGATAGAAAGTCAGAAGAGCAGAATTGAGTAAGTGGAAGGGAGAATTGGTGAGACCGAAGATAAAGCATTTGGCACCAATATATTTGAAGAAAAACCAGATAAAAGAATTTTTTTGAAAAATGAAGAAATCTTAAGACCATGTGGGACTCTATCAAGAGAAATAACCTATAAGTTATTGGAGTACCAGAACAGGGAAGGATAACAGAAAATACAGAGAGAATTGCTGAAGATTTGTTGGCAGAAAACTTCCCTGGTATTGTGAAAGATGAGAAGATATCTATTCAAGATGCTCATTGAACTCCACACAAGGTAGATCTTAAAAGAAAGTCACCAAGACATTTAATAATCAAATGTGCCAAAACCAAAGCTAAAGAGAGAATTTTAAGAGCAGCTAGAGATAAAGGAAAATCACCTGCAAAGGAAAGTAAATAAGAATAATCTCGGACTACTTGGCAGAAACCATGCAGGCAAGAAGGCAATGTGATGACATGTAAAGAATTGAAGGAAAAATATTGTCAGCCAAGAATCATATATCCAACAAAACTATCTCTCAAATAAGAAGGTGAAATTAGGACATTTCCAGATAAACAGAAGTTTAGGGAATTTGTAAAAACCAAACCAAAACTACAAGAAATACTAAAGGAAGTTCTTTGGTTAGAAAATCAATAATAACAAATATCAACCCAAGACTAGAACACTGGACAGAGCAATCAGAAGTTAACCCAGATAGGGAAATCACAAAAATAAATCAAGATTAAAAAACTCTCAAACAGGGAAACAGCTATGTTATTATGTAAAAGAAGAAAATATTAAAACAATAAAGAGAGACTAAGAAATGTAGCAAGAGATCTTTCATATGCAGAGGAAGACAAGGCAATATAAAGAAATAAAAGTTAGGTTTAAACTTAAAACAATAGGGGTAAATATTAAGGTAACCACAAAGGAGACTAACTATCCTACTCATCAAAATAAAATATGAGAAAAAAATAGGCACTCAGAAGAAACAAAATCAACAACAACAAATATGAGGAAAAGACAGTATATGAAGATAAACTACTCAGCACAAAAAATTAAGTGGGAAAAAAACTGTCAACAACACACAAAAGAAGACACCAAATGACAGCACAACACATACCTATTCATAATTATGCTGAATGTAAATGGACTAAATGCACCAATAAAGAGACAGAGAGTAGCTGAATGGGGAAAAAAAAAAAAAAAAAAAACATGATCCATCTATATGCTGCCTACAAGAGACACATCTTAGACTTAGAGACACAAACGAACTAAAACTCAAAGGATGGAAAAAAATATATCAAGCAAACAACAATCAAAAAAGAGCAGGAGTGGCAATATTAATTTCTGACAAAATAGGCTTTAAAGTTAAATCCACCACAAAAGACAAGGAAGGACATTATGTAATGATTAAAGGGACAATATACCAGGAGGATACAGCCGTATTAAATATTTATGCACCAATGACAGGGCTGCAAGATACATAAAACAAACTCTAACAGCATTGAAAAGTGAGATAGCTCCACAATAATAGTAGGAGACTTCAACACACCACTTTCGGTGAAGGACAGAACATCCAAAAAGAAGCTCAATAAAGACACGGAAGATCTAAATGCCACAATCACCCAACTTGACGTCATAGACACGTACAGAACATGCCACCCAACACTAACCAAGTATACTTTCTTTTCTAGTGCACATAGAACATTCTCTAGAATAGACCACATATTAGGTCATAAAGCAAGCCTTAGCAGAATCCAAAACATCGAAATATTACAAAGCATCTTCTCTGATCATAAGGCCATAAAAGTAGAAATCAATAATAGAAAAGGCAGGGAAAAGAAATCAAACACTTGGAAACTGAACAATATCCTACTCAAAAATGACTGGGTTATAGAATACATTAAGGATTAGATAGAGAAATTTATAGAATCCAATGAGAATGAAAACACTTCCTATCAGAACCTTTGAGACACAGTGAAAGCAGTGCTCAGAGGTCAATTTATATCAATAAATGGACACATACAAAAAGAAGAAAGGGCCCAAATCAAAGAATTATCACTACAATTTGAACAAATAGAGAGCAACAAAAGAAACCCTCAGGCACCAGAAGAAAGCAAAAAATAAAAGTTAGAGCAGAATGAAATGAAATAGAAAACAGGAAAACAATTGAAAGAATTATCAAGACCAAAAGCTGGTTTGTTGAAAAAAAATAACAAAATTGATAAGCCATTGGCCAAACTGACAAAAGAAAAACAGGAGAGGAAGAAAATAAATGGAATAAGAAATAAGATGGGCCATATCACAACAGACGCAATTGAAATTAAAAGAATCATATAAGATTACTAAGAAAAATTGTACTCTAACAAATTTGAAAACCTAGAAGAAATGGATGAATTCCTAGAAACACATTACCTACCTAAACTGACACAAACAGAGGTAGAACAACTACATAAACCCATAACAAAAGAAGAGATTAAAAAGGTAATCAAACACCCTCCCCAAAAAAAAAGCCCTGGCCTGGACGGCTTCACTGCAGAGTTCTATCAAACTTTCACAGAGAGTTAACACCAGTACTACTAAAGATATTTCATAGCTTAGAAAAGGACGGAATACCCCCAAACTCATTTTATGAAACCAACATATCCCTGATACCAAAACCAGGTAAAGACACCGCAAAAAAAGAAAATTACAGACCTATATCCTTCACAAACTTAGATGCAAAAATCCTCAACAAAATTCTAGCCAATAGAATTCAACAACATATCAAAAAAATAATTCACCATGACCAAGTGGGATTCATACCAGGTATGCAGGGATGGTTCAACATTAATAAAACAATTAATGCAATCCATCATATAAATAAAAGACAAGAACCACATGATTTTATCATCTGATGTGGAAAAGGCCATTAATGATAAAAACTCTCAGCGAAATAGGAATAGAAGGGAAAATTCCTCAGCATAATAAAGGGCATTTATACAAAGCCAACAGCCAACATCATGCTAAATGGAGAGAGTCTGAAAGCATTTCCCTTCAGAACGGGAACCAGACAAGTGTGCCCTTTATCACCACTCTTATTCAACATTGTGCTGGAGGTCCTAACTGGAGCAATCAGGCTAGATAAAGAAATAAAGGGCATCCAGATTGGTAAAGAAGAAATAAAAGTATCTCTATTTGCAGATGACACGATCTAGTACACAGAAAACCCTAAAGAATCCTCAAGAAAACTACTGAGACTAATAGAAGATTTCAGCAGGGTATCAGCATATAGGATAAACATACAAAAGTCAGTTGATTTCCTCTACACCAACCAAAAGATCATTGAAGAGGAAATCACCAAATCAATACCATTGACAGTAGCCCCCAAGAAGATAAAATACTTAGGAATAAATCTTGCCAGAGATGTAAAAGACATACAAAGACAACTACAAGACACTACTGCAAGAAATGAAAAGAGACCTACATACGTGGAAAAAACATACCTTGCTCATGGAGAGGGAGAGTTAACATTGTAAAGATGTCTATTCTACCAAAAGCGATCTAGAGATACAATGCAATTCCAATCCAAATTCCAATGACACTTTTTAATGAGAAGGAGCAACAAATCACCAACTTCATGTGGAAGGGCAAGAGGGCCCCGATAATTAAAGCAGCGCTGAAAAAGAAGAAGAAAGTGGGAGGCCTCGCTCTACCTGATTTTAGAACCTATTATACTGCCACAGTAGTCAAAACAGCCTGGTACTGGTACTACAACAGACCCATGCACCAATGGAACAGGTTGAGAATCCAGACGTATATCCATCCACACATGAGCAGCTGATATTTGACAAAGGCCCAAAGTCAGTTAAATGGGGGAAAAGACAGCCTTTTTAACGAATGTGCTGGTATAACTGGGTTTCAATCTGTAAAAAAATGAAACAAGACCCATTCCTCACTCCATGGACAAAAATGAACTCAAAATGGATCAAAGACCTAAATATAAAATCTGAAATGATAAAGATCATGGACAAAAAAATAGGGACAATACTAGTAGCCCTAATACATGACATAACCAGAATACAAAACATTATTAAGAATGCAGAAGAAAAACTAGATAACTGGGAGCTCCTAAAAATCAAACACCTATGCTCAACCAAAGACTTCACCGAAAGAGTTAAAAGACTTCCTACAGACTGGGAAAAAGTTTTTAGCTATGACATTTCTGATCAGTGCCTGATCTCTAAAATCTACATGATACTGCAAAAACTCAACTACAAAAAAACAAATAGCCCAATTAAAAAATGGGCAAGGGATATGCACAGGCACTTCACTAAAGATACATGAGGAAATGCTCATGATCATTAGCCACTGGAGAAATGCAAGTCAAAACTACAATGAGATTTCATCTCACTCCAACAAGGCTGGCATTAATCCAACAAACACAAAATAATAAATGTTGGAGAGGTTGTGGAGAGACTGGAACACTTATACACTGCTGGTGGGAATGTAAAATGCTACAACCACTTTGGAAATGGATTTGGCCCATCCTTAAAAAACTAGACATAGAATTACTATACTCCTTGGAATATATTCTAGAGAAATAAAAGCCTTTACACGTGTGCATTGCAGCACTGTTTACAATAGCAAAAAGATGGAAGCAACCAGGGTGCCCACCAACAGGTGAATGGATAAATCGATTATGGTATGTTCACACAATGGGATACTACACATGGATAAAGAACAGTGATGAATCTGTGAAACTTTTATAACATGGAGGAATCTGGAAGGCATTATGCTGAGTGAAATTAGTCAGTTGCAAAAGGACAAATATTGTATCAGACCACTATTATAAGAACTCGAGAAATACTTTAAACAGAAGAGAAAATATTCTTTAATGGTTATGAGGTTGAGGAGAGAGGGAGGGAGAGGGTTTTTCACTAATTAGATAGTAGACTAGAACTATTTTAGATGAAGGGAAAGACAACACATAATACAGGCGAGGTCGGCACAACTGAACTAAACCAATAGCAAAGAAGTTTCCTGAATAGACTGAACACCTCGAAGGCCAGTGAAGCAGGGGTGGGGTTTGAGGACCATGGTTTCAGGGCACATCTAAGTCAATTGGCATAATAAAATCTATTAAGAAAACATTCTGCATCCCATTTTGGAGTGTGGTGTCTGGGGTCTTAAATGCTAGCAAGGGGCCATTTAAGATGCATGAATTGGTCTCAACCCACCTGGATCAAAGGAGAGTGAAGAACATCAAAGACACAAGGTAATTATGAGCCCTAGAGACAGAAAGGGCCACATAAATCAGAGACTGCATTAGCTTGTTGAAGATCAAAGATGTCACCTTAAAGACTAAGGTGTGCCTGACCCAAGCCATGGTATTTTCAATCACATCATATGCATGTGAAAGCTGGACAATGAATAAGGAAGACTGAAGAAGAGTTGACACCTTTGAATTGTGGTGTTGGCAAAGAATATTGAATATACCATGGACTGTCAAAAGAACGAACAAATCTGTCTTAGAAGAGGTACAACAGAATGCTCCTTAGAAGGAAGGGTGGTGAGACTGCGTCTTACATACTTTGGACATGTCGTCAGGATGGATCAGTCCCTGGAGAAGCACATCATGCTTGGCAGTGTACAGGGTCAGCGGAAAAGAGGAAGACCCTCAACAAGATGGATTGACACAGTGGCTGCAACAACGAGCTCAAGCATAACAACGATTGTAAGGATGGCTCAGGACTGGGCAGTGTTTTGTTCTGTTGTGCAAAGGGTTTCTATGAGACGGAGCTGACTTGATGGCACTTAACAACAACAACAACACATTAGCTTGAGACCAGAAGAACTAGATGGTGCCTGGCTATAACTGCTGACTGCCCTGGCAGGGAACACAACAGAGAACCCCTGAGAGAACAGGAGAGCCTTGGGATGCAGACCCCAAATTCTCGTAAAAAGACTAGACTTAATGGTCTGACTGAGACTAGATGGACCCCAGAGGTCGTATTCCCCAGACCTTCTGTTAGCCCAAGACAAGAACCATTCCCAAAACCAACTCTTCAGGCAGGGATTAGACTAGACTATGGGGTAGAAAATGATACTGGTGAAGAATGAGTTTCTTCAATCAAGTAGACACATGAGACTATGTGGGCAGCTCCTTTCTCGAGAGGAGATGAGAGGGCAGAGGGGGTCAGAAGTTGGCTGATTGGACACGAAAAGAGACAGTGGAGAGAAGGAGTGTGCTCTCTCATTGGGGGAGAGCAGCTAGGAGTATACAGCAAGGTGTATATAAATTTTTGTATGAGGTTGACTTGATTTGTAAACTTTCAATTAAAGCACAATAAAAATTAAAAAAAAAGAAAAAATTCTTCCAGTTTGTGGATAATTCATTTAAAAAGTGCATGTCACAAGGGTAAATTAGCATTGATGAGTCAAATCTGGGAGAGTAGGGAAGGCAGAAATTAAGTCACTAGCCAGAGGAACTCAGTGTACATGTATCTCTATTAATGGAATGGGAACAAATAAAAATACATAATACTCATCTTTATATCCCACTTGCACACAGGATTTTGAAACCACCGTGGCTAATTCCAGATTTTAAGCCCCGATGAATGAGAGTTTGTGGAGCTCTCTGGGAACTTGGAAAAGTCTGGGTTATTTGCCTTTGTCAATCTCCAATCCAAGTTGTGTTCCTCCCTACTCTGGAGGTAACTTCATTTTATTTTCTCAACTCCCTTTCCGGTGTTTTTTGACTCATTTCTTGTTCATATGCAGATTACAATGATCAGTGTTCAGAAAGGGGTTCATCTAAGCGTTTATCATTCAATGCAGCAACTTCAGGAGTTTTGATAAGTAAAGTATGTGGAACCTTATTAATAGATAAAGAACACAGAGCCGAAAGAACTGAAGGACAAATCTGTTTATTTCAGTACATTTGTATAGCAACACATTACCAGAGGCAATAGGTACTAGATGAAATCAGCATCGGAAGTGCTAAATGAGAATTCATTTGCTATCTTCACCAAAATAAGATTGCATGAGAATATTCTTTTTTCTCTTTTATTTTGAATGCCAGAGATAACTTGAATAATATGATTTTTTTTTTAACCGACAATCTAAAGCAAAGCCTTATCCCAGCAGATAATAGAGATGGGATAAATTAGAGGACTATAGCCTGATACAGAAAAGAAACAGAACCTTTTAAATACTAATAGATGAAACAGGCAGTTCAATGCAGATAAATGCGGAATAATGATGCCTTTGATGGGTTTTTATCACAGAAGGCCATGTTCTTCATAAATTAGGGGCCATGAAAAAGGAATTTTAGTCAAAAGATGTGTCTGTTTGTATTATCAATGAATGATGAGAAATAGAAAGACAAAAGCCAATCAGGAATACACAGAATCACAACTGCCTTGATGACTCTATAGACAAAATCTCTACACTTTAGAAAATACAGAAGAGCAAAAGATTACCTAGGGAAAAAAAAGTCCAAAGTTTATACCAAAATGGCACAAGTTCTTTCACCGTGAGAAAAATCACAGTGTATTTTTCCATGGAAAATAAAATAGTGGTTGGACTTAAGTTTACTGAAGTTAATTTCAAATCAGGTGTTTTCAGTATTTTCTTGTCTCAAAGGGTATCTGAAGTGTATTTCAAGTAATATTCTTTAATGTGGGTTAGTGGTAATTCTTTATGTTAAAGGCGCATTTCACTTTATATATCAATGTACCCCTGAATAATTTGTCGGTCATTATCACATGAAAGAGTTGCCTGGGGATTTTTATTTTTTTAAATAAAATGAATTGAGCCTCAGATAGATATATTTTCTAAAATTTAGTATTTAATTTTCTGCTGAGAATTAGAGCTTCTGTTACATACATACTCACAGATACATTTTTTAAAACACATTATTTATAGGACGTCTATAATTCAGAGTTATAATATTTACCATCAATAAATCAAAGTTAAATCTGCCAATAGTGTATTTGAACACTGGTCTAACATTTCATGCACTGTGGATTGAATTGTGTCCCCCAAAGATGAATGTCAACTTGGCTAGGCCACGATTCCCAGTTTTGTGTGATTATCCACTATTTTGTCATCTGACATGATTTTACTTTGTGTTGTAAATCCTACCTCTATGGTGTAGTGGTTAAGTGCTACGGCTGCTAACCTAAAGTCTGGCAGTTCAAATCTGCCAGGCGCTCCATTGGAAACTCTATGGGCAGTTCTACTCTGTCCTATAGGGTCGCTATGAGTCGGAATAGACTCGACAGCACTGGTTTTATGATGCTTATGAGGCTGGATTAGAGGCAGTTATGTTAACGAGGCAGGGCTCAATCTACAAGATTGTGTCTTGAACCAATCTCTTTTGAGATATTAAAGAGAGAAATGAGCAGAGAGACAGGGGAATCCCATGCCACCAAGAATGAAGAACCGAGAGGGGAGCATGTCCTTTGGACCGAGGGTTCCTGTGCTGAAAAGATCCTCAACTGCGGTAGATTGATGACAAGGACCTTCCTCTAGAACTGACGGCTAGAGAAAGCCTTCCCCTGGAGCTGTACCCTGAATTTGGACTTCTAGCCTCTTAGGCTGTGAGAGAATAAATTTCTACTTGTTAAAGACATCCACTTGTGGTATTTCTATTATAGCAGCACTAGATGACTAAGACAACATGTGTTATACCTTTAACGTAAGCATACCTTTCATCTGGTATAGCTTACAGACCAAACTTTGACACTGAAAGAGGTAATGATTCACCATTAGGCTTTTGCTTTAACATGCAACTTTATTAATATACCATGATGTATCTTGAACTGCTAAGTAACTATTCTTACACATTAATGGTAAGAATTAATATTATCCAGAGAAAGCTTAAAAAAGTAGGAAAGAAGAGTGTCTTAATGGGACAGGCCATAATTTGAGAACCAAGAAACTTCAGTTTTGCCTTAACAGACTAGCTGCATAACACTAGGAAAGTTCTAGTTGTCTGTGCTTCAATGTCTTCAACCTTAAAATAAGGAAGTTCAACAAACATACTACCAAATTATTTTTTAATTTTATTACTATATATTTTACTGTTAGTATATGTTGTTTCTTCTCTTTATCAATACTTAATCCTACTTTTCAAATTTATTCCAACTTGTCTACTAACATGAAAAGCTGGCAGGTGTAGGGTAGAAAAGGATGTGACTCTCCCAAAGGGCTTTTCCATCCCCTTCGTCCTTCCTTTGGAAACCCTGGTGGCATAGTGGTTAAGAGCTACGGCTGCTAACCAAAAGGATGGCAGTTCGAATCCACCAGGCACTCCTTGGAAACTCTATGGGGCAGTTCTACTCTGTCCTATAGGGTCGCTATTAGTCGGAATCGACTTGAGGGCAATGGGTTTTTCTTCCTTGCTACTGATCTGACTCCAGAACTAAGAGTCACTGCTACTGTGGGACATTAGTGTTCCTGGGCCTCTTTCTCATCTTTACGGTGTTTTGGGGTGGAAAAGGATTGAGGACCACTGGTCAAAGGTCTTCCCAGAGAGTGTTCTCTGAGGACAGAGGTGCTTGTCCAGCATTTGTTAAGGAAAATATCCCTTCAGGGAGATATTGTCTTCTCAGCATCACTTTTACCTCCTAAGACTTCCCCAGGGGGTTTAAGGACCAACAACCACCACCTTTCTTTTTTAATGGTCTGATTTAAAATTCTATTTTACTGACATTGATTCTTTTTTTTCCTTTCCACATTTTATTTCTTTTCAGTGTCTAAGCTGTCCTAAAGATTCCATATGTCATATTTCTTTACTGAGAGCAACAGAACCTGACTCTGACTAACTTTTGCAAAGGAGAATTTGTCAGAAGGATAGAGTGGGCTCAGAAAATGTGAAGGAGCCTGAAGTCCTGGGCTTGAGAATGGATAGGAGCAAAGAAAGTTCTAGATGCAGGAAGCGGGAACCACAACAATGGTCTCAGAGCAAGTAGAGTCTGATCAGGAGGAGCCTGGCTTTCAGATAAAAGAGAACTCCAAACATTTTCTGCCTCTCTACCATGTTGCTCTACATTCAGGTTTCAGGCAGGGAACATTTTATTGGACTAGATGGGTCATAATGCCATCTTTTGTTTAGGGGAGAGAGGCTCTGTCAAAAAAAAAAAAAAAACTTCAGATAAAGGAGGCTGAGGTTCTGTTAGAAAGTGTATTGGGCTCAAGGAAGACATTAAAAGGACATATATTCACAGATGTTCATATGTTCATCTTTCTCTTAGTCCAAAGCTGTTCCTGAGACTACGTATCCATTCGACATCCTCTTCTGACAAATTCTCTACCCACCACACCTTTTCTAATGTATGGTCCCCACTTCATACTGATCACTATTTTTCTTAGAAAAGTACAAGTTTACTCTAAATAGAAAACTACTACATAACTGTGTTAAAAATCTGTTCACTATTATGCTCAAAGGAGGTTTTTTTCAAGGTTAAATCAGAAAATGTACTCTAAAAGTAGTAATTATTTGTTAAATAGTTACACTTCTTACAGGTCTCTGGGTAGAAAGTGTAAATGGTTTGCACTAGACTACTCAGACAACGTTCCGCTGCTATTCATAAGGCTAATGCTTTTCAGAAGTAGACTGCCGGGTCCTTCTTCCTGGTCTGTCTTGGCCTGGAAGCTCAGCTGAAACCTGTCCTCCACGGGTGACCCTGCTGGTATCTGAATACCAGTGGCATAGCTTTCAGCCTCACAGCAACACACAAGCCCCCACAGCACGACAAACTGACAGACAATATCATTAATATCACACGCAAGCAAAATTCTGCTGAAGAACATTCAAAAACGGCTGCAGCAGTATATCGACAGGGAACTGCCAGAAATTCCGGCCAGTTTCAGAAGAGGACGTGGAACCAGGGATGTCATTGCTGATGTCAGATGGATCCTGACTGAAAGCAGAGAATACCAGAAGGATGTTGACCTATGTTTTATTGATTATGCAAAGGCATTTGACTGTGTGGATCATAACAAACTATGGATAATGCTGCAAAGAATGGGAATTCCAGAACACTTAATTGTGCTCATGAGGAACCTTTACATAGATCAAGAGGCAGTTGTTCGGACAGAACAAGGGGATACTGATTGGTTTAAAGTCAGGAAAGGTGTGCGTCAGGGTTGTATTCTTTCACCATACCTATTTAATCTGTATGCTGAACAAATAATACGAGAAGCTGGACTACATGAAGAAGAACGGGGCATCAGGATTGGAGGAAGACTCATTAACAACCTGCGTTATGCAGATGACACAACCTTGCTTGCTGAAAGTGAAGAGGACTTGAAGCACTTACTAATGAAGATCAAAGACCACAACCTTCAGTATGGATTACACCTCAACATAAAGAAAACAAAAATCCTCACAACTGGTCCAATGAGCAACATCATGATAAACGGAGAAAAGATTGAAGTTGTCAAGGATTTCATTTTATTTGAATCCACAATCAACAGCCATGGAAGCAGCAGTCAAGAAATCAAAAGACGCTTTGCATTGGGCAAATCTGCTGCAAAGGACCTCTTCAAAGTGTTGAAGAGCAAAGATGTCACCCTGAAGACTAAGGTGTGCCTGACCCAAGCCATGGTATTTTCGATTGCATCATGTGCATGCGAAAGCTGGACAATGAATAGGGAAGACCAAAGAAGAGTTGACAGCTTTGAATTGTGGTGTTGGCAAAGAATATTGAATATACCATGGACTGCCAAAAGAATGAACAGATCTGTCTTGGAAGAAGTACAACCAGAATGCTCCTTAGAAGCAAGGATGGCGAGACTGCGTCTTATATACTTTGGACATGTTGTCAGGAGGGATCAGTCCCTGGAGAAGGACATCATGCTTGGTAAAGTACAGGGTCAGCGGAAAAGAAGAAGACCCTCAATGAGGTGGATTGACACAGTGGCTGCAACAATGATCTCAAGCGTAACAACGATTGTAAGGATGGCACAGGACCAGGCAGTGTTTCATTCTGTTGTGCATAGGGTTGCTATGAGTCGGAACTGACTCGATGGCACCTAACAACAACAACAACAAGATTACTAGCCTAAAAGTTGGGAATTCGAACCCACCCAGTGGTGCCAAGGGAGAACCTCCTGGTGATCTGCTTCAGTAAAGATTACAACCATGAAAACCCTGTGGAGCTCAGTTCTATTCTGCAACACAGGGTTACCTTGGGTCAGAATATACTCAATGGCGACAGATTTTTTTTTTTATTATTATTTAATAATTTCTAAGTGTGTTGTTGCATAAACTGATACATAAGATAGTCTGAAGTTACAGATAGTATAAAGAAATATGGCACGTGGGAAACGTTGAGTAAGATTTTGTGTGATGTTACAGATAGGCCCATATAGTATCTCATGTCTAATACTTTCACAAATACTAGATGGTGTTTTTCACCTGTTTCTTGATGTCGCTTTAGTGACAATAGTTGACATCTTTTTCCTACATCACATACCACATCTATTGAACTTTTTCTCCCAGTACTATAAACCATCTTACCAGATTTACCTACGTTTTAAAGGGTTCCTATGTTTCCTATGAGACTTTATTATTTTCTTTGATCCTACATTTCTTTTTTGGACCTTGGAGGCATTTTCTTTTGTAAAGAGCCATCCATTTATATACTCAGCATAAATCTAGTGACATAGAAAACCTTCTACAGATGGTATCAGACCACCAAAAAATTTTGATCAGAATTCTGGAGAGCCTTAAGTGTGGATTTTGGTTACTATTTTATTTTATTATTTTTTTTTTACATTAACCTAGTGCCATTAGTGTGATGAAAAATGAGACGTTTTGTGAGTCAAATCCAATTCTGAACTCAAGGGTTGATTTTCCATTCAATGGGTTCTCCAGTCTTTTTGCTTTCCTCATTTCCTTCTCCTGCCTTCTTTTAGACCATTTTCATGCCTCAGCCCCTCTTGTAGAGATGGGAAGAAGTGAGATGAAATTCAAGCTGGTCCACTATGTTGTTTACTTGCAAAGCTGCTTAGAGAGAAGAGGGCTTGATGAAAAGAAAAGTAGAACTTATTTGCTAAAGTGGGAGTAGGAGGTTAGCTTTGGAAATTGTTGATTTATGCAACCCATACGGCCATTTGCATAGATAATTAAGTTAGCTTTACAAGAATTTGGAGTTCCTTACTCATCAATATTTTATTCATGGGTTATTGCCCTTAAAAATACTTAACTACAAAGGAAGTCTTTAAAAGAAATTCAACCTCTGAAATAAGGCTTATAACTATTATTACACTGAATATCTGAGAGACACACTCGCCTCCTTCAGTTTAATGATGATGACGTTGCCGTGGCCACTTATCTCTTTTATTCATTTAAATGGCACAGGCACAGGAACACTATTTGCCATAGTCATTTGTGCATTAATAAGCACAACATAAAAACCAAATTACAAGGCTATACTCTTCCTCAAGCTGTTAGCTCACTCTAATGTTCTTCAATGGCAGTGATAGGTACTCTGATACCTATACAACCACCAAAATAGTAGTGTAATGAATGTAGTATTTATAACTCTGCAAGCATTGATTCCTTTGAGTGAGGAATTAGTATTTCCCCAAAGATAATAATTTCCTAGTATTTTACCTCATGTTCTTGTTCTTGTTGTTAGGTGCCATTGAGTCAGTTTTGACCCATAGCAACCCCATGTACAATAGAATGAAACACTGCCTGGTTCTGTGGATATTACGAAAAATCTCAGGTGTCTTAGGCTGGATTCTCTAGAGGAGCAAAACCACTAAAGTATGTATATGTATATATATATATATATATATATACACACACACACACACACAGAGAGAGATTTGTTTCAAGGAAATGGCTTACATAGTTTTGGATACTGGCAAGTCCCAAATCCATTTGTCAAGCATCAGGCTGCTGGATGCTTCTCCTGACTCACATGGTTGCAGGGGTTGATGAACCCAAAATTGGCAGGTCAAGTGGCAGGCTAGCTGGCTCACATCCCAAAAACCAGAGGTCAGAAATGAGAAGTCAGATGCAGTACTGAGAGAGGACAAGCTTTGCCCGAACATCCATACATACTGGATAGAGGCCACACCCCAAGGAAACTCCCCCTTCAACTGATTGGCTGCTCACAACAGATTACATTATGGGAGGTGATTACATCGTATCTGCCAAACCACTGAGAATCATGGCCTAGCCAAGTTGACACATAACCTTAACCATTGCATCAGGAGAGCCTAAGACTCTATTACAGAGAGAGAGAAAAAAAAAAAGTCCAAACTGAGAAATAAAAAGATGTCAAAGGGGGAAAAAAGGCAGCTAGCAGTCTACCCCATATTACCACCTTCAATGAGCCACAGTTCTCCACTATCTGATGAATTCAAAAAAGTTTCAGCTGTTTAGGTGATTTCAATCCCCCACCCCATTGCTGCCGTTTGTGAAACAAACAAAAAAGCACCTGTTGAGGTGGGAGTCCTGCTGTGAGTTTCCACAAAGTTTGATGATCCAAATGGTGTAACATTGTGAGCAGCAACTGCGCTGGCAGAGGATTATCATAATACCCCGACCTCCTGAGCTTTTCCTGATTACCTGGATCTTACCTCCCAAAGGGAAAATGACTTCAAAGACTGAGCCTCTTGCCTGTGTGTTTTAAAAGATTCAGTGACTTGAAGCTGCAGACTCTCCCAGCTTGTTTTCAACAGGCGCCATAATGCCAGAAACTGAAACTAAGTTCCCTTAGGAGCCCAGGAGAACATGGAAGCAGCACCTTCATGGCTGATCTTTTCACACGGAGCTGCACAGCCATCACTCTCATCCTTGACATAAGGAAGAGGAAGGCTTTGGGTCCCTTCTTTTTTTTTTTTTTTTTGCTGGTTGTTTTTAATTCAACATTTTTCAAAAACAGAACCTCAGTTTCCAAAGTCCATTTTGAAAGTCAAATAGATTAAAAAGGGTTTCAAAACAGTGTTAGCCAAATCCAGTTGAAACTTTTAATTAGTCTGATGTTATTTTTAGACTCTCTCAAAGCTCCATAATTGAGCCCTTTGCAATTGTACAAACAAATAGAAACCTTGTAAGATCTTGAAATTCATGGTAGTTTACTAATGAATTCAGCTTGGAAAACTCTTCATTGAATATTGTAATTTGATTGCCATCTTATTCTGATTGGACCCTGGTTTTGCATTTAAATGAGTATATATTATTTGAAATGCAAAACAGCATGTTATCTGGGGTATTTTGCAAGAACAGACAAAATTAAAAACATCTAATGTTCCATTTTCGAATGTTCCATTTTATAAAAACATTACAAAATGGAAACGCGGAGCTGACTTTTAAAATTTATTAGTAACAGCTTACAATAATTGGACATTAATTAATCCTAAATTACAAGACTTTTCTGTGGAAATGCATATTACACCCTTCCCATCAGCACTCAGGAGATCCATTAGTACTATTATTTTTGTTTGGGATATTGAAGACGCTAACAAAGATTTCTTACTTACCAAAGCAGGGCATTGGGACAAAATTGATTGTTACTCATGTGAGTTTAACACAAGGCATCATCAATTACTGATTTCTGCAACAACTGACCTTGAATATCCGTTTAAAAAAAACAAAGAACTGCAGCAGCGGCTAAGGCAAGCTGAATTTGTGAATTAGGGCTTGTGTCGGCTTGTTCCAAAGCTTAGTTTTTTTTTTTTGGTCAGCATTTGTGTTTTTAGATGGATTGGAAAGAATTTTCTGACTCTGTTACCTTTTATTATTATTGCTCAACTGGGGTTTTTGTATCTTACATAGAAAATTGTTTTCAATCACATCAGCCAAAAAAGACAACTGCTATTTGAGAAGCACTTTGAGGTCTCTGGCAGCCATCTCTGTATTCGATTGTTTGACTTCCCAAAGTTCCTGTTACATTTGTTCTCGGACAAATGTAATTCACAGTCTATTACTCTGGACTTTTTTTCCCCTCCCTTCAGGATTTTGCTGACTAAAGATTGTCAAAACAGGACCTTAGGTTTATAAGTGGATTATCCACTTGTATGCTTGGTCTTTTGAAATAACTTCTAATCATTTTTTTGTTATATAAACTGAATTGCAACCTTGGAATGGATACTTAATGTGAGACATGGACTGTGAGGCGAAGATATTTCTTCACCTATTTCAGGGACAGGTTATCCAATAGGCAAGGTAAGCACGGTGCTTACCTTGCTTACCAGATCATCTGCAGTGAACCGTTTCATATTTTTTCACCACATCAAAGATTCTGCTTCTAGGTATGGCTGGCATCTGTGACTCTCCCAATCCCACAGGACCTTCCTACAAAATCAAAGCCTCTTTTTAAATTCACAGTCCCCGACGGGGTGGATGACCTAGTAAGCAAGGTAAACACAGGCTTACTTGTGCTTACTTACTAATCTGTAGTGACTAATTCCACAGGGGCTTCACCACATCATGTGATGAAACAGATTAGTAAGTAAGCACAAGTAAACCTGTGCTTATCTTGCTTTCTGAGTAATCTCTCCGTGACCTATTTCATTTCATATTACTGACCTCAAATTCAGGGAAAGTTTCACTGTGACCATGGAACAAGGGTTCCTCTTAGTCTCTAGGGGTAAGAGTGATGGAAGTGGGTGACAATGGCAATGTGCATGGCAGCAGAAAAGGAAGTAGAGAAATACCATAGCTCTGTACCCTCACCCCCTGCAGACCTCTGTGATCCCAATCTCCATGCTAACTCAACCTCAGTTCTGCCCTGATAGACACTTCTACGTGTTTCATGAAAGTGCTGTGTCACCTATAAGGTGCACACAAGTATGGCTGTCATCTAATCCATTTGGTAACTTCTGTCAAAGTCATTTTAATGTCTGAAATCCTAAAATTAGCAAGGGATGCACTTAATCTCTCCCAATTCAGTTTCCAGCAGATGCACACAATCCAAAAAAAAATTTTTTTTTTAACTGTTGTTATTGTTGTTAGGTGCCATCGAGTTGGTTCCAACTCAGAGCAACCCTATGTACCACAGAACGAAACACTGCCTGGTCCTGCGCCATCCTTATAATCATCGTTATGCCTAAGTCCATTGTTGCAGCCACTGCGTCAATCCATCTCCTTGAGGGTCTTCCTCTTTTCTGCTGACCCTGTACTTTACCAAGCATGACATCTTTCTCCAGGGACTGAACCCTCCTGACAACATGTCCAGAGTATCTAAGACACGGTCTCGCCATCCTTGCCTCTAAGGAGCATTCTGGTTATACTTCTTCCAAGACAGATTTGTTCATTCTTTTGGCAGTCCATGGTATATGCAATATTCTTCACCAGCACAACAATTTGAAGGTGTCAGTTTTTCTTCAGTCTTCCTCATTGATTGTCCAGCTTTCACATGCATATGATGCAATTGAAAATACCATGTCTTGGGTCAGGCGCACGTTAGTCTTCAGGGTGACATCTTTGCTCTTCAACACTTTGAAGAGGTCCTTTGCAGCAGGTTTGCCCAACACAATGCATCTTTTGATTTCTTGACTGCTGCTTCCATGGGTGTTGACTGTGTATCCAAGTAAAATGAAACCCTTGACAATTTCAATCTTTCTCAGTGTATAATGATGTGGCTTATTGGTCCAGTTGTGAGGATTTTTGTTTTCTTTATGTTGAGGTGTAAGCCATACTGAAGGCTGTGGTCTTTGATCTTCACTAGTAAATGCTTCAAGTCCTCTTCACTTTCAGCAAGCAAGGTTGTGTCATCTGCATAATGCACATTGTTAATGAGTCTTCCTCCAATTCTGATGCCCCATTCTTCCTCATAGAGTCCAGCTTCTCGGATTATTTGCTCAGCATACAGATTGAACAGGTATGGTAAAATGATACAGTGCTGACACACACCTTTTCTGACTTTAAACCAATCAGTATCCCCTTGTTCTGTCCAAACAACTGCCTCTTGATCTATGTAAAGTTTCCTCATGAGTATAATTAAGTGTTCTGGAATTCCCTTTCTTTATAATGTTGTCCATAATTTGTTATGAGCCACACAGTTGAATGCATTTGCATAGTCAATAAAACACAGGTAAACATCCTTCTGGTATTCTCTGCTTTCAGCCAGGATCCATCTGACATCAGCAATGATATCCCTGGTTCCACGTTCTCTTCTGAAACCAGCCTGAATTTCTGGCAGTTACGTGTCGATACACTGCTGCAGCTGCTTTTCAATGATCATCAGCAAAATTTTGCTTGTGTGTGATATTAATGATATTGTTTGGTAATTTCTGCATTTGGTTGGATCACCTTTCTTGGGAATAGGCATAAATATGGATCTCTTCCAGTCAGTTGGCCAGGTAGCTGCCTTCCAAATTTCTTGGCATAGATGAGTGAGCACTACCAGCACTGCATCCATTTGTTGAAACATCTCAGTTGATATTTCGACAACTTCTGGAGCTTTATTCTTCACCAATGCCTTCAGTGCAGCTTGGACTTCCTCCCTCAGCACCATCTGTTCCTGATCATATGCTACCTCTTGAAATGGTTGAACTTCAGCTATTTCTTTTGGTATAATGACTCTGTGTATTCCTTCCAAGGCCCAGCAGTCTACTTCTGAAAAGAATTAGCCAGTGAAAACCTTATGAATAGCAGTGGAACATTGTCTGATATAGTGCCGGAAGATGAGCCCCCCGGGTTGGAAGGCACTCAAAAAATGACTGGGGAATAGTTGTCACCTCAAGGTAGAGATGACCAGCTTTCTATAGAGCCCTATATATCCAGCCAGCCTGATTGACTTGGGAGAATGGGGTAGGTAGTACATCATCCAGGGTAGTCCATCAAAATCTCCCCCTCCTACCTTTTTTTTACTTGGAGCTGTGGGAAAATTCTTTCCTCCCCATTGGAGAAAATGAGAACATGTGAAACTAGAACTTCCCATAGCTATGAATCAAGTATGGAAAAAAAGTCGACCAAAGAGAATTAGTTGAAGAGTAAAAGCAGTGTAGGCAAGGGATAGAAGGTAGTGTTATTTCAGACCATTATTCTAGCTGTCCCAGGGTCACTGTTTCCCTTCCACATGTTTAACTACGCTTTCTAATAAACTACTCACCTGGCGTAAGCTTGTTTGGGTTGAATTTCTCTCACTTGCAATCAAAAATTGCCCCCATTACTGCATAGAATTAATTTCTCCTTTCTCTCCTCTCAGTGAGTGGCTGGCCATAAGTAATGAGCTTCCTTTAAGCTGAATCTCCATCTAGAAATAGATGCAAAAGATAAATCTGCCGAAGTACCGTCTCACCTGTCATTGACAAATACTGAAATACTTTTCCGATTTTACAGCTTCAGCCCCATTTCTGATTTAATCTTTTACTTGAGGTCTTCCAGAGTATACCTGTTGAATCTGCCTAGACCCTTACATAGAGATAGAAACAGCTCAAATTGAGTACTAGATGACAACATAGCTAGATAAATATGTGTCTTGTCTCCTGAAGAACACTTCAAGAGTTGGGGACTGATTGCACGAGAGGTGCAAAGAAAAGGGAGAGACAAAAAAAGATTATGAGTCAGTGTGATTGATAGTGCAGGACAAGCGGGTGTCAAAATGGGAGACAGGTAAGAAGTCATTGAAAAGGCAACGGGACCAAAACGTGACAGTATCATGAAAGATATTATTACAAAGAATTTAAAAACAGAGTGATAAACATTTTGTTGAAAAATGCAAATGTTCAGGAGGAATAGAATTTAGATAAAACCTTGGATCTGGCGATTGTGAGATCACTGTTAACCTTCAAATGAGCTGCTTTAGACCTAGAAGCGGATGAGAATCACACTAGAACAAAAATAGGAGAAAATGGAGAGAGAGAGACAAGGGAAAGGCAGAAAATGGTCCCAGGGGTTATAGGATAGGAAAGAACCAATGAACAAGCAGGCCAACTAGATGATAAAGAAAGAGAAACAGAAGAATACAGAGGATAGGAGAACAATACAGTGATATTTTGAAAAGGGAAGTAAGGAATCCAGGGAACTCGAGTTGCGTTACTTAACTTTTATAGAGGGATTAGGTCATCTAACAAGACTGAGAAGAATGAGTACAAGGTATTAAGGAACCAAAGATACCAGAAAATTTGGAGCACATGTGCTGTGACAAGTCAACAAGAATTGCCTGAACAGAAATATTACTGTGTGTCTGTGAAAGGTCAGTTAATATTTTTACAGCGTGCATTTACTTTAGAGCTGATAAATATATCTTCAAAACTCTTCCTTGCTAGCAACCTTTGACAGTTTGAGGGGACTTGGCAAAGGGAGATGGAAGAGAATGAATGGGACTAGCAAGAATTTCACTAGAATGGCTAACCATGGAGTTCAGGTTTGGTAGTAAAGCAAATTAAACCAGCAGGGGCCTGATGTTCTCGACCAGAGAAAGGGTTTAAAGTACGGAGCTCATTGATTACGTATATAGCTAATTATTTTGTAACTACAAAGAGATTTTGAGCTTCTACAATTCCAAGTAGCATGCTTAGGCATTGGGGGAACAATGGTTGATAAGATGTATTCTTACCATGGCATTCACAATTTAGTGAGAGACCAGGCAACCATTTGTCATTGAGCCCATTCTAACTCATGGAGACCCCATGTGTATCAGAGTAGAACTGAGCTTCATAGGGTTTTCATTGGCTTGTTTTTTTTGGAGGTAAATCACCAGGCTTTTCTTCTCAGGCACCTCTGGGTAGACTCTAACTCCCAAACTTTAGGTTAGCAGCTGAATGCATTAACTGTCACCACACTGGGACTTCAGTGAAAGAAACAGCTAGGTACAAAATCAGGGAGATTCAGTGGAAGTAAGAAATTGGGAGGAACAAAAAGGAGCAAAGAAATGGTGGTTATAGAGAAGAAGCTCAGAATCAGAAGTCTGGGTAAAAATAGCAGAAATTTAAGTAGATTTTAGGTCTCTATTTTATTTTATTTCCCTCTTTGCGAAACCCTGGCAGCCTAGTAATTAACAGCTACAGCTGCTAACCAGGAGGTCAGCAGTTTGAATCCACCAGGCACTCCTTGGAAACTGTATGGGGCAGTTCTACTCTGTCCTATAGGGTCGCTATGAGTCAGAATCCACTCGATGGCAACGGGGTTTTTTTTTTTTTTTAATTGTACATTTGGTATTTGTGTACCTGGTAAAAAAAAAAAAAAAAAAACCTGGTATGTGTACCAAAATGAGACTTTAGGTGCAGGGGGAGGAAAAGTAACTTTGACTTTAAAATCAACACTCTCTTTTTGTTGCTATGGTTGTGACCACAAAGGAATTGGCCCCAACTCTTTTTTTTTTTTTTGTCATTCTTTTTCCTTCTACTCTAAACTGAATTATGATCCAATGTCAATCTTTGAATCCATAAATCTGGCCTGACATTTCACGTGCTTCTAATAGATGGTGCTGCAAAAGCTGTTTCTGACTTGAGCTCCATAAAGGAAATGAGGAAAATGCAGAGAAGGTTTCAGGCTAATCTATAAAGAAAACTCTTCCTCAATTCATTGCAGTAGGTGATCTGAAGAACTGTCACTTCTTTGTGACACATAAAGGTTTAAGTCCGTATTAGAAGTTTCTAATACATGCAAGTCAGTAAAGTTGTGCGTCAGGGTTGTATTCTTTCACCATACCTGTTCAACCTGTATGCTGAGCAAATAATCTGAGAAGCTGGACTATATGAAGAAGAAAGGGGCATTGGGATTGGAGGAAGACTCATTAACAACCTGTGTTATGCAGATGACACAACCTTGGTTGCTGAAAGTGAAGAGGACTTGAAGCACTTACTAATGAAGATTAAAGACCACAGCCTTCAGTATGGACTGCACCTCAACATAAAGAAAACAAAAATCCTCACAACTGGACCAATGAGCAACATCATGATAAATGGAGAAAAGATTGAAGTTGTCAAGGATTTCATTTTACTTGGATCCACAATCAACAGCTGTGGAAGCAGCAGTCAAGAAATCAAAAGACGCATTGCACTGGGTAAATCTGCTGCAAAGGACCTCTTCAAAGTGCTGAAGAGCAAAGATGTCACCCTGAAGACTAAGGTGCACCTGACCCAAGCCATGGTATTTTCAATCGCATCATATGCATGTGAAAGCTGGACAATGAATAAGGAAGGCCGAAGAAGAATTGACGCCTTTGAATTGTGGTGTTGGCGAAGAATATTGAATATACCATGGACTGCCAAAAGACCAAACAAATCTGTCTTAGAAGAAGTACAACCAGAATGCTCCTTAGAAGCAAGGATGGCGAGACTGTGTCTTACATACTTTGGACATGTCGTCAGGAGGGATCAGTCCCTGGAGAAGGACATCATGCTTGGCAGAGTACAGGGTCAGCAGAAAAGAGGAAGACCCTCAGTGAGGTGGATTGACACAGTGACTGCAACAATGAGCTCAAGCATAACAATAATTGTAAGGATGGCTCAGGAGCAGGCAGTGTTTTGTTCTGTTGTGCATAGGGTCGCTATGAGTCAGAACCAACTCAACGGCACCTAACAAAAACAACACATGCAATTACATTTCCATGTCTATAGAAAATTATCTGAAATTATTGACAAATGAATCAGTTAAACCAGTTATATGGTATCGTATAGCCGGTGCTCTTCACTCCTGCTCAATCTGCCATTTGAAGCACTGAATTCAATTTTTAAAATGTTAAATTCAGGCCTGTCACCTTGGATACAGACAAAGCTTAAACCTAAGCTAAGGTCACCAACTCCAAATATCCACAAGATTCAAGCAATTGATGAAAATGAAAAAAGCAGGCCAAGCGTGAGAAGGCAAGAGCCAAGTGGGTTGATGGATACCAACAACCTTCCGCTAATGTTGGGGCCAGGGAAGGGTGGGTGTAAGGACTGTAGCAAATTGGACATAGTTTAGCTGATGTTAGGCTGGGTGAGGACTGTAAGAACTCAATGCAGTGTACCTGATATTACGGAGAGTGAGAACTGTAGCAAACACCATGTGGTCTCAGTCAGGGAAGCTGGCAATCCATATTAGACTATTATTGCTGTGGGGAATTGTCATGGATTGAATTATGTCCCCCCAAAAAATGTATCAGCTTGGTTAGCCCATGTGTGATTGCCATTTTGTGATTTTCCTATGTGTTATAAATCATAATCTTTGCCTGTGCTTAGAAGGATTAGGGTGGGATTGTAACGCCACCCTTGCCCAGATCACCTCCCTGATCCAACATAAAGGGAGTTTCCCTGGGGTGTGGCCTGCACCACTTTTTATCTCTCAAGAGATAAAAGGAAAGGGAAGCTAGGAGAGAGTCTCATACCACCCAGAAAGCACACCAAGAACACAGCGCGTCCTTTGGAACTGAGGTGTCTGCACCTGAGAAGCTCCTCGACCATGGGAAGGTTGAAGACAAGGACCTTCCTCCAGAGCCAACAGAGAAAGAAAGCCTTCCCCTGGAGCTGACATCGTGAATTTGGACTTGTAACCCACTAGACTGCGAGAAAATAAATTTCTCTTTGTTAAAGCCATCCACTTGTGGTATTTCTGTTATGGCAGCACGATATGACTAAAACAGGAATGTCAGCCCAGCATTCGCAGATTTTCCATTTTTTTTCCAGAAAGGCCAAAAAAAAAAAAAAAAAAAAACCCTGGATTTATGTATAAAAATTATTGATTTTAAAAACTGGTTCCTAATTTAAAATAAAGTATAATATATTTGATGAACAAAAATATATGAACAAAACTCACCAGTGAGCCACATTAAACCCGATAAGTCATCTGTTTGCAACTTCTGCTTTAGAATTGACTTCTCAAGTGGGTGTTTCAATATTGCATGGTATGATGGTTAAGGTTGTGATCAACCTGGCTGGGCCGTGATTCTCAGTGGTTTGGCAGTTATGTAATGATATAATTTGATACTTATGTAATGATGTAGTTATCCTCCATTTTTTGATATGTAATCACCCCCATGCTGTAATCAGCCAATCATTTGTAAGGGGAGTTTTCCTCTGGGGTAGATCTAATAAATAGAGACATTCTGGCAAAGCTCCCTGGCTTTTGATCACTCTGAATCCTGCATTCACCTCTGCAAGAACCTCTGGTTCTTGGGACTTGAGCCAGAGATCTGTCATATTGCCTGCCAATCTTGGATTCATCAGCTTCTGCAGCCTGTGAGCTAGCAGCCTGCAGTCTGACCTGCCAATCTTGGGTTCATCAGCCCTTTCAGCTATGTGAGTCAGGAGAAGCCTCTAGCCTGACACCTGACCCACAGACTTGGGACTTGCCAACCTGTGCAACTGCCTGAGCCATTTTCTTGAGATAAATCTGTCTCTTTCTCTCTCTCTCTATGTATGTGTGTCTATAGGCACACATATATATGTATATATATATATATATATATACACACATATACATGTGCACTTTATTCGTTTTGCTTCTCTAGAGACCAGCCTAAGACACACAGCCGCAGCCTAAGACAGTGTAATGCACACTCCGTTACCTCAAACCAGTCTTGGGACAAGCTGCATGGGAGGTAACCAGATGCAAGAGGATATTTTTTTGTTAATGTTTATGAGTGTCTTCTATTTAATAATCTGTCTCTATGATGTGCAAAATGCTCTTGAGATGCAGAGGTAAATTGCAGAAAAGCTCTGCTCTAAACGCGTAGTAAAGACAGATAATTTCTGTATTCATCAGCCATCTAGAATCAGCACATCCCTGGTATGGTTTTCCCCTGCTTCTCTGGTTTCCACCCTGAAAATCAGTGGTATTGAGTACTTTCCTCCTGTTTATCCTGGGGAGTCGACAAACAAAGAAAAACTCCTTTGCAAAAGAAGAAAACTCCTGTGCCATTGTACTACAATATTCAGTTCACTTATTTTCTTACTCTAACAGTTAACTTATTCTTCGGCCTCTAGAAAACAATAAACACATAAGTTCTTTAAACTTGGTAATCCTTCAAGTTCTTCCAGTTTAGTAGATGAAATAAATTGAGGAGTGAAGAGCCTCAGTTAGTGGGCAGATGTCAAGCCACAGCCTCTCATATGTAACAAAATTAATGCTGCAAAGCCTTATGAAATCATATGCTCCTAGGTTATTAGGACTCAGGTCTTCTGACTAAATCGCATTCCGGTGCTATTTCTGCAGTATTAGTAGAACACATACAGCCTGCTCAGTCTGAAAGAAGCACTGGTTGAATATAAGTTGCAAAAAAAAAAAAAAAAAAAAACCTGCTCAAAAAGACTTAAATAAATAAATAGTTTATTTGCTCCTAAATCTGAAAAGTACAGAGGAAGGATGGGTTTCAGGCATGATTTGATCAAGTTCCAGCTCCATTTTCTCCATCATCATGATCATGATCAAGATCATTATCACCCTCACCATCATTTTCACAAATACAGGTAGTCCCCAACTTACAATAGGGTTCCGTTCCAATGACTCTGTCATAAGTCGGTTCTGACATAAGTTGAATAGCTGTGTTTTTTTTTTTCAGTTTTCATTACTGTTGCCTTTTATTATCAATATCTTTATAAATCTGATCTTTATTTGTCTTTGGGGGTTGGCATGAGAATAACACCATCAGCAAATTACTTACTGCAACACTATATATAGTATGTATCACTAACAATAAGATGTTAAAAAAAAAAAAAAGGATGGTTTAAGTGTGGTTCTTAAAACTCGAAAACGTCATAAATCAGTGACTACCTGTACTTAGATTGTGCTTATACATGCCAAGGACTGTTCTGAGTACTTTACAAATATTCACTTATATAATGCTCCCACAATCCACGAGATGCATAAGATAATTATTGCCATTTTCATACATAAGAAAACTGTGGCGCTGAGAGTTTAAATAGCTTGTCGAAGTTTGCATAGCAGAATAAGTAAGCAAGTACAGACTGCCGGCTCTCGATCCCTTGCTCTTAACATTTGTACAGAGATTCTGATTGAATTGGTCTAGAATAGGGCCTAGGGATCAGTGACTTCAAAAATATTTCCCCCATGGATTTTGATGTGCAGCAGGGTTGAAAACTAGTGCTGCTACACAGTGGGAAAAGGGTGAACTGGATGTTGGGGAGGCAATTGTGACGTCTACTGCAAGGAGCATCGTGTTGAGATTTAGGCCTAACTTCTGCTCTACAGTGCTTATTTCCCAGTGGAAGAGAGGAATTAACACCATCTGCTACTGGAAGAAATTTCTTGATGTAACTACTGAACACTGCTGAACACTGTCCCTGCAGGGTCCAAAGGGAAGAACCCAAATATTACAGTCACAGTGTGTTTTCAGGGTGTCCATTACCTGGGTATTATAATTTTTGTATTATGGCAGTCAGAGACTGATTATAATCCGAAGAGAGAAAAGAAATTCCTGGGGACAAGATGCTTCACAGTAGATCCCCTGCCTCTAACTCTCCAAGCAGAAATCTTTGCAAGAGCACTTGGAAGGATCTCAATGACAACAATTAAGCCTGAAGAGCAGGAGAAGACATTTTAATCAGAAGCTAATTAAGAACAACAGGGGCATATGTAGCACTGATTGTGTCTCAAGTACTCTGACTGATCTGGAAGGTTATTCCATTAATAAACCAAACCAAACCCACTGCCCTCGAGTCGATTCCAACTCATAGCAACCCTATCGGACAGAGTAGAGCTGCCCTGTAGAGTTTCCAAGGAGCACCTGGTGGATTTGAACTGCCGACCTCTTGGTTAATAGCCATAGCACTTAACCACTATACCACCAGGGTTTCTATTCCATTAATACTTGTATATAAACAGACACCAACATTTTCTCAGGATGAAGCAACTGAACTTTGAAGATTCCACCTCCAAATCTGGCTTTTACCTTTTAGATGACAAATAAAAATGAACAACATTGACCTACCTAGGGAAGACATCAGGTGGGGGTTTCATGTCTTTAGGTAGGAGAGCATCAGGTATAAGAAATAAGGCAAAGGAAGTCAAGAAACCAAACTCTCATTCATATTTAACTGTTAGCTATTGCTCCATTATAAAAGGAGATATATATATATCTGGCCCTAAACACAAAGGGATGAATACTGTGAGTAATAACAATAGTGATGAGAATATGTTGAACTCTTCTGAAAAAAAATCCAAATTAGCAATCATGGTATTAATTCTAGCTTTCATCTGTAGGTATTACTGGGCACAATGCAATTACAATATGGTGTTTTCAAGGTAGAGGAGATTCTTCTCCACTTAAATCTAGCAATCAGCTCATTACATCCCCTCTTACCAGAACAATTGGTTTCTGTTTTTCTCTCAAATTAACTTGGGATATTTTCAGTCTTACGTTCTCTCTGGAGACTTATTGATCAACAGTGCTTGCTTTGTGGCTGCACTATCTCTCGTTACGCTCCCCCTCCCCGCCCCACCGCCCCCAAGGGCCCTCTAGAGAATTTCGTTCTGATCTTATTTTTCTGGTAACAGATAACGAAGGTCCTTGGCGCAGTGGTTAAGAGCTTGGCTGCTAACCAAAATGCTGGCAGTTCGAATCTACCAGCCACTGCTTGGAAATCCCCTGGGGCAGCCCTGCTCTGTCCTGCAGGGTCGCTGAGTCAGACTCAATTTAATGGCAATGTGTTGTTAGTTAAGGAATGAACTTTGACTCCAAAGTTTGGTTTACACAGAAGCCTACTGTATGATTTCAGATTAACTTCCCAGAATTTTCTTCCAGTCTTTCCTTAAGTGAGCACTGACTTATGTGTCAGGCAAATCTGGGTTGTAGTTCCAGCTATGCAATTTCTACCACTGTAAATGAGTTAGCCTTCTCTGAGTTTAAGGTTTTTGTTTTGTTTGTTTACCTCATAAAGTGATAATATAGATGATGTGACTGCTAACATTCTCCAAAATCAAAGCTTTTTGGATGCTATTCATCTTCCATTCTGGCATGTTGGTCAGCTCTTGTGTCCCTGACATACTCATTTTGGCTTCCCTGTTTTGCAACCCTCTTTTTCGCTCAGGTGGTAACATCTCCTCTCATGATCCATGATGCTTGATATCCTATACATTCTTTAAAGTTCTTTTTGGATCCCAACTTCTTCAAAGGCCTTTCCCATGATGTGTATGTGTGTGGTGGGGACCATGGGAGAAGAGGTATTGGGCCAGTTTCCAGGGATACGAAGATGAACAAGACGAACTTGGTTCTGTCCTTCATGGACCTTATAGACTAGTTGAATGATAAACATTAAGTTTTTTTGAGGTTATTTTTTTTTTTTTCATTTTCACGTGAGGAAACTGAGACTCAGACAAGCTAAATAAACTACCCAAGACAACAGACATAGTGAGCAGAAAAATCCAGGTGTATTAGACTCCAAACACTGTTCTTAACTGCCATGCTAAACAGGCAGCATATCTTGGCAAAATGCTGACACTCCCCACTCCTCTGACATGCCCAACTCTGGTCCCCAAGCTTTTTCCCTCTGAGTCTGGCAAAGTCATGCAATTGCTGGCTACACAATTTGCTGGGTATCTGCTTCCAGTTGATAGGAACTGGCGCTTGAGATGAAACTTTCAGTAGTTGCTGTATTGGCATATGTATTTTCCAGAATATCAAGAAGAATTGATTGAATGATTTATTGGAATTTAATTATATACTTCAATTCATTGTTACTTAACTATTTATATAAGATACACATTATCTTTTTAACTGTCTTGAACTTCCACATGGACAAGGGCAACTTTCTTTTATAGCTTCTATTTTGGCTCCCATGGTTGACATAGGCTGTGAGTTCTCAGTGAGCATTGTGCAGGGAGGCACAGTGAAAAGGGGTAATTGAATGAATGAATGCTGCTTTTGCAGTGTGAATAAATAATGCCTGAAGGAAAGTTTTCCATATGTGACTGGGGTCTCCAACTTGTGAGTTGGAGGGTCATTATCATTTTTCCAGTTCTCTGAGCAAGCCATTGTAAATGTATAGAGGGATATGTTTTCAGAATTTATAGAGGGAAGAGAAAGAAGGCTTTGTCTTCTAAACAGTTAGATGTCAAATAACAAAATGAAAACTGATGCTTGTCCTTAAACAACTCTAGAAATATCTACACGGATATAGGGAGAGAAGACTTCTCTACCACCATCCCCTTCCTAACCTAACACTGGATTAAGCTCCTTTTCCTGGTATTCATTGGCTCCCCAGTGAACACTGAGCATCACCATTGCCTTGTTTTCTCTGTGTATCCCCACCATCTAGCAATGTCTGTCACATAAAGCACATCAAAAAAAATCTTGTTTCATGAGTGACTGTATATATTGCTGTGCCTTCAGGGGTTTTGGGTGTGAACTAGGTCTCTAGGTCTCTCGCACGTGATTATTCATGTCTTGAATCCCTTAAAAATAGAAAGTGCTCTTCTTTCTATAATGAGAGGTATAAAGTAAAATAAACAGACTTCTGGGAGGGGCAACATTTTGTGGGGTACAATTACACTAACATCTAAATGATTCTGAAGATTATGAAAAATAACCAAAAAAACCCGTTGCCGTCGAGTCAATTCCGGCTAATAGTAACCCTATAGGACAGAGTAGAACTGCCCCCACAGACTGTCCAAGGAGGGCTTGGTGGATTCGAACTGCTGCCCTTTTGGTTAGCAGCCATAGCTCTTAACCACTATGCTACTAGGGTTTCCTTCTGAAAAATAAGAGTCTGCAAAAGAAATAAGAAGAAAGGCTATATATGGTGTGCATTTGAAATGTGGAATGAAGTACTCTGCAAGTAGCAGATATTTACTAAAATAGTGGGTTGGAGACCCTGAGGACTATAATAATCACAACATTTATTAAGCTCTTACTGTGTGCCAACATCATTCTAAACAATATTTCATAGATTAACTCACTGTACCCATATGGACTAATTAATATTATAATCTCAACTTTATCAATAATGACCTCGAAGTATGAGAGATTGAGTAATGTATACAAAATCACAAAGCCTGTTGTTAGCTGCCACTGAGCAGGTTCTGACTCATAGCGACCCTATGCACAACAGGACGAAACACTGCCCGGTCCTGAGCCATCTTTACAATTGTTGTTATGCTTGAGCTCATTGTTGCAGCCACTGTGTTAATCCGCCTCGTTGAGGGTCTTCCTCTTTTCTGCTGACCCTGTACTCTGCCAAGCATGATGTCCTTCTCCAGGGACTGATCCCTCCTGACAACATGTCCAAAGTGTGTAAGATGCAGTCTCATCATCCTTGCTTCTAAGGAGCACTCTAGTTGTATTTCTTCCAAGACGTTTGTTCATTCTTTTGGCAGTCCATTGTATATTCAATATTCTTCGCCAATACCACAATTCAAAGGCTTCAGTTCTTCTTTGGTCTTCCTTCTTCATTGTCCAGTTTTCACATGCATATGATGCGATGGATAATGCCATGGCTTCGGTTTGGAACAAATTAGTCTTCAGGGTGACATCTTTGCTCTTAAACTCTTTGAAGAGGTCCTTGGCAACAGATTTACCCAATGCAATGCGTCTTTTGATTTCTTGACTGCTGCTTCCATGGCTGTTGATTGTGGATCCAAATAAAAAGAAATCCTTGACAACTTCAATCTTTTCTCCATTTATCATGATGTTGCTCATTGGTCCAGTTGTGAGGATTTCTGTTTTCTTTATGTTGAGGTGCAATCCATACTGAAGGCTGTGGTCTTTGATCTTCATTAGTAAGTGCTTCAAGGCCTCTTCACTTTCAGCAACTAAGGCTGTGTCATCTGCAAAATGCAAGTTTTTAATGAGTCTTCCTGCAATCCTGATGTCCCATTCTTCTTCATATAGTCCAGCTTCTCGGATTATTGGCTCAGCATACAAATTGAACAGGTATGGTGAAAGAATACAACCCTGCCACACACCTTTCCTGACTTTAAACCAATCAGTATCCCTTTGTTCTGTCTGAACAACTGCCTTTTGATCTATGTAAAGGTTTCTCATGAGCACAATTAAGTGTTCTGGAATTCCCATCTTCACAGTGTTATCCATAGTATGTTATGATCCACACAGTCGAATGCTTTTGCATAGTCAATAAATCACAGGTAAACATCCTTCTGGTATTCTCTGCTTTCAGCCAGGATCCATCTGACATCAGCAATGATATCCCTGGTTCCACGTCCTCTTCTGAAACAGGCCTGAATTTCTGGCAGTTCCCTATTAATATACTGTTGTAGTCGTTTTTGAATGATCTTCAGCAAAATTTTGCTTGTGTGTGATATTAATGATATTGTTCTATAAATTCCACATTCAGTTGGATCACCTTTCTTGGGAATAGGCATAACTATGGATCTCTTCCAGTCAGTTGGCCAGGAAGCTGTCTTCCATATTTCTTGGCATAGACAAGTGAGCACCTTTAGCGCTGCATCTGTTTATTGAAACATCTCAATTGATATTCCATCAATTCCTGGAGCCTTGTTTTTCGCCAATGCCTTCAGAGCAGCTTGGACTTCTTCCTTCAGTACCATTGATTCCTGATCATATGCCAATTCTTGAAATGGTTGAATATTGACTAATTCTTTTTGATATAATGACTCTGTGTATTCCTTCCATCTTCTTTTGATGCTTCCTGCATCATTTAATATTTTCCCCATGGAATCCTTCACTATTGTAACTCTAGGCTTGAATTTTTTCTTCAGTTCTTTCAGCTTGAGAAATGCCAAGCATGTTCTTCCCTTTTGCTTTTTCATCTCCAGCTCTTTGCACATGTCATTATAATACTTTACTTTGTCTTCTCAAGACGCCCTTTGAAATCTTATGTTCTTTTACTTCATGAATTCTTTCCTTTGCTTTAGCTGCTCGACATTCAAGAGCAAGTTTCAGAGTCTTCTCTGACATCCATCTTGGTCTTTTCTTTCTTTCCTGTCTTTTCAGTGACCTCTTGCTTTCTTTATGGATAATGTCCTTGATGTCATTCCACAACTCGTCTAGTCTTCGGTCACTAGTGTGCAATGTGTCAAGTCTATTCTTCAGATGGTCTCTAAATTCAGGCAGGATATACTCAAGGTCATATTTTGGCTCTTATAGAATTGCTCTGATTTTCTTCAGTTTCAGCTTGAACTTGCATATGAGCAATTGATGGTCTGTTCCACAGTCGGCCCCTGGCCTTGTTCTGACTGATGATATTGAGCTTTTCCATCGTCTCTTTCCACAGATGTAGTCAATTTGATTTCTGTGTATTCCATCTGGCGAGGTCCATGTGTATAGTTGGCATTTATGTTGGTGAAAGAAGCTTTTTGCAATGAAGAAGTCGTTGGTCTTCCAAAATTCTATCATTTGATCTCCGGCATTGTTTCTATCACCAAGGCCATATTTTCCAACTACTCATCCTTCTTGTTTGTTTCCAACTTTCGCATTCCAATAGCCAGTAATTATCAATGCATCTTGATTGCATGTTCAATCAATTTCAGACTGCAGCAGCTGATAAAAATCTTCTATTTCTTCATCTTTGACACTAGTGGTTTGTGTGTAAATTTGAATAATAGTCATATTAACTGGTCTTCCTTGTAGCCATATGGATATTATCCTCTCACTGACAGTTTTGTACTTCAGGATAGATCTTGAAACGTTCTTTTTGGTGATGAATGTAACACCATTCCTCTTCGAGTTGTCATTCCCAGCATAGTAGACTATATGATTGTCCAATTCAAAATGGCCAATATCAGTCCATTTCGGCTCACTAATGCCTAGGATATCGATGTTTATGCATTCCATTTCATTTTTGATGATTTCCAATTTTCCTAGATTCATACTTTTTACATTCCAGGTTCTGATTATTAATGGGTATTTGCGGCTGTTTCTCCCCATTTTAAGTTGTGCCACATCAGCAAATGAAGGTCCCGAAAGCTTTACTCCATTCACGTCATTAAGGTCGACTCTACTTTGAGGAGACAGCTCTTCCCCAGTCATCTTTTGAGTGCCTTCCAACCTGGGGGGCTCATCTTCCAGCACTATATCAGACAATGTTCTGCTGCTATTCATAAGGTTTTGCTAGCTAATGCTTTTCAGAAGTAGACTGTTGGGTCCTTCTTCCTAGTCTGTCTTTGTCTGGAAGCTCAGCTGAAACCTGTCCTCCATGGGTGACTCTGCTGGTATCTGAATACCAGTGGCATAGATTCCAGCATCACAGCAACATGCAAGCCCCCACAGTACGACAAACTGACAGATATGTGGGGGACACAAAGCCTAGAACTCTTCAAGTGATGTTTCAAAACCAGGTAGCCTGGCTCCAGTCATGTCCTTGACCACAATGCTTTCCTACCTTGGTAGAAGATAGGCTTTATCTACTTCAGTATTCTGTCTATAGCCAGCCCTGGAACTATTCCATCTGATAAATTCAAGGTTTTTATTTCTGGTATAGTATGAAGGCATGGTCTATTTTAAAATTGTTCTCTTACAATTGTTCCTAATTATTCTGTTTGTGTTTATTGGGAATGCCTGAGGGATTCAATAAAGGTGTTCCAGTACATGTCCCCAATCCTGAAGAAATCAATACACGGAATGAAAATAAAGTAAGCTATAAGCAGACTTTCTATATTGAAATCATATTGTTCACTGGAGACTTTGTGCCATTCGGCATCTTTGGGAAAACAAGCCGCCTCATGCTTCTGTGTGTTAAGAAAGCAAAAGTCCTGGCATAGAAAGCTGTTTTAATCAACTAGTAGCTGCAAGCTATATTACTGAACTTTGTGTTACAAGCAGTGGTTGATGCAATGCTGACGTACCATAGTTTTCATCTGATGATCCCAAGCTGCTTAGAATGTAGTAGTTTCTCTCGACCTTTACCATCTTAAGTGCCACTAAGAGACTGAATCATCACAGGGAGGCCAAAAGGAATGCATGCAATAGGTTGTATAATGGAATGATTGTTTTTGTTATATAATGTAACAATCATTCCAAGTTAAAAATGCTTGGTGTCACTCCAAGGGACATGTTTATGTCAGAGCATCCTTGTGCGCTGCGGTCATTGCCAGATAAGCAGAGTAGGCAACTGTCTGTGGTCTACTTCAGGCCTTCTCCTTGTACTTCAAGAAACTCTCTCCACAACATTTATGCATTCTTTGAGTATGTTATGGGCGAGGCACTTGCACTAGGGATACGCAGCTTTATATAAGCTAGTGCATAATTTTAATAGAGAATGATGAGAGCTATAATAGAAACACATGCCATCTGCCCCAGGAACCCAGTATGGCATACAAGGAGCATTCTATGAGCAACTAACTTCATCTTCATTGCTTCTCCCCACTTGACCTAGTTCTAAGTTCTAGCCATATTAAATTTCTGAGCTGCCATTAAAAGGTCACAGTTTTTTACCTTATCATGGTTTCCACAAAACATTCCCTCTGCTTTAAATATCAATCCCCATTTCCCTTGCCTGGTAAACTCTTACTCTTCCTTCAAGGTTAGCAACATTTGTTTTTGAAGCATCCTGATTTCTCCACTTTCTTTTCCTTCCTCCATCCCTCAACCAATACTTACCTTTCCCTTCTTTGCATTCTGAACCACTTTGTCTGTATCTCTTTCAGGGCACTTATTATATCACATTACATTCTATTATAGAAGCCTATAGAGTTTTTTTTTTTTTTTTTTTTACCCCTATTGGTTTGTAAACTGAGAGCAGAAACCATATATTTTTTTCTCTCCAAAATATATATATATATATATATATATTTTTTAGCACTTATTATAAGAAATTGCATGTTGATCAATACATGCTTTCTGACTAACACAGTGAATTCATGGAAAATAAATGCCATTTTCTTAGATGCTGCTGTGAAATTTATATATTTTATTTTTTAATTTTCAGGATAACCCTGTAAGATAAGTATTAGCATCATTATTTTACAAATGAGGAAACTAAGGCTTTGATTGCTTAAATGAGTTGCTGGAAGCTACACAGCTAGGAAATGGTGAACTTGTCTGGCTTGAATGGTCATCTTTTTCACCATCCTTCAAAGAATAAATGAGGATGGTTATATAATTGCATGAAAGAGCTCTACATTTACATCCTTGCTACTCAAAATGTAATCAACTGAACAGAAGCACTGGCATCACATGAGACCTTCGAAGAAATGCAGAACCTTAAGCCCCCTCCTATAAGTACAGAATCAGAATTTGCATTTTTAACACATTTCCCAGATTATTTTTAATGCACATTCAGCCTTGAGGAGTACCTATTTACTTCACAGTTTTTCCTAGGTTTGTATGGTTCCTAGCTTTTCAAAACTTCCCGGTCGATACAACTCATCTAGGGAACACAGAAAATTGATGCTCATTGTGATAAGCAACCAAAGGACAGCAAAAGAGCCTACAGTTACCACTTTGGGCAGATTTCTCCAAGAATAGCGAGACCCTCCGCAGCCTTCTAGCAATCTTCCTTCCTATTTTCTCCACATCCTTTAATGATTGATCCTTGAGGGATTAGAGCTGGTTAACACAAATAACTTTAATTTGCAAATGTGAAAATATTCTGAGCCCTTCCCACTTAGGATTGTTTTATTGTAGGAGCAATACTACTCAAGCTAGCTAAAGAAAAGGGTAGCTAAAGAACATATATGGAGTGATTTTAATAGTAGGCTCTTATCAATGTCTAAGT
This sequence comes from Loxodonta africana, assembly GCF_030014295.1. Classification (NCBI taxonomy): domain Eukaryota; kingdom Metazoa; phylum Chordata; class Mammalia; order Proboscidea; family Elephantidae; genus Loxodonta; species Loxodonta africana. The sequence goes on from NC_087351.1 coordinate 37,604,581, forward strand.
ACGTGATCCATAGGAGAACTAGCCCTCACAGAGGTGGTTCTGAACTCAACGTCTTTTCAGGGACCTCAGCAGCAGGAAGTTTTGGGTCTTCTCTTCATCTACTGTTAATGAAGTTCCGCTACGCCATCACTCCTATTCCCCTACCATCGTCATCGTCTTTGTCTGTTCCTTTCTGTTACTTCCTCTTTTGACTAGAAAATATTTTCTTTTCTTCTCATTCAGATTCTCAAGACTGAATGTATGATTGAACTAATCTCATATACTCAAGGAGGCCACATAGATCCTTGATTACTGAGCAGTGTATTAATATATGGAAAAACTTTCTTGGTTTGGTGCGTACTTTATTCCCATTATCTATGGCCGGGGATATAGAATCATTTCTTTTATAAATGACCTTTCAGCATCTGCAGACTTGAGAAGGCCAGTGTGTTCATTCCCTAGGGCTGCTGTAACACAGTAGCATGAAGTGGGTAGCTTATAAGAACAGAAATGTATTGCCTCACAGTTCTGTCTCACGATAACAAGACAACGAGTCCTAACTCAGAGTGCCAGCTGGATGAAGTTCTCTCTGAAAGTTCTAGGGGAAGATCCTTTCTTGTCTCTCTCAGCTTCCGGTAGCCCCAGTTGTGCCTTGGCTTGCAGCTGCAGAATAATCCCTTCTATACATAGCTGTCTTCAGTCTGTCTGTCTCTCTGTGTCTCTTCATTTTTTAGGACATGACTCAGATCAGATTAGGATTCACCCTACACCTATCTGACCTCGTGTTAACTGGTAACATCTTCAAAGACACTATTTCCAATAAGGTCACACTCACCAGGGATAGGGCTTTAAAATAATTTTGGGGGAATGCAATTCAACCCAAAACAGTCATTTTCCCTTAGAAAGTGGTATGGGTATGGCTCTGTAAAACATGGCTAAGGCAAAAAAAAAAAAAAAAAAATTTAATTTTTTTTTTCCAACTCAGTGTTGAAGAGCTAACTGGCCTACTATGTATTTGGCAGATGTGGCTAATGACCAAAATTCTGCATTCTACTGCAAGACATGGTATTATGGTGAGAGATGAAATATGGGGTCCATTGTCCCATTGGCTGAATGTGCTTAAAGAAGAAAAATTTATTGGGAACTTGTTACTAGTCACATATGATGCTGACACTGAAGGTTACAGAGATGCATAGAACATAGTTGATGCCTTTGGGGGTTTATAACTTAGTATTCATTTCTGTGTAATAAAATGCTCCCAAAACTTATGTCAATTAAAAGCATAAAAGCTGGCCCACGGAAACAGTAGGCCCTTGGGCTTAAGATGTGGCTTTTATTTGTGTTTGTGTTCAGTTTCTCTCAAAATTTCTTTGTGGGTAAATTACTATTTATTTGCTGCTCAGATAATTGTCTTCGTTTAACCAACCAATAGGCAAAGTAGCAGGAACAAGGAAAACTAGCTTGTAGATAAATGACTTAAAAAAAAAATGAAGGACTGAGAGTTGAGTACACAACTGCTTGGTAGTTATTGATCTGTGCTAGGTCAAAGGCATTGCCTAATATTTGGGTGGAAAGGGGCTATAATAAATAAAAAAGGACTGTCTTCTATCAGATCTCCTGAGGTATCTACTTTTTAGCACGGTTTAAACCATACTTTTATTAGTATTGAATATCAGGCAGTTTTATTCGTGGTCAACCTTATCACTCAGAGACTTCAAACAGACAAGAAGTGAGATCATTGGCATACATCATGGAGCTCAGTTCTTACCATGTCTAAAGTGCCAGGCTTCAAAGGGTTATCACACACTGGTGGTGATGGTTCCCTTTTGCCAGAAAGGACAGTGTAGAAAGGGGCTATTTGACTCATTCGAAATCCCCAGGGTCCAGACTAAAAAATATGCTAGAATTTAGCAAAGGCTGAACCATAGTGAGTATTAAAGACTGTTATGCTATTGATACCATTACTATCAGATTTTTATGCTGCTATACCTCGGGACAAAGTTGTGGCAGTCTACTTCTGTAGATTACAGCCTTGAAAACCCTATGGGGGAAGTTCTACTCTATCGTATAGTGCCGCTGTTATTTGGAATCAACTCAATGGCAAACAACAGCAACATACTGCCATACATTTTCAGGGAAGGTATTAAAAGTACTCCAAGGAAAGATCAACTAGAAGAACTGGTTCAAAAAACCAAACCCAGTGCCATCGAGTTGATTCTGACTCATAGTAGCCCTATAGGACAGAGTAGAACTGCCCCATAGAGTTTCCAAGGAGCGCCTGGCAGATTCAAACTGCCAACCCTTTGGTTAGCAGTCATAGCACTTAACCACTACACCACCAGGGTTTCCAGAAGAACTGGGTAGGGGGCAAGAAAAAATGTCTAGTAAGGCTACTTCTAAGGTTCTCTTAGATCTTGTTTATCTTGGAGGAGAATTGAGTGCATACTAAATATATCACAAGGGTTTGTTTTTATTCTTGCTTTCTTCATCACCCAGTTCATTAGGAACAATTACTAGCATAGAATATTCTCCATAGAGCTCTGGAGAAAACATAAGGGAAGTACTAGAGTCAGACCTTGACTTCTTTTTCTAAACATTGGCACTGCTATTCTTCTTCTTCCCCCCCCCCCCCTTTCTTGTATATGATGGGTAGCTTCGTAGGAAGAATTTTGCTTTGCATGACACCTCAGCAGTGATGAGAAATTCATGACTCAGTAACTGATGTTTGATTTGTTGTTCTTTTCAAAGAAAACTTATGCACTATTTCTGCCCCTATATAAGTAGTAGCTGAAATATCTGTGGCAAGTTTGCCCAATATACTTACTACTTTCTAAGTCCAACATACATGGTAATTAATTTTTGTAGATGGATCCAGAATAATGAAAGCTGCTTTGGGAATTAGAAATTGATTTAAACTTCATGCAGGAGCTGGGCGGAGGGATGGGATGAAGCCACTGGTACAAAATAAATATTTTTTTTGGTTTGTTTTCATCATTTAGGTTTGACTTACATTTGTTCAAGGTATTTATCTTTTGAATGAATACTCCATCTTGAACCTGTCTTCTTTTACATTATTCTACACAGTATATGTCATGAAATGTAAAAACAATTAACACTCAATAAACTCCCAAGCTGGTCACCAAACTAGCAGTGAATTTTAGTCGAAGCACCAAGGGATAAAGGTAGGAGACTTTTGTAACTGCCCACAATCTCCTTCACAGATACACGATTCCCATATAGATAGATAATTTTGCACTCTGAGTAAAAACAGTGTGATTACAATCCTTCAGCTCTTTCCTAATCAGATATCCACCCATAATCCTCTTCCAAATAGAAATTTTCCAAGTGTCATCGGTACTGCTTCATCAACAAGTTCAGATGTGACTCTAAGTCAATCATCACAAATATATTCCTGGAGCTGCCACAGCAGGCATTCTACTGTCCTTAGCTCTGTTACTCAGGAGAAAATAAAATAAAAAATAAAAGGTCTCTGATAAGTTCCTATAGTTCAGAGACTTGGTCAATGGCCTTTCTCTTTTTGTTCAGCTCTATCCTAGCTCTTTCCAAATATGAGAAAAGCAATCATCAGTAGCTAGAAGGGTCTCCAGACTCATGTCTGTTGTTATAGCCAGGTCATTTGAGCCTGCTTTCAGCTCATTCCACATCACAAAGCTGTCATAAGACCAATGATTTCTTTGGAGCAGGTACATTCAAATGCCGTCAGGTTGCAAGCCTGGGGCTGCAAAAGGTAAACTAGTGTCAGTGAACACATCATGTTGCAAAGGCATCATAATAATTGTATAGACAGCAAAGGATTGCATTTCACCATCTGGCTATCTTGTAGCATCAAATACATAAGGCAAATGTAAATAAACCCTTGTCACCTACTAGGACTGGGAACTCGAGACTGAAAACTCCTAAGCTGTTCATTACAAGCTTAAATGAGCCCATTAGACTTACATTAGACTTGAGAGAAAAGAGAAAAGAGTGTTACTGAACTCTCCAGAATGCAAAATTTCCTAATGCAAGAGAAAAATCACCACCAATTTAAAAACTGACCGCTAATGTATTACCCATCTGATTTTCACTTTGTAAAATTCGTAAGGCCAACATGCGTGTTGCTTTTATGAACTTCTTAAAAGAGATACTAGAAGAAATATCTAAGCAACATTTCCATATTTGTCTTTTTTTTTTTTTTTGTCCTTGCCAGGAATACTGCTGAGACGAAATGGAATTTGGGAGAAGCTTGTTTGTTTCTGGTGTATCTGGTGCTGATCAAAGAGACTCCAACAGAAAAGGAACCCATGGTAAAATTTTGAAACCTGATTTTTATTAGAAGTTTATTTTGATTTTATCAGGTTTGATGCTGGTGAGGAATAAGAGAGACATGAAAGGGCTTGAGTATAGATTTTAGAACTGAGTGATGAGAACAACTGACAATTCACATTCTTATCAAATCCTTTTGTGTCTTACGAAAAATAGAAGGCTCCTTGAATTTTCTGACATCGTCACATCTAATACTCCCCCAAACTTGGAGTCTCTGACAAACAACAAACATAAAAGTTGAAAAAACAAGCAAGAAAAAATTTTCAGCTGCAAACCTGTTAAAAAAAAGAAAGAAAGAAAAAAATCCAGTGTCATTTAGTTGCGGTTGAAGGCTCTCTTTAATATAAGGTGGTTGGCTCCACAAGGGTATTTGACCTAAAAATCTATGTATCATAAATAAGGAACTGAAGCAGAACATAAATTACGATGCTGAGACAGAGTTTTTCCTTGCTAGTTTCAGGTCAAAATACAAAGCCAAATCTGGAAAAAGTATCTGTGTTACCTGGGACTTGGTGGCTTTTCTGTGTGTTCAGGTAATCCCAGGAACTGTTCTAGGCTATCATTCTTAGTTTATTAAAAGGGTTATAAGGCAACGGAATGTGTAAATAATCTTTATGTATTCTGCACATGGCTCATGGCAGAACTGTAATCTCTTTGACTTGATTCAGCAAGATGAAACCTGAGTTCAAAGATACTTTCTTCCTTTATCGTTGTCTTCATGCGATTACCATTACCACTGTTATGCCTACCACCATTATCTGAATATTTAATAAGTATTCATTTAATGAGCGACATTAGGCAGGGCAAGCATGAGAGACCTCCTTCTCATTAGCCAGGGGAAGTTCTCAGAGTTGATCAACAACTCTGATGGTGGCCGTTTATTCCTATTTTGATTGCATCAGCCTCCATGGGCACCACATGATTCGGGAAGACAGCTCCTTTTTCAGAGAGAGCTCCAGGGATATTATGGCTTCCTAGAACAAGGCAGACACTGTTTCTCATGAAATGTTACCCTCCTTCTTTACAGTGTTTGATCTTCTCCACACGCAATCTCAGAAAAGAGCTAAATAGTCTATGCGTTGGAATCAGGAGGCAATAGTAAAAGGAATTATATGCAAGTCACAAGGGGCTGTTTCTTATACTGTACCGGCTGGTATAGGACTAGAGCATTAACCATAATCTCAGTGCTAAGAACAGACTTAAAGGGTGTTACTGCTACCGACGCTGAGTGTCCAATCTACCTTTTAATGCACTACAGTGTTTAGAGCATGGTTTGGAAGACTACAGGAGAAATGCATAAGCAAAGACGCCTGAAGGGCCGTGGCTTTCATTTTCAGTACTTCTTCACCTGATGGCATTCTAAAATTCCAAATGTACACATAACCCTAGTAAGGAGGAAATAATTATGAGTATGGCCGGACTGCTTACTAGAAGCCGGGATAGGTGACCGTGAAGAGTGGCGGAACGTTTTGTCCTACATTAAAGCCTTGCCTCCCTCAGAGGCTGTGTGTCAGACAACTGGTATCCCAGTACTTTGGCGGGTGAGCCAATTAGCACGTTCCCTAGTCTGGAACGGTAGTTGCTGTCTATGTGATCTGCATACTGATTCAGCCGAGATTTGACCTTCTGGGTGGAGAAAAACGAGAATCCCAGGTGAGAGAGAACATTGGCCCGCATTTCCCTATCCCTTCTTCTTTGTTCTTTATTTCCAGACGTACTGGCCTAGGTCCCTTTTCTGACTAACTTAGAGACAAGAAAATAGTTCTATTTTACTTGAATTTTGGGTCAGTGTATAGAATAAAAACTATTAAAAATCTTTTTTTTTTTTTTTAACCTCCTTCTGCTAATGTTAAAAATGGAAAGCAGGTAGCTCTTTGTAAGAGTGACACGTTTGGCCCACATGGGGGCAGTACTAGGTAGTCAAAAGCCTCCAGGAGCTTTCAGGGCTGTGCGAAGAGTCTGGCAGGAGACAAATTTTGAATGCATAAAACAGAAGCAGGGTAGTTTTTCATAAGCACAAGATCCTTTAAAGCCAATCATAATAGTGTTTTAAATGTTCTTGCTGAAGGGATTAGGAAGGAAAGATGTCTACCAAATTTCCAGCTGTTGATGCAACCACTTGCCAGGGGCTGTTAGGGGAATTTCTGATTGATTATTCTAGTTAGCAGAAACCCTTTGAACACCCACAACATAAAACAAGCACACACACAAACTATTTTTATCAACTCCTCAAACGATAAGTTACGTTAGTTTGAGATGGCAACAGTATATCTTAGATACAGATTTTCAATTTTTTATTATAGAAAATGACTAGCTAGCACTTGGTCAATTTTCAAATGAAGAATTTCTAGGGAATTTAGGAGAGTAAGTGGGCCGTCATAGCCAATGGAAGTTGATAAGTATTGAATGTATGGAGGTTGTTAGCAACTTGAAGATATTGAATAGATTTCTCCTTCGGATGGTCTCTTTCAAGTTACAACAGCTACATAAACAAATATTGGCATAATTCTATGCTCAACTGATCCAAAAGGTTTTCTGTGTTGGGAGAGAAAACCTTTCCCACCAAGGCACTCAGGAATGATCACTTTGGTTACTTATTACACATACTGTAGAAATCCAAGGACAGAGTCATAAAATGGTATGTTGAATTACATTCTCACAAACTACAGCGCTGAAAGACAGTAAGTCTCAAAAGTTTTACTTCCTTGCTCAGAGGTCAGACTACATAAAGTACATTTTCAGTTGGTGTTGACCCATTTCATCCTTCAGAAAACAAATTTGAAATTAGCCGATGAGTCCTAATCACATTCCAAAAACCAAACACCAAACCCACTGCCCTTGAGTCAATTCCGACTGATAGTAACCCTATACGACAGAGTAGAACTGCCCCATAGGGTCTCCAAGGTTGTAAACCTTTATGGAAGCAGAATCCCACATCTTTCTTCTGCTGAGCAGCTGGTAGGTTCGAATCTCTGACCTTTCAGTTAGCAGCTGAGCACTTTAACCACTGTGTCACTAGGGTGCCTCTCTAATCACATTAGGTCATGTAAAAGCAGTCTCAAATGACTCTTTATAACAGTTGGGACATAGTCTATGATGTGAGCCAGACAGCTTATCACAGAAGATTCAATGAGCCTCCTCGTGATAGTTTGTACAGAGCAAGACAGAGGAATATCTACCCCTGACATCATTAGCATCAGCTCTTGATGTCTTCCCTCCCTGTAGTTCCTTCTCTTCCTGTCCCTGTCTCTGATCTTTTGCCTAAAATTAAGCAATGAATTCTCTCCATGGTCTCCCTTATCTCTCCTCCTTTCTGCTGATACACATACCAGAGCACCCAATTGCACCCATGGAAATTGTTTATCCCGGAGGGGATCATTTGGTGCTCAAATGGCTATGGATCCTGTGCCAGAGTAAAAAGATTATTAGAGAAAATTCAGTGTTTGCTTATACATTCATTTGTTTTTCAAAATCTCTTTAGTAAAAAGGTTATTTCTTCCATTAAACGACTACTTAGGATAAGGTATATTAAAAAGCACAATGTTTTGCTTGCTTTAAAATGATGGCTTGGACGGGCATAATGGGAACTGCCGTTCTGTTCCACGAGTGTTTTAAATGTGGAAGAAAGGGTCTGCTTTGCCTCAGTTTGGGGTTTGGTGAATGACATTTCTTAGATGGATTTTTCTATTCTAGCTTAGAAAATGAGTAAAATGACTATCGATTTGAACCTTACCACCGTGTCACTGTAGAGTCACCTGGCAAGTTGTGATAAGCAAGTCTTATCCAAAAATTTCTATGCCTACCCCCAATCCTTCTGGAAGTCAGTACATAAGTTCCAAATAACACTTGGGCAATATTGTACAATCATTTTGTGTGGCTACCCTATTTTAATGAGCATACAGGGAAGTGAACTGCATAAATGGCATAATGATAAACAACAGGTTAGTCATTTTAATAACTTGGGACTTTTGCTTGCTGGATTTCAATTTTCCCCTCCTCTATAATATTTTTCTATAATACCAAGTAAAACTTATAACATGGTAGCACGGTTTCCTATTACCTTTAGGGTAGAGACGATAGGACTAAGTTTAATTTATCTTTTCACTTGTCAGGTCCCTTAGGGCACCCACATAAAAGCACTTTCTTCTTTGCTTCCTTGCATAGATGTACCAGATCCCCACCTCTTCCAACACCATTTCCTTCCTCTTCCTATTTCCAACTTTATCATTAGCAAGAAAGAGGAATGAGTAAGCAGGGAAAGACAAAAAGTAATTAATTCACCAAAGTGCAGCTGCAAATGAATTTCTGAAATAAATTATTAATTTTCTCTTTAATATTTCTACATTGATACTGCTCTGTGTCTGGGGATTGAGAGTGAGAGCTGCTTGGCTTCACAACAGCAATACCCCTGGTAAAGAGAGCAGTGCCACACTGTAACTAGACTGTTATGTTAACGTGGTATTTCTCCCATTCATCAGCAGCATGCCTTTAGCCAGCAGCATTTTAAATATGCTTGGTTTTTAAAGTTTATGGTAGGTGGAGGAGGCCTACAGGACGAGGGCAGTTGCAATAAAGGAGATTGATGCTTATTTTTTGTATCCTCTGGGGTCAGCTTCCTAAAATACTTAAGCCCAGACAAAAGCTAATGATAATTCTTGAGAAAAAGATAGCGTCTCAAACCCAAAATCTTTCTGTCTGCTTTTTGCTTATATAGGACAGAAAAAAAAAAAAAATGCTGGATGGTGTAGGGGACATTGGAGTTGGGAGGATTGGGTACCAACAGGATGAGAAAGAAATATAAACCTTTGTACTTCTTGACCGACCCTGGGTGGAGGTCAGGAAATGGCAATGGGATGGCCACACAGGGAAGCTAGATTATCTTCACAGGTCTCCACATCTTCAGTCTCCTCTAAACCCAGATTACAGACCACATCTTTTATCGCTCCCTTTGCTCAAATCAAATGTTATCAGGAAATCTGCTTTTCTTGACCTCTGTGGAGTGCAGTTGGAAGGTAAACCTAAGCATTATATGGAAAAACTATTTTTAGTAATGGAAACCAAGGATACTGCTTCTGTGTTCAAAGATGTTGGCTCCAAATGGCAGAGGAATGATTGTTTCCACTTAAAGTGATTGATATGTCTACACACACTTGAGGGATAGAATTTCATTACCTATTCTATCTGTGGGGACTGACTGAACACAGTTTCAAAGTAAATAGGGAGCACATTTGTGTAACAGAGTACCGTTTTCCTCCGTGAAATGGAGGGGAAAAAAAGGCCAATATATATGGGGAGAAATTGTGGATGTTAAAGTGAACAAAGATATGGAAAAAGAGAAGAAATTTGTACCACAGAAGAATGTTCAATAGTTACAGTAATTAGTTTTTTAGCTTTTTGTTCAATGACAGTGAAATATTTCTATTGGTTCACTTGCAGAAATGTTTATTTTTAAATTACCTGTAATGATTAAGCACAAAAAAAGGAGGGGGATTGTAAAAAGCAACCTAACAAAATCCAATTTATTCCATAAAAATACTTAAGAATTAATACTTCATTTTGTGTAGTGGTTTGAAGCCTTGAAAACTCATTATCCAATATCTTGCCAATGATTTTAGAAGAGAAAATTAAGAAACCCAAACTCTAATTTGGGGTCAAACATAAGGGAAAACAACTTAATGAGCTCCTAAAAATGTAATGTTCTTTTGTAAAACAAGAAACCCTTCTGCATCATAAAAATCTGTTTTCTCTCAAATATTTTTCTCTAATGCTGTTTGGTTACCTCCTAAAGCCATTATTTCCAGCAGAGTCACAGAAATCCTCAGCTGTGTAGGCGGTCCCAGTAAATTTAGCAGCCAAGCCACATTTTGACATGTTAAGAATAGGCATTCATAAATCTTCTTCAGCTTCTCCTGAGAAGATTAAATCTTTCTTTTCAAGAATTCACTAAATTTCAGGAAATGCTATAGCATAACAAATGACTTGTAGACAGGGCTGAAGAAAGGGTAGAAGATAATGGAATCCCTTTATCCAAGAACCAAAACAGAAGTTGAGAGAAACTCTGGAAGTTCTACTTTAGCTGCTGGAAAACAGTGGCTGGGACAAATCGAATCAATCTGCTCAGTAGCACTGGGACCTGAACAAGGGCCTGTGGAAATCTCCAAAGAAGTACTGTATCATTAAAAGGGTTTTATGCTTTCACTGCTGAAAACAAGATCTCTTTAGAACGGAGATGCCACAAAGAAGTTGTCAATTAAAAGAGACCTTCATGTAGTCCAAATTTCATCATTCTGTCTTACGAATAGTAGGGACAAGGGATCCAGGATCATTTTCTTTGTCGTCTAAGTCTATTTCAAAATGTACTTCCTAACCTTTCTTTGAATAAGAATGGCTCATTGGATCCAGTGATCCAATATGCTTATGCAAAACCTAGATAGACTAGCATAAGTGGAAGAGGAATTTAACGAAAAAATATTGGACAGGTCAGAGAATTGAAGGTAGAGTCGTTCCAAGGCAGCCAACGGGGCATTCTCTCCAGGGCTTTGCAGTGGAAAAGACTCCACACCAACCATTTTCCATCACCCTTCTTTGACACTTCTAAATGCCAAAGAAAGAAAGTATGATTGGCTTAACATACATCATGGCCTCACCCATTGGCCGAAGGTGAAGTCTAGGAGGGCACAGCCATTAGAACCACATGAAAAGGTGGAAAAGTAGTTTTATAAAAGAAAAATAGGCTTCTGTTACCAAATGAAGAAGGAAGAAATCATGGACAGCAAGAAACAATTGTACAGGAAAGGAGAAATACTTCCATTAGAAAGCAACCTTAACTGCACAGTCAGATCTTTATAGGTTGAAAAGTTGACCTTCATTCCTCTTATCACTTACTCCTTTCCCCTGAATCTTACTTTTCCTGAAATAAACAGAGTTGCCTTTTATCTTCCGGAAATATAATTGACAGAACAGGTGGAGAAGAAGGAGTCTGGGAAAGACTGAGGTCGCTCCAGCAGGTACACACTGGCCCCACCCACCACCTAAAATAGTAGAGAGATCCATGTATCTAGGACGAATATTCCTAGGCATAGCTCCACATCCACAGAAAGAACCCAGGACTATATGGTTATCTCTCTCTTGTACCTTGCTTGTCTGTCTTCTAACTTTACCTTTAAAAGGTAGAATTTTGCTATTTTAGATCACTCTGTTACCAGGATGCCTCTTTAACTGAGATCTATTGGCACTACTCTTTGCTAAAAGTCCCCCAAAGTGCAGTTATGCTGTGACCCTCAGCATCTCCAGTTTCAAGATTACTTTCTCAGGATATCACTTCGGACAATAAGTGCTTTTGCTCCTCTCCAGTGACCTCTAACCCTACATGCCAAGCTTGACTCATAAAGAAAAAAAAAAAAAAAGACCTACAACCTCGAGAAATAGTTTTTGAGAAAATACATTTTCACCCAAAGAGAAGTACATATCTCAGTTCCACTGGTCTCTGAGCTCCTTATTTATCTGTAGATACCTAAAACTCCTACTATGTGTTCAATACATGTTCGTGGAATAAATAACTAAATGAATGAATATCTGAGCTAGTAAATAAATATTTATTTGTATCTGGCTATCAGTTCAACTCCTTCCAGAATGTTTAGAATTGAAAGGGATCTTAGAAACCATCTCATCTAACCTATCGTATAACGTATGCTTAGGCACAGAGGCCTAGAAAAGGAAAATGACTTATCCTACTCCCATATCTAGTAGGGTATAGGGCAGAAGAGCAAAGTGAGATGTTCTGATTTTAAATCCAGTGCTTTGCCACTGTAACATCCAGGTAATTAATGGTAAGCTTGTAAAGTGTGGTATCTCCTAGGAACATGTGTTTTGCTATTGTTGGTGTTTTTTTTTTTTTTTTCTTGACAGATACTCTTGTCGATTGAAAATCAGGTTAGGTTTAAAGAAATGATGGTAGAATAATAAAGAAGCAGTCTTTAGGGTTGATATTTTGAGCCAGAAACTGCCTAATTATAATTAGCCTTGTAAATGATAAGAATGAGTTGCTCCATCCAGGGGAGGGTTAACCAGTAAACAGGGTATGCACCAGCTCACAGTAAGCAAGGTATGCAGGAGCTTCATTGTGTTTACTTACTAACTTGTAGTGCACAGTTTCACCTGGTAGGTGAAATTGTGCACTACAGATTATTAGGTAAGCACAATTTAGCCCATGTGTACCTTGCTTACTGGGCAATCCATGCCTGGCCCCACCAGTCCCCAGACTAGGAAAACCAGACTCAAGAGAACTTTTCCTCGGATGTCATGATAACAAGTAGGTCTATTTATTGACAAGCTTGGCTAAGCTATGGAACTCTAGAGCATGTTTTTCTTTTTTTTAAGAGAGGGTTTTAATCTTCTTGTGGCTTTCACTCTCTCCTTTAAGCCTCAGACGTTTACCCTAACTCAAAGAAGCGGTCTGCTGCTTTGTCTCAGTTGTGAGAATAACTGCCTAGGGACCAGAGAACTACCCAGCAACAACTTCTGAAGTGTCCTAGATCACCCTCACAGTGGAGCAGTGTCCCATGTTCTGTACCTTCCTCCTCTCCTAGCAATTAAAATGTCTCCTCCAGTCTGTCACATTTAATCTATTAAAGACACTTCAATTTAGGTTATATTCTGATGACTCAGAATTGTCTAATTCAGGCCTGGACCTCACTTGAGCTACAGACCCATGTATAATATACTCTAATGGACTTACTTCTCTAACTGGATTTTTCCAGACAACACAAATTCAGTCAGTCTAAAATGTAATTCATGACCAAATCCACTTTTTATACCCTGCTCCCAAGCCAGAAATCTGGGCTTCATCCTAGAGCCCTCCTACTTCATCAACCACACCTGGGTTGTCACTAAGTCTCACCAATTCTACTTCTAAAATATTTCTTAAATCTTCCCATCATCTCCCTACCCTGCCTTGATCATCTGCAGTTTGTTTCAGTGCTCTTTGGGGATTCTGTTAGGTGCTGAGTGTGTCTATTCCAATTATTCATTCTGCAATGGGGGCATAACTAAAGAATAGGTTCAGGGACCCACTGAGCTGTATGTGAGAAGGACTTGGGATAAAACTCAATTGATCACCTGACCTCCATAAGGCCCTACGCTGACTAATGGACCAAAATAATATTTAGAGTCTCCTGGAATTAGTGTCAGTTAAGAAGCATGTCCAGTAAACCCCACAAAGTCTGATTATTTCTTTTTCCCTAATATATAGTCACCCTGACCAAAGGTCATAGGTCCCTTTGGGGAAGTCTGCAAGGAAGATATTAGCAGTATACATTTTTGGCAGCGTGGTGAGGTCCTTCGTCAAGGGGACCCAGCCTCCCTTTCTTTCAAGGAGTTGTGGTTCTGTAAACTGGCTTATAGTTGGGAATTGATTGAGAGGCCATGATTGTGTTTTGGTGATTCAAGTCAGTCTTACATTCACTTAACCTAGAACTCTTCTGCTTATAGAGATCAATTAAGAACTTAGTGGACTTCCCATCTATCTCACTTCTAGGGATACCATGATCAACTAGCCAATTCTGTTGGGTCTCTCCAATTCAGACTATTCTGATTACTGCTTTGACCCTGCTGTCCATTATGGCTACCACACAATTGTACCCTTCTGTCATCTGTGTGTCTGTTCTTGCCTCCCTACAGTCCATCCCCCAAGCAATGAAAATGACCTTTCTAAAGTGGAAATCTGAGCCAGACATTCTCCATAGCATTCAATCACTGATGGGATGGAATCAAGCACTTTGGCAGAGCAGTCAGGCCCTTCTGTGTTTTACACTCCAGTCAGGGTCTTTCATAACCACCACTCTACTCACGGCCTTCCATGCCTAACTCTCTGGCACCACCATTTCCGCCCTGTAACAAACTGAATCACATTCCATTCCTTAGGCCCCACCATACTGTTTCATTTGTCTTTCTACACATAGAGCTCCCATTGTCTTCACTGCCCTTTTAAGCTATGTCCTGCTTGGTCTCCACTTGGATTAAGTATCGCTTTGTTTTTTCTGACTCTTTCAGTAGTTTCCTACCCAACTATGCCTTGGTTATTCCGTGACTGTAGCGACTATTCTCTTGTACTGCAGTTATTGCTATTGGTGTAGATTGGAACTTTCTTGACCAGGTGTCATCCATGTCTTTATTCCCAATACCTAGCAGAGTACTTGGCACATAGTAGGTCACTGATTGGTCATTTATGGGATAATGGATGGTTTGGGATTAACTTGTTGCCATCCCAAACAATATGAATTGAACTATAGGGAATTCCTAAAAGGATACTCTAATCTGAAGGTGTGGGGTTGTCTATAATGAGGTGAAGAGGAAACATGTTGAACTTGGTGGCAGTTTGTATAGGGAACAGGAAGAGGAGACAGGCCATCAGTTTAAGCTTGAATTCAGAATCCTCAAAAAACTTTTTGAACAGATTTGATCTGGGGAATTAGTTTCACTGGAAAGGCTTTCTCGCCTGACTAAGGACCAGTTTCCCTAGATTTTGGGTATTGTTGGTGTAAGAAAAAAGATGGCTATTTTTAATGGAGATCTGGCGAAAAGGTATTCTAACAAAAAGTAATTCTAGCTCTGCAAATTCACTCCCACCAGTAACTGACCTACTCTCCACTCCTTCCAAACTATCCAAAATGGGTTAGTTGAATGATTTTTTTTTTTCCACTTTGAATGAATTTGTCATGAGCATTGTGTAGAAACACTTTTTTTTTTTTAATCAAATACTTTCAGGCAGGAAAAAAAAGTACATATATATATTTCTCTTCCTTGACCTTTTCTGGGTTAATCAGGCTTGTGCTGGTTTAAAATGACCAAATCTATTCCTAATACTGACAGACAACGTGAGGCTCAACCATTTGATATGAAATGGAAGGGTCATTGTGAGTCCTAAACCAACCTTGAAGTCTTCACAAATTCCAGGAGGGTAGAAATCATAGCTGTTTTGTTTACAGTAACCACAATGCTGTGGACAAGTGGAACATTAAAATTTCATTTGGAGATTATATCTTCATTTCATTTAGGACTGTAAGAACAGCAACACAAAAACAATGTTGTTTTAAAATACCAAAGTTACCACTGATCTTAAAATATCCACTACTTTTACATCAACTCCTAAATTAATAAAATTGAAAAATCAGATCACATTTGCTTATATTGCCCATGCAATATATTTCTTTCCAGAAAAAAGCACCTTGTGGTATCACCTGTCAGGATATAGAAAGTGACATGGTTATGAATTTCAAGTCTAATAGTCTAGAGGTTGGTTGGAAAATTTTATTCTTATATTCACCTTGGAAAATTGGGGTCTGATAAAAACAGACACATTCCTCAAAGAATTTTCATCAGGTGTACAATTTAGAAAATATTTTCTAGGCATTTTTCAGTATAACATTTTGATAAAGGAAACAATTCCAAACCCATTCCCAGCCCAACCAACAAAAGTGTGTCACAGCCATTTGAGCCTCAACTGTAAGGGTCATTTTAAATGTAATCCATTCATTATTATTGGAATAGTTGTATAATGCTCTCTTTCTCATTCCTCATCTGCTAAATGAAATCATCTTACCCACTTAGGACATCTTGATGAAGTGTTATGGCTTTTAAGGAAATTTAAATATAGGAAATATTTTTAAAGACAGCTTTGAATATAATTTTATGTTGTCTCCCTGAAAATCTAAAATGATATTGAATTTTAGATTTTGTTTTTTCCTCCTATATATTAACAGTTGCTGGTTAGGGTGATTATTACTTCTACATTCTAAACTATTTGTAATGCTTTATTACCTATATAATTAAAATCAATTGTAGAAGTGAAAAGAGGTAAAGTACTTTTTCAACACACGTTGTTGTTATGCTTGAGCCCATTGTTGCAACCATTGTGTCAATCCATCACATTGAGAGTCTTCCTCTTTTTTGCTGACCCTCTACTTTACGAAGCATGAAGTCTTTCCCCAGGAACTACTCCTTCCTGATAAAATGACCAAAGTTCTAGAGAGGAAGTCTCACCATGCTCACTTCCAAGGAGCATTCTGGCTGTATGTCTTCCAAGACAGATTTGTTCGTTATTCTGGCAGTCCATGGTATATTTAATATTCTTCACCAACACCACAATTCAAAGGCATCAATTCTTCTTCAGTCTTCCTTATTCATTGTCCAGCTTTTGCATGCATATGATGTGATTGAAAATATCATGGTTTGGGTCAGGAGCACCTCAGTCCTCAAAATGACATCTTTGGTTTTTAATACTTTAAGGAGGTCTTTTGCAGCAGATTTGCCCAATGTAATACCTCATTTGATTTCTTGACTGCTGCTTCCATGGGCATTGATTGTGGATCCAAGTAAAATAAAATCCTTTACAATTTCAATCTTTTTTCTGTTTATTATGGTGTTGCTTATTGATCCAGTTGTGAGGATTTTTGTTTCTTTATGTTGAGGTGCAACCCATACTGAAGGCTGTAGACTTTGATCTTCAGCAGTAAGTGCTTCAAGTCCTCTTCACTTTCAGCAAGCAAGGTTGTGTCATCTGCATAATGCAGGTTCTTAATAAGCCTTCCTCCAATTCTGATACCGTGTTCTTCTTTATATAGCCCAACTTCTCAGATTATTTGCTCAGTATACAGATTATATAAATATGGTGAAAGGATACAACCCTGACACACATCTTTCCTGACTTTAAACCATGCTGTATCCCCTTGTTCTATTCAAACAACTGCCTCTTGATCTATGTAAAGGTTCCTCATGAGCACAATTAAGTGTTCTGGAATTGCCATTCTTTGCAATGTTATCCATAATCATTATGATCCACACAGTCAAATGCCTTTGCATAGTCGATGAAACACAGATAAACACCTTTCTGGTATTCTCTGCTTTCAGCTAAGATCCATCAACATCAGCAACGGTATCCGTCATTCTACATCCTCTTCTGAATTCAGCTTGAGCTTCTGGCAGTTCCCTGTCGATGTACTGCTACAACTGCCTTTGAGTGATTTTCCCCAAAATTTTACTTGCATGTGACATTGTTCAATAATTTCTTCATTCCACTGGATTACCTTTCTTTGGAATGGGCGGAAACGTGGATCTCTTCCAGTTGGTTGGCCAGGTAGCTGTCTTCCAAATGTCTTGACACAGACATGTGATCATCTCCAGTGCTACATACATTTGTTGAAACATCTCAATTGGTATTCCGTCAATTCCTGGAACCTTGTTTTTTTGCCAATGCCTTCAGTGCAGCTTGGACTTCTTCCTTCAGTACCATCGGTTCTTGATCATATGCTAACTCCTAAAATGGCTGAACACAGATGAATTCTTTTTGGTACAGTGGCTCTGTATATTCCTCCCATCTTCTTTTGATACTTCCTGTGTCATTCAATATTTTTTTCCATAGAATCCTTCACTATTGCAACTAGAGACTTGAATTTTTTCTTCAGTCTTTCAGCTTGAGAAATGCCAAGCATATTCTTCACTTTTGGTTTTCTAACTCCAGGCCTTTGCACATGTCATTATAATACACTACTTTGTCTTCTCGAGCCACTCTTTGAAATCTTTGTTCAGCTCTTTTACTTCATCATTTCTTCTGTTTGCTTAAGCTGCTGTACGTTCAAGAGCAAGTTTCAGGGTCTCTTCTGACATCCATTTTTCTTCCTTTACTGCCTTTTTAATGACCTTTTGCTTTCTTAATGAATGATGTACTTGATGTCTTCCCACAACTTGCTAGGTCTTTGGTCGTTAGTGTTCGATGCATCAAATCTGTTCTTGAGATGGTCTCTAAATTCAGCTGGCATATACTCAGGGTCTTACTTTTGCTTTTGTGGACTCATTTTAATTTTTTTCAGCTTCGACTTGAATTTGCATATGAACAATTGATGGCCTATTCTGCATTCAGCCCCTGGCCTTTTTTGAGTGATGATATTGAGCTTCTCCATCAGCAATTTCCACAGATGTAGTTGATTTGATTTTTTAGTATCCCATCTGGCTTGGCCCACATGTATAGTTGCTGCTTATGTTATTGAAAAAGGGTATTTGCAATGAAGAAGCCATTGGTCTTACAAAATTCTGTCATGTGATCTCTGCAACATTTCTATTACCAAGTCCACATTTTCCAACTACAGAACCTTCTTTGTTTCCAAGTTTCACATTCTAATCACCAGTAATTATCAATTCATCTTGATACGTGTTTGATCAATTTCAGACCCCAGATGTTGGTAAAATCTACAATTTGTTCATAATTGGCATTAGTGGTTGGTTCATAAATTTGAATAACAGTCATATTAAATGGCCTTCCTTGTAGGTGTATGGATATTATCCTATCACTGACAGCATTGTACTTCAGGAAAGATTTTGAAATGTTCTTTTCTCTTTAATTTGTCGTTCCCAGTGTAGCAGACTATAAGATTGTCTGATTCAAAATGGACAATACCAGTCCATTTCAGCTCACTAATGCCTAGGATGGAGGCCTGGTGGCACAATGGTCAAGAGTTCAGCTGCTAATCAAAAGGCTGGCAGTTCGAATCCACTAGTCACTTCTTGGAAACCATATGGGGCAGTTCTACTCTGTACTATCAGGTCACTATGAGTCTGAATTGACTCCACAGCAATAGGTCTTTTTTTTGTTTCTGTTTTTTTCTTTTTTTTTTGGTAATGCCTAGGATATCAATTTTTATGTGGTCCATTTCCTTTTTGACAGCTTCAAATTTTCCTAGATTCATACTTTGTACATTTCATGTTCCAATCATTAATGGATGTTTGCAGCTGTATCTTCTCATTTTGAGTTGTGGCACCTCAGTGAATGTGGGTTCTGAAAGCTCTAGTCCATGAATGTCATTGAGGTTGACTCTACTTTGAGGAAGCAGCTCTTTCCCAGTCATATTTTGAGTTCCGTCTTACTCTAGGGGCTTATCTTCTGGCACCGTATCAGACAAGGTTCCACTGATATTCATTAGGTTTTCACTGGCCAGTTTTTCAAAATTAGATCCCCAGGTCCTTCTTCCTAGTCTGTCTTAGTCTGAAAGCTCTGTTGAAACCCGTCCACCATGGGTGACCCTCCTGGTGTTTGAAATCCTGGTAGCATAGCTATATTTGAAATCCTGGTGGCAATCTTATATGCCAGCATCACTGCAACACACAAGTCACCACAGTATGACAAATTAACAGGTTCATGGGATTCATCACGTAGGTATTGAAAATCTTTTTCTAAATCAGGCTATTAGATAATAAATTTCAACAAATAATGAGTAATAGGAATCGCAGACCAATAGAGAGATGATGCATATGTTTTTGTTGTTAGATCCCGTTGGGTTGGTTCTGAGTCACAGAGACCCCAGGTACAACAGAACAAAATGCTCCCAGGTCCTGCGCCATCCTCACAATCATTGCTATGTTTGAGCCTATTGTTGCAGCTGCTATATCAACCCATCTCATTGAGGGTCTTTCTCTTTTTTTGATGACCATCTGCATGATGATATAGAACATGGTAGTTACAACAAGAATCATATGGACAGCAGGATATGATGTCCTAAAGGAAGGAAAAAAGCTAAACAACGTTATTGTAAATTTCAGATGAAGGACTATTTGTTTTTTTAGCGTTAGCTACAATTATACCTTCAAGAGTACCATGATTAAAGGAGATAATTTCTCTCAGGAGGGGAAATATTTTCATCCTGGGTAGAGTCAACCTGGCTTCCTATATAGGCTTAATTCCTAGGAATAAATCTTAGGAAAATGTTCTCAGCAGTGGACATTGCTTCCCTAAATAAAAACAGCTGTATTTATAGTATTTCAGTTTATGCTTATCTTATACAAAAAGCATGAAGCACTATCACCAGAATATGACATTGACTGTATCTGTATTTCTATCTACCTTTCTGTTACTAAGCTTTAAAGAGAGATCTAATTTAAGACCTACAGTGTGTTCAAAACTGTAGTTCCAGATAAGGATTCTCCCTCTTATATAATGCATTTTAAAATGAGTACACATTAAAATGAGAGCAAAAAGCCCACATCATTGTTGGATTTCCATTGTTTAGCTTTGGGTATTCTTGAAGTCTTAAATTGAAGAAGGGTTCAAGTTTGAGAGCTACTGTAATTAGTACTGGTGGCAGTAAGACTTGTAGCGGTGTTGATGAAACCATAATTTCTGTTAAACTCCTTAGGGTCTCCTTTCTGAAAAGAAGACTTGATATGTTTCTTTTTAAAGCTTGGATCAGATAACTTAAGCAGACACTGTGACAATACCATTTGAAAGAAACCTACGGTATGACTCACTCACCCACCGAAATGATGCTCCAAACACCTACTTGTTCTATGACTTTGCTTTCTGAGTTCTCTGAGTCAAAACATTCGAAAATTAATCTGCAAGTTAAAACCCCAAGAAAATTTATTTTTGGACATCTTTCCTGCTCAACCTTATCCATTTTAGCTTTTCAACAGAGATAGAATTCTAAGCAATTTAGTGATTATTCATTAATAAAGTCTACATGCAAAAGAAACCTCGTATTTCTCTCTCCAAGTGACATAGGTAATATGACTTTCTCCACTGCTTTCCTCTCAGAATTTTCTTAATTCTCCTGTTCCTCCCAGCTCACTCCCAGAGAGTATCTGCCACAGAAGGGACAAACTTTCAGACCAAGGTTAGTAAATTCTTCTTTCATTCACCTTTGAAACTGTTGGGAACATCCAAATCTAACATAGGTAAATTACTTTTAAAGAATTAAATTCAGTGCAGACATCATATTCAAATGCCATTGCAAATAATAGGTTTACTGCCTGATATATAGTAACCTGTTTAAAAAAAAAAAAAACAAAAAACCGTTGCTATCAAGTCAATTCAAACTTATAGTGACCCTATAGGACAGGGTAGAACTGCCCTGTGGGGTTCCCAAGGAGCAGCTGGTGGATTCGAACTGCTGACCTTTTGGTTAGCAGCCTGAGGTCTTAACCACTGCGGCACCAGGGCTCCCGATATATAGTAGGTTTGTTGAATGAATTGTAGATCAAATGGCTGGGATTATCTGTTTGTACACTCGTTTATTCAGAAAAAATATTTATTGAACACTAATGTGGCAGGCATGGATGAACTGTGCTATGTACACCATGACCTGGAGTCTATCATCTAGCTTTTTGGCTGAAGAGTGGTTGGGTCATTTTTGATAGATGGAAATTTGTACTGAAGACATACCTCTTCTCACATCCCCTATGATTTTTGTAATTCCAGACAAATTTTAGATCAGACAGATACCAACTACTTAAAGTGGTCTTCGAAATAAGTTAACCTAACAGTCCCATTACACATAAGGAGACTGAGAACCAAACATGTAGCTTATCTAAGGTCCAACAGGTAGTTATAGACAAACACAGGATATTAACTCTTGTCCGCTCCCCTCCATATCGGGGTGTCTGTATGACTCCTTTCCTCTTAGTAATAGGTTTCTAATTAATTGAACAGTTTCCCATATTTATCACATATTATTTTAGGAATGTCTGTGTAATTGCAGATTTTCATTGACTCTGTTGGCCTAAAATGAGATCATACCTGTTTTTGCATAAGCCTCTGGATGTTATCTCCTATAAAAATATTCCAGATTTTTGCCATTATTATTAGGAAGCTTTCCTTTTGCATTACTTTATTCTGAACACATTTCTTTTCACTGTGTCTTTCAGCAGAGGTGAAAACTAATAGGAAACCATAATTTATTGAAAGAAAACAGTTCATTTATTTGAGGACAATTAACTAACCCCTTTTTAGTATTTCATTTTTCCAGTTAATTTATCTCAATTACCTTGCTTCTTTATGAGATAACTTGTTGATATATTTTTGACCCAGAATGAATACTTATTAAAATAGGATTAATACGTCAGCATTATTTCTCTTTACCAAGTATTTCCGAGATACTTTACTCATGAATAGCAACAAAAAATATGAGAACTAAGACTCACATCCCTTGAGTGCCTATTATGAAGTAGGGATGTTTTAGTTATGTGGTCACATTCAAGTGTCACAACATCATTGTGAAGATTGCTTCTGACATCTTTTAAGTTTGTAAAATTGAGAGACCCAGAAAGATTGGATAACTATGCCCAGTGTCACACAGTTAATGAGAGGTGGGACAAGATACAAATCCAAGTTTACCTGATAACAAGGCCCATTCTCTTTCCAGCACAATACTTGGACTCACACACAAATGAGCCAACTATTCCCTCTCTTTTGAGACAAAATGTGGAGTCCGGAAAGGTTAAATGATGTATTCCAAAGGGCCACTTTTAAGCCCTGGAGAGCTGAATTCCATTTCTGCTTTCTGGATTTGAGGTCTTCCCTGAGTGTGTCCTGAACGTCCAATCTTGTATAGAAAACCAAGCTTTCCCATCTGTGCGTGAGAGCTGTAGCACTCAGGAAAGGTTCCAGATTGACATCTGGCGATTTAAAGTTCCCCTAGGGTTATATAGAATGAGAATCTGGCTTATATTTTCTTTTCCCCACATAGCAGCTCATAATGACTCGTCTGTCACTGGTTGTTAAAGTGGTTGGCAGGCCTGGCACATGCAGGAAGTCGGCCTCACAGAGCCAGAATGCCTCCATTGGTTAAAGATGAGAGGAGAGGGCAGAGGCATAGTTCCTGATTCCAGCTTTTGCTCTGGGCAGTCACTTAACCTCTCTCTGCCCAGTTCTCCCATCTGTAAAATGGAAAGAGGAATACTGATGAACCTCTCAGAGAGGCTGTGAGGCAGAACCCATGCTCAATTAACACAGAGTACTTTGGATGTAGCAGGGCAGTGGAAAAGTTTAAAACCACTTCAGTATGGGATCCTTGGTATAAATGTGATTAACTTTACTACTATTTGGCAACTCTGGTGCAGTAAATTTTCAGTAGAGCATTGGCTGTTATGTAGCCAGTCTTTTAGGAGTTGCTGAAAGAATAACTGCCCTGTGGAAATTCTGTAGGAAAATAACAGAAATATGGCAAACAAAAATTGTACATTAGATATTGCATTCCCCAAACCCTCAGCAGGTCCATAAACTTATACCACGTGTCTCCTTCACGTTCCCTATGGCCTATTTCAGAGCTTTGCACCAAAAAAACTATCAATTTAGAGTCACTAATTATGATAGAGTTCAAGATCAAGGAAAGTGATAATGAAAGGGGATTTTAATCTTGAAAAATGCCTTGTGTTACTTGGACACACTTCCTAAGTGCAAAGTTGTTCCATATTTCTACTTTGCAATTTCTCTGGACTCTCTGAATATGCAATCAGTCGCACAGGTATACGGCTTGGGTATATGTTGGAGCTTTGCTTCACCCTCAAATTCTTCTGAAAAGCAACCACCCACACCCATTCAAGACTGGTGGAATCCTCCTTATAGATCTATTTCTCCCATCCAGTATGAGTATTAAGACTCACTACTTGGCAAGATGGGGTGTATATGACTGTGTTTTGGGGTTTATTTATTTGCAGAGAAGTCAGAGTAATGAAAGAAAAGAGAAAAGTCAAGGGTGTTTAATAAACCCTATCATAGCCTAGAAAGGTGTTAACGAGTTGTGTAGTACCTTGCTACTCAGAGAGTGCCATCTGCATCACCTGGAAGCTTGTAGACACTCAGTCCCTACACAGCCTTTCAGAATCAGGATTCCTCATTTTAACAAGACCCCCAAGTAATTATTATGCACCTTAAGAGTGAGAAGCACTAGCCTAGGGCATGGGCTTTAGGGTAGGAAGGAAAGATTAAGATTATACTTAAAAGCCAAGAGAGACTGCAGTTACCAGCAGTATCAGGTCCCATCAAAACCATGGAGGCACAGTCTCAAAAGGAAAAAAATGTCCCTTCTCACTGTTTAAGAGATTGTGGCACACCTGAAAACTAATGAGGGGGCAAAGACTGAATCCTCCCTCCAGTGCAGTTATGATCAGTTGCCATTGAGTTGACTCTAACTCATTCCGACCCCAGGTGTGTCAGAGTAGAACTATGCTCCATAGGGTTTTCAGTCAGTGGCTAATTTTTCAGAAGTAGATCACGAGAACTTTCTTCTGAGGCATGTCGGTGGACTCGAACCTCCAACCTTTAGGTTGACAGCCAAGCATGTTAATCATTTACACCACTGAGGGACGTGTGTTATGAATACCCTCCTCTAATCTACATTTTTCTGCTTGGCTACTTGAGGGTTTCTCCATCCATACCTGATGCTACTTCTGCCCTCTTTCCTAGGTAAGTAAAATTCCAGAGTGTCTTCCCAGCCACCAATAAACCCTTCTGACTCATCTGCATCAAACTGAAAACTCTCTGAAGAATTCTGACTAGTTTTCTTTATAAATAACCTTGAGTCCTTTAGACTTGTCATAAGAGGAGGGAGAAAGGAGCCATGCAGCTCCCTAACTAGCTTACTTTGGCTCCTGGATGCCAAGGCAGATGTTACAAATGACACAACATCTCTGCTCAGGGCCTCAGTGTGGAAATTACTCAGCAGAGCAGACACGGGCCTTTCTGTTTTACTGCCAGTTATGAGCTTGTGAATAGCACCCCACACTGCCCTGATTAGAGGATGCTTTCACTCCCTCCTCATAATCACAGGGACTGGAGTGGAATGATAAGGAGAGCCTCCATGACAGAGTTGGTGGCGGGAGGCCTCCCTCTCTCTTCCCCTTTTTTGTTGTGTTTTTCTTAATGCAGGCATCCCTTTGAAGTGTGATGTTTTTGGTTATGACTAGCTCACCTGAGCCATCAGAAGCGCCACATTTCCAATACAGCTCCCTTATCACCGTCCTGATTGAGGCTTGAAAGCACCCAGGGGACCGTTTCGATGTTAGCACACAGCTGTTAGGTTGTACAATTCCCTGCTGCCTACCAGAAAATGTAGATTCTCTGATTCTCCTTTTGTACTGCAATGAATAATCACCTTAATTTTTATTAGAGGTTTATCTTCAGACCCTGCCTAACTTTTCTGAGTAGCCCAAGGGACTTTGGCAGTTGATTAAGAGTACAGTTAGTATTGCTGAGGGATTTCTTCTGGGGAACTCATGCAAGACTTCAACTCTGTCCTTTCCTTTTTTGAATATGCAGGCAAGGGCTGATGACTGAGCAAAAGATGGTGTCTGGGCTGGAGCTCATAGTGCTCAGGTGTGTATGACTCATGTTGTTTGGATCCCAGTGGTATAGAGCTCTGGCTCTCACCTTCATTGACTTACTGAAGGGCATAGAAGAAAAACAAGTGGCTGCATTTAGGTTCTGATGAGAGGGCACAGATGCTGCTTGGTAATGAAAAATTTACCCACTCTGTGTGAGTAGGCATTCAGTTACCTCTTAAATCATGTCGTACTATATATTTTTTTTATAATAATAAACATCTATGTAATCATAAACATACGTAGATTGCAAAGGTGATTTTTCTATATGCAAATCTCCCTAAAAGCAATAGTCCTACCTGAGTTGTTCACTGTGGTGAAGAATTACTTCTTTAAACCAGAGAAGAAAATAGCTTTCATCTTGAATTGTTTAGTGAGATCAATCGGTAGTGACTGCCTGGAGTCCTGTGTTGAGAAGAATATTGAAGCAACCTCAGGGCTCAATGGAAAAGAGCACCATGATAAATTGCTGACTTAGGTAAAGCATAGAAGGAAGTGGCAGCATTTGTACAACATGAATTCCCTAATGAATGGTTGTTGTTGTCAGGTGCCGTCGAGTCGGTTCCGACTCATAGCGACCCTATGCACAACAGAACGAAACACTGCCAGGTCCTGAGCCATCCTTACAATTGTTGTTATGCTTGAACTCAATGTTGCAGCCACTGTGTCAATCCACCTTGTTGAGGGTTTTCCTCTTTTCCACTGACCCTGTATTCTGCCAAACATGATGTCCTTCTCCAGAGACTGATCCCGCCTGACAACATGTCCAAAGTATGTAAGATGCAGTCTCACCATCCTTGCTTCTAAGGAGCATTCTGGTTGTACTTCTTCCAAGACAGATTTGTTCGTTCTTTTGGCAGTCCATGGTATATTCACTATTCTTCGCCAACACCACAATTCAAAGGCGTCAATTCTTCAGTCTTCCTTATTCATTGTCCAGCTTTCACATCCATATGATGTGATTGCAAATACCATGGCTTGGGTCAGGCACACCTTAGTCTTCAGGGTGACATCTTTGCTCTTCAACACTTTGAAGAGGTCCTTTGCAGCAGATTTACCAATGCAATGTGTCTTTTGATTTCTTGACTGCTGCTTCCATGGCTGTTGATTGTGGATCCAAGTAAAATAAAATCCTTGACAACTTCAATTTTTTCTCCATTTATCATGACATTGCTCATTGGTCCAGTTGTGAGGATTTTCGTTTTCTTTATGTTGAGGTGCAATCCATACTGAAGGCCGTGGTCTTTGATCTTCATTAGTAAGTGCTTCAAGTCCTCTTCACTTTCAGCAACCAAGGTTGTGTCGTCTGCATAACGCACATTACTAATGAGTCTTCCTCCAGTCCTGTTGTCCTGTTCTTCATATAGTCCAGCTTCTCGTATTATTGAATAGGTGTGGAAGAATACAGCCCTGACACACACCTTTCCTAACTTTAAACCAATCAGTATCCCCTTGTTCTGTCTGAACAACTGCCTCTTGATCTATGTAAAGTTTCCTCATCAGCACAATTAACTGTTCTGGAATTCCCATTCTTCCCAATGTTATCCATAGTTTGTTATGATCCACACAGTCAAATGCATTTGCAGAGTCAGTAAAACACAGGTAAACATCCTTCTGGTATTCTCTGCTTTCAGCCAGGATCCATCTGACATCAGCAATGATATCCCTGGTTTCACATCCTGTTCTGAAACTGGCCTGAATTTCTGGCAGTTCCGTGTTGACATACTGCTGCAGCCATTTTTTAATTATCTTCAGCAAAATCTTGCTTGCGTGTGTTATTAATGATGCTGTTCTATAATTTCCACATTCAGTTGGATCACCTTTCTTGGAAATAGGCATAAATATAGATCTATTCCAGTCAGTGGCCAGGAAGCTGTCTTCCATATTTGTTGGCTTACATGAGAGAGCACCTCCAGCACTGCTTCTGTTTGTTGAAACATCTCAATTGATATTCCATCAATTCCTGGAGCCTTGTTTTTCGCCAATGCCTTCAGAGCAGCTTGGACTTCTTCCTTCAGTACCATCGATTCCTGATCATATGCCATCTCTTGAAATGGCTGAATATCAACTAACTATTTTTGGTATAATGACTCTGTGTATTCCTTCCACCTTCTTTTGATGCTTCCTGCGTCGTTTAATATTTTCCCCATGGAATCCTTCACTATTGCAACTCAAGGCTTAAATTTTTTCTTCAGTTCTTTCAGCTTGAGAAATGCCGAGTGTGTTCTTCCCTTTTGGTTTTCCATCTCCAGTTCTTTGCACATGTTATTATAACACTTTGTCTTCTCAAGATGCCCTTTGAAATCTTCTGTTCAGTTCTTTTACTTCATCAGTTCTTCCTTTTGCTTTAGCTGCTTAATGTTTGAGAGCAAGTTTCAGAGTCTCTTCTGACATCCATCTTGGTCTTTTCTTTCTTTCCTGTCTTTCAATGACCTCTTGCTTTCTTCATAGATGATGTCCTTGATGTCATTCCACAACTTGTCTGGTCTTCCGTCACTAGTGTTCAGTGCGTCAAATCTATTCTCGAGATGGTCTCTAAATTCAGGTGGGATATACTCAAGGTCATATTTTGGCTCTCGTGGACTTGCTCTGATTTCTTCAGTTTCAGCTTGAACTTGCATATGAGCAATTGATGGTCTGTTCCACAGTCGGCCCCTGGCCTTGTTCTGACTGATGATATTGAGCTTTTCCATCGTCTCTTTCCACAGATGTAGTCAATTTGATTTCTGTGTGTTCCATCTGGTGAGGTCCATGTGTATAGTTGCCGTTTACGTTGGTGAAAGAAGGTATTTGCAATGAAGAAGTCGTTGGTCTTGCTAAATTCTATCATTCGATCTCTGGCATTGTTTCTGTCACCAGGGCCATATTTTCCAGCTACCGATCCTTCTTCTTTGTTCCCAGCTTTTGCATTCCAATCGCCAGTAATTATCAATGGATCTTGATTGCATGTTCGATCAATTTCAGACTGCAGCAGCTGATAAAAATCTTCTAAGGCAGCTTACCTGCAGAAACACCACCGGTAAAACCTGTTGCTGTCAAGTTGGTTCCAACTCATAGTGAGCCTATAGGACAGAGTGGAACTGCCCCATAGAATTTCCAAGGAGTGACTGATGGATTCAAACTTCCTGCCTTCTGGTTAGCAGCCGAGGTCTTAATCACTGTGGAACAGAAACACCACAGGCCTATGTAAACTATGTTATATAGTTTTCAAAGATTAAAGCAAACCCAGTATTCAGAATACTATTCATTTTTCTCTTTCATTCTGTTCTTATATATCCTCAGATTTGGTGTCAGAGGGCTTGGACTAAAACACAAGGTAAGATCTGCATAACCTTGAGCCAGTGCCTCAACTTCTCTGAGCTTCAGGTTCTTCATAAAACAAGATATGTCAATATAGTCAAAGTGGGAATCACTGGACATAGATAGCCTCAAAGGAGGTGTGAGATAGGAAAGGGTTAAAGGTAGCATGAACATAGCAGAGGTGGTGAATAAATGTTAATTAAACCTGAATTCTAATTCTCCTTGAGAAACAAAACATCAAAAGATACGGAAAGGAAAACAATTTTAGCTGCAAAACGGTTGTTAAAATATTTGAAAAGACTATGGGCATTTGTGTATGTTCTAGGCCTCTCTAATGATGGTAACAATGCCCATGAACCACTTAGGCTCTAGATTGCCTGGAATCACACAAAGTTTCTGATATAGTATGTATTTTCTTTCAGTGTGTAGCAACAAGGCCTCTGCTCCAGTTTATTTGAACAGACACATAAATGTGTCCCTTTTTTACATGGCTGAATGAGTTGGCAGTGACTGTTGGTAAAATTCATTGTAAGACATCATCTGCAAAGCAGGCAACTTAAGAAGACTAAATGAATAGGTTTGGTGAAGTGTACTCAACCAAACTAAGATAAAATGGAAATGACAAAAGAATAGAGATAGATGTTTATACAGTAGGCATTACCTACCTTAAGATAATTTAACCCTAATTATCGTTGAGGGTTACTATGAGTTGGAGCCAACTGGACAGCACCTAACAACAAGTATAGTTGGGACAGGCTGGTAGTGCTTATCCGGGCAGGCATAACCCTGACCCATTTCTATACGCTAGTCCTGTTGGTGGATCATCTTAGATGCCCTCCCTGTGTTTTAGTTCCTGGGTAATTCCTTTTCCGCACTGCATGTTTCCCTTACTTCTAGGAAATTATCTGAAGGATAATTCTCTGTTTGCCACTTGACAACTTTGTGATACTTTCTTCTTGCAAGTATATTAACCTCTTTAAGCCCCATACCCTCCCTTGGCAAAAATGGGATAATTATGGAGTGTAACTCATAGAATTCTAGTGAGAATTGAACAAAGTATATGTAAAACTCAAAAAATGTTCTGAGATCCAATATCATTGTGCTTTGTTTTCATTGTTAGTTGCTGTTTTAATTGTTAGCATTATCATCTACTTCAACCTCATCACCTTCGTAGATGAACAGTGGACTAATGAACCCACACCAGAGGCCCATGAAGTGATTTTTGCAGACCCCTCGAGATCTCCAAGGCCCTTTCAAGGCATCTACTAGATTAAAACTAGTCCATAATAACACTAACATATTAATTGCTTTTTTCATTCTGTTGATTTTGCACAGATGATGCAAAAGCAGTGGTGGGAAGAACTGCTGTCACCTTAGTGTGGGTCAACACAGTGCCACCAAAATATTCTAGTGTTATTGTATTCTAAACTACCATGTATTCACAGTATAAACAAAAAAACAATAGCATAAGTCAATTTTACTTAAGAATGCTGTTCAATGAAGTAGTAAAAACTATTCATCTTTACTAAGTCTCAGCCCCAGAGTATACCTGTTAGATATCTGTGTCATAAAGTGAGAAATATGTATAAAGTACTTCTACTTTGTTTTAAAGCGCAACAGTTATTTTGAGGAAAAGCACGTGTGATCTTATCTGAGTTGCAAGCTGATCTAGCCATCATTTTCATGGAATACCTTTTTTTTTTTCTTTAAAGAATGACAGAAAAACTGCAATTATTGAACTTAGGCATTTGGCAGTTACTCTCTCAAGATGAACTAAGTAAACTAATTAATTTGGGGAAGACAAGTTGCATTATTTGTTGCGAGGTATAAAGTTCAAGCTTTCAAATGAAATTTACAATTGGGGAATCCTTCAATACTTTAAGATGTTTCTGATGAGATCAGGGTATTTATAATAAAATGTGTCAAGGTTTGGAAAGTCTGTATGAGTAAAAAAAAAAAAATAATAAGATTTTTCAGATGATAAGTAAATATTGTTACAAAATTATTTATTGGTAAAATAGCCACATAAAGTTCATGCTAGACCAATGGGTTTTAAGGTAACAGGGTACAAAATGTTTATGAGATTACTTCAGATTCCCCATTGTTGCTAACTAAACAACTGACACTTGTTGAGTTTTGGTGTAGAATCAAAGCGCAACATCCACCAATAAATGCAAAGATTATTGAAATACTCTTCTATTGTCCAACTGTATATGTGTATGAGGCCAGATTTTCTTCGTATGCTTTAACAAAAACAACATGTTTTACCAGATTTAATTCAGAAGTAGATATCAGAATTCAGAGATCTATTAAGCCAGACATAGGAGAAATGTGCAAAGAATATAAAACAAGATCTGTCTTCTCACTAATTTTTTTGTTTTATTTTGGATAATATAATTAATTTTTTATTGGTTAATTGAATTTAAAATATTGGGTTCATTATTGTTGTGTTTAAATGAACTAATAAGGAAATATTTTTTCCAGAGTTCTAAGTATTCATTTCATTTCTAATAGAGATGTAATTCACATAAACAAAAAGTCTTTGGGGTTCTCAATAGTTTTTAAGAATAAAAAAGAATTTTGAGTCAAAGAAGTTTAAGAACTGCTGGGTTATATTCTAGGTCAGTGTCTCTCAAAGTGTATTTTTCATCAGACTTCATCATGAAGATCTGGATTTTTTTTCAAAAATTTAATTTCTTCACCTCTAATTCAAGATGGAGGTCAGAATCACTAGGTGGGACCAGTGAATCTGAATTTGAATAAGCTCCCCTGGATGTTTCTGGTGCACAATATAAGGACTTATACTATCCAAGGGGGCCTCCATACTACCCACGATGTATCAGTGAATTTAACAATAATCACAGCTCATTGGGGTTCGCTGCCTTCAATCTCTCTAGTCTATAACCTCTCTTTTTCTCTATTGGTTAGTGGGAATTTTTATTCTCTCATAGCTAGGAACTAAAAGACTGAATTTAAAAGCTAGATTCTAATCTTTTCTCCTTTGCTTAAATATATATGTACACTTTCAATAAGCCCAAAGGTGTATCTATGGCCCCATGCATACCCTCAGAAGGAAATACTGTCCAGGAGAGAAAAAAAGAATCCCCTGAGGGATCTGGTAAGGAGGTCTTTATAATGATTTTACTGTGAATACGGTGAGAAAATTGACACTGGCCTGAAAGAAGAATCCAGCCACTCAGAGTAAGAATATCGGGGTTCCTCTTGGCCTCCCATTTAATCTGCAGGATGGTTGTAGAGAAGTGCAGGAGGTATCAGATGATTCTGCTGGAGCACACCGGCATCAACATTTATAGGCATAAAGATCTTGCTTCCATGGTGGGTGTATATTTATTTCCTTTCTAGAGGTGAAAAACAGTTTAATAAAATATCTTGTTATACCCACTAGTTAGATAAACTTGTATCTCTGTATTTTCAATTGTCCAGATTCACTAGGAATTATATATTTTAACATAAGAGCTCAAGATGTATTTTATTATCTTTGGCCAGAGAAAACTTATACAATATGATCCTGAGAAAGCTCTAGAACCACAGAGTTAAAGACCCAGATTTGGAGGAGACCTCAAAGACTAGCTACTTTGATCACCCATCTAATAATTGGATGCAGCCTTGGAGAACTCACTACCCACAGAGGCGATGCATTTAATCTTTGGACTTCCTGAATTGTTAAAAATTATATCATATGAAAATCTGTCCCCTATAACTTCAAAACGTCAGTCCTAATTTCAGTCCTCCTGGGAAATAGTGAAGAAACTCCCTTGCTTTCCCTCAGTCTTCACTCTTAAGGGTAAATATCACTAGCCCCATCAGGTTTGCAGCATGGGATAGGGTTTACTTCCCTCAGCATATAATGTTCACTTTTCTGGAATAAACTCAGGTTTGTCTGAGTCTCTTCTCCAGGAGATTCAGTATCAAGATGTCTAGTGAGTCTTCATATCGTATAGATGAGCCTGTTAAGATGATGTTGGATAAGCCAGATTGCAAACAAATTAGCACCTTCTTTATTTAGAATATCAAAAACATATGAATGCAGTCCAAGACCACACTAAATTTTTTAATAGGATAAGATACATGGGGGATTCATATTACTAAAGTTATAAAAATCTATAAACTCTTAAATCTTTTCCAAGCTGTTATTTCACAGTTGTTCCTTTCTTTTTTTTTTTTTTTTTTTTTTACCCAAAAGCAGGAACTTACATTCCTAATATTTTGTGGGTTTTAGTCATTGTCTCAAGATGTTAATATGTTTTTGGAACATGATTGTACTGTACAATGTATTTTCTATTCCTCTCAGCATATACCATCTGAAACCTGATAATCAAATATTTGATATTCTCCCCCAAGTAATCGACAAAATCTGTAAGCAGGACAGGTCTCTGGAAGAGAGTCCTTTGACAACTTCCAGATACCTTCATTGAAATTAATGAAGATTTAAAAAATCTGCACTTTAAAATTCAATCTGTTAGAATTTGTTTCTCCATTTTATCTGTAAGTATCACAGGCACTCTGTCAAATGCCTCAGTGAAGCCATTTGACATCTCTGGGTTTAATTTTCCCACAGAAATGTAATAGAAATTTAAAATGTACCACCTCTCAGAAGCAGAATAAGTATTTGTGAGATAAGGTCAATTGGATGCTTTGAGTTCCTTGGAGGAAAAAAACTATATACCTGTGATTATTAAGAATAACAAAATAATTTACTTTGGAGAGTCCTAATCCTTCTGTAACCATTCTCATCTACTGGGTAAATGACTGCATAGGGCAAGGAGGCTAAGCTAACACAGCTCTGAAACTCACGTTGTGATGAGTAGGTTTTGCACTTGAGGGTTTTTAAGATCAAGGACATCTTATTTTAGTAAAAAAAGGGAAATGGGGAGCATCACTAGCTTTATTATTTTCTCATTCATCCTTCGCTTATCCTTTAAGCATTCATACATAAATTATTGCTGGTATGTCTTTATGAGGAAGCTCTGGAGTTGCAGTGGTTAAAGCACTCAGCTGCTAACCAAAAGGTCGGAGGTTTGCACTACCAGCTGCTCTGTGGGAAAAAGATGTGGCAGTCTGTTTCTGTAAAGATTTCCAGCCTTGAAAACCCTATGGGGCAGTTCTACTCTGTCTTATAGGGTCTCTATGAGTTGGAATCCACTCGACCACAGCAGGTTTGGATTTTGGTTTACGTCTTCATGAAGGAGAAAAAACAGACACTTTTGATGAGGATCTGACTTTCAGGCTCAAGTGAGTCATCTAGTTATAAAGACCTGGACGTGGGCCTTACAGTGGAGGGCCTGGCCAGCCCTTTAACTACTGGAGTGTGCTCTAGACTTGAAGGTCAGAGTTCTCATGTATTCTTCCTGGTCCACTTAACTGCATAATCTAAACTTGATAAAAATGACCTTACTGTGGCAGTCATTCTCTTGACAATATCAGGAAGTGCTGGAAAGCAACTGAGAATAAAAGGAAGGCAAACACTCAATGGGCTGGACTCTCATAAAGACTATGTGTTTGGTGGGGGGAGAGTTATGCTGCAGAATCTGAATCAATTACAAACAAACTCCCTCCTTCCAGGTCCAGGTGCCCAGAAGCCCCTTTGCACTAGACTAAGAATGCCAGGAAAAATCAATAAGCTATTGAATTGGGTTCTCTGGAGGAGAACAGAGTGTATTTTGTAATTTCAAAATAGCTCTTTTATTAGAGAGCTGAAGAGGCTAGAGCAGACATTACATTTCTATGAAATATAAGCTGGGCAACATTCAGATCTGTTTTAAAATTAATAGAGCTTCAATCTTTTTTATTTTGACAATAGATTGAGTTGTAATGCCTGCTAACTCTGTATTCATTCTGATTTGGTAAGCATTTATTAAGAAGAGTTTTGTATTTCTCTAACTGCGTCACCAAAGCTTCTCTATATCCCCTGGGCACTAAATTAAATATAAAATGGATTTCAGCAGAGCTCAATAAATAGATCCTTAATTTTCCCAAACAACACACATATGTATAAAAAATAAATGTCATGGTGTTGGGTGCTGGGAGTAGGGGAAAGATGGTTCATGTGTAGGTTTAGTTATCAAAATCCACAGTATATAGGCTGACAGCTTTTGAAATACATAAACTGTTTCTCTCTCTCCTGTTTCCATAGCAACAGAGTGCACAAAGCCTTAGTTTTTGCACACAGAGAGGAAAAAAAAAAATTGGGAATGGAGTCTGGAATTGTCTGGAACAAAAGAAGAATGCAGAAAATGGAAAATTAAGCATCTACAGTCCTCAAAAACCTCACCCTTGTTCACAGTCCCTTGATGTTAGTATTCAAAATATCTGTTTGAAGTCATATTGAGGTAGCTTTTAAGAGTCTTGTCAGGACCTGAAAGGTTAGAGCATCCCCCCACCCTTTGGCAAGCTAGCAGAGTCAGTACAAATAACGCACCGCCACCTTCGCTTT
The DNA here is from genome assembly GCF_030014295.1 of Loxodonta africana. Taxonomy (NCBI): domain Eukaryota; kingdom Metazoa; phylum Chordata; class Mammalia; order Proboscidea; family Elephantidae; genus Loxodonta; species Loxodonta africana. Next base: position 37,639,781 of record NC_087351.1, read on the forward strand.
GTGAAGTTTCTGTATTACTCCCTCCTTCGAGGCATTCTTGCTGGAGCTTCCTTGATCAACTATTGTTCTCTGTACTACATTTCAGGTTGATTGCTAAGATCTCGCCATTTTCTGCATTCTCTCCTTCAGTTCATTAACTTTAAAGGGCCAGTGGCAATGCCCTAAATTCAAGAGGATTGTCACAAGGCAAGGCATGGAGATGGGTCAAGTAGCCAAAATCTAAGAAGTCCATCACCTGGGACTCTCATTTTAGGTGAGTCTTTAAAGAGCTGCATCAACCCGGAATCGGAATCCGATGCACATCACTAACTGCCACACTATCTACATAATCTACACATATCTGTTTGTTGGGAGGCATCCATGTCCCTCATACGGATTCATAACCCTTTCTTTCAGTTTGCCTTAGATTTCATCACCTCCCACAGGGCCATGGCCTTGGCTAGATGCATTTGAGGAAAAATTTAATATCTAGTCAATGCAATAAGTATTTTACCAAACTGTCCTTCCTAAGGTATAAGGGGAAAAAAAAAAAAAAGTACAGTTCAGTGAGGCATATCAATTTTCTTTAAAACACACTGGAACAGTAGACAAGGATCAGTTTTGGTGAAGGGAAATGACAACACACAATACAGGGGAAGTCAGCACAACCAGACCAAAGTGAAAAGAAAAAAAAAAAAAAAGAGAGAGAAAACAAATTGGAACAATTCTTTTACTTCTAAATGGAGGAATTAAAAATTCAAGGTTCTCTTATATGGAGGCCCCCAACCCCCACCTCAAAAAAAAAAAAAAAACCCTTGAGTCAGTTCAGACTCATGTTGACACTGTGTGTTACAAAGTAGAACTGCTCCATAGAGTTTTCTTGGCTGTAGTCTTTACATAATCAGATCGCCAGCCCATTCTTTTGTGGCACTGCTGGGTGGGTTCAAACCATCAACTTTTAGGTCAGTAGGCCAGTGCCAAAAATTTACACCACCCAGGGACCCATAGGAAGCCTGGTACAGGTTAAAAGGAGTGAGCATTGCCCAACTCCTAAAATCTCCTCCCTCCATCTGGTAGCCCTTAAAGTGATGTACTTCATATATCCTCTACCACCTAGTAACCTGGGTGGTATAACTGGTAAACGTGTTTGCTGCTAACCTAAAGGTTGGAGGCTCAAGTCCACCTAGAGTAGCCTCAAAAGAAAGGCCCAGAAATCAAGTTAACAAAAAATAGCCATTGAAAACACTATGGAGCACAGTTCTGCTCTGACATGCTTGGAGTTGCCACGAGTTGGAATTGACTTCACAGCAACTGGTGTTGGTAACTAGCTGATAGTTATTTTCATAGACACAAATGTGCGTCCATATTTTCCCTTTCTATCCCCTTAATGGTCAAGAACATCTATTGTTACCTATCCAGCTGGGGACAAGTTCTGGATGGCACAGCAGTCATTAAGGCCAGGTGTTTGCACTGATTTCGTGGGAGTGTACCTGGAGCAGGAAGTCAATTTCTAACCTTTGGCTAGAAAAAAATGCACGTGGCACTGAAATCAGAAAGTTTATAGAATGCTACTGTGGATCTTGGCACAGGGTTCTCACAGGAATTTTTCTAAATGCAGGACATGCCGTAAATATAGAGTGACGTGATCGACTAGATTAACTCAGATAAAGCCATTACTGTCTATTTGTAAATAATAGACCTTTTAAAGAAGCGTATGAATGAAAACATATTTAGGCAATAAAGAAAAACTGCTCCTAAGGGGTTTTTTGGTTTGATTGGGAAAATAAATAATGCATGTTTTCTAAAATTGCCAAAACATACATTGACTTGCTAGACCACAAGGAAAATTACTAGATTCAGAAGCATGTATTTAAAAATAAACAAAGAAAATAGAAAATGTAATACAAATCCTTCTTAACCAGCAAGTCTTGGTAAAGGATCTTTAGATGTTTTCAACTTTCATAGTACTGGGAGTGTATTGAGGTAGTTTTTAAGAGTCTTGTCAGGACCTGAAAGGTTAGAGCATCCCTCCCAACCTTTGGCAAGCTAGCAGAGTCTGTACAAATAACTCACCAGCACCTTTGCTTTGTGAAGTTTCAGTATTACTTCCTTCTGTGAGGCATTCTTGCTGGAGATTTTACTCCTAGATAGAGATAGGAATAACCTATAGTATTCAGTCCTCCGCCACTTGTCTGTCAGTTTGTCGTACTGTGGTGGCTGGCATGTTGCTGTGATCCCGGAAGTTATGCCACCGGTATTTTAAATACTGGCAGGATCACCAAGGGTGGGGAGGTTTCAGCAGAGCTTCCAGACTAAGACAGACTAGAAAGAAGAGCATGGCAATCTACTAAAAAAAAAAAATGGCCAGTGAAAACCTTATGAATAGCAGTGGAACATTGTCTGATATAGTGCCAGAAGATGAGCCTCTCAGGTTGGAAGGCACTCAAAATACAACTGGAGATCTGCCTCCTCAAAGTAGAGTCGACCTTAATGAGGACAAATAAGCAACATCATGATAAACAGAGGAAATATTTAAGTTGTCACCTTAATGAGGACAAATAAGCAACATCATGATAAACAGAGGAAATATTTAAGTTTTCAAGGATTTCATTTTACTTGGATCCACAATCAACACCTGTGGAAGCAACAGCAGCCAAGAAATCAAACGATGCACTCCATCAAGCAAATCTGCTGCTAAAGACCTCTTTAAAGCATTGAAAAGCAAAGATGTCACCTTGAGGACTAAGGTACTCCTGACCCAAGCCATGGCGTTTTCAATTGCCTCATATGCATCATTCATATGCATGCAAAAGTTGGACAATAAATAAGACAAAGAATTGATGCATTTGAATTATGATGTTGGCAAAGAATATTGAATATACCGTTGACTGCCAGAAGAATTAACAGATCTGTCTTGGAAGAAAGAAGTACAGCCAGAATGCTCCTTAGAAGCGAGGATGGTGAGACTTCCTCTCACGTGGTTTGGACATGTTATCAGGAGGGACCAGTCCCTAGAGAAGGACATCATGCTTGGTAAAGTAGAGGGCCAGCAAAAAGGGGGAAGATCCTCAATGAGATGGATTGACACAGTGGGTGCAACAGTGGACTCAGACATAACAAAGACTGTGAAGATGGCTCAGGACAGGGAAGTATTTCATTCTGTTGTACATAGGGTCGCTATGAGTGGGAACCGACTCGACAGTACCTAACAACAGCAACATTCTTTCCTTAAATAGCCAATACTTTTTATTGCCAAATAGATTTTAGTTAGAGATAGGAATAACTTATAGTATTCTGTCATCAAATAGTCAATACCTTTCTCACACATTCTCGTTATTTCTCTCGCCATAAATAAACAAGTACTGAGAGAGTACTCATTTTTTTTGCTAATTTCTCACTGTTCTATTCTTCAAATCAAGGTTTATCTCCACTCCTGAAAGCAAGACCAAAGGACTGCTCCATGTGATTTGATGCTGACCCTATAGTCCAGCTAAGTACCTGACCCTTTTGTTTTGGGGCATGCAGAAGCAATGGTACACAGAGGTCAGCAGTCTAATGTCCTGTGGCCATAGCTATTAACCTTGCAGCAGGCTGTCATGGACCTGATCCAGTGAGGAAGGTACAAACCTAAAATTCTTCTGATTTTTATTTGGCCTAGACCCTGCCTTGTCATGGATGGCTCTGATGACAGCCTTCTTATTTCTGGTTCTATGAGTATATCTCTCCCTTTAGTCAATTTGGAATATTGAAAAAGTATTTACCTTTTTAAACTCTCAAACTATTCCTTCTAAGGTCTTCGGCTTTTTTCATATTCTTTAGTAATATTAAAACTGTTCATCTCCAAGGGTTCACATTATTCTTTCCTTATTATTATATGCTTCTTCCATTCTTCTCTTTTCCCACTTTCTTTTTAACCTCTGTCACCTTCTCAGTGAAGAGACTGGAAATTACTTCTGCGGAGAATTCAGAAGGTATTACTGCACTGTGGGCTCATTTGCATGCAGGTCAGCTAAGAAGTTTAGAAGGGTGTGTGAGGGACTTACAGAAGCCGCTAACTTTTTCAGGTGGGTCAACGACTGCCTGAGAGAAGCTCCTTCAATAGGGATATTCAATAAGGAAATCTTCGATTTTCACCACTGGCTATATCATTCTCCTGTAGGTTTCCTCCATGTTTTTTTTCTTTCTGTATCCCTATTGAAGGAGCTTCTCTCAGGCAGTCGTTGACCCACCTGAAAAAGTTAGCTGCTTCTGTAAGTCCCTCACACACCCTTCTAAACTCCACAAATGTGGTTCATTTACTTCTGTATCTGCTTTTGTCTGAATGTTTTCACCTAGGCCTGTGTTTAATAGGTACTCCTGAGTGGCACAAACAGTTTAGAGCTCAGCTGCTAACCAAAAAGCTGGTGGTTTGAGTCCACCCAGGGGTGCCTTGGAAGAAAGCCCTGATGATATACTTCTGAAAAATCAGTCACTGAAAACCCTGTGGAGCACAGTTCAAATCTGACAGACACGATGGCGCCATGAGTTGGAATTGACTCAAAGGCAATTGGCTTGGTTTTTTTTGTTTGTTTGTTTAATCTGACCCATGCATGGCTTTCCCTTCCCCCTCTAGAAATAGAATCCCCTTTTCAAGAAAAATACTGATGAAAACGAAATATTATAACCTTTATTGTTGAAGCAGTGGTAGAGACTGGAAATAAAATCCACTTGGTCTCCTCACAGCCTTACCAGCAGTGGTCCTTGGGCACCCACATTGAATTCTAGGTCTTCCAGAACCATAAGTGACCATGGTTTAGTCCAGTAAAACATTAATCAACACCTACAATGATATAAATCAAATTCTACTAGCAGTTACTGTCTAACTCACTCCTGATGCCATTCTGTTCTCAGCAGCTCTGACTTTGGTGCTCCCATTTTTCCATGGTGGCTGATGTGAAATGGTTTCTTTTGTCTCTTCTTCAGGTGATCGATTATGGTGTGCCATCCATGGCACATGAGCCACTGGTTACCACATTTAAGTTAGTGCATTTGTAGAGTTCAACAAACGATATCTTAATGACTTGAAATACTGAATATAGTTTTCAGATTGCCACCAGGAATGTGTTGCTTTGGGAAAAGCCATCTTATCCAATTGCAAAAATAACCATCTTTTTACTTCTTTAACAGATAGTCTCCATGATGTTACTCTTTCTAAACCCAATGAAGGGCAAGGGAAAGAAATACAGTAGTGAGAGGGAAACAATATATTAAATCAAATTTTCTATAAATATAGATGTTGTAAAGATTTATTATGTTGATAACACTGTAATGGACATTTTGATGCATAAATTATAATTTATCACACCTCTTCTTATTTACTTAAAATAGATTCCTAGAAGTGAAGTTACTGGGTTTAATAACTAATACTTTTTAAGGTTTTAACACATATTTCTAAAATGCTTTATAGAAATGGAATACTAATTTACACTTTCCCCAGAAGTACGTCATGATGCCTAGCTCATTATACCCTCCCCATCACTAGCCAATGTAGTGATTAAAAGAAAAATTGCCCATATGGCAGGTTTTTTATATCTTTTTATTTAATTTTACATTTTTAATACTTAGGAAATTAGTCTTTTTCAAACTCTTATTGCCCATATTGTTCCTAGAATTTGATCGTGTGATTTAAATAATTGGTAGAGACAACCCATTTTTTTTTTTCTGCCAGTGAATTTTGGTTCTCATTAACTAGTGTTACACTGACTCGAAAGAAGGTCTTGAAATAATGCATTAATAACCAACATGAGTCATATAGCACTTCATAATTTATGAAGCATTGTCAATGCATTGTAAAATTTGATCTTCCAACAATTCTAGGAGTAGCAGCAATGAGATAATTCTCATTTATAGATGAGGACACTAAAACTGAGAGAGGCTGTTTAGCTACTTAGTGGCAGAACCACATCAAAAACATATATTCCTTAAATCGCACAGCTAGGACACAGACGCAAACCCATATCTAACGATCCCTAGACCACGATCCTTTTTTCACTGGTCTACACCAGAGCTGCTCAACACATGGCCCCCAAGGAGCACCACTGGCATCACCTCGGATCTTTTAGAAATGTACCATCTCTGGCCCAGGTGCTTTGTATGCACACTGATGTCTGTGAAGCACTGCCTTAAGCCACCCTGAGAGCATATTCCTGATCAAGTGTGGCTAGATGGCTCACAGAATCTGTACGTAAAAGAACAAGGAAGGAGTAAATTTAGTGTTTGAAGATCCCTCAAATACTTTGTAAGCTATCGATGGAACTTAAAAAAAAAAAAAATCTCTTTTTTCTTTTACAGAAAGAAATCTTAAATTAAAAAAGCTTCTGTTACATCCATTAATAAGCCTTTTTCTCCAGATAAACTTAGGCATTACTGTAATCAAAAGCATTTTGAAATGTTGATAATTGCAGAAAACATATTTTTCCATGTATAGGAGTTATATGTAGATTTTTTTCTTAAATGCAAAGGTGGTTATAGTAGGCTCCCCACTTCAAACCCCGCCTGATCTCAAATGACTCAACAGGTGAATCTGCCGCTAGCTACATTTTTTAAATCAGTAATACAGACTTTTGGTCTAATGGTTTAACCAAAAAAAAAAAGTTATATATATAACTTCTAAAGAAAGTGAACACCTTAGGTGACTGGGGCTGGGATAGGAAGGATGAAGTTACCGGGGGAAAGGGAATGAAAATGCAGGTGTGGAGGAAACAAAAAATAAATTTTGTGTATGAGTTGTAAGTTTGCCTAGAAGCAGACCTCAATTATGGGTGCTAGGTTATAATGTATCATCACCCTGGGCAGTATATTTAATTGTGGAGCTTCTTATTATTATATATAGTCATTTTAGGATTCTTTAATGTCCATTTGATGTTCCTCCAAATATAGAAACCGGTAGATTCTCTCATTTCCTACAAAAAGTCTTTATTATTTGCTCTTGTAGGACATTATCTGCTTAAACATGGTCTTTTTGGCATTCAGACAGAAGTGCTTGATATTCTTATGTCCTGTGCATACAAATCTAACACGCCTCAAGAGGCCAGTGCATAGGAATTTCTCGTCAGCAAAACTGCACCTAGTGCCATTCTGGTAGATCTACTGCTGCATAGTTCCCTGGTCAAATTCAGCTCATTGCTTTGAATTCATTTTTGTAATAATGCTAATAATGCTGTTATTTTAATAGGATAATATGTATACTAAACTCTAATTTCTAGTGTATCAACATTCTTTAGCCCCAGCATCAACTACCATATTGTGCCCAAACAAGAGAAGAGGAAACTAAAAATGTGTCTTGCTAAAAGATTGTGTGTGCTTTTCAATTATGTGAAGAGTAGGTAAGTGATAGTTGGATTATTACAAATCTTTATTGTTCCTTTTGAATAGCTGCCTACTTTTGGTTTCTCCTTTCCTCCATGTTGTATTGATTAGCTTTTGAATTGACATTGCAGGCCAACAATTACAGAAAAAAAACAGAACAGCAGTGAGACTCTCTCCAGGATCTAAAATACAAGTATATCGTCCCTGAATTTAGAAAACTTCATTTACAGAGAAAATAGATGTGGGATGCACAAAATGTTCTAGCATCTTCTCTTTCAAACATTGTCTAATAAGTCTTGCCTAGCAATGTTCATCCAAACTAGAAATGTCTGTCAAATACTCTGGTATAAAAGTCTGTCTTATGCTTTATCCCCTTTACTGTTGTGGCTTTGCAGCACCACAATGAAAGGAGTTCGTGGATGTGTGTGTAAGCTGTGTGCATTTTAATTCTTTACTCATAATTCAAATAAACTGCCAACAGGCAAATGGTTCTACCTGGCTAGTAACTCCATTTTGAAAAGGTGCTAGCTTTGAAAAGATATTGACACTTAGCCTGTCTTTGACATAATTTTATTCTATCAAAAATTATATTCTATTAAAATACATGAGTACAAAACTCTGTATTCAAAATGTTTTTAAAATTATAGGAATTAAAGCAAAATTTAAAGAACAACAATTACCTGTCTTAATATTGCTCTCAATCTTTGCATAGCTTAGGCCTGATTATATCTCCATATGAGATGCCCTTAATAACCACATAAGCAAGTTAATATAGAATAAAATCTTACAAAGAGAAATTGGAGTATTCTTAAGTTTTCATGTTTCTTAAAATAGAGAACTTGTAAACTGATTGATTGCTTACCCTGTATAGGTATTTAGCTAGGAAGTAGGAAATATATTACAGGAGAATATAATGTGTCCCTGACTTCTTATTTTTATAATTTTTAGAGAAACAACACTATTCATAAAAAAAAAAAAGTCAACTAATGAAGCTCAGTAAATATAAAAGGATTGAATTCCTTTCCCCTTGCCCATGGGGGTGTTTTCAGGCATTAACTTTAGAGCAATTTTCTTCCATCTATGCTCTATGCCTGTTCTCCCTTGCCTAGTCATTATTCTTAATTAGCAATTGCTATGGGCAGTCATTATCTATTGAACTCATTCAGAAACTTGGCCATTGACTTCATCAGCTCCAAACTTTCAAGGATACTGAGTGTGCTGGCAAGAAGTATGGCCTGTGGATAAACAACTCAGGTCTGTTCCTAAGGATCACGTTTTCAGTTTCAACCAACATTCTTCTTTTCTCTGGGAGTTAGCACCTGATTAGAGCTGCTCTTTTTGCTAATTCAGCTCTCTGAGTAATAAATATTTTATCTTATCAATAAACATGAATTTCTGTGATCCAAAGATATTTAGACTCTTAATTAGATAGTACATCTAAATTGGTTAATCAGAGTGTTTTCTGGCAGTTTCTGAGTCAAAGTTACACTTCATCTCTGGTTAGCCTTTGTAATATTCAAGCTGAACAACTTAAAATTCTCAGTTCAAACTACTTACAATCTGTGTTAATCAAAATGCTGTAATTAAATCGGGCATGGACTTATTCTGTAACCTTATCCACTTTGCATTTAAGTTGTCTCTACATGAATGTTTGACACTAGTGCAGTCTTTAAATATTAATGCATGGAGAAAAAAAAAAGATGAAAGGAACAGTGAGAGTGAGAGATAGCAAGGGGCATTTGTAATAAAAATCCTGAAAAAAAGTTAGGAGAGTATGCCAAGCCAAATAGACTTGCCAAAGCAGTTAGTGACCAGTGCAAAGTAGCCCAACTTATACACAATCGAAAGGTCTAAGGAATGGGTAGCCATAGCAAGCTTTTGTGCCATAAAGATTAGGATCTCTGTGGAAGCAGTTTCTTCTGTGTGTGTGTTTTTCCCTCTGCTTTTGAATTTTACTTTTAAATGGGCACCAAACACAAAATAGGTTAAAAATGAAACAAAGCAAAACAAAGCCAAAAGCACCTTTTTTTTTCTTTCATGTACAAGGAGGACAGACAGCATACATTGAAAAGTCTGACTCTGTGCCTCTAATGTCAGACTCTCTGTGATTTTGGCATGAAGTAGTGTTGGACCAAACAATATCACAAGATAACGTGCTTTTGTGCCATGCACACAATGGAAGGCTCCTTAGCATAATCTGTAGAAGTTTCAAGTGGGTGTATTGCCAAATAGCTTGCCTTTTACTCTGAAGAAGGCAGAAGGTGAGTGTATGAAGCTGAATGTATAGCTAGTGATTTCCCTTGCACCAGATAGAGAAATGCTATTTGCTGAGAGACTGCACTGCTGAGATTCGAGGAGAGAGTATGCCCTCAATTTCTCTGCACTGTACTAGTGTGCATTCAACTGATGAAGTTCTCAAATCAAAGGGCAACATCCGCTTTGTTCTAAGTTCCTGCTGGAATGGAAAAGCTGACAGGGGAAAACTTACGCAAAGGATATTGTGCTGTTAAAGTTTGTTCAAAGCCACACTTGTCAGATCTCTTTGAAATGAAATTGAAAAGGAAAAACCAATTTTCTTTGAGGACAAAGTTCATCTCATTTGGTGTGCTGCACCTGTCTAATTTTCTTCACTCAGAAAGGAATCTTGACTAGGAAAATTTGAAAAAATAGTTTATCCGAGTGCAGGTATGTATCATAATGTTTAATTCAGACTAGTGATACCTTCTGAGAAAATAAATATAAGTGAATTCTGCCTGTTTGAAGCTGTGGTAAATACCTAAGTTGGGCTGAAATTATTAGACACCATTATTCTGTCTCCAAAATGTCTGTGAAGGGCAACAGTCTGAACTATCCTGAAATGAAAGTGTTCCAACGTTTTCCTTTGTCAGTGATGTGCAGACGCACAGTGTGACGCTGAATACATTATCACATTGAAACCAAGACAGATCCCTCAAAGGTGTGCCAGGTAAATATCTTGCATGTTTCCAAATTTGAAAGTTAAAAAAAAAAAAAAAAAGGCAGCAGCATCTATTTTTAGGGTAGAGTCTTTATGAATATTGCAAATCATAATTGATTTTTTTTAATGTCACTAAATAATGGTTTGGATAAGTTTGTATCAACAGCAAGTCAGAGAGCTTTGCATTTTTAAAGTTACAATTTCCTGCACATAGGAATGTTACAAGATTGCAGGTGAAAGCAAAATAAAATCAAAGTAAATATGTCGTTTAAACTGGGATGAAATATACCTGTGACCCTAGACAAGGACTCACGTTACGTTCAAGATAGGAAAATGTTATTTTAGTCAACAGGAAAAAAAAAAAAAGAAAGAAAGAATAACAACCCAGTGGTAATCCTCTCCTTTAACATTTCTTGCCTTCTCTTTGCCTGTCTCTTTAAGCCTTTCTCTGCTTCTGTGTCAGCCTTTCTTATTCTTGTTTACCCTCTGTGATTGGCTACATGTTTATATAATTCCCATATATTGGCAATAAATTATGATTATAAAATGAGAAAGCATTTCAAAACTGGGGAAGACAAGTAAAATTAAAATTTATCTATTAGATCATGGGGAAGAGATGATCTTGGCTTTTACCAGAATCTTCCTTCTTCCTGAATGATTTCTATTTGGAACTATGTTGCCAATACCTTTTTATTTTCTCTGTGTCCAAATGCAGATCCAGCTGCATTCCTTTGCTTTTGTTTTTATTCCACTTGTATCTCTGTAGAAGGCTATTTCACATATCTACACCCTTTGTGTAAAATGTAATTCCTTTTAAATACAGTTTCACCATGACCTTGAGAAAAAAAGACTAACAATTGAAACTTTTGGGCAGCAGCTACCTTTCGTTTAGAACTAAAGCTCAAACAAGCAGTGTCCTTATAAATCAAAGAAGAATCTTCTTAGAGTAGAAATCATTCAGCTAAATGAAAAGCAAGCTTACTGATTTTCATCCACCTTTTGTTTAATTTTTATTTCTTTTGTGTTCCATCTGTTATAGAGCAAATGTGTCTCAGTTTAATGAAAAGCTCTTCAGAAATTAACCACTTTCTCTTTTAACTTAAAAGCTGCATGTTATTTGGGTTTAATATTTTCCAGAAGCGTAATTTATCATGTACTTGCGCGTGAGCTAATTCTTTGACATATTTCCTTTAAAGTCCATGAGTCTATGGCACGGACTTTACTTCATACGCATTGTTCTTTTCCCTCAGTGCCTACTCATATTCTCAATAAGTGTTTGTTGAAGTAATGAAGGCCTGTGGCTTTCACTCTTACCCTGGAAAATCACTCTTTGGCTTTTCCCTTTATGATGCCCAGGGCATTAAAAGTCATGTCACAGGAAATGGTGTTATTTCTTTCCTCACATTCCACACACTAATTAGGTACTCCTTTTTCTGACCTACCTTTCCTTAGGGATAGCAAATGAAGTACCTACTCCATGACATCAAATCTTTTCCTGATTCTGGGATACTGCCTATAGCCTAGGTGTTTGCTTGCCTAAGGAGTTTTTCTTTGTAGTTTGTACATCTTTATAGTAGGCATTAAAGAATCCCCAGCAGAAAGCAAACCAATAGTAGCTTTACTTTATTTCACGTTTCTTTCTATAATGTAGCTGGCCATGCTACGTCTGCTTCCTATCATCTTTATTCCTTAAGGGCTTATAAGTTGGGATCAAAGCATGTGCCCATGGTTGCCACATAGAATGTAATGTCAAAACCTTGGCGCAAGAGTCATTCTTCTGCCAAGATTCGTCTATATATCTGCTTATTCAGCAAGTATTTCTAGACCCTCCTGTGGCTTTACGGTGCTACAGGAACTACAAAGACGTGTAAATGAAAAAATTCCTATCTTTAAAGGCAGATAGAATTTTGTGTTTTCTGGAGTACGTCCACATCAATTATCTCAGCTGATTTCCTAGCACAGCGGAAGAAGGCGAGGAAGGTAAATATTACTATACACATATTCCAGACAAGAAACCTGCAACCTGAAAGTCTAGGTAACCCTGCCAGTTATGCCAGGCTATTATAAAATGTCTAAGGGCTTGGTTTATACCATTTAATAACTCTCCCTTTCTACAGCAGGAAGAATGGAAGTTTTTGAGTGGTAGGTTAGCTCTCAGGCTATGCAACAATATTTATTTCAAATGTTTCTTCCTAATAGAACCCAAGGCAGGTCAATAATTAAAAGTACTTTGGACCTAAACGAAGCTTTTTACTTTGAAGGATTTCAGCCATAGGCCTACCATGCTTCAAACCATGATCTATTATTTGGGGATCAGGAGTAATATTTCTTAAAGCTTTGAACTTTCAAAGAAAGCTACAGCACACATTCCCTCCTTCCTCTTCCCATTCCCAGTGCCCTAGCTTAAGTCATTAATTCTCTTACTTCAAATACCTTTTAAAATGATCTGTCTTTCAGCATCTTCCTGCACCCGCCCATTTACTTTTTGTTGCTAGGTAAATCTTGTTAAAATACAATTACATTCTAATAATTATGCTTCTCCCTCTATAGCTTCTTACGTTGTTGTTGTTAGGTGCAGTCGACTCAGATCCAATGTGAAGCAACCCTCTGTGCAACAGAATGAAATAATGCTTAGTTCTGTGCCATCTTCAAAATCGTTGCTATGTTCGAGTCCATTGTTGCAGTCACTTTGTCAATCCATCTCATTGAGGGTCTTCCTCTTTTTCACTGACAGTGTACTTTACAATAATGATGCCCTTCTCCAGGGAATGGTCCCTTCTGATAATATGTCTGAAGTATGTGAGATGAAGTCTCACCATCCTCACCTCCAAGGAGCATTCTAGCTGACTTCTTCCAAGACAAATCTGTTCATTCTTCTGGCAGTCCATGGTATAGTCAATTTTATTCGCCAATACCATAATTCAAAAGCATCAATTCTTCTTCGGTCTTTCTTAGTCATTGTCCAGCTTTTGCGTGCATATGAAGTGATTGGAAATACAGTGGGTTAGGTCAGGTGCACCTTAGTCCTCAAAGAGATATCTTTGCTTTTCAATACTTTAAAGATCTTTTGCTGCAGGTTTGCTTCCATGGGCGTTGACTGTAGATCCAAGTAAAATGAAATCCTTGACAACCGTAATCTTTTCTTGCTTTATCAATGTAGCTTGTTGGTCCAGCTGTGAGGATTTTTGTTTTCTTTATGTAGAGGTGTAAGCCATACTGAAAGCTGTAGTCTTTGATCTTCATCAGTAAGCTCTTCAAGTCCTCTTCACTTTCAGCAGGAAAAGTTGTGTTGTCTGCATATCACAGGTTGTTAAAGAGTCTTCCACCAATGCTGATGCCGCGTTCTTCTTCATATAGTTCAGCTTCTCAGATTATTCAGCATACAGATTGAATAAATATGGTAAAAGGATACAACCCTGAGGCACACTTTCCTGATTTTAAACCACATAGCATCTCCATGTTCTGTTCGAACAACTGCCTCTTGGTCTATGTACAGGTTCCGCATGAACACAATTAAGTGTTCTGGAATTCCCGTTCCTTGAAATGTTATCCTTGATTTGTTGTGATCCACACAGTTGAATGCCTTTGCATAGTCAATTAAACACAGATAAACTTTGCAGCATCTAACAAAAACAACAACAAACATCTTTCTGGTGTTCTGTGCTTTCAGCCAAGATCCATCTGACATTAGCAATGGTATCCTTCATTCCACATCCTCTTCTGAATCTGTGAATTCGCTGTTTTCTGTACATTCTCTTTCCTTTCCACTTACATGCCTTTCTTGCCATTCCACTAACTCTTCCAATATAATGCCAGTAAAGGCTTCATTATAAACCTTTCATCATGGGTCCAACTAGTGATAAATACAACTTGCTTTGATCTCACAAGAAACTTTGCCTCTTCTGTGGCATATGTGAACAAAGCACAGGTTTTATAGATAAACAAGCAGATGGAATTAGGTTAGAATCCTGAGCTAGTTAAATTTAGGCAAATTACTTAACTTCTCCAAGCATCCACATCTTTATCTGCAAAACCATTACATGTTTGTTTTGTGTGTTTGGGAGGATTAGTGATTATGCCTGTAAATGCTGTTGCTCAATAAGCCAAAAAACCAAACCTGTTGCTTAAAAAAAAAAAAAAAAAAAAACCAAACCCAGTGCGGTTGAGTCGATTCTGACTCATAGCGATCCTATAGGTCAGAGTAGAACTGCCCCATAGAGTTTCCAAGCAGTGCCTGGTGGATTCAAACTGCCGACCCTTTGATTAGCGGTCGTAGCACTTAACCACTACACCACCAGGGTTTCTAAACCTGTTGCTTAAGACCCGATAAATGGTAGCTCTTATTTATAAATTCAGTTTTGCATTGCAGTTGTATATGTATATAACGTATGTGATGGATGTTATATAAACATCCATTTAGTGTCTACTTTCTGTGTGGTTGTTGTTTTGTTTTGTTTTTCGTCTTTGCATCCATACAGGTCTTGGTACACAATTTTTTTTTTTTTTTTTTGGTAATGTTCATTACCCATATTGCACACCTATTTCATCTTAGCAGAATTATGGACAAAATTCATATTAGTGAAATTATACTCCCCGCTAATGCCATGTAGTATCCATGGGCCTTCTCATCAATCTTCCCCCAGACTAGGAACTTCTCCACACAGGGACCCCAGGTCCAAAGGATGCATTCTGCTAAGGCCACTGATTTCTTGGTGGTATGAGATCCCCTTGTCTCTCTGCTTGCTTCTCTCTTTTATATCTCAAGAGATTACCTCAAGACAAAATCCTATCTTGTAGATTGAGTCCTGCCTCACTAACACAACTACTGACGATCCTCCCTCATTAACATCATAGAGACAGGATTTACAACAAATAGAGAAATCACACAATACCAGGAATCATGGCCCAGCCAAATTTATACACACATTTTTGAGGGGACCTAGAAAAAAAATCCATGACACCTGCCTCTCCAGTTTCAGAATAAGAAAGTGAGGTGGTTCAGCTTTAGAAACATTTTACTTGTTTCTTGGTTCAGATTTGGTCAGGTAGGGAACCTAGGAATGACTAAAATGCAGTTAATCTAGCCTAGGTAGTAAACATTTAGATAGTGCTGAAAACCAAAAAAAAAAAAAAAAAATCCCACTGCCATCAAGTCAATTCTGACTCATACTGACCCTATAGGACAGAGTAGAACTGCCCTATAGAGTTTCCAAGGAGTGCCTGGCAGATTTGAACTGCTGACCTTTTGGTTAGGAGCTGTAGCACTTAACTACCATACCACCACGGTTCAGATAGTGTTGAAGCCTATAAAAATGAAACCGAGCTAGAAAATTATGTTCTATATTTCTCCAGGAAATCACTAGGTCTGCTTTTATGTCAGTCCAGGCTGTGCCAACCATGGAGAACATGAAGTGGTAAACCAAAAATGTTGTAAAGTTGACTGCACCCAAAGTAAATTAGAACAAGTTCTGTCACATGTCTCCTTTGTTGAACTGGAAATAAATAAGATGTCATAAGGACTTATGGAGGAGATTAGATGATGTAATAATAATCCTCTCTGTGGAGAAATTATGGAACATCCATCATAATGCTGCCACCAACAACAATATATGCGTACATATTCTGCTATTGAAAGTATATTTTTATTGCCATTTTTTTTTCTCAGTTTTCAAACAGACAAATGGTTGGAATATTGGAATAAAGTATCTAAGATATGAAACAGTTCAAATCCGCCAGGCGCTCCTTGGAAACTTTATGGGGCCGTTCTACTCTGTTCTATAGGGTCGCTATGAGTAGGAATCGACTCGACGGCAGTGGGTTTTTTTGGAAGAAATGAAAGATCAATATCTATGATGGTTTTTTAAACAAGAGCAAAAGTCTTTCATTTTATAACATGGTGGAAAAATAACTTTCTGGTATTTAATGGGAATTTATGTACCTAGAATTTTCTACAAACAGCTAATTGATTGGTAAGTAACTAAACCTTTCACATTTAAAAACCTCTAAAGTATAATCATTCATTCATTTTTTTCATTCTTTGATATTTATGGCTCAACCTATGTACGGTGTGAACAATAGACCAGAAGGGTAAATCTATAGGCAGGAATACTTGTTAGGAAGCTGTTAAGATCATCCAGGTGAGAGGTGATAGTGTTCAAATTTGTGGTAAGGGAAGTTAGGAGGCCAAAAGCATGGCATAACTAGGCTATATGACAACTCCTCAAGCATAAAGAATTCTCAAAATTTTGGCTGCTGCCATGCGTTAGGCTTCCTAATTTGTGAAGGAGATCAGGGCTGTACAAAAAATGCAGACCTAGTCTAAAATCATTTCAATAATAGTCTTCTAATCCTAGAGAGATCTGAAAGTGATAGGACACATCATAAGATTGGGACCCTGGTCCTCCAGGTGTATTGGTCCTTACTGATACTCGCATAAGCCTGAAATTAGAGATAGAGAGCAGAAGACAGACTTAAGTCTTGTTCACGTAGAAAATTCAAAGGGAGTTAAAGTTTGGACATAGGGTTAAGAGGAAAAAAGTAAAATTGAAGAATCCACCCAGTTTCTGGCTTAGACAACCAGATGGATACATAAGGGTATCATTTGTTGAGAAGGAAAACAGAGGAGAAACAGCAGATTTTGGAGTTGATAAAGAATTTAAATTCACTTTTGGATGTGGAAAGTTTGAAGAAGGGCAGGAAAATATGTATGTCCTAAAGGAAGTTAGACTTCTTGAGACTGAAGCTAAGGAAGGGGCTTTTGCTGGATTCAGAGTCATCAGCATATAAATGCTGAATGAAATTTCCAGGGGGAAAATTGCATAACTCAAGAACTTTCAGTAAAACAAATATTTCATCTTTAGGCAAAGAAAGCAATGTCTGTAAAAAGAACAACCAGGGAAGTGGGGAATATGGTGTCACCAGGGTCAAGAGAAGAAAGTATTTCAGAAAGGAGAAGGCCGTCAACAGTGTTAAATGTTGCTGAGGCTTCAAGTAAGTTAAGTTCTATCAAGTTCCCATTTGTTTTTTAAAAATCATAGGTAATTTTAGTGGAAGAAGATTCAGTGGTGTGAGGGTGTGGAGGCCTGATTTCAGTATAGTGAGAAGTGTCCCATTAAATGTAAACTTCCACATAATGAAGAAGTTTGGCTCTGAAGGAGAGGGAAAAGGACCTGAGGAGAAAGGACTTGAAAGATAAGGATGTTCTTCAGTTTCTGCCTTCTATTTCCAATACAGGCTGTGTTCTTTTATTTATTGTTTCACTGAAATAGAAATTGGAGCCCTGGTGATACAGTGGTTAAGAGCTTCACTGCTAACCAATAGGTCAGCATTTCAAATCCACCAGCTGCTCCTTGGAAACCCTATGGGTTGGTTCTTCTCTGTCTTAAAGGGTGGCTATGAGTTGGAATCAACTAGGTGGCAATGGTTTTTTTTTTTTTTAAAGTAGGATCGGGTTGGCTTGTGCTGGCTAGTTAGATTTTTTTTTACAAATGGCTGTGTTACTGACACAGTTCTAGTTGTAGCATTTCACACTAAGAACCTTATGATTAAGAACAGAAAAGTTTTTAAATTAATTATTTTGTTGATTTCTTAGGATAAAAGAAAAAAAAAAACCTATTCATTTTTCTTTCCCTTCGCTATACTATATCCAGCAAATTGAGTCACTGGAACTTGTCTCCAAAGAAATTCTTTAACAGATTTCCATATTAAGGACCAATAAAAAAACTAGATATTTAATTGCCTTCAGGAAAAAAAAAAAATGTTAGTAACAAAATTTTTAATGGTTTTAATTAGAATGTTTCAGTTTTTCAAAATCTATGTTGGGAGAGATTTTGGAAAATATTAGTGTTCCATGTCTCACCTTCATAGAAATTTCTATAAGCCTTGGTATAGAATTACACAAACATACTGCTTGAAGAAGTTTTTTTTCCCCCTCAGAGAATAAAATGGATCCCATCTCATGAATATGAAGAAATACATAAAATTAAATTTTCAATTTTCATGGTCTGTAAGCTAGACCATGAAATTCTGTAACTAGAATTACATAAAGTACTTTAGAAGCTGTCTATACCTTTTTATACCACAAATGAATTGTTAGTTCAGAGAATCAAATATTTGGCTACTGATCTCATTGTATTAATCTGGTCTGAAAGAAAAACTACTTTTGGGTATTAACTATCACAATAATAACACTTAATATCTATATGCTGTTTTATGGTTTATGAAGAATTTAGAGACCTGATAGCTCATGTAATCCTCAGAATAATCCTATGAATTAGGCAAGAAAGTATAATTTTCTTTTCTGAGAGAAAAGAAAACAGAAGTTCAGTGTGATTGTGCAGTTTGTCCAGCTTGGGTTTAGTAGTGATAGAGCTTGACTAGGTCTCTGGTCTACTAATTTTTAAACCAATGTGTGTGTGTGTTTCTTTTTCTTTTTCCTCTAGACATCAATAATAGACATCAGACACTACCTTAGTAACAGAGAAAGAGATAACTTTTCCTCTTAAGGTGTTTACAACCAGATTGAGAAGACCAGACGTATGAAACACGAGAGAGCAATATAAGACAATATACAATAAAGTGTTCAACATGCTTCACCCTACAAAAATATGACTTATCAGGCATCATAACCTTGTAAGCTCTCTTTCTTAGTGGCTTTGTAATTAATGGTTCCCAAAGCCTTCCACCAATAAACATTTCTAAATAAAATAAAATAAAACAAACAGGATAAGAGGTTCAAATATAATAACCAGATTATTTGAATCTCATTGTGTGGGAAAACATATAATGCAAAAACAAACCAAACTATGGACCTATGATGTTGAATGGAGAATTGAATCACAGCCATGTGTCTGTGTTTCAAAGCCAGAAAAGTCTTTGTTTGAAAAGTCTTAAAAACATAAAACTGAACCCCTTTCGATCTTCTGTTTTTTATTCTATTAATTTATCATGTCTAAGTTGCTTCTTCATCCCATCTAGAAACATCTTATCATATTAAAGAAGCTTGTATTTATTGACGGTTTAAGCCAAAGAGTATTCATTGTATTTATTGATGGCTTAATCCAAAAAGTATTCATAACGACGTGGCCACAGGATCATATCATATTAGCTTAATCATATTAACCATGTTTTATTAAGGCTTATTTCTCAATTAAATAAGAGATTATAGACAAAAGTTGTAGGTGATTTAATGTACCCATGCACTAGATTTTGAAATATGGATTAGCAGACAAATCACAAGTAGTGGTAGTACAAACAAGAAAACAAAACTTGGGATACTAAAAATCAGCAACACAAATGCTAGTTTTGAACTCTCTCTGCCTTTTTTTTTTTTTCCAAAAGTTTTATTAAGTTAATGAAATACTGCCACGTGGACTTTAGTCTTTCTCAAGGATAATACGACCAAGCCTAGGATCTCTGGAGATTATCTAGGGATACACACCTCTGCTCTATGAGACACAACTGCTGTGTTGAAGGTCTCTCTGGATTCTAAAGCAAAAAAAAAAAAAAAAATCTGTTGAGGCAGAGAAGAATGACTTTGGAATGATGATTTTCTGTCACTTTGCTCTTTACCATGTGACTTGGGCTAGTGACTTGATTAGAGATAGAGGTTGGGCACCTGGGCAGGAATCAGCAATGGGAAGAAGTCAATGGTAAAGGCAACAGGAACTGAAGAGAACAAAAGCATAAATAAATATAGCAGTGTATCTGGGAAAGATAGTTTGCTATAGATTCACAATTAGGTTGATAATGGGTTTATGAAGTCAGTGACAAAGGTTCTAGTCATCAGCTCATCTCTAATTAGACATATACCTCATATAGTCACATTTTACAGAATTGGAAAGTCTTGAGGTCATATTCAAAATTTGAACTATATCCTCTTAAAATTCTTCAAAGGCCACAAGTGTGAGGACAGAGCAAAGCCCCACACTCTTGGTCTTATGTGTTCTAAAATTGTAAACAAAAGAAGAATTTCAACCATTTATTGGGTAATATTCTAGATATTTTGGGGGATTGTGAGAAAGATGAGATATGAGAAAAGTACCAGACATTGTTCCTGTTATCAAAGGGGAAATAAAATACGATTCAATCAGAGATTCAGGGACCATAATTGTAGCAGGAGTCCAGAAAAGGACAAGGAGGCTCCTTGTGGGACAGAACAGCTAGAAATGCCTTTGTGGAGAAAGTTGGGTCTGACTTGGGTCTTAACACATGAATAGGATTTACTTAAACATAGGTGAACAGAGAAAGCACTCCAGTTGCATAGAAATGGATGAATGAATCCTGGAGTGTAGACTATACATACTGTGTGGGAGGTCAGCTAGTAAATCTTTCTGAGCAGAAAGAAATCCAGTAAAAATAAACACTTTAATTGTAACTATTCGAATCGACTTGCTCAGTTTTGGGTTATTACATTTAAGCCCTGAAGACCTCTCAGAAATTTTAGATACATCATTGTAGACCCTCAAAAAAGTCAGGCATGCGGGCATTATTATTGCTTTTTTGTGTGTATAGGTGCTTTCATATAAAGTATCCATAACCCAGACAGGTTAAATAAACTAATCAATATCACATAGTAGGTGGCCCAGCCAGGATTTGCATACTGGTTAAGCTGATTCCACAGCCTAGTTCTTTGTACTATATCATGCTGCCTCTGCCATCATACAAAACAGTGTGGTGAATGACCACAGAATTTCATATTTGGGCCCCTAAATTTTAGAACCATAACATAATAATGCAAAGGCAGAATAAAGTTTCTGGTAAATTCCCTCTTTGTGTTTGTTAAATGGGTCTTTAGTAGAAGAAGAGTCTAAAAAGGTAGGTACCTTACAGTTTTACAGTGGTTCAAGGTAAATGAGTTTCCAATAGCATTCTGGGCAGTCAGAAAGAAAATTAGGGATAGAGTTAAGAAAACTCCAGTTTTATCAGGGTGCAAGCCCTTATCATTTACCATGTATCACTTTACTCACAAACTGCAGAGGGCCCTTGATATGGTCTCACAGTTAAATGTCAAGGGACCAGTCACCCTGATGCTCATTAACCTTCACCATTTTCTATCTTTTACACACAGTAGATGTCTACATTCGTCTTCGTCTTTCAGGTTTTCTGTTTCCAGACTTCATAAAAGAAGAATTTGCAAATAAGTTTTTATCATCATTAACAATACTATCGCTAAAGGGCATATGTGAAGTTTTATGATGGTTTAGCACATTAATATTTTACAATCAGGCTTTAACATGTTTTTATCTTTTTTACACAAGATTAATATCCTGACTGAATTAGTTTTAGTACATGCATTTTCAATTTTCACTAAGCTGATTTTTTTCATGCACTAGAATTTAAGTTTCTTTTTTTCTTACAACATTCTTCTCATTTGTAGGATTTAATAAAGTTATCGATCTTAATTTTTTCACAACATTGCAAGGATTTTCCTGTTGTGCTACCACTTACAATGCCATTCCATTAGTTAATCACAACATTTCATGTTAAATTTTTGATTCTCTACACCATTTACAGTTTTGCAGTCTCCGAAGCCTGTACGATTATTACCATATTCAAATAGTCTAAGAAAGGATGTATATTTAGCAAATAACTGACTACTTTCACAATTATAGAAGATCGTATCAGGTAATTCAGAATCATATTTTCACTTTGAGGGAGATTAGGCCTTATGTTGGAAGAGTACCAAAAATTGCCTTTTATATCACATTTGGATCTGCCATGAAAAATTTAAAAACACACAAAAAAATTTAAGTTGTAAAAAATGAACTCAATCTTGAAATCTGGTATCTTTTTTGTTGTGCTTTAGGTGAAAGCTTACAGCTCAAGTTAATTTCTCATACAAAAATTTATACACATATTGTTACGTGACACTAGTTGCGATCCGCATAATGTGACAGCACACTCCCCCTTTCCACCTAGGGTTTCCCATGTCCATCCAACCAGTTCCTGTCCTTTCCTGCCTTCTCATCCTACCTCCAGACAGAAGCCACCCATTTGGTCTACTGTATCTGCTTGAACTAAGAAGCATATTCTTTGTGAGTATTATTTTGTTTTATAGTCCAGTTTAATCTTTGTCTGAAGAGTGGGCTTCTGAAGTGGTTTTAGTTCTGGGTTAATAGAATGCCAGGGGGTCATGGCTTTTGGGGTTCCTCCAGTCTCAGTCAGACCATTAAGTCTGATCTTTTTATGTAAATCTGAGTTCTGCTTCACACTTCTCTCTCACTCTGTCAGGGACTCTCTGTTGTGTTCCCTGTCAGGGCAGTCCTTGGTGGTAGCTGGGCACCATCTAGTTCTTCTGGCCTCAGGCTGATGGAGCCCCTGGTCATCTGGTACTTTTTAACTCTGGTTTGGACAACCTGGCATCTTCCCAATCTCTGTTTTATCCTTATTGTAGTGTAGACATAGTCTTGAAGTTCGGTCTACGTTTTGGTACATCAGAATTTGGAAAACAAAGTCTAATGTCTCAATTGGGCCTGAAAAATTCACTCTTTGTTTAGTCCTGGCTTCTTCCAGGCAGAAACTATGGGTGATGGACAAGGCAAAAAGAATTGAGTCATATAACAATAACAGAGTGATAACAATCCAGTAAAAGAGTTGTAGCAATATGGATGCAAGGTTGATCTTGACAAAAATCAACCAGTACGTACATGTCTATCTTTGACCCAACAGCTACTATGGTTTTCTTTTATACTGCCCTCTGAGGCAATGCCTGACAAAATATACCCTTCTACTCAAACCTTCCCTGCTGTGTCCTGGTACTACTGGATCACCTGCTAACAGCTAGAGAGACAATTTGATTAACATTCAGAGATAAGGTTAAAACATTCAGAGGTAAGGTTTTAACGACTTATGACTATATTGCATCCATTAATCTCAAAGAGGAATTATTATATGAATGGAATCCTCAGTACCTTAATCCAAATGATTGTATCTTTATTCCTTTTTGCTGGCAAATGAGGAAGCTATATAATGAACAATAATTATAATTGAGATATGCATTGTTGACACATAGTTGGGTGCATGTAGATGAAAAGGTGAATGAAGTGACAGGTCAATTCCATAGGCAAAGTTTCCTGTTATCATCTCCGTTTACCCTTTTATTCTGCTGAGTAAGTTACTAACTGGCCTTGTGTTAAACTTAGTACTCTTTTTTGGTGGGAGCTGTTTAAGTTGAACGAGAAGAGAAATAGAATTTCAAGCAGTAAAATTCTTACTCCTTAAAAACACTATTCCCACTAGTTAATCCTAAAACAAGCAAGACTAAAAAATTAGTCTGTATAATCAAGGTTGGAAAGAACCTGTATACAGGGTAGGAGTCATCTATCTGTATATTCTCCCACTCAAAGAGAAAAGATGTCAATCGAAGACAGAATAATTTGATTGGGTGCAAAACCTAGATTGGTAATGTTCTATACTCTAGGGAATGAATCAAAGGTGTTTGCTAAAAAAAATAGTGTAGCAGGAATAATTTTATAACAAAAATCTACTTTCAGATAAAGTATCAGAAGTATTTTCTGTCTGAACAGCATACAATGTGAGCTCTGTGAAGAGACACATAAAAAGAGAAAAGTTACTTGTGGAAAGCCAAATACTTTTGGAGATGGGGTTGACAAGAATCAAGTTTCAAGACTTTCTCTGAAATAAAGAAAGCAGGGCCATCTATCTGAGTTATATAAAATGAAAACCTTTGTTCTTGTCATGAAACAGGGAGGAAAAATCCCCATGGCAGTTGGTATGTGTGTTAGCTTCTTCTTGTGCGCTATAGAGAAAAGAATGCTGTTTTCATGAAGGATGGAATAACTACTTAGTGAACCCCATTAGGATTGTCTGACGCCCCTCCATGCATACTAACTAACTCGCTCACAAACAAGATGGTGGATGAGAGGCATAATTAATATGATGTGGACTGAGAGAGAACACTGGGGAGTTTGAATTGTGGCAATGCAGATAAGGTAACTCCTAAGTGCCAATTCAATTACTATTAAAATTCATCTGACACTCTCCACTCCACTTCATATTTAATTATTTCAATAAAGAAGTGTGAGTGATTTTTATCATCTCCATTCAT
The DNA here is from genome assembly GCF_030014295.1 of Loxodonta africana. Lineage (NCBI taxonomy): Eukaryota > Metazoa > Chordata > Mammalia > Proboscidea > Elephantidae > Loxodonta > Loxodonta africana. The sequence goes on from NC_087351.1 coordinate 37,664,131, forward strand.
TTCCCCAATGTACTTATTTCTTCCCCGGACACAGTTTTTCTACCGTATTTTCAGCTGTCTTAGTGTATAGATTTGGAACAATGAACTCCAAAGACAAGAGAGTTGAGGATAGTTGGTATCAGATTTTTTTCCTTACAGATGAAATATATACATATATATTGCCAGTTATGGTTGCTACCTTCAAAATGCAGCTATTTAACTGGGCAAAACAGCCCAAGCTTTTGTTTCACAGATTTATATAGAACTGCATGTATTTGCTTTTAGAAAATCAGCCTCTGCTTATCAACAGTTTCTCCAAGCTGCTATTTTGAATGCTGTGTATTAATTCTAGATACCTCCATTTATTATTATGACTATTATTTGTAAAAAATAAAAATAAGAAATCAAACATTGACCAGCACCTCACCTCTGAAAGTTATAAAATCTCTCTGCATAGGTGTTCTGCTTCTTAGACTCCTTATGAAGTGGCCTGGTACAGGTGCTATTAATTTCATATCAATAAACTAGGCATAATGAGCAGGAAGTGAGTCTCTGCCTACAAGGAGCCCCCAGTTTAATCCACTGGCAGCCGGTGGGCAAGGTGGCAGCAGAATATAATCAAAAAAGTAGGGCTATTCCTCATCCTCCTGTTCCATGTTTTTAAACTACTCCATAATCATCATAGAGTTATTGGTTTTCTAAATTCTCCTCCTTTCTGAACTTGGTTTGTTAAAACAGGTACAGAGCATCAAGAAAATTGAGTTTTTCTGTCTTCTATGCCACTTTATTTTATGCCACAGAGCTAGCAGTAGAACAACCAGTTGTCACCAATACTGACTGCCTTTTCTATGCAAAATGTTATGTCAAAGTCAGAGCCTTCAAAAAAAGAAATCCTTAAAATACCTTCTCCCAGAGCCGAAGCTGTCACTGAAACATTACAACTAAGGACAATTGTTCCGGGCAGGGCCATTCTTTGTGTTGCTAGAGAGAGTAGATGGTGGAATGAAAAAGACATTGCTCTCCGTGTATAAGAACATACCTCTGGGGTCATCACCTAGGCTCAAATCTTGTCTCCTCCACTTACTGATTGTCGCAAATGTGGATTAAATGAGTTAAGAATTGAATATTGTATGCATTAAAGCACACAGAATAGTGAGTGGCATATAAACCAAAACCAAACCTGTTCCTGCACTGAGTTCATTTCAACTCATAGTGATCCCATAAGACAGAGTAGAACGGCCCCACAGGGTTTCCAAAGAGTGGCCGGTAGATTCAAACTGCCAACCTTTTGGTTAGCAGTCTGAGCTCTTAACCACTGGCATATAATAACTATCAAATAAACATTGACTGCTATTATTGTTCAAAGCATTTTTTGTTGACTTGTGTTCCCTTTACAGGCTGCTGTCCATGTTTATTTTATCCTATGAAATCCATTGAGGTTTGGGGAGGTGAGTACAGAGTGGCTATGCCTTCCTTATAATTGTCCATCTTCCCCCATTTTATCCTAGCTACTCCCCATTCCTGGCTCAGGCTGGGGACAAAAATGTAAGAAGCAAATTCCTGAGAAAAAATGTAAGAAGAAGCCCCTAAGATTTCTGCATAAGAGGGACTTAAGGAAAAATTTGGTTGGGGGAAGGGGATGGTGAAAGGAATTGTATTGAAACTTCGCATACAAATATGATTTTACTTAGATGACATGTTTATTTGGAGTAACTCTGGGTACAAGGATGGAAATTATAGGGAGCTAAATATTCCCTGAACTCAATCACCCCTTGGTGTTGCCAGTAGTAGGAATGAACATGCGCACAATGAGATCTTAGAAGAGACATGCAACAATGCTTTGGTGAATCGATATTGCTACTTTTGCATAGAAGTAGTAAAATATGATTAAAGTATACTGTTGTCAAGGATTTCATTTTACTTGGATCCACAATCAACACCCATGGAAGGAACGGTCAATAAATCAAATGATGTATTGCATTGGGAAAATCTGCTGCAAAATACCTTTGTAAAGTATTAGGAAGGAAGGATGTCACTTTGAGGACTAAGGTGTGCCTGAACCAAGCCATGGTCTTTTCAATTGCCTCATGTGCATGCAAAAGCTTGACAATGCATAAGGAAGACCAAAGAAAATTTGATGCCTTTGAATTATGGTGCTGGTAAAGATATCAAATGTACCATGGACTGCCAGAAGAAAGAACAAATGTGCTAGAAGAAATATAGCTAGAATGCTTCTTAAAAGTGGGGATGGCGAGACTTCATCTTGCTTACTTTGGACATGTTATCAGGAGAGACCAATCCTTGGAGAAGGACATCATGCTTGGTAAAGCAGAGGGTCAGCAAAAAAGAAGACCTTCAACGAAGTAGACTGGCACAGAGGCTGCAACAATGGGTTCAATTACAGCAAGGATTGTGAGGATGACACAGAATCAGACAATGTTTCTGTTATATGGTTGCTATGAGTCAGAACCAACTTGACGGCACCTAACAACAATAACGCTGTGAAACCCCAGGGAACTTACAAATTCTCTTCTGTTTTTGCTCTGACATTGTGGATCCTTTCACTTCTCCCCTCCCTGGGAGGCTTCATTAGGACTGGAGGCCCAGAGTGGCTCTATCCTTGCCACAGCAATACTCAGGCTTCCTGGGCAAGACAAGATTCTGTAAGGGGTGTCACTGGGAGCCAGAATCTTGATCCTAATAGTTAGAATTGCTTACCCAGTCCCAGTATGTGTACACAGGGTTCTTTAGCTAGGGACTGTATACAGATGACAAAAAGAATTTTTGAAAAATGGCAGAACTCTCAATCTTCAAAGAAAAGTATATAAACATCAATATACATGCTTATAGAAAACCAAATTTGAAAGACATATAGTGTAGCCTGATATAAAACCCCAAATTCTTCACATTAAAGGAAGTACAATAACTTTTAACCAGGGTGACTAAGAAAATCATGGTCCGACCTGGATCCTCTTCTCTGTGTTCTGTATTTGTTTCCTCCTACATGAGTTGTTCTGCATTTGCTGTTTCTTGATTCAGTGTCATCAATACCAAGCTATGATCTTTGCTGAGGCATTTACCGAAAGTAGAGTTTTAAGGTCTGAATAATTATCAGTTGATTTCTATGAACACCTTCTTTCCACCACTTAAACTCAGAAAGATTGCATTTCTCTATCTTGAATCCTCTCAAGGCAATGTGCACATATTCCATATATTCAATTACTTCTTTCTACAACTAAACCATGAGTATCTTAAGAACAGGAGCTCTTGAATTTGTATTATTGTTGCTATCATAGTTCCTGGCATGTAGGGCTCACTAAGAATTTGTTAAATGAATGAATGAATAAAAACAAGAGCAGACTTCCAATTTTTCAGTGTGTTATTCCTGGGAGCCTGCTGCAGGGATATATAGAAAAGCCTTCTCCAATTTTAATCCCAGATTTAATTCTCAAGGGTCCTTTTAAGCTAATTTGGCCTAAAATTTCACAGCTACTAACAGTTTCTCTCTACTGTCTATCAGAAGGCATCCGACAATATTCCCAGGAAGAAAACACTGCATTCTCATTCCAGGAGAAAGAAACTTTATCAGAATCAAAAGGCTCGCTTCTCCCCAGAGAGGCTGTACAATACTGGCTCAGTAATCAAATGGCGAAAGATTTCCTAAAATACTTTCAGGTAACGAGCCACTAAAGCTGTCTCAAATGACTGATAAAGGAATGAAAGTTTTAAAATCCTTACCCATGCGTCAATCCTGCATTTTAGAGTGTCCCATTTTATTGTACTGATTAATCATATGCTCAGAGGAAGTTGGCAAAGCTATCAAAAGCCAACCAGTATTAACTTGAATGCCACCTTCACAAAATAATCAGGGTCTGGTGGGATGTGTAATAAAATATGCCAAGATGGGTCATTCTAATGTACTCTTGAAAGGATTATACATATTCATCCTCCTCGTTTAGCACCTGAATGACAACAAGCAGGTGAAAGCATCAGAACCAATGCATCAAGCCAGACAGATGCCATTATGAGCAAAACATAAAAAGAAGAGTGAGGGTGCTGAAAAATGGTGAGAGTCTTCTTCTCAGACCTGGCAAGCCCTGCTCTCTTTTGATAGGGAAATGACGCTTGCTGGGGGAGAGAGAGCTGTGTCTAATTGTCATCACTGCTTACATTTTGGTGGCAAATTTACATGAAATATACATTTCTTAATAGAATTCATGGTAACTTTTTAGTTTGTTTTAGAGACATTGTGAGGGAAGAAAACCCATCGATCTGAACTAAATGCTTTCCTTAAATATCTAAGATCTTCCCTGAGCAATGGAGGGCTCTATTAATCACTAATGAACTCCTAAATACCAACTTCAGCTGAAATAATGATAGGTAAAATTATACTATGACACTCTGAGTGACAGAAACGGCCCCCTTACCTAGTTTCATAGTGCGCTATGGAATTGCAAGGCACTGTTTTAAAGGAATAAATAAACAGCTAATGGGCTCTAGTAGAATCACTTCTGTTTCACTGGGTATGTATGTATTTATGTATGTGTGTGTTCTTTCGCATAATTTTGACAAACAGTTGTCTATAATCCTTCCAGCCACTGTCACTGGCTTACACCTCCTCACTTGTCATGTCTCAATGCAGAGAGCCGTTTTCCATAATTAAGACAACAATACCATTTTTAATTGGAACTCTGTAAAATCACAGATAAGGGAAGCAAAAACAATGACTCAAACTCTGCAAAGCATAGATATTTCCACAGGTCTCCAGGTGTTCTCTCAATTGCTCTATATAGCTTTTGAGTATTGGATTGATTAAGAGAGAATCCAACTCTCCAACATGATTTTTATAGTAAAAAGTATTTGGTAAAAGAGAGATTTGCCTCTTTGAGTGAGTTTACAGGTGTCACTCCTTGGCCTTCACAAGGAGGGCTATGGATAAATTAAAGATAATGCTCTATGCTGCCTTCTATGATCTGAGCTCCTGCTCCTGGACAGTTTTAGCTCTGGTTAGCCTCCACCAGACTGCCCAAGGGAGTGTGCCTTGTATATTTAATTCCTGGATTCTAGTATCTCTTGTTTACTCATCTACTAATGTTTTCCCAACTTGCTTCTGGCCACTGCACTGGATTAGTTAGTCAACTCTGTCATTTCTGATTCTTCTGTCTTGACCTATGAAAGGCCCAGAGTAAGTGGCTTACATTGGCCTCACACAAATCACATTAATACTTTTTAGATAATCAAAGCAAAGAAACCAAACAGCAGGCTAGATTGGTGGGTCCATCCAAAGATTATCCCTGAAATTCAGTGAAGAAAGGCCTCAAGGAAAAAAGTCTGCACGTTACAGAGACTAAGAATAACCCTTTGAAGACATTTAAATTTGACCTTTTTTTAGCTTTCCACATTTTCTCACAGTCTAACGACTTTGTACCTAAAGCTAATCCCTCTCTTTTCTTCTTATTGTTAATTTTGATGGTATTTAGAAGAGCCGAAATATAGAACGTCTGAAGTTAAAACTATTGCCTGTAAAATACCTGGGCTACATAGCTCCTCCCTGTGTTTCTCACACTTTTTTTCTGCCATTTTTTCCAATTACTGTGGCTCCTTTTAAATATGGTCTAGCTCTGAAAGCACGACTATTACAAAACTGTATTCTCTGTTGTTTAAGTTGAAACCCCTTATCTTTTTAGAAAAGAGAATGGTTCATGAAAAACCTCTTCCCTTAGCCCAGAGCAAAGCTGTGGAGGATTCCAGAGCTTGGGATTTTCCTACAACCCTTCCCAAAGAGGCAAGGTTCAGAAAGGAGCCCTGTCTAAATGCAGATAGCTTTACCATAGCACTTAGTGACTCTATTAGTAGTCTACTGAGGTTTGAAACAACTTAGAAATTCACTCTTTCTGCTGTGTAAATAGTCCCAAATTACAACAGGTGCATAACCACAGATGGCCTTCAGAAGTTTTCCCTGGATCCAACTAGAAGCCTCATTATACTCGGAGGTAGTGGAGAAAAGGAGGGGACAGCAAAGACGAGAAGACACAGACTGGAGGCTTAGGCTATGACTCTGCACCATCTTTCTGTCTTTGTCTTTTAATGTCCCTCTGTCAACAGATATTTCTGCCCATGTCCTTTATTTTTTACCTCCTCGTTTACAAATCTGAACTTATGAGGGTATAATGCTTTACTTGTCTCTTGGGAAATATCCTCAGCTATCATTTTTTTAATCATTAATTCATTCATTTGACAAATATTTGCTGATTATCTGTTTGTCTTATGTACCAAGTATTATTTTAGGTGTTGCAGATATCATAAGGAAAAATATGTGAAGTTTCTCTTCTTAAAAAACTGATATTTTAGTGGTGGAAGATTTTATGTACACATATATTTGTCGCTGTTGTTGGGTGCTGTCCAGTCGATTCTGACTCTTAGTGACCGTAGGTACAATAGAATGAAACATTGCCCAGTCCTGCTCCATCCTCACAATTATTGTTGTGCTGGAGCTCATTGTGGCAGCCAGTGTCAATCCATCTTGTTGAGGGTCTTCCTCTTTTTCGTTGACCCTCTACTTTACGAACTATGATGCCCTCCTCCAGGGACTGATTTCTCCTGATAACATGCCCAAAGTATGTGAGATGAAGTCTAGCCATTCTTGCTTCTAAGGAGCATTCTGGCTATATTTCTTACAAGACAGATCTGTCCGGTCTACTGGCAGTCCATGGTATATTCATCACCAACACCATAATTCAAAGGTGTCTTTCTTGAATTCATTGCATAATTCTTCTTCTGTCTTCCTTATTCATCGTCCAGCTTTTCCATGCATGTCAGGCAATTGAAAATAGCATGGCTTGGGTCAGGCCCACCTTAGTTTTCAAAGTGACATCTTTGCTTTTGAACACTTTAAAGGGGTCTTTCACAGCAGATTTGTGAAATACAATATGCAGTTTGATTTCTTGACTGCTGCTAACATGGGCATTGATTTTGGATCCAATAAAAATGAAATTTTTGACAATTTCAGTCTTTTCTCCATTTATCATGATGTTGCTTATTGCTCCAGCTGTGAGGCTTTTGTTTTCTTTACCCTGAGGTGCAATCCGTTTGAAAGCTGTGGCCTTTGATCTTCGTCAGTGAGTGCTTCAAGTCCTTTTCACTTTCAGCTAGCAAGGTTGTGCCATCTGCATTATTACAGATTGTTAATGAGTCTTCCTCCAATCCCGAGGCCCTGTTCTTCTTCATATAACCCAGCTTCTCAGATTATTTGCTCAGCATACAGATTCAGTAAGTGTGGTGAGAGGATACGACCCTGCTGTACAACTTTCCTGATTTTGAACCACACAGTAGCCCCTCGTTCTGTTCAAATGACTGCCTCTTGGTCTATATTCAGGTTTCTTAGGCATACAATCAAGTGTTCTAGAATTCTCACTCTTCGAAATGTTAGCCATAATTTGCTATGTCCTTTGTATAGTCAATAAAACAAAGGTAAACATCTTTCTGGTATTCTCTGCTTTCAGCCAATATCCATCTGACATCAGCAATGATATCCCTCATTCCAGGTGCTCTTCTGAATTGGCCTAAATTTATGGCTGTTATCTGTCAATGTACTGCTGCAACCACTTTTGAATTATCTTCAGAAAAATTTTACTTGCATGTGACATTAATATTTTTCAATATTTTCTGCATTCTGTTGGAACACCTTTCTTTGGAATGGGCACTTGGCTGTCCAAGCAGCTGTCCTCCAAATGTCTTGGCATAGACAAGTGAGCACTTCCACCGTTACATCCATTTGATGAAACATCTCGGTTGGCATTCCTTCAATTCCTGGAGACTTGTTTTTTGCCAATGCCTTCGGTGCAGCTTGGACTTCTTCTGTACCATCAGTTCTTGAGCATATGCTATCTCCTGAAAGGGTTCAACATCGAGCAATTTATTTTGGTACAGTGACTTTGTATATTCCTTTCATCTTCTTTTGATGTTTTTCATTTTCTTTTAATGCTTCTTGCATTGTTCAATATTTTGCCTGTAGAATCCGTCAATATTGCAACTCCAGGCTTGAATTTTTTTCTTCAGTTCTTTCAGCTTGAGAAATGCCAAGTGTGTTCTCCCCTTTTGGTTTTCTAACTTCAGAACTTTGTGCATTTGATTATAATACTTTCCTTTGTCGTCTCGAGCCCCTTTTGAAATCTTCCCATCAGCTCTTTTATTTCTTCATTTTTTCTATTTGCTTTAGCACTCAGTGTTCAAGAGCAAGTTTCAGAGTTTCTTCCAACATCAATTCTGGACTTTCTTTCTTCTCTTTTTAGTGACCTGTTGCTTTCTTCTTGTAAAGTCCTTGATGTCATTCCACAGCTTGCCTGGTCTTCAGTCGTTAGTGTTAGGTGCGGATTCAGGTGGGATGTACTCAAGGTCTTATTTTGGCTCTCGTGGACTCGCTCTAATTTTCTTTATCTTCAGCTTTAACTTGCATATTAGCAATTGATGGTTTGTTGTGCATCGGCCCCTGGTCTTGTTCTGACTGATGATTTGAGCTTGTCCATTGTCTCTTTCCACAAATGTAGTCAGTATGATTCCCATGTATTCCGTCTGGTAAAGTCCACACATATAGCCACCATTTATGTTGATGAAAAAAGGTATTTACAATGAAGAAGTCATTGGTCTTGTAAAATTCTATCATGCAATCTCCGACATCGCTTCTATTACCAAGGCCACATTTTCCAACTACTGTTCCTTCTTTTTTTCCAACGTCTGCATTCCAATCACCAATAATTATTAATCTACCTTGATTACATGTTTGATCAATTTCAGACTGCAGAAGTTGGTAAAAAATGTTCAATTTCTTCTACTTTGGTCTTAACAGTTGGTGCATAAATTTGAATAACGATCATATTAACTTGTCTTCCTTGTAGTCCTATGGATATTATCTTATCACTGACAGCACTGTATTTCAGGATAGATCTTGAAATGTTCTTTTTGATGATATGATGCCATTCCTCTTCAGTTTGTCATTTCTAGGATAGTAGGCCATATGACTGATGGAAAATGGTCAATACCAGTACATTTGAGCTCACTGATGCCTAGCGTATCAATTTTTATGCATTCTATTTCATTTTTGATTACTTCCAATTGTTCTAGATTCATATTTCGTACATGTACCAATTATTGATAGATGTTTGCAACTGTTTCTTCTCATCTTGAATTGTACCACATCAGAAAATGAAGGTCCTAAAAGCTTTACTCCATCCATGTCATTAAGGTCGACTCTACATTGAGGAGGCAGCTCTCCCCCAGGCAAGTTTTGAGTGTCTTGCAGCCTGAGAAGCTCATCTTCCAGCATTATATCATCTTCTTCTTCACTGGTCAATTTTTTCAGAAGTAGACTGTCAGGTCCTTCTTCGTAGTCTGTCTTAGTCTGGAAGATCCTCTGAAACGTGTCCACCATGAGTGACTCTACAGATATTTGAAATACCAGTAGCATAGCTTCCAGCATTACAGCAATATGGAAACATGCAAGCCACCACAGAATGACAAACTGACAGACAAGTGATGGACCATATATATACATACTATGTGTATATATATATATATATATATATATATATATTTGTATTTGTATAAACCCTTAACCTGTTGCTGTCAAGTCAATACCGACTCATAGCGACCCTACAGGACAGAGTAGAACTGCCCAACAGGGTTTTCAAGGAGTGGCTGGTGGGTTCAAACTGCCGACCTTTTGGTTAGAAGCTGAGCTCTCAACTAGTGTGCCACTGGGGCTCCATACATACACACACACACACACATGCACACACACACACACACATATATACACACTTGTATGTAAGTGTTTATGTATCTCCCAAGTATCTGTCAGTTTGTCATACTGTGGGGGCTTGCATGTTGCTGTGATACTAGGAGGTATGCCACTGGTATTCAAATACCAGTAGGGTCACACATGGAGGACAGGTTTCAGCTGAGCTTCCAGACTAAGACAGAATAGGAAGACCTGGCAGTCTAATTCGGAAAAGCAGTGAAACACCATCTGATGTAGTGCTGAAAGATGAGACCATCAGGTTGGAAGACACTGAAAACTTGGCTGGGGGAGAGCTGCCTCCTCAATGTAGAGTTGACCTTAATGATGTGGATGGAGTGAAACTTTTGGGACCTTCATTTGCTAATGTGGCATAACTCAAAATGAGAAGAAACAGCTGCAAACATCCATTAATAACTGGAAGTGGAATATAAGAAGTATGAATCTAGGAAAATTAGAAGTCATCAAAAATGAAATGGAAAACATAAACATTGATGTCCTAGGCATTAGTGAGCTGGAATGGACTGGTGCTGGCCATTTCGCTGAGGAAACAGCAACTTGAAAAGGAATGGCGTTGCTTTTATCTTCAAAAGAACATTTCAAGATCTATCCTGAAGTACAATGCTTTCAGTGATAGGATAATATCCATATGCCTACAAGGAAGACCAGTTAATATGACCATTAGTCAAATTTACACACCAACTACTAAGGCCAAAGTAGAAGAAATTGAAGATTTTTTCCAACTTCTGAAGTCTAAAATTGATGAAATATGCAATGAAGGTGCATTGATAATTACTGGTGATTGGAATGCAAAAATTGGAAACAAAGAAGGATAGAAAATATGACCTTGGTGATAGAAATGATGTCAGAGATCCATGATGGAATTTTTCAAGACCACTTACTTCTTCATTATAAATACCTTTTTCCAACAACATAAGGGCAGCTATACATATGGACCTCGTGGGATAAAATACACAGGAATAAACTGACTATGTCTGTGGAAACAGATGATGCAAAAGCTCAATATCATCAGTCAGAACAAGGCCAGGGGCTGACAGCAGAACAGACCATCAAATGCTCATACGTAAGTTCAAGCTGAAGCTGAGGAAAATTAAACCAAGTCCACGAGACCCAAAGTACGACCTTGAGTATATCCCACCTGAATTTAGAGATCATCTCAAGAATAGATTTGATGCGTTGAACACTAATGGCTGAAGACCAAATGAGTTGTAGAAGGACATCAGGGACATCATACATGAAGAAAGCAAGAGGTCATTAAAAAGACAGGGAAAAAGTAAAGATCAGTTATGGATGTCAGGACAGTCTCTGAAACTTGCTCTTGAACATCAAGTAGCTAAAGCAAATGGAAGAAATGATGAAGCAAAAGAGCTGAATGGAAGATTTCTAAGGGTGGCTCCAGAAGACAATGACATGTGCAAAGACCTGGAAGTAGAAAACCAAAAGGGAAGAACATGTTCAGCATTTCTCAAGCTGAAAAAACTGAAGAAAAAATTCAAACCTCAAGGTGCAATATTGAAGGATTCTACATGGAAAATATTAAATGACACAGGAAGCATCAAAAGAAGATGGAAGGAATACACAGAGTCACTATACCAAAAAGGATTGGTAGAAAAAAAGTAGACGTTCAATCATTTCAAGAGGTAGCATATGATCAGGCACCGATGGTGCTGAAGGAAGAGGTCCAAGCTACACTGAAGGCATTGGCAAAAAACAAGGCTCCAGAAATTGAGGGAATACCAATTGAGATATTCAACAAAAAGAGGCAGCACTGGAGGTCCTCACTCATGTATACCAAGAAATTTGGAAGTCAGCTACCTAGCCAGCCTACTGGAAGTGATCTGTATTTATGCCTATTCCAAAAAAAGGTGATACAACTGATTGTGGAAATTATCATACAATATCATTAATATCACAGGCAAGTAAAATTTTGCTGAAGATAATTCAAAAGTGATTGCTGCAGTACATCCACGGGGAACTGTCAGAAATTCAAGCCAGGTTTGGAAGAGGACGTGAAACCAGTGATATCATTGCTGGAACCAGAGGGATCCTGGCTGAAAGCAGAGAATACCAGAAAGATGTTTACCTGTGTTTTATTGACTATGAAAAGGCATTGTCTTAGTTGTCTAGTGTTGCTGTAATAGAAATACCACAAGTGGATGGCTTTAACAAAGAGAAATTTATTTTCTCACAGTCTAGTAGGCTAGAAGTCCAAATTCAGGATGTCATCTCCAGGGGAAGGCTTTCTCTCTCTGTGGGCTCTGGAGGAAAGTCCATCTCATCAATCTTTCCCTGAACTTGGAGCTTCTTCCCGCAGGAACTCTGGGTCAAAAGGACACACTGTGCTCCTGACAATGCTTTCCTGGTGGGATGAAGTCCCCCTGTCTCTCTGCTAGCTTATCTTTTTTGTATCTCAAAAGAGATTGGCTCAAGACACAATCCAATCTTTTTCATTGAGTCCTGCCTCATTAACATTACTGCCACCTATCTCACCTCATCAACATCACAGAGGTAGGATTTACAACACATAGGAAAATCACATCAGATGACAAAACGGTGGACAATCACACAATACTGGGAATTATGGCCTACTCAGATTGATACAAACATTTTTGGGAGACACAATTCAATGCATGACAGTATTCAACTGTGTGGATCATAACAAAGTATGGACAACATTGGGAAGAATGGAATTCCAGAACACTTAATTTTGCTCATGAGGAGCCTGTACATAGATCAAGAGGCAGTCATTCGAACAGAGCAAGGGGATACCATGTGGTTTAAATTCAGGGAAGTTGTGCATCAAGGTTGTATCATTTCACCTTACCTATTCAGCCTGTGTGCTGAGGAAATAATCTGAAAAGCTGGACTATATGAAGTACAGGGCATCAGGATTGAAGGGAGACTCATTAACAACCTGCATTACGCAGATGACAAAACTTTGCTTGCTGAAAGTGGAGAGGACCTGAAGCACTTACTGATGAAGATCAAAGACTACAGCCTTCAGTATGGATTCCACCTCAACATAAGGAAAACAAAAATCCTCACAAGTGGATCAATAGGCAACATCATGATACACACAGAAAAATTTGAAATTGTCAAGGATTTCATTTTTCTTGAAACCACAATCAACACCCATGGAAGCAGAAGTCAAGAAATCAAAAGACACATGGCTTTGAGCAAATCTGCTGCAAAAGTATTCTTTAAAGTGTTAAAAATCAAAGATGTCACCTTGAAGATCAAGGTGCACCTGACCCAGGTCATGGTGTTCTCAATCACCTCTTATGCACGGGGAAGCTGGACAATGAATAAGGAAGACTGAAGAATAGATGACTTTCAATTATGGTGTTCATGAAGGATATTGAATATTCCATGGACTGCCACAAGAAGGAAAAAATCTGTCTTGGAAGAAGTACAATCAGAATGCTCCTTAGGAGCAAGGATGGCAAGACTTTGTCTCACATATTTTGGACATGTTTTCAGGAGGAATCAGTCCCTTGAGAAGGGCATCATGCTTTCTAAAGCAAAGGATCAGTAAAAAAGAAAAAGATCCTTAACAATTGTGAGGACGGCTCAGGACCAGGCAGTGTTTCATTCATAGTGTTGCTATGAGTCTGAATCGACTGGATGGCACCTAACAACAACAATGACATGTATATGTATATGTTTATACATATGCATATTAAAACCAAGCCAAACCAAACCCAGTGTCGTCGAGTCGATTCTGACTCATAGCCGCCCTATAGGACAGAGTAGAACTGCCCCATAGAGTTTCCAAGGAGCACCTGGTGGATTTGAACTGCCGACCCTTTGTCTAGCAGCCGTAGCACTGAACCACTACGCCACCAGAGTTTCCATATGTATATTACATGCAATAAATATGGAATAAAGCACAGTGAAGTGATAGAAATCGGTAGAGGTACCATCTAATATTGAGTATTCCCGGAAGACCTCTCTGATATCGTCAAATTTAATAGAGAGGTGAATAAAGGAAGGGATCAACGCATATGGCTATATCGAGGAAGAGCATCTCATTTAGAGGAAATAGTAAGTGTCAAAAGCCTGAGGCAGATGCATGCTTGGTGTGTTTAAGAACAGAAAACAAACCAGTTTTGCTAGAATATAGAAGGGGCTGAAGAGTAGATAAGTTAGAGTAGTAGTCATAAATATGATCGTGCAAGACTTTCTAGGGAAAGCATTTTTATTTTGTACGAGGATGGGAACTACTACAGAGGTTGAAGCCAAAGAATATCATGATCTGAATTACGATTTAAAACGATTACTCATGCAAGTGTTGCAACACATCATTGAACTATTTTCCCATCTGTCATAACCATCTTTAAGGCTTATTTATAACGAGTTCATCTAACAACCATTGTCTTTAAATTGATTCTGACATCAATTTCCAGATAGTGCAGATATCTTAGAAAACTTGTTTTACACTCCTCCTACTTTTGTGCTATTTTTGTCATCAATTTTAATGATATATATATATAAATGCTACTGTGGTTTAATACAGTCAGTATTCATTTAGATTTATACAAATATTTATTCTTTCCAGTGTTTTTCATTATTTGCTGCATTTCTATGCCATCCTATGGTATCTTTTTTTTTTTTTAACTAAAAATTTTCTTTTAGAATTTCTTTAGTGCAGGGTTGTTTTGACGAATTCTCTCAATTTGTATTTTTTTTAAACTGTCTTTATTTTGCTTCATTTTTGAATGTTTCTTTTCACTTGGTGTAGAATTCAGGATGATAATTATTTTGTTTAGAAATTTGAGGATATGCTTCCATTGTCCCCTGGTTCCAATTTTTATATTGAGAAGTCTAATGTCAGTTTTGTTTTTGTTCCGTTGAAGGTGAAGTTCTTTTTGTCTGGATACATTGCTATTTTGTCTTTGGTTTTTAGCAATTATGTTATGATGCTCATACGAGTGTGTGTGTGTGCATGTGTGTGGGGGGGGGAATGTGTTAATTCATTTATCCTTATTAAGTTTTTGAATTCATGGCTTGATCTTTCAGAGTATTCTTGACATTCTGTCTTCAAATATTATGTATGCCCCATTCTCTCTCCTCACCTTCTGGGGTTTAACACATGTTAAATTTTTCATGACCCAAGTATCCAGTACACTCTTTTTCTGCATTTTCCATTATTATTATTTTTTTAATTTGTTAATTCAGTCTGTAGATTTTTTATTTTTCTACTGACCCATCTCTAGTTGACTAATAAATTCTTTTCATATTTGTTCAGTCTTTATTACATCCACATAATGATTTTTTAAATGCAGTTATTGTAATTTTCAGTTCTATAACTGTCAATTGATTCTTTTTAATAGATTCTGCACTGTGTCACCTATGTTCTTAAACATATTTATCATGGTTATTTAAAAATCTGCAAAATCTAGACCTCCTCTGAATCCCTTTGTATTGTCTGTTTTAAAAAAAAAAAAAATTTTTTTTTTTGTCATTGGCAATGTCTTTTGATACGTCTGGTATTTTTTGACTGAATGAAAACTGTGTTTGAAAATCATAGAGGTATTCTGCATGTTTGAAGGATTTTGACATCTTCTATTGAGGATTTATTGGGTTTTGTTGTTGTTTGCTTGTTTGTTTTAGGCACGCTTTTAGGCTAGGAATAAAACAGGTTAAGCTAATCTGTGATTTAGCTGATTTAGCGCTAAATTTCATTTTTAAGAAGGCTGGTAAATTTTCTAATTTGCCTTTATTCATATATGTAAGTAAGTTAGGACTTCTAAAGTCTTTAGAAGTTCTAACTTTAAACCCAGGGCATCTCACCTGGACAGTCCCTGATGCCAATTTTTGCCTCCTAAGCTCTAGGATACTGGATAAAGATATGCTTAGCTTCTCAGCTGCTCAGCTACCATTAACAAATGAGCAGTTGGAAGGCAAAAGCAGAACTGAATGTTAAATTCACCTGTCTCTTATTCTCTCCTTTCCAGGATTTCTCCAAGGTCACTGGCCCTTGCTGACTGGGCATCTTTTTAATGCCTTCAAATGGATTTCTCTTTATTTTACTTAACCTTCTAGTTGTTATAGAATGAAAGGCTGGTCTTTACAAAATAATCCGCCATAGCCCGGAATGTAAGCTCCTTTGTATAAGAACTTCATCTTTTAATGTAGTAGCCAAGGTTTATTTTATCATCACAAGTGTCTGGTAGCTTTACCATATTCTCTGGTCAACGGTGATAGCTTTCTTCACAAATATTTATCTTATAAATGAAAACCGTCATACTCAGGAACAACTTGTGAAATCATGTGGATGGGTCAGGGCATTCATCTTCACCACCAAGATAAAAATGCAGAGCATTTGTACTATTGAGTAGGTATTGGTAATAACTTCATATAAAGACAATAGTTTATTTTAGCTCTAAAAACCCAGTGCCATCAAGTCGATTCTGACTCATAGTGACCCTACAGGACAGAGTAGAAGTGCCCCATAGAGTTTCCAAGGAGCACCTGGCAGATTCGAACTGCTGACCTTTTGGTTAGCAGCTGTAGCACTTAACCACTACGCCACCAGGGTTTCCATTTTAGCTCTAGGCTCCCACAAATATTTCCAGACTACCAAAATAGAGCATTTTGTTTTTCATCCTTCAGGTGATTTTATGGCTTTTGAAAAATGGCTATAGACAAACAATTTAATCACTACAGGGATTTCAAATGGTAAAATATGCTCTTTGCTTTACCTGACAGTAATGTACAAATAAGACTCAGAACAGCTTATAGACATCTGTTTCATAGTGTTCCAGTATCTATATAGCTTAGCTGGGTTCACCTTGAAGTTGAAGTTCATTTATCCTCTCTGACATAAATATGATTTATTATTTCAAAATACACGCATATAGATGCACACGTACATATACACATACACACTTTTTCTGTTTCTCTTTCCAAATATATAATGGCTATTATGTTTAGTGATCCACTTTAATAATCATTTTCAAATACCTAAATAGAATATATTTTGAGCTGCAGGGGACCCTGGTTGAACTATCAACTAGAAATACATTTTCAGTCCAGTCCCATTAAAATTCAAAATTGCTATTACAAGAACTAGACTACACCATTTTGGTTCATTTATTTTTCGGATGTGAATGACAATTATCAGAGCTCCTCCCAGTAGCAGGAGTTTGATTTACCAGACTGCAATAGATACTATTGATGATTCTCCCAAGCCTGACAAACATCCAAATGAATAATGAAAGAACTGGGCAAGCGACAGGTGATACAAGGTCCATGGCATTAAACAATCTGATCCCCTGGCTCCAATTCTCTGAATAAAGTACCACATAGCATGAAAAGTGACCTCTTCCAGAGCAGGGCTACTGGGGTTTTTACATTTCGTGGAGCTAAGGTATGTGGAAACTACGTACTCCCTATACTCAAGAATAGGCCTAACATCAGATTGAAGATATAGTACAGAGTGGTGGACTGACCTACAATCTGCCTCCAATCTCTCCATACATATCAACATGTGGTGTATATATCAACACGCTAAGTATTGGGGTGTGGCTAGAGATTTAGGATGAGAACTTTATACTCTACTGTTAAGACAAGACCAAATAAATTAAAAAGTAAATAAAAAGCCAAGACGTAAATAAGACTTCAATAGTACAGAGATGATTCTTTAAAATTCAGGGATGAAAGGGATCAGAAAAGAAGTACTGCAGGAATTAGGGGCAAAAAGATATGAAAATGAATAATGAAGGGCAGGAAATGATTCACTAGCAAAGAGGGACTTTAAACAATGTGAAAGGTAGAAGGAAGCTGAGACATTTAAAAAGTAGTTTTTAAACATATCATTCCATTAGGGGTTCCTACAAAAAGCCTTCAGAGCAACAGAAACATTCCCTGGATTAGAGAATGGGTCCCTGGAATTCCCATCCTCACTTCAATCAGTAGATTTATATTTGTACTGCCTTTTATATTTTATAACACAGTGTGAGGAAAAAATGAGGCTTCCGAGAAAGAGAAAGAGGCAGAGAGAACAAACTTTGAAAACACGCACACACTCACACTCATATATATTTATACATTATGTATATATATAAAAACCAGTTGTCGTCAAGTCAATTCTGACTCATAGCAACCCTATAGGACAGAGTAGAACTGCCCCGTAGGGTTTCCAAGGTGCACCTGGTGGATTTGAATTGCCAACCTTTTGGTAAGCAGCTTTGAAAGAAAGGCCTGGCAATCTACCTTAAAAAAAAAAAAAAATCAGCCATTGAAAACACTGTGTAGCACAGTTCTACTGGGACACACAATGGGTCATCATGAATTACAGTTGACTTGACGGGACTGTTTTATATCTATATATCTATAATGGTATGTCATCATTTATATGTATATATAGTTCCTGAGTGGTCAAAAAATTAAGCACTTGACTACTAACCGAAAGTTGTCTGTTCAAACCCATTTGGATGCACCTTGGAAGACAGGCCTGGCAACCTGCTTCCAAAAGGTCATGGCCGTGAAAACCCTATGGAGCAGTTCTACTCTGCACACATGGGGTTGCCATGAGTTAGAATCAACTTGAAGGCAACTAACAACACATATATATATATATATATATATATATATATATATATATATGAAACGCTAGTCTATTTCTTCTTCTAGAATTGAAGAAACTAAAGCCCAGAGTGAGGAATACAGGTGAAGCACCTTCTCAAGGTTGTTTAGTTAATTAAAAACAGAACCTGAACTTTAGAAGCCAAAGGTTCTGCCTTCCATCTCAGTTTTTTTCACTTTTCCCTGTAGTCATTTTAAGTAACATCTACTTCTGACCAGTGTTTCTCAAATCGGCCTGCTATAAGGGAAGACGGTCACCACCTCACTCTAGTATCTACCCCAGACTTCAGTTACTCTTCACTCATTCAGTGCCCACTACTTTTATGTAGTAATCATTTCCAGAAGCTTCTTAAACAATGCGTGTATGTATGTTAGAGACTCAAGTATAAATGAATCGGTTACCTCAAGTGACTGGATTAATCCCTCTTTTTCCTTTAATTAAAATATTCATCCCAATGGAATAGTGGGGATTTTCTACTGATTGAAAAACTGAAGCTTAATGAGAATAAACAAAAAGAATTTAGAAATATTTTATTCAAACCAAATATTTAAATGCAATTTAAATACACAATGGATAAATATATTACAAACTTTGAAGTGAAAATATATGTTTACAATATATTGAAATATATTATCTTTATAGTATAAATTATTAATAGGTAAAATAATTAGCATATTCCCCAGAATAACAAAGTACATCAGGTTTTTTTAATATAAAATGAAGGAAATTTAATTAATCATTAAACTTGAAAATAAAACGTTATTTGATCTTTTCTTAAGGTGTGAGATTAAAAACAAAGTTGATCTAACGTTATTTTTCAATTATGAGAACATTTTTGTAAAAGTTTTTCTAGCTGCTGATAAACCCTTTTCTGACTTTACACTAGTTTGTGGAATGATGAAGAAAGGACAACTATTCCTGTAGTTCAAGTTTTTGCAAAAATTTTCTGTAAAAGACCAGATAGTACATATTTTCAGCTTTGCAGGGCATACTACTTAACTCTGCTGTTGTAATGCGAAAGCAGCCATAGGCCATAAGAAAGAAAATAGGAACGGCTGTGTTCCAATAAAACTTTATTTATAATAGAGCCCATCTGCCAAATTTGTCCCCCCTTTTTAAAATGCTTTTTCAAATAATAATGGGTTGAATATTTTAGTTAAAAAAAAAGATTTTCTTCATTTTCATCTTGTGTAGGTGGAAATTCTATTGCAGAATTACCTGGTTCAATTTCTATACTTGTTTTGAAAAGTCCTCAAATTCAGGAGGCAGAGCCAACATGGCGGAATAGGCAGACGCTTTCATCAAGCCCTCTTTACAGCAAAGACCCGAAAAAACAAGTGAAATGAGTGTATTTGTGACAAGCTGGGGGCCCTGAGCATCAAAGCCAAGCTTAGACAACGAACTGAGGGGCAGGGGGAGGAAGAGGCCGTTCAGAAGCAGAGAGGAGTTACCAGACCTGAATTGCGGGGAGCCCTCAGGCACCATTCCCGGAGTGGCAGCAGTGGCAGCGGCAGGCTGGTCCTAGCATTGGGCCGCAGTTTCCTCAGGGAGAAGCAGCCAGCAACACAATGCACTAACACCTCTGGAACCTGAGCAGAAGGGCAAAAGCTAAGTACTTGCACATATTTTGCCACGCCCCCCCACCCCCAACCCAGCTTCAGTGGCTGAATCCCTAGGCCTGAGATAGACCCTGGTGAGCACCTGGAGCTGTCCTCCCAGCCTTGGGGAAGGAAAAAATTTCCAACTGGGGGGAAAAGATAATTTGCTAGCTCCATTAACTGGGGGAGCTCGGGACAGAAGCGGCTCCTGTCCAGCATAAACCGTCCATGGACCTTGAGCACCTTTCCCTTCTGCAAGGACCTGTGTGGGCCTATTTCAGGAGAATAGGCCGTCGTTGGCAAACTCCAACCATTTCAGTGGTGTGGTGGAGAGGTGGGAGTTTGACGTATGACATTGCTTTACCTATTAAACAAGGTCCTCACCTTCCCACAACAAGGACCTAAGGACTGGTGGCTCCACTTGGGTTGCCCAGCCACCCACGAAAGGGGCCTAGGGATAACTGGTACCTCCCAGTCCTTACAACAAAATCTTTGGGTGCCCATGGTCCCTCTGCAGAGCCCACCCACCAGCACGCTCTAGGGAACAGAGACCCATTTTGCTCAGAGACACTTGGGGCTCGGTTCTCAGGCCCCTGCCTTGTTCAGAGTGTGACCTCCTGCTGCAATCAGATACAGGTATATATGCCAATCACCCCTGCCCCTCTAAGACTGTAGGACAGAGCCTATACCACACACTTGATATCAACTACCTGGAAACCTGAGCTGAATTCATACAAGAAAAGTGAATGGACTCCTAGACTGATATACCTGATGACAGCTCTAGCCAGCTGGGGACACGACACCAGAGCTCAAAAGGCAAAAATAATCAAGCTAGCTCACTCAAGCAACCAATAGGGGTATACCAAAACAAAAGAAAGCAAGCAGCTAGGACACAGTAAGCAAGCATAAACTAATACAATAGCTTACAGATGGCTCGGAGACAACAGTCAATATCAAGTCACATAGAGAAACAGGCCATGATTACCTCAACAGGCTCTTAAAACAAAGAATCCAGGGATCTTCTAGATGAAAGTGCATTCCTGGAATTACCAGATGCAGAACAGAAAAGTTTAATATACAGAACCCTTCAAGACATCAGGAAGGAAATGAGGCAATACGCAGAACAAACCAAGGAACACACAGATAAAGCAACTGAAGAACTCAGAAAGATTATTCAGGAACATAATGAAAAGTTTAATAAGCTGGAAAAATCCACAGACAGACAGCAATCAGAAATTCAGAAGATTAACAATAAAATTACAGATTTAGATAACTCAATAGAAAGTCAGAGGAGCAGAATTGAGCAAGTAGAAGCTAGAATTTCTGAACTCAAAGATAAATCACTTGGCCCTAATATATTTGAAGAAAATTCAGATAAAAGAATTAAAAAAAAATGAAGAAACCTTAAGAATCATGTGGGACTCTATCAAGAGAAATAACCTACAAGTGATTGGAGTACCAGAACAGGGAGGGATAACAGAAAATTGTTGAGGAATTGTTGGCAGAAAACTTCCCTGATATTGTGAAAGATGAGAAGATATCTATCCAAGATGCTCATCGAACTCCACATAAGGTAGATCTTAAAAGAAAGTCACCAAGACATATAATCAAGCTTGCCAAAACCAAAGATAAGGAGACAATTATAAGAGCAGCTAGGGATAAAAGAAAAGTCACCTACGAGAGAGAGCCAATAAGAATAAGCTCGGACTACTCGGCAGAAACCATGCAGGCAAGAAGGCAATGGGATGACATTTTTAAAAAATTGAAGGAAAAAAATTGCCTGACAAGAATCATATATCCATCGAAACTGTCTCTTAAATAGGAAGGTGAAATTAAGACATTTCCAGATAAACAGAAGTTGAGGGAATTTGTAAAAACCAAACCAAAACTACAAGAAATACTAAAGGGAGTTCTTTGGTTAGAAAATCAATAATATCAGGTATCGACCCAAGACTAGAACACTGGGTAGAGCAACCAGAAGTCAACCCAGACAGGGGAATCCAAAAAAACAAAGCAAGATTATTAAAAAGAAAAAAAAAGCCCAACACAGGGTAACAGCGATGTTATTATATAAAAGAAGACAAGATTAAAATAATAAAGAGGGACTAAGAAAAGTAATCATACACCTTCCATACGGAGAGGAAGATATGGCAACACAAAGAAATAAAAGTTAGTTATAAATTCAGAAAAATAAGGGTAAATAATAAGGTAACCAAAAAGGAGACAAAGTACCCTACTCATCAAAATAAAATACAAGGGAAAAATACAGACTCAGCAGAAACAAGATCAACAACAACAAATATGAGGAAAGGACAATATATAAAGAAAATCTACTCAGCACATAAAACCAAGTGGGAAAAAGCTGTCAACACACAAAAAAAGACATCAAAATGATAGCACTAAATTCATACCTATCCATAATCACCCTGAATGTAAATGGACTAAATGCACCAATAAAGAGATAGAGAGTGGCAGAATGGATTAAAAAACAAGATCCGTCTATATGCTGCCTACAAGAGACACACCTTAGACTTAGAAACACAAACGAACTAAAACTCAAAGGATGGAAAAAAAATATATCAAGCAGACAACAATCAAAAAAGAGCAGGAGTGGCAATATTAGTTTCTGACAAAATAGACTTTAAAGTTAAATCCATCAGAAAGGTTAAGGAAGGACACTACATAATGATTAAAGGGACAATACACCGAGAAGATATAACCATATTAAATATTTATGCACCCAATGACAGGGATGCAAGATACATAAAACAAACTCTATCAGCGTTGAAAAGTGAGATAGACAGTTCCACAATAATAGTAGGAGACTTCAACACACCACTTTTGGTGAAGGACAGGACATCCAGAAAGAAGCTGAATAAAGACACGGAAGATCTAAATGCCACAATCAACCAACTTGACCTCATAGACATATACAGAACACTCCACCCAATAGTACCAACTATACTTTCTTTTCTAGTGCACATGGAACATTCTCTAGAATAGACCACATATTAGGTCATAAAGCAAGCCTTAACAGAATCCAAAACATTGAAATATTACAAAGCATCTTCTCTGACCATAAGGCCATAAAAGTGGAAATCAATAACAGGAAAAGCAGGGAAAAGAAATCAAACAGTTGGAAACTAAACAATATCCTGCTCAAGAAAGACTGGATTATAGAAGACGTTAAGGATGGAATAAAGAAATTCATAGAAGCCAATGAGAATGAAAATACTTCCTTTCAGAACCTTTGGGACACAGCAAAAGCGGTGCTCAGAGGCTGATTTATATCAATAAATGCACACAACCAAAAAGAAGAAAAGGCCAAAATCAAAGAACTATCCCTACAACTTGAACAAATAGAAAGAGAGCAACAAAAGAAACCCACAGGCACCAGAAGAAAACAAATAATAAAAATTAGAGCTGAACTAAGTGAAATAAAAAACAGAAAAACAATTGAAAGAATTACCAAGACCAAAAGCTGTTTTTTTGAAAAACTCAACAAAATGGATAAACCATTGGCCAAACTGACAAAAGAAAAACAGGAGAGGAAGCAAATAACCCAAATAAGAAATGAGATTGGCAATATTACAACAGATCCGAATGAAATTAAAAGAATCATATCAGATTACTATGAAAAACCATATCCAAACAAATTTGAAAACCTAGAAGAAATGGATGAATTCCTAGAAACACGCTACCTACCTAAACTAACACAAACAGAGGTAGAACAACTGAATAGACCCATAACAAAAGAAGAGATTGAAAAGGTAATCAAAAAACTCCCAACAAAAAAAAAAAGCCCTGGTCCAAACGGCTTCACCGCAGAGTTCTACCAAACTTTCAGAGAAGAGTTAACACCACTACTACTAAAGGTATTTCAGAGCATAGAAAAGGATGGAATACTACCAAATTCATTCTACGAAGCCACCATATCCCTGATACCAAAACCAGGTAAAGACACCACAAGAAAATTATAGACCTATATCCCTCATGAATGTAGATGCAAAAATCCTCAACAAAATTCTAGCCAATAGAATTCAACAACATATCAAAAAAATAATTCACCATGACCAAGTGGGATTCATACCAGGTATGCAGGGATGGTTCAACATTAGAAAAACAATTAATGTAATCCACCACATAAATAAAAGACAAGAATCACAAGATTTTATCAATTGGTGCAGAAAAGGCATTTGACCAAGTTCAACACCCATTCATGATAAAGACTCTCAGCAAAATAGGAATAGAGGGAAAATTTCTCAACATAATAAAGGGCATTTGTACAAAGCCAACAGCTAACATCACCCTAAATGGAGAGAGCCTGAAAACATTCCCACTGAGATCGGGAACCAGACAAGGATGCCCTTTACCACCACTCTTATTCAACATTGTGCTGGAAGTCCTAGCCAGAGCAATTAGGCTAGATAAAGAAATAAAGGGCATCCAGATTGCCAAGGAAGAAGTAAAATTATCTCTATTTGCAGATGACATGATCTTATACACAGGAAACCCTAAGGAATCCTCAAGAAAACTACTGAAACTAATAGAAGAGCTAAGCAGAGTATCGGGATACAAGATAAACATACAAAAATCAGCTGGATTCCTCTACACCAACAAAAAGAACATCGAAGAGGAAATCACCAAATCAATGCCATTTACAGTAGCCCCCAAGAGGATAAAATACTTAGGAACCAATCTTACCAGAGATGTAAAAGATTTATACTTAGGAACAAATCTTACCAGAGATGTAAAAGATTTATACAAAGGAAACTACAGTACACTTCTGCAAGAAACCAAAAGAGATCTACATAAGTGGAAGAACATACCTTGCTCATGGGTAGGAAGACTTAACATTATAAAAACGTTTATTCTACCAAAAGCGATCTATACATTTAATGCAATTCCGATCCAAATCCCAACGACATTCTTCAAAGAGATGGAGAAACAAATCACTAATTTCATATGGAAGGGAAAGAGGCCCCGGATAAATAAGGCATTACTGAAAAAGAAGAACAAAGTGGGAGGCCTTACTTTACCTGATTTTAGAACCTATTATACCGCCACAGTAGTCAAAACAGCCTGGTACTGGTACAACAACAGATACATGGACCAATGGAACAGAATTGAGAATCCAGGCATAAATCCATCCACATATGAGCAGCTGATATTTGACAAAGACCCCAAAACAGTTAAATGGGGAAAAGACAGTCTGTTTAACAAATGGTGCTGGCATAACTGGATATCCATCTGCAAAAAAAATGAAACAAGACCCATACCTCACCCCATGCACAAAAACTAACTCAAAATGGATCAAAGACCTAAATATAAAATCTAAAACGATAAATATCATGGAAGAAAAAATAGGGACAATGTTAGGAGCCCTAATACATGGCATAAACAGTGTAGAAAAAATTGTAAAGAACGTAGAAGAAAAACTAGATAACTGGGAGCTCCTAAAAATCAAACACTTATGCTCATCCAAAGACTTCACCACAAGAGTAAAAAGACTACCTACAGACTGGGAAAAAGGTTTTTAGCTATGACATTTCTTTTTTTTTTTTTAATAACTTTTATTAAGCTTCAAGTGAACGTTTACAAATCCAATCAGTCTGTCACATATAAGTTTACATACATCTCACTCCCTACTCCCACTTGCTCTCCCCCTCTTGAGTCAGCCCTTTCAGTCTCTCCTTTCTTGACAATTTTGCCGGCTTCCCTCTCTCTCTATCCTCCCAATCCCCCTCCAGACAAGAGTTGCCAACACACTCTCAAGTGTCCACCTGATATAATTAGCTCACTCTTCATCAGCGTCTCTCTCCCACCCGCTAACCAGTCCCTTTCATTTCTGATGAGTTGTCTTCGGGGATGGTTCCTGTCCTGTGTCAACAGAAGGTCTGGAGAGCATGGTCGCCGGGATTCCTCCAGTCTCAGTCAGACCATTAAGTTTGGTCTTTTTATGAGAATTTGGGGTCTGCATCCCACTGATCTCCTGCTCCCTCAGGGGTCCTCTGCTGTGCTCCCTGTCAGGGCAGTCATCGATTGTGGCCGGGCACCAACTAGTTCTTCTGGTCTCAGGATGATGTAGGTCTCTGGTTCATGTGGCCCTCTCTGTCTCTTGGGCTCTTAGTTGTCGTGTGGCCTTGGTGTTCTTCATTTTCCTTTGCTCCAGGTGGGTTGAGACCAATTGCTGCATCTTAGATGGCTGCTTGTTAGCATTTAAGACCCCAGACGCCACATTTCAAAGTGGGATGCAGAATGATTTCATAATAGAATTATTTTGCCAATTGACTTAGAAGTCCCCGCAAACCAAGTTCCCCAGACCCCCGCGCTTGCTCCGCTGAGCTTTGAAGCATTCATTTTATCCCAGAAACTTCTTTGCTTTTGGTCCAGTCCAACTGAGCTGACCTTCCATGTATTGAGTGTTGTCCTTCCCTTCACCTAAAGCAGTTCTTATCTACTGATTAATCAATAAAAAAACCCTCTCCCACCCTCCCTCCCTCCGCCCCTCGTAACCACAAAAGTATGTGTTCTTCTCAGGTTTACTATTTCTCAAGATCTTATAATAGTGGTCTTATACAATATTTGTCCTTTTGCCTCTGACTCATTTCGCTCAGCATAATGCCTTCCAGGTTCCTCCATGTTATGAAATGTTTCAGAGATTTGTCACTGTTCTTTATCGATGCGTAGTATTCC
This sequence comes from Loxodonta africana, assembly GCF_030014295.1. Lineage (NCBI taxonomy): Eukaryota > Metazoa > Chordata > Mammalia > Proboscidea > Elephantidae > Loxodonta > Loxodonta africana. Next base: position 37,690,808 of record NC_087351.1, read on the forward strand.
ATTGTGTGAATATACCACAATTTATTTACCCATTCATCCGTTGATGGACACCTTGGTTGCTTCCAACTTTTTGCTATTGTAAGCAGAGCTGCAATAAACATGGGTGTGCATATATCTGTTTGTATGAAGGCTCTTGTATCTCTAGGGTATATTCCTAGGAGTGGGATTTCTGGGTTGTATGGTAGTTCTATTTCTAACTGTTTAAGATAACGCCAGATAGATTTCCAAAGTGGTTGTACCATTTTACATTCCCACCAGCAATGTATGAGAGTTCCAATCTCTCCGCAGCCTCTCCAACATTTATTATTTTGTGTTTTTTGGATTAATGCCAGCCTTGCTGGTGGGAGATGGAATCTCATCGTAGTTTTAATTTGCATTTCTCTAATGGCTAATGATCGAGAGCATTTTCTCATGTATCTGTTGGCTGCCTGAATATCCTCTTTAGAGAAATGTGTGTTCATATCCTTTGCCCACTTCTTGATTGGGTTGTTTGTCTTTTTGTGGTTGAGTTTTGACAGAATCATGTAGATTTTAGAGATCAGGCGCTGGTCGGAGATGTCATAGCTGAAAATTCTTTCCCAATCTGTAGGTGGTCTTTTTACTCTTTTGGTGAAGTCTTTAGATGAGCATAGGTGTTTGATTTTTAGGAGCTCCCAGTTATCGGGTTTCTCTTCATCATTTTTGGTAATGTTTTGTATTCTGTTTATACCTTGTATTAGGGCTCCTAGGGTTGTCCCAATTTTTTCTTCCATGATCTTTATCGTTTTAGTCTTTATGTTTAGGTCTTTGATCCACTTGGAGTTAGTTTTTGTGCATGGTGTGAGGTATGGGTCCTGTTTCATTTTTTTGCAAATGGATATCCAGTTATGCCAGCACCATTTGTTAAAAAGGCTATCTTTTCCCCAGTTAATTGACACTGGTCCTTTGTCAAATATCAGCTGCTCATACGTGGATGGATCTATGTCTGGGTTCTCAATTCTGTTCCCTTGGTCTATGTGTCTGTTGTTGTACCAATACCAGGCTGTTTTGACTACTGTGGCTGTATAATAGGTTCTGAAGTCAGGTAAGGTGAGGCCTCCCACTTTCTTCTTCTTTTTCAGTAGTGCTTTGCTTATCCGGGGCTTCTTTCCCTTCCATATGAAATTGGTGATTTGTTTCTCTATCCCCTTAAAATATGACATTGGAATTTGGATCGGAAGTGCGTTAAATGTATAGATGGCTTTTGGTAGAATAGACATTTTTACTATGTTAAGTCTTCCTATCCATGAGCAAGGTATGTTTTTCCACTTAAGTATGTCCTTTTGAATTTCTTGTAGTAGAGCTTTGTAGTTTTCTTTGTATAGGTCTTTTACATCCTTGGTAAGATTTATTCCTAAGTATCTTATCTTCTTGGGGGCTACTGTGAATGGTATTGATTTGGTTATTTCCTCTTCGGTGTTCTTTTTGTTGATGTAGAGGAATCCAAGTGATTTTTGTATGTTTATTTTATAACCTGAAACTCTGCCAAACTCTTCTATTAGTTTCAGTAGTTTTCTGGAGGATTCCTTAGGGTTTTCTGTGTATATAATCATGTCATCTGCAAATAGTGATAACTTTACTTCTTCCTTGCCAATCCGGATACCTTTTATTTCTTTGTCTAGCCTAATTGCCCTGGCTAAGACTTCCAACACGATGTTGAATAAGAGCGGTGATAAAGGGCATCCCTGTCTGGTTCCCGTTCTCAAGGGAAATGCTTTCAGGTTCTCTCCATTTACAGTGATATTGGCTGTTGGCTTTGCATAGATGCCCTTTATTATGTTGAGGAATTTTCCTTCAATTCCTATTTTGGTAAGAGTTTTTATCATGAGTGGGTGTTGGACTTTGTCAAATGCCTTTTCTGCATCAATTGATAAGATCATGTGGTTTTTGTCTTTTGTTTTATTTATGTGATGGATTACATTAATGGTTTTTCTGATATTAAAGCAGCCTTGCATACCTGGTATAAATCCCACTTGATCAGGGTGAATTATTTTTTTGATGTGTTGTTGGATTCTATTGGCTAGAATTTTGTTGAGGATTTTTGCATCAATGTTCATGAGGGATATAGGTCTATAATTTTCTTTTTTTGTAATGTCTTTACCTGGTTTTGGTATCAGGGAGATGGTGGCTTCATAGAATGAGTTGGGTAGTATTCCGTCATTTTCTATGCTTTGGAATACCTTTAGTAGTAGTGGTGTTAACTCTTCTCTGAAAGTTTGGTAGAACTCTGCAGTGAAGCCGTCCGGGCCAGGACTTTTTTTTGTTGGGAGTTTTTTGATTACCGTTTCAATCTCTTTTTTTGTTATGGGTCTATTTAGTTGTTCTACTTCTGAATGTGTTAGTTTAGATAGGTAGTGTTTTTCGAGGAATTCATCCATTTCTTCTAGGTTTTCAAATTTGTTAGAGTACAATTTTTCATAATAATCTGAAATGATTCTTTTAATTTCATTTGGTTCTGTTGTGATGTGGTCCTTCTCATTTCTTATTCGGGTTATTTGTTTCCTTTCCTGTATTTCTTTAGTCAGTCTAGCCAATGGTTTATCAATTTTGTTAATTTTTTCAAAGGACCAGCTTTTGGCTTTGTTAATTCTTTCGATTGTTTTTCTGTTCTCTAATTCATTTAGTTCAGCTCTAATTTTTATTATTTGTTTTCTTCTGGTGCCTGATGGATTCTTTTGTTGCTCACTTTCTATTTGTTCAAGTTGTAGGGACAGTTCTCTGATTTTGGCTCTTTCTTCTTTTTGTATGTGTGCATTTATTGATATAAATTGGCCTCTGAGCACTGCTTTTGCTGTGTCCCAGAGGTTTTGATAGAAAGTATTTTCATTCTCATTGCTTTCTATGAATTTCCTTATTCCCTCCTTGATGTCTTCTATAACCCAGTCTTTTTTCAGGAGAGTATTGTTCATTTTCCAAGTATTTGACTTCTTTTCCCTAGTTTTTCTGTTACTGATCTCTAGTTTTATTGCCTTGTGGTCTGAGAAGATGCTTTGTAATATTTCGATGTTTTGGACTCTGCAAAGGTTTGTTTTATGACCTAATATGTGGTCTATTCTAGAGAATGTTCCATGTGCGCTAGAAAAAAAAGTATATTTTGCAGCAGTTGGGTGGAGAGTTCTGTATAAGTCAATGAGGTCAAGTTGGTTGATTGTTGTAATTAGATCTTCCGTGTCTCTGTTGAGCTTCTTACTGGATGTCCTGTCCTTCTCCGAAAGTGGCGTGTTGAAGTCTCCTACTATAATTGTGGAGGTATCTATCTCGCTTTTCAATTCTGTTAAAATTTGATTTATGTATCTTGCAGCCCTGTCATTGGGTGCGTAAATATTTAATATGGTTATGTCTTCCTGATCAATTGTCCCTTTTATCATTATATAGTGTCCTTCTTTATCCTTTGTGGTGGATTTAAGTCTAAAGTCTATTTTGTCAGAAATTAATATTGCTACTCCTCTTCTTTTTTGCTTATTGTTTGCTTGATATACTTTTTTCCATCCTTTGAGTTTTAGTTTGTTTGTGTCTCTAAGTCTAAGGTGTGTCTCTTGTAGGCAGCATATAGATGGATCGTGTTTCTTTATCCAGTCTGTGACTCTCTGTCTCTTTATTGGTGCATTTAGTCCATTTACATTCAGGGTAATTATAGATAAATAAGTTTTTAGTGCTGTCATTTTGATGCCTTTTTATGTGTGTTGTTGACAATTTCATTTTTCCACATACTTTTTTGTGCTGAGGCGTTTTTCTTAGTAAATTGTGAGATCCTCATTTTCATAGTGCTTGACTTTATGTTAGTTGAGTCGTTACGTTTTTCTTGGTTTTTATCTTGAGTTATAGAGTTGTTATACCTTTTTGTGGTTACCTTATTATTTACCCCTATTTTTCTAAGTAAAAACCTAACTTGTATTGTTCTATATCGCCTTGTATCACTCTCCATATGGCAGTTCAATGCCTCCTGTATTTAGTCCCTCTTTTTGATTATTGTGATCTTTTACCTATTGACTTCCATGATTCCCTGTTATGTGTATTTTTTTTTTTAATTAATCTTAATTTGTTTGTTTTTGTGATTTCCCTATTTGAGTTGATATCAGGACGATCTGTTTTGTGACCTTCTGTTGTGCTGATATCTGATATTATTGGTTCTGTGACCAAACAATATCCTTTAGTATTTCTCGTAGCTTTGGTTTGGTTTTTGCAAATTCTCTAAACTTGTGTTTGTCTGTAAATATCTTAATTTCGCCTTCATATTTCAGAGAGAGTTTTGCTGGATATATGATCCTTGGTTGGCAGTTTTTCTCCTTCAGTGTTCTGTATCTGTCGTCCCATTCCCTTCTTGCCTGCATGGTTTCTGCTGAGTAGTCAGAACATATTCTTATTGATTCTCCCTTGAAGGAAACCTTTCTTTTCTCCCTGGCTGCTTTTAAAAGTTTCTGTTTATCTTTGGTTTTGGTGAGTTTGATGATAATATGTCTTGGTGTTTTTCTTTTTGGATCAATCTTAAATGGGGTTCGATGAGCATCTTGGATAGATATCCTTTCGTCTTTCATGATGTCAGGGAAGTTTTCTGTCAGAAGTTCTTCAACTATTTTCTCTGTGTTTTCTGTCCCCCCTCCCTGTTCTGGGACTCCAATCACCCGCAGGTTATCCTTCTTGATAGAGTCCCACATAATTCTTAGGGTTTCTTCATTTTTTTTAATTCTTTTATCTGATTTTTTTTCAGCTATGTTGGTGTTGATTCCCTGGTCCTCCAGATGTCCCAGTCTGCATTCTAATTGCTCGAGGCTGCTACTCTGACTTCCTAGTGCGTTGTCTAATTCTGTTATTTTATTGTTAATCTTTTGGATTTCTACATGTTGTCTCTCTATGGATTCTTGCAACTTATTAATTTTTCCAGTATGTTCTTGAATAATCTTTTTGAGTTCTTCAACAGTTTTATCAGTGTGTTCCTTGGCTTTTTCTGCAGATATCCTAATTTCATTTGTGATATCATTAAGCATTCTGTAAATTAGTTTTTTATATTCTGTATCTGATAATTCCAAGATTGTATCTTCATTTGGGAAAGATTTTGATTCTTTTGTTTGGGGGGTTGGAGAAGCTGTCACGGTCTGCTTCTTTAAGTGGTTTGATATGGATTGTTGTCTCCGAGCCATCTCTGGGAAACTAGTTTTTTCCAGAAAATCCGCTAAAAAGAAACTGCAGTCAGGTCCCTATCAGAGTTCTCCCTCTGGCTCAGGCTATTCAGATGTTAATGAAGCCGCCTGCGTCCGGTCCAAATCCCTGCAGGACGGTTCCCCGGCTCGGATGCTGCTCTTTCTGCTCCAAGATCAGTCACTGCCTCCCGGGGACTTCTCCTACCGGCTGCGTCCCACGCCGCCCATGGAACCGGCTGGTCCCCCTCCCGGGGTTAGTTCAGGGGGGTGGAGCAGCTCTCTGTGCTTGTGCCGTACCTGACTGGTACACTGGCTCCAGGCTCTGGAAACTATCGCTGCTTCCCCATATTTGTTCGTTCTCCGTCTCTAAATCTGTGTTTGTTGTTCAGGGTTCGTAGATTGTTATATATGTGATCGATTCACTTGTTTTTCCGTGTCTTTGTTGTAAGAGGGATCCGAGGTAGCGTCTGCCTAGTCCGCCATCTTGGCTCCGCCTCCAGCTATGACATTTCTGATCAGCACCTGATCTCTAAAATCTACATAATACTGCAAAAACTCAACTGCAAAAAGACATACAACCCAATTAAAAAATGGGCAAAAATATGAGTAGACACTTCACTAAAGAAGACATTCAGGTAGCTAACAGATATATGAGGAAATGGTCTCGATCATTAGCCATTAGAGACATGCAGATCAAAACTACAATGAGATTCCATCTCACTCCAACAAGGCTGGCATTAATCCAAAAAACAGAAAATAATAAATGTTGGAGAGGCTGTGGAGAGATTGGAACACTTCTACGCTGCTGGTGTGAATGTCAAAATGGCACAACCACTTTGGAAATCAATTTGGCACTTCCTTGAAAAGCTAGAAATAGAACTACCATACGATCCAGCAATCCCACTCCTTGGAATACATCCTAGAGAAATAACAGCCTTTATGTGAACAGATATGTGCACATCCATGTTTATTGCAGCACTGTTTACAACAGCAAAAAGCTGGAAGCAACCAAGGTGCCCATCGGCAGATGAATGGATAAATAAATAAATTATGGTATATTCACACAATGGAATACTACACATCAATAAAGAACAGTGAGGAATCTGTGAAACATTTCATAACCTGGAGGAACCTGGAAGGCATTATGCTGAGTGAAATTAGTCAGTTGCAAAAGAACAAGTATTGTATAAGGCCACTATTATAAGAACTTGAGAAATAGTTTAAACTGAGAAGAAAACATTCTTTTGTGGTTACAAGGTGGGCGGTGGGAGGGGGTATTCACTAATTAGATAGTAGATAAGAACTACTTTAGGTGAAGGGAAAGACAGCACACAGTACAGGGGAGGTCAGCACAATTGGACTAAACCAAAAGCAAAGAAGTTTCCTGAATAAACTGAATGCTTCTAAGGCCAGCATAGCAGGGGCAGGGGTCTGGGGACCATGCCTTCAGGGGACATCTAAGTCAATTGGCACAATAAAATCTATTAAGAAAACACTCTGCATCCCACTTTGAAGAGTGGCGTCTGGGGTCTTAAATGCTAGCAAGCAGCTCTCTAAGATGCTTCAATTGGTCTCAACCCACCAGGATCAAAGGAGAATGAAGAACACCAAGGACACAGGTGATTACAAGCCCAAGAGACAGAAAGGGCCTCATGAATCAGCGACTACATCATCCTGAGACCAGAAGAACTAGATGGTACCCGGCTACAACCAATGACTGCCCTGACAGGGAACACAACAGAGAACCCCCGAGGGAGCAGGAGAGCAGTGGGATGCAGACCCCAAATTCTCATAAGACCAGTCTTAATGGTCTGACTGAGACTAGAATGACCCCAGTGGTCGTGGCCCCCAGACATTCTGTTGCTCCAGGACAGGGACCATTCCTGAAGCCAACTCTTCATACACGGACTGGACTGGACAATGGGTTGGAGAGGGATGCTGGTGAGGAGTGAGCTTCTTGGATCAGGTGGACACTTGAGACTATGTTGGCATCTCCTGCCTGGAGGGGAGATAAGAGGGTGGAGGGGGTTAGAAGCTGGAGAAAAGGATGTGAAAAGAGAGAGTGGAGGGAGAGAGCAGTCTGTCTCATTAGGGGGAGAGTAATTGGGAGTGTGTAGCAAGGTGTATATGGGTTTTTGTGTGAGAGACTGACTTGATTTGTAAACTTTCACTTAAAGCACAATAAAAATTATTAAAAAAAAAGTCCTCAAATTCAATAAATATTTATTCTTCCAATAGAAGTTTTTTGTAATACAACTATACAGGCACAGATATGACTCAACTGGTAGGTTATGCAAAGATGTGTCCTTTTGCATAATTTGAATAATGGTGGCACAGTGGTTAAGAGTACAGTGAGCTAGGGGCTGCTAACCATAAGGTTGGCAGTTTAAATCCCCCAGCTGCTCCTTGGAAACTCTATGGGGTGTTTCTACTCTATCCTGTAGGTTCACTATAAGTTGGAATGGACTGGGCAGCAACAGGTGTTTTATTTTGTTCTGTTTTCTTGGTCTTGATTTTATGATCAAGGGACTGCGTTGTCAGATTTTATTTAAACACTTAGCTAAGGATATTTGTGGTAGAAATAGCTAAATTCTGAAGGTTTGTGATTGGTTTTATGGTATACAATTGTTGGGAAGCAGCTGCACAGAAAGGGACTTTATTTTCCAGCTTTCTTGAAGCTGCATGGGGTCATGCGATCAGCTCTAAGTAAGGATATTTAAGAAGTAGGTTTGTTTTCTACACCTCTCTCCTCCAGTTAGCATCCTGCATGGTTAAGAGCTGTGGCTGCTAACCAAAAGATCAGTAGTTCGAATCCACCAAATGCTCTCGGAAATTTAGGAGGCAGTTCTACTCTGTCCTATACGGTCACTAGGAGTCGTAATGGATTCCACAGCAACTTTTTTTTTTTTTAATACCAATGCCCAGATTGACCTTGGAAGATACCTCTACCTATCAAAGGGGTTTTATTTCATTAAAAAACAAACTTCTTTTGAGCTTCCAAACCTGCTGATGTCAATTTGAACTCATAGCAACCCATAGGGCAGAGTAGAACGGCCCCATAGTGTTTCCAAGGAGCGCCTGGTAGATTGGAAATGGCGACCTTTTGGTCAGCAACCATAGCTCTTAACCACTACGCCAGCTTAAAAAAAAAAAAAAAAAAAGTTTAGTCACCGAGAATTCAGGGTTTATTTGTTAGAGCACCTATCGCTAGCTAAACTAAGAATATATTAAACTATTGAAAAACCTGATATTTTTGGTGATGCATTATGGGTATTTCAGTTTTTCAAAACAGCATGTTTGAAATACTAAAATCCTAGAAACAAATATTGCATTCATTAAACTTCACAATGAGTGTCGTTTTCCCATAACATTCACCTCTTACCGGTAATTGATGTAAGGTAATGAAGAAATTCCACTTTTTACCACTTCCCTGCTGTGTAATTATTTACATATCACCTAACATCAAAGAATTTCAGTTCTTCATCTTTAAAATGGAAATAATGACAGTTTCTTCTTCATAGATTTGCTGTGAGGTTTTAAGCGCTCAACTACTAGCTGAATGCTTGGCAGTTCAAACCCACCCAAGGCACCATGGAAGATAGGCCTGGTGATATGCTTCCAAAAGGTAACAGTCTTGAAAACCCTATGGAACAGTTCAACACTCCACAGATGGAATTGCCATGAATTGGATTTAACTCAGTGCAGCTAACAACAACAACAAATATGAATAATAGATTTTGCAAGGGTAGAAAAATTTTATATAAATGATACTGTTTGAGCAAAAATGTAGACACTTGAAAACTATATATTACATAAATATAAATATATATGTTGTTGTTAGGTGTTGTTGTTTCAGAGCCATAGTGACCCCACATACAACAGAACAAAATAAAACAGTGCCTGGTCTCCCTCTCCCACCATCCTAACAATTGTGGTTATGCTTGAGCCCATTGTTGTAGCCAATTCTTTCTGTGTCAGTCCACCTCATTGAGGATGTTTCTCTTTTTTGCTGACCTTTTACTTTACCAAGCATGATACCAAGCATGGTCCCCCCTGATAACATGTCCAAAGCATGTGAGACAAAGTCTTACCATCCTTACTTCTAAGGAACATTCTGGCTGTGCGTCTTCCAAGACAGATTTATCCATTCTCCTGGCAGTCTATGGTATATTTGATATTCTTTGCCAACACCATAATTCAAAGGCATCAGTTCTTCTTTGGTCTTCTTTACTCGTTGTTCAGCTTTCACATGCATATGAAGAGATTGAAAAACACCATGGCTTGAGTCAGGCTCACCTGAGTCCTTAAGGTGACATTTTTGCTTTGGACACTATAAAAAGGTCTTTTGCAGCAGATATGCTCGATGCAATGCATCCTTTGATTTCTTCACTGCTGCTTCCATGGCTGTTGATTGTGGATCCAAGTAAAATGAGACCCTTGACAACTTCAATCTTTTCTCCATTTATCATGATGTTGCTTATTGGTCCTGTTATGAGAATTTTTGTTTTCTTTTTGTTGAGGTGTAATCCATACTGAAGGCTGTAGTCTTTGATCTTCATCGGTAAGTGCTTCAAGTCCTCTTCGCTTTCAGCAAGCAAGGTTGTATCTTCTGCATATCACAGGTTGTTAATGAGTCTTCCTCCAATCCTGATGCTGTGTTCTTCTTCATGTAGTCCAGCTTTTCGAATTATTTGCTCAGCATACAGATTGAATGAGTATGGTGAAAAGATACAACACTGACACACTTTTCCTGATTTTAAACCATGCAGTATCCCCTCTTGGTCTATGTACAGGTTCTGCATGAGCACAATTAATATTCTGGAATTCTCATTCTTTTCAATGTTATTCATAATTTGTTATGATCCACACAATCAAATCCCTTTGTGTGTGTGTATATATATATATATATATATATATGAAACATTGCTTGATGAGTGTAGAATGGTTTAGAGATGACAGTTCACTACATTTCTAGAAGAGCCTAGTAAAATGTCACTAAATCAAGATAAATAACTCCTCCATAGTGAAAGAATTGGTGGTATTTCCAGATCTAGTAGGATAGATACATACTAATATAGATCCTGTGAATCTCTTTTCGTATGTTCACTACTATGATAGTTCATAGGGCCTGGTTATAATGTTTAGCCTATATACATAAACACATACAGATAAGCTTGGTGTCTATTTTCCGAGTGCTGGGAATGGCATGTCCACCCTGATTTTTACCCTAAAATTCGTTATTTATAGCCAAAAAAAAAAAAATGCCACTGGTTACAATCAAAAGTCTGAGGTGAGAGGTGAGCAAAAGAACAGGGACATATAAAAGAATACGAACATATATCCTTCTGAATTCCATGTTCTCTCCCATCTGTGATGTTGTTGATGCTGCATGGGATATTAGTAATCCCAGAATTCTGTTGACAGATGTACAATAAATGGCTGACTTTACCACCTTCTTCTTGTTTGCAGGCAACAGTATTGCAGTAATGAAGAGATGGGCTGAGTTTGGGCATGTTCCACTAAAAAAAAACACTGGCACCCGTTAATCCAGCCCATGTGGGCTACAGAAAAACCAGCATGTGTGGTGTAAACAAGAAAGGCAATGGAAAAATGAATGCCCTAAGAGACAGAGGGCCCCAAAGGAACCCAAAAAGGTTATGATACAACAAGGGGAAGAGTAGATCTGAGCGGGACTGGGGGCCTATCTTAGTCCAGTTTCCCCCGACAAGCGCTTGGTTAAAGTAAAGGTTGGAGGAAAAATTATTGACTTTTTATTGGACACAGGAGTCACCTATTTGGTTTTTAACAACCTGAAGGGACCCTTATAAAAGAAATCAATACTGGTGTGTTGGGAGTTACGAGAAGAAAGATTACTAAGAGTTTTATCCAACCCATGAATTGTTTGGATTACCTGACCTGCTTCCACAGGAAATGATAAAGGAACGCATTTTGTAGCTGAGGTAACCCAAAAAGCCACACATTTTCTGGACATCAAATGGTAACTTCACGCAGCCTGGAGACCACAATCCAGTGCAAACTTTGAGAGAATGAACCAGACACTTATACAAAGCAAAGGTATGTCAAGAAGCAAAATTAAAATGGATACAGGCTCTCCCTATAGCCTTGCTTAGGGTTAGGGTGGCTTCCAGAAACAAGTTCAAATTAAGCCCTTCTGAGCTAGTGTATGGAAAGCCCCTCCTGAAAAATCATAAGCTGATGAATGATGACCATTTAATTGCATTAAGTGAAAAAAAAAAAAAAATACAAGAGTATTTGCATTCTTTGTCTGCTATCCCTTATTCTCTCCACAGATTTGCTCTTGCCAGACAGGAACACCCTGCTGAGGTGACGGTCCAGCTGTTTCAACCTAGAAATTGGATCTGTTGCATGACTGGAAAGACGAGTCTCTCCAGCCCAAGTGGAAAGTACCATTTGAGGTGCTTGTCATCACCCATATGACAGCCAAACTGAAAGGAGTTAAACCTTGGATCTACAATATCTGGCACCTGCTCCAGACCCCAACCCTACAATGACAACTCTTCAGGACAACTGGAATTGTGAGCCATTATGAGCCCTGAAGTATCTGTTTAAGAGACTCGTGAGTTTTTAACCTACAGAGTTTGTTAATTGTGTTTTTTTTTTTTTTCCTTCCTGGTCATATTTCACCTGTTTAAGATAGGCTGTTAGGCTAGAATCTGTTTCATGCAAATATGAAGCTCTAGTATCTCACCTTCATTCCTCTCCTAACTCTGACCCTCCCATGGTCTTGGCATAGTAATGCTTTTGTCAAATTAACACGATCGGTACCAGCTGCAACCACCATGACTGAATACTGGATCTGTCAATACATCAGAAAGCTAGTTGGCTTCATCTTCCTAACCAAGATAGGCCAAATATTTTTTACTGGGTTACCTCCTGGTTACCTAACTATAACTGGCTACAGCATTTGTTTACTATTTTTATTTTCTTTAATTGTAACAGAAATTTTTGTCTGCTGCTCTATACAATACAATCCCCTAGGTTGAGGAGCCATTGCCCAATTTAGAAGGTGCTCTCCTTTTTTCTCCACAACCCAGGGAATATGGTTTATCACCATATTCCCAAAGAGAAGGAGGGATTGATAGCCAACACAGCCAGGAGCTGCTTACCAAAACCAAAAACCAAACCCATTGCAGTCTAGTCCACTCTAACTATAATGACCTTATAGGACAGAGTAGAACTGCCCCATATGGTTTCCAAGGAGTGGCTGGTGGATTCAAACTGCTGACCTTTTGATTAGCAGCCAAGCTCTTAACCACTGTACTTTCAGGGCTCCAGGAGCTGTTTAGCCATTATCAGACAAACCCTTAAGTGACAGCACTGGTTGTGGCTCAGCTGGGAGTTACTCAGACCAAGCAGAACCTGCCCCCTCTTGTTCATTGTCCTCAAAGTGCTGGGTTTGGCTCAAGCCAGTCAAATCCAGTTTACTAGCCTGTATGCCAAAGAAAAAATGCAATTTGTCTTCCTGCACCTGCACACCATGATAACCTATGTAGTTCATAATGTTTGTATGCACTTCCTTGTGAGGGATGGTGTAAAACATTCTGCCTCCCTTTGTTCTGGGAGCTTGATTTGAGGTATACACCTCCTTGCTTCTTGCCTGCATGCTTGCAGTAAACACTGTTCCTCCCTCCTTACCTCAGTGTGTCTTTATTTAGGAGAAGCCACACTGAGCAGGACCTATTTTAGGTAACATTATGAATAACTGCATCTCATAGTTACATGATTGGACTGACAAATGAATATGTTTTTAGGAGTCATTTCACAAGACTGGCTTCCAGTTCTGTCAAAACTGTAAAAGTGAAATCAAGAAACTGGTAGAAGTTGCTTTGATTTAAGTAGTGGAGAGAGGTCAGAGGATAAGCAAGTCCATGCGGACTAGCAAAAACAAAAAGACAGAATACTGACGTCTGACCTAATAAACATCTTCTAAAGAACATGAATGGAGAAACTCATTTCTTCTCTTAAATTCCTTCTTAGGTTGTAGTAGTATCACTAATTAACCCATTATAAAGCTACTATTCCAGTAGGCTTACTATTTCTAATACTACTATTTTTCTTACTTAATTATTTCACTTATAAGAATCCTGGGGGCACTTTAAGTGGTTAAAAACAGTAGGGCCTTGAATGCTAAAGGATACAGAGCTGAGCAAGCTCATTTGGGCTTCTGAGAGAACGGACATGGCCCCGAAAAAAGTTTCTGCCTCATCTGTCCAGTGCATAGATTTGCATGAGAGTTAAATAGGATGAGGCAGGGGTTTTTGTGTTTTTTTTTTTATTCAGGTGAAACTTCTATAACATAAAATCAATCATTTTAAAGTGAACAATTCGGTGGCTGTTTAACCACATCCAAAACATTTTCATCACCCCAAAAGAAAACCCTACAACTACTAAACGGTCACTCCCATTTGCCCTGGCAACCACCAACCTACTTTCTGTCTCTATGGATTTCCTTATTCTGAATATTCCTTATAAAAAGAGTCTTACAATATGTGACCTTTGTATCTGGCTTATTTCACTTAGCGTTATGTTTTCAAAGTTCATCTTTGTTGAAGCATGTATCGTTACTTCATTCCTTTTTATGGCCGAATAATACTCCACTTTATGGATATACCACAATTTGTTTATCCACTCATGCGTTGATAAACATTTGGGTTGTTTCCATCTTTTAGCTATTGTAAATAACGCTGCAATGAACACTGGTGTACAATAATCTGTTTGAGTCCCTGCTTTCAGTTCTTTTGGGTGTATGCCTAGTAGTGGAATTGCTGGGTCATGTGGTAGTTCTCCATGAGTCACAATGGACTCAAAGGCAAACAACAACAACATGCTAAATCCCTCTTTGAGAAACCACCGAACTAATTTCTAAAGCACATGCATTATTTTGCATTGCCACCAGCAATGTTCAAGGGTTCAGTTTTACCACATCCTTGCCAATACTTGTTATTTTCCATTGTTTTATTATAGACAACCTACTGGGTCTGAAGTGTTATCTCATTGTGGTTTTGAGTTGCATTTCCAAGAGGACTAATAATTTTGAGCATCTTTTCATGTGCTTGTTGGCCATTTCTATATGTTCTGTGGAGAAATGTCTATTCAAGTCTTTTGTCCATTTTTTAATTGAGTTGTTTGTGTTTTTGTTGTTGAGTTGCAAATGGTCTCTATATATTCTCAGAGGCAAGCATTTTTAAATTTTATTTATTTAAACCCAAGAGCTCAGGGAATGCTTCTGAAGGTTCATAAACAATGCAGTTTTTTAACCAAACAAGAAAATTTTAAATTGTTTTCATCTGATTTAAATATCAAAGTCTATGCTGCTAAAAAGAATTTATAAAACACTGAAGAGAAGTAAAGGCATTTTGAAAACTGCTCCATGCTGCACATATGGTGGCCAGAAAAGCTAGTGGAAAGTAACAGTGCTAGGCATTAATAACAGTGTCATTTTCTTCTCAGGCTTGGTGTCCTATCTTAAAAAAATTATGAAGTTTTGCTAACCTGAATGTTACGGAAATTTCCAACTGTAGAATAGCAAGATATTATTATGGTCATACAGCTAATGGAAAGGCATTAAAGGTTTTGTAGGAATGTGCTCAAAGTATTTGTAGGACATGCTCAAATTAGTGTTTTAGGGAAACAGTGGAAGAGAATGAAGATGGGGAATGTGATTAGAATGGTAATAAAAGCAGTGACAGTAGAAATCAAAAGGAGATCATGAATGTGAAAATCATTTCAAAGGAAAAAGAGGCATGAGTTCAAGATGAAAATGGATACCCAGCTGGAAGTTATCAATAGAAAATTGAAAATGCAGGACTGAGACTTGTGAAAAGGTCAGATCTGAAGATACAGATGTGGAAGGTCGACCTGATAAATGTACTTATTGAAGCCATGGGAGTATTTGAAATATCCAAAAAAAAAAAAAAATCATGAGAAAGAAAACCTTTTTATTAGAGGACTAGAGAAGGTATTAGAAAAGGAGAAAAAAAAAAAAAAGGATGAGTAACATATAAAATTAAGAGTCTAAGAGACTGTCAACAAGGGACATGTCCATAGTATTAATTCTACAGTGACTTATGGAAAAGTGATGACTGAAAAAAAACATGTAAGAAAGAGTAATAGGACCAAATGAGTAGGAACTATGTGCTAGTATTTATTTGAACATCTTTATTTAATGTTTGCCATGTACCATACAATTTCCAAAGCTTGGGTTTCAGAGGTAAGACAAACAAGGTCTCCACTCTCATGCAACTTACATTGATTGAGTTGGAGGAGACAAACATGAAAATAAAATAATAATAATAATAAATACAAGGAGTGCTAGAAATGACATTATCAAAGAATTTGAAGAGCACATTTCCAATGAAAATGATTGAGTGGTTATTTTAGATTGAGTTAGTAGGGAGAGGGAAGGAAGGAGGAAGAGATAATTTGGCTGAAGTCTGAAGATCAGGAGAAGCCAGGCATGAAAAGCAGATAAGCTATGGCAAAGGCGCTATTACAAGAATAATCTGGTTGAGTTCATTCAAAGACACAGGTCCTGGTTAAAATATAGTGAGCCAGGGTTAGAATTGTATGATATGATGTTGGCAGAGTCCATAAAGTTGCAGACCAATGTAACAATCATGCTTGGGTTTTATTTTCAGTGAGATGTGAAACTACAGAGTGATATCAGATTTATGTTTTAAAAGGCTGAGTCTGACAGAGTTATGGAGAATAAATTTTAGAGATGCATGACGGGAATCAGAGAGACCCTTTGGGAACCTGCAACCCTCCGGCTAGAGACTGTACTGACTTGAGTCACTTTAAGAAAGCAGTTTCAATAAAACAGAGGAGGTGGAAGCCAGGTATACATGGAAGGAAGTAGAAACCAGTGGTGTGGAAGCAGTGATGTGGAAGCAGGGACAACAGGCATTGTCTTTCCTTAAGGAGCTTTGAATGTAAGATACGGAGATTGTGAGTGGAGAGAATGAATTTCTTATTGCTTCATGTTTGGGGCAGAAGCTTTAAAAAGAAAATGCTGAAAAGAAAAGCATTCCTGGTCTTCAAGGAAGGGAATATTGAGATTTTCAGAAGAGAAGAATGGATGCAAAGGAGAAAGTGAGACCGCTGCAGAAGAAAAGGATTTAAAATGTGAAACAAAAGAATAAGAAATAAAGTGGTTCTGTGAATGTTTTTGTGAATGTAGCTGGTACTCGGAATGTTGTAAATCTTTTCGTAGTTTAACAAATGAACAAGGAACCCCTTTTCTTTCCTTTCTCCTTTGGAAGAAGAGTGTACACAATGGTTGGAATCAGTAACAATGAGACATAAAGCCTAGCAGATGTTAATTTGGTCCACTAGAGCCTCAGTCATTATTCTGGAACTTGTAGATCAATGCCAATGACTATTTATTGCATCAGCTTCCACCAGGCCCTTTCCTCTGGGGCTCAGGAACCAAGCAGAAAAAAATTACAATGTAAGAAGACCAAAGTAAAAGCAAAGCAAAACAAAACAAGTCATAACAAGAAGATGAATTCCCTCTGAACAGGGTTGGTTTATGGAAACAGGTCAAAAAGACTACACTGGGCGGGAGACCAATGAAACAATGAAGGCTCTTCTAAATGTGAAATTCATGCTAAAGAATAATTTAGAGCATGTGACCCAGCTCCTCCCTAATGTGTGCTATTAGTTCATCAACTATGCTTATGTGATTGTAAGATCAGGAATGTAATGGTCAGAAGGGAACCTTTTTAAAATAATCTATTAATAAAAAAAATTCCAGAAGTAGGAGAATAGCAGCTACTGCCCACAGGGTGGAAGAAATTTTGCCTTGGCACCCGCAAGAGACAGTAAAATTGAACCTGGGTGGCTGGTATTTTTCTTGAGAACATTCCCTTAAGCAGAAATTGATCTTGCAATACTCATTCTTGCCATACTAATGGATAGTTTCTGGGGAGCTAGACTGGTAGGGGAAATATCTCGGTGGCATCAGATGATCATGTTGTCATTCTTGTTAGTTGCTGTCGAGTCGATTCTGACTCAAGGCAACCCCATGTGTGCAGAGTAGAACTTCTCCATAGGGTTTTCAAGACTGCGAACTTTCAGAAGCAGATTGTCATGCCTGTCTTCCCAGGAGCCTCTGGGTGGGTTTGAACCACCAACCTTTCAGCTAATAGCCAATTGCTTAACTGTTTGCACCATCAGGGACTCCTTATATGAGCACATCATCATTAATTTCTAAACTGTGTCTTGATAAAGATCCCTTCTTAGATATACCTATTGATTCAAGATCACTAAATTCTGCCACATCACCAGTGGTAGTAATGATCATATTACTGACAACAAATGGAGATAATTTATAGTATTTTGGAGGTTGGAGAAGCATATCATCAATATCTCTTACGGTTCCAGGACTGCATAAAGTCCATGGTTCCTAGTGGAAGCAGAGGACTGTAAGCCTGGCATCCTGGCTCCTAAATTAAACCTACAAAGCCTGATCCTTTGGGACACAGTATAAGTGGCAGAGAGCAGGGGAGGGTTTCAAATAACTCCAAGAACACAGTCTGTGGAGCCCTGGAGGCGAAGTGGTTAAGAGCTCGGCTGCTAACCAAAAGGTCAGCAGTTTGAATCCACCGGCTGCTCCTTGGAAACCCTATGGGGCAGTTCTACTCGGTCCTATAGAGCCCCTGTGAGTTGGAATCAAGCTGATGGCAATGGTTTTTGGTTTATATAGTCTGTAGCTTGTTTCTTGAAACTCCCAAGACTTCTAGATTATTACTTTTCCATAATAAGTAATAAGTATATGAAAGGTGGATTTTTATGGCCTGGGGATTAGTGTGAGTTTCATTCATGGTCTGCTGTGCTGTACTGCCTTTAAGACTTGAAAGTGTATATGTCATCTCTAATTGGAACACCCCGGCAGAAATGATGCCATCAGGGAACTGAAAATATATGGCCCTATGAATCACCCCGCAGACCAACCATATTGCTATAAAGCAAATAATTTACATTTAAATAACTTATCTGCATTCACCTAATTTAAAAGTAATCTCTATTCTTTCTCAACTAATCCCCAAACTTATGGGCTAGTTTGATCATATTTGTGCAATAAAATTGAAATTTTCAGATATGGTGGGTAATCAATTTTAGTCACCTCATCTGCGTTTCCAATCTCATTACAGATTGCAATTTTCAGTGCAGATTACATGATGACCCATCAGTGGCTTTGTTGTTTCTGAATTACCGATTCCTTGCCTACTGCCAGATAAGAACAAAGCCTATGCATCAGCCTGACAGCTTGCAAACAGAAAATGGGCTTGTAGGATTGGATTTAAATCCCAGGTGTAGGGGATAATTACCACATCACTCATGCAGTAACTGAAAAATGGTATTTCAACAAGAAAAATTACATTCCTTTTATAGTGCCAACAGAAATCATTATTTGAGGCTTCACACTGATTCACTGTATCATTACGTGTGCACTGTACTCATTAAATGTAATGTTTGTTGAAACATAAAAAAGTTATTGTTTTAGGTACTTTGGTGGAGCAGGTAGCTTAAATTTAAGGTTTGTGGAACCTGGATGGTGTAAAGGTCGTTTGGACTCTAATACATATTGTGCAAGAAAAATGACAACCCAGATGCAGAGCTTTCCAACCAGCTCCTATTATAGGAGGCGGGGATGGATAGTTGAAAGAAAATGGAGTATAAATCTTTTGTTTCAAAACCCAGCCATTTAATTCCAAAGTCTGTCCAGAGGAAGAGGACAAACAATGATTCAAATCTCCTCGACAAAGCGGTCCTGCTAGCACATATTGTATCATTAGCTTTGCAATCATTGGAGCCCAGCGAATACATTCTAAAGAACGGAGACCATATTCTCTTAAAAAATCATTAAGGAAAACAGTGGTAGAAACGTGGGGAATGCACTCCTTATCTCTGGCCTCTGGCCCACCCTTCGCAAGGCTGCAGTTATCTCCCAAAGATTTTGCGCGAAGCACAACAGATAACGGAAGCACAATTCGGCAGGGTCCCCCACAGAAGCAGGCTATGTATTGACTGCTGAGAGCAGCAACCCGCACTGCATTAACTGAAGCCCGAGCTGGGTTTATGGACAACTGCTTTTCTCATTAATATGATCAGAAAAGTGTAAAAAGGACAGTGCCCTCGGATTTGCCGTTGCCTGACATGGACTTTAAGAGGAGGCACTGGCTGTTTAAAATAATGAATGAATGTATACATAAATAAATGCGATTTTATGTGTCATCTTATAGCTCCTTTGTCTTGCATTCCTAAATTAATATGATGAGCCTAACTCTATTCCCGTATGCGAGAATGAGAGCTTTCTGAAGAAGGTTTAAAGCAAAAATTGGAAAGAACATAAATGTGTCTGTGTAAGCATCTACTTCTCTCACCACTGTACGGTCATTTGTCTTGACAATACCCCCAAGATGACTGAGGTGGGGCTGAGAGTATAGAAGTGTCACAGGGTTTTCTAAGCCTTTTTAACTTCAGGAAGGCGCGCGCAGCAATAGACTTAGTTTTCTAAGAGCTAGTTCCTCTCTTCTTATATATTAAGAGAAAATTTAGTCCACAAACTTTACAGGTATATTCAGATGTGCTGCTTGTTCTGAAAGAGCCTAGGCTCTAGCTGGAAAAATGGACTGCGGAAGTAAAATATAGTAGCATGAGGTTAGAATTGGTGGGAGCTGAATAAGTAGCAGGGTAGTAGACCCTACAGCGGAGATCGTAAGCCCTGGTTGAAGGAGGCTGCATGCAAAAGACAATAAGGGAAGAACAGTTCTTAAATAAACCAAGGAGAAGGTTTGGCATTCCAATGGTAAAATCTACTTAAGTGATATGGCCAACAGGTAACGTGCTGATTTAAAGTAGCTTTATTCATAAACACAAAAATCAGAAGCAATCAAGGTGTTCTTCAATAGGCAAACGGAAAAGCAAACTGTGGTGCACCTATACAATGGAATATTATTCAGTGATTAAAAAGAAATGATCTATCAATTCATTAAAAAAAAAAAATGGAAGAACCTTAAATATATGTTGCTAAGTTAAAGAGAAGCCCTGGTGGCTCAGTGGTTAACAGCTCAGCTGCTAACCAAAAGGTCAGCAGCTCAAATCAGCCAGGCGCTCCTTGGAAACCCCATGGGGCAGTTCCACTCTGTCCTATAGGGTCACTATGAGTCAGAATCAACTTGATGGCAATGGGTTTAGTTTTTGTTTTGCTTTAACTTAAAGAAGTCAGTCTGAAAAGGCTACATGCTGCATGATTCCAACTATATGACATTCTGGAAAAGACAAAACTCTAGAAACAGTAAACAAATCAGTGGTTGCCAGGGCTTGGTGGTGAGCACGTAGAGGATGAAGAGGATTTTTAGGGTGATGAAATTATCCTGCATGATACTATAATAGCGGAAGTATGACATTATGCATTTGTCAAAACCCAGGGAACTGTAAAATGCAAAGAGTGAACCTTAACATAAACTATGGACTTTAGTTAATAATAACGTATCAATATTGGTTCATTAATCACAATAAATGTGCCACACTAATGCGAGATGTAATAATAGAGAAATTGTGGGTGGGGAAGAGAGAGTATTTGGGAATTCTCTGTCCTTCATTCTCAATTTTTCTGTAAACCTAAAACTGATCTAAAAAAGTCTATTATTAGAAAAAAAAAATCATGTGCCACTCTCCTAGATCCAAGGGTTTCAAAGACAGGATCCGGCACACTTGCTGGTAGCAAGCACTCGATCGTGTTAGGCTAAACCTTAATCATAACAAAAAATAAACATTTACATGCACTTTTTTTCTAAGGTGCAATGCTATGTACCGAAGCTAGTTTATCTCATGTAATTGTTAAACCCATCCCATAAGGTGATTATCACCCCATTTCAAACATGTGGAAATTGAGGCAAGAAGTAATATGTCCAAGTGACGGAGTTAGAATTTAAACCGGGGACATCCTTCTACGAAGCCTGTACTCTTAATCTCTGTGCACTGTACAATTATAATAATTTCGTAGTAGATAAGAAACCTAACTGAAAAATAAAGTTCTTTTCATTCTCATGTACAAAGTAACACTACCTAACCCAGTCATTTACTAACTAAAAACCATCACAGCTACTAAGTAAATATGCGTTGTGTTGATGGCCATTTAAAATGATGACTTGAGGGTCCAGTTAATAGTCTTAACAACACCCATCTCAGTTGTGGGTCAAATCTTACATTTCTTTAAAAAAGAGCACACCCTGGGCTTCAGCTATGCCACGATTGAAATTCTATGCTGTTGGTGCCATTTCGTTCGATTTCTTGAAATGCAAAGCGTAACCTATTCTACCCACTCAGAAACTCGGCAAACTTAAAGGGGGTAAGTCCCTCTGCAAAGATGCCTTAGAGTAACTCCCCTCACCCGCGACCACCTGGGCTTATCAGGGAGAACAATGTGGGCCTGGTTCCGGATCAGGTGGGCAGATTAGAAAGTGCATTAAAAGGCAGGCTGACAAACAAAAGCAAAGGCAAAATTATCATTCTGTTCTGCTTCTGACAACACTGTGGAGAATGAGATTTCTCTGTATTCCTGCCGTCAGGGCCTTACATGGCACGGTTTAATTGGTGGGTCAACATGTGGTTGAACTGAAGATTGTAAGCTGTGCTCACAAATTAAAACTGACCAGGTAGGAATGTCTTTTCTCACCTGCATATCCCTTGTGCTATACGGGCCAAATTTTCCACATGATAATCCCTGCACCTTCCCAGCACCCCATCCCTGGTCACACTTCCTCTGCAGCTAGCTTCTAATTTAGTAAGAAAACCAGTTGCCACATTCATCTAAGAATCTCTGCGCAGGGAGGCTGATCAAATGCCTCCCCTATGTGAATAAATTGGCTGCGCCCAGCGTAAGAGAGTCTGCTGTGTATTCTTAAAAGGAATGCGATCAGAGCGTGTTTGATTTACACACGATCCAGTATTTTCATTGCGACATGAAAATAAATGGGTTTGGTCTGCATTGCAGCTCAGCTCTCTCTCCTGGGGCTGGAAGGGTTGCTCATTTGGCCCTGTGGCATGGCCTTGTGAGAGCTGTGAGAAAGCAGCTGCTTACATTACCTGGGAGAACTCGCTTTAAAAGCCTCCCTTGCTCTAAAGAGCTTTGCTGCTTAATTTTGTTTCTCTGGAACATGTTAGATGTGGCCCCGCTAGTGCTGCCTCATCGTTCACTGCCGGGTGTGCGATATCTCCGTGCTTGGGAAAGCTGTACCAATTGCACAGAGGCTACACCATTGTGTGGGAGCCCAAGCCAGACTGAGAAGGTCTCAAAACATTAGGAAATGGCATGCCTCCAACCTGGGAGATAAGGGACTTACATTCCTTATGACATGCACAAATCTGCGAAATGACCAGTCTAAAGTCACCCAAGAAGGGAAAGGCGTGCACGGAGCAAGGGAAAGACCTGCGCGGAGCTAAGGGAAAGGCCTGCGCGGAGCTAAGGAGAACAGAAATATCGGTGCCTTCCGCAATGCAACACTGCACCCCATCTTCCTTTGTTAACATGGCAAAATGGCTTTTCACTGGACATGACAGGCAGAGGGGTTTCCTCAGGTGGAAATGTCTGTGTGAACAGGAAGGCTTTCCTGCTTATGCTTCTGTGGGTAATAAATGTTTCGCGTAGTCTCTTAACTTGTTCCTTTGAAACACTCTTGTAGAAAAAGAGACAATAAAGTGTTTTTTTGTTTTTTTTTTTTTTTCTCCCTCTGGGTGAGACCAAAATGCAGCAATGGAGACAGAGGACTTAACTGTCTGTCCTGGGCTTCCGAGTGGCCCAGATTGCCATATGCCATCCAAGAGGAGCTTTGAGTTGTTTAGTGGTATGAAATGTCTGTAAATCGTTGGGATCTTGTAAAATCAAACACAAATCCTATTGTAGTTTTCAGAATTCTGGGGCAACTGATAAAGCCATTTTAGATACATTTCACTGCTAAATTCAAGATATGAAATTTACATCTGTAGAATCTTTAAATAGGATTTAAAAAAAAATCAAGTAGATTTTGACTCCTAGCAACCCTATTTAGGACAGAGTAGAACTGCCTCATAGAGTTTCCAAGGAGTGTCTGGTGGATTTGAACTGGTTAGCAGCTGAGCTTTTAACCACTGTGCCACCAGGGCTCCTTAACTCAGATACTCCTTAATAATTAAGGCCTGAAACTAGAGATGAGCTATGGCCAGTGGGCTGTTTCTGAGCTTTCCCTGACAGTTCTTAAACTCAAAGGCTCAGTGGGCTTCCTCCAGGGCTGACTCATTCACTTAATTAATATTTATTAATCACCTATCAGAAATAAAACCCTATGAGAGGTGCTTGTGGGAAGATGAACAATACCTGATTCTCCTTTCAATCACTTTAAATCTAACAGAGGTTACATAATCCCCCCCCTCCACACACACTGGCTCTAATATTACATAGAAAGAGATCTGAATTATAGACCTTGGGAGGCAGAGGCCATTTTTAATGGAGGGTGACTAGAGAAAGGTTCCTATGGGAGGTCCCTTAAGCCAGGTCTGACTAAAATGAAGGATGACGGCAAGAATTACAGGAGGAACGAAAAGATAAGAAAGACTGGACAGCAAGGCTAGAACATCGACTCAAGTAGTGGAGAGGGCGCACCAACTGCCAGCTTGTCTTTCATTCGGGAGATAATAGGAATAGAGGGCACTGGAGCTGTTGCTCAGGAGAGCAGCATCAACAAAATAATGTCTTAGGAAGGTGCAGCTAGAATTAGAGGCAGGGGACCAGTTAGAAAGTGAAAAATAACAAAGACCAATATGAGAGTAGCAACATTGGAAAAGGAAATGTGTAAGGCATGGAAGGATTGCTGGAACTCCACACCAGACGTACAGGCAGGAGACAGAGCTCTGAGCATGGCTAGGTGACCATGGCTAACAGAAAGCAGTGGGAGAATGAACCACAAAGGGAGACAGAGAAAGACCAGAAAGAGAAGATTCAAATCAGCACCGCGTATTTTACAGGAGCCAAGAGAAGAGAGATTTTTCAAATCAGAGTGTGAGGTCAATAATATCAAGTGCTGTAAGCCATTGGGATTCAAAATTGGGAAGTCGTTCACCGCCAAGAGAAGAGTTTCAGGTTACAAACATTAGGGGTGAGATAGGGTAGGGAAGCAGACTCATAGCTCTGACTTTCAAGACGTTTTGTAGCGTAGTTTGGTGAGGTTCTGAGGAAAATAAGCACTAATATGTAGATGCTGGCACTGTAAATAGGCACATCCTTTCTGGAGAGCATTTTGGTGAGAACTTGAAATAGGTAACCTATAATTATATTAAATTATAATTTTTTATAAGGGAATATTTTTGATTAACCTTAAAATCATCTACAAGGATGTATAATAGTGAAAATTTTGACATAACGTAAATGAATTTTGATACATCCACCATAGAGTATGGATACCTTGGTGGTGTGGTGGTTAAGAGCTATGGCTGCTAAACAAAAGGTAAGCAGTTCGAATCCACCAGCCTCTCCTTGGAAATCCTATGGGGTAGTTCTACTCGATTTGGTGGCAATGGGTTTGGTTTGGTATCACAGAGTATAGAACTACATAAGTGAGTTAAGCCAGTCATAAAACAGTAACCAAGTTGTTTTTATCTGTAAATGTAACTCCATAACACACATATATTATATATATGCTCGTTACATATGTATAAAACCGAAAACCAAAACCACTGCTGTCAAGTCAGTTCCGACTCATAGCGACTTATAGGACAGAGTAGAACTGCCCCATAAAGTTTCCAAAGAGCGCCTGGTGGATTCGAACTCCTGACTTCTTGGCTAGCAGCTGTAGCCCTTAACCACTACACCACCAGGGTTTCCTACATATGTTTAGAGAGATGTATATACATATATACATAATGTACACACACGTGTATAACTATATACACATATGTGTGTATGTATATATATATATGTAAGGAGCCCCGGTGGCACAGTGATTAAAGTGCTCAACTGCTAACCGAAAGGTTGACGGTTCAAATCCACCGGTCTCTCCCTTGTGGAAAGATGTGACAGTCTATTTTCAGCCTTGGGAACCCTATAGGGCAGTTTCACTCTGTCCTGTAGGGCCATTATGAATCAGACTCAAATGGATGGCAATTTTTTTTTCTCAGTGTGTGTGTGTGTGTGTACACACACACACACACACACACACACACACATACATACCCTCCCAAAAAACCATTGCCATCGAGTTCAATTTCAACTCACAGCAACCATGGTATACTCCTTATACTTCACCAACACCATAATTCAAGGGCATTAATTCTTCTTCAGTCTTTGTCTTAGGCTGTGTTCTCTAGAGAAGCAAAACCAGTAAAGCATAAAAATATCTATATAAAAAGATTTATATAAAGGAAATGGCTTACATGGTTGTAGAGGCTGGATTGTCCCAACTCTGTAGGTCAGGCTGGAGGCTTCTCCTAATTCACATAACTGCAGGGCCTGGCAAACACAAGCTCAGCAGGTCAGATAGCACGGCTCTTACTCAGAGACTGAGAAGTCTGATGGATCCCAAGATCCACAGGCAAGAGTGCAGGTAAGTTGCTAGCTCAAATCCCCAGACCTGGAGGTCAGAAGAACAGAAGCCAGCTGCAGGATCCCAAGTAAGCAACAGCCCTGGAGCCTTGCCAGAGAGTCCACTTATAGTTGATGTAGGCCATGCCCACAAAGAAACTCCCTTTCAACTGACTGGCTACTCACAGCAGACCCAAATATCTCATCATGGAGGTGGTCACATAATCATAGGACTGCCAAACTATATCATAACTGCCAAACCACTGAGAATCATGGCCAGTCAATTTGACATGCAACCTTAACAATCACAGCCTTCTTTATTCATTGCCCAGATTTCGCATGCATATGAGGTGATTGAAATCACCATGGCTTGGGTCAGGAGCACCTTAGTCCTTAAAGTGATTCTTTGCTTTTTAACACTTATTTATAGAGGCCTTTTGCAGCAGACTTGCCCAATGCAATGTGTCTTTTGATTTCTTGACTGCTACTTCCACGGGTGTTGATTTTGGATCCAAGTAAAATGAAATCCTTGACAACTTCAGTGTTTTCCTTGTTTATCATGATGTTGCTTATTAGTCCAGTTGCAAGGATTTTTGTTTTCTTTATGTTGAGGTGCAGTCCATACTGAAGGCTGTAGTCTTTGATCTTCATCAGTAAGTGCTTCAAGTCCTCTTCACTTTCAGCAAGCAACGTTGTGTCATCTGCATAACGCAGGTTGTTAATGAGTCTTCCTCCAATCCTGACACCCCCTTCTTCACACAGCTTAGTTTCTCTTATTACTTGCTCAGCATATAGATCAAATAAATATGGTAAAAGGTTACAACCCTGACACATACCCTTCATGACTTTAAACCACGCAGAATACCCTTGTTCTCTTCAAAAGACTGTCTCTTGATGTATGCACAGATTCCTCATGAGCACAGTTAAGTGTTCCGGAATTCCCATTCTTCACAATGTTATCCATAATTTGCCATGGTCCACACAGTCAAATGTTTTTGCATAGTCAATAAAAAACAGGTAAACATTTTTCTGGTATTCTCTGCTTTCAGCCGAGATCCATCTGACAGCAGCAATGATATCCCTCGTTCCACATCCTCTTCTGAATCTGGCTTGAATACTTGGGACTTCCCTGTGGATGTACTGCTGACGACTGCTTTTTTTTTTTTTTTCTTTTGTGCTCAATGCATTTATTGTTTTGTTATAATTTTTTAAATGTGCTTTAGGTGAAAGTTTACAGCTCAAGTTAATTTCCCATTCAAAAACTTATACACATATTGTTCTGTGATATTAGTTGCAATGCCCTAAATGTAACAGCACCCTCCCCCTTTCCACCCCAGGTTCCCTGTGTCCATTCATCCCTTTCCTGTCCCTTTCTGCCTTCTCATCCTGATTTTGAGCAGGAACTGCCCATTTGGTCTTTCATATCTGATTGAACTAAGAAGCACATCCTTCACGTGTATTATTTTCTGTGTTATACTCCTATCTAATCTTTGTCTGAAGAGTGGGCTTCGGAGATGGTTTCAGTTCTAGGTTAACAGAGCATCTGGGGGCTTTTGAATGATCTGCAGTAGAATCTCACCTGGGTGTGATATTAATGATATTGTTCAATGGTTTTCGCATTTGGTTGTATTATCTTTCTTTGGAATAGGCACAAGTATGGTCTCTTCCAGTTAGTTGTCCAGGTAGCTATCTTCCAAATTTCTTAGCACAGACAAGTGAACACTTCCAGTGCTGCATCCATTATTTAAAACATCTCAGTTGGTATTCTGTCAATTCCTGGAGCCTTGTTTTTCACCAATGTCTTCAGTACAGCTTTTACTACCATCAGTTCTTCTTCATATGCTGCCTCCTGAAATGATTGGATGTCAATCAATTCTTTTTGGTACAGTGACTCTGTGTATTTCTTCCATCATCATTTGATGTTTCCTGTGTCATTCAGTATTTTGCCCATAGAATTCTTCAATATTGCAACAGGAGGCTTGAATTTTTTTTTCAGTTCTTTTAGCTTGAGAAATGCCGAGTGTGTTCTTCCCTTTTGGTTTTCTAACTCCAGGTTTTTGCACATCATTATACTTTGTTTTCTCAAGCTGCCCTTTGAAATCTTCTGTTCAGCTCTTTTACTTTATCATTTCTTTAGCTTTAGCTACTCTACATTCAAAAGCAACTTTCAGAATCTCTTGTAATATCTATTTTGGTCTTTTCTTTCCTTCCAGTTTTTAACGACCTTTCGCGTTCTTCATGTATGATGTTCTTGATGTCATCCCACAACTCGTCTGGTTTTCAGTCATTAGGGTTCAATGCATCAAATCTATTTTTGAGATGGTCTCCAAATTCAAGTGGGATATACTCAAGGTTGTATTTTGATTCTTGTGGACTCATTTTGATTTTCTTCATCATCAGCTTGGACTTCCATATAAGCTATTGATAGTCTGTTCAGCAGCTTGCCTCTGACCTTGTTCTGAGTGATGATATTGAGCTTCTCCATGGTCTCTTTCCACAGATATAGTCCATTTTCCATCCAATGAGATCCACCTGTATAGTTGCCCTTTATGTTTTTGAGAAAAGGTATTTGCAATGTATAAGTCATTGATCTTGCAAATCCATGCAATCCCTGGCATCGTAATTATCACCAAGGCCGTATTTTGCAACTACAGGTTCTCCTTTCTTTTTTCCAGCTTTTGTATTCCAATCACCTGTAATTATCAGTGTATATTAATTGCGTGTTTGATCAATTTCAGACTGCAGAGTTTGGTAAAAATCTTAAATTTCCTCATCTTTGGCATTTGTGGTTGGTGGGTAAATCTGAACAGTCATATTAACTGATCTGCCTTGTAGATGTATGCACATTATCCTTTCACTGACAGCCTTGTACTTCAGCCTAAAATTTGAAATGTTGTCCTTAATGATGGATATGACGCCATTCCTCTTCAATTTGTAATTCCCAGCATAATAGGCCACATGATCGTCTGATACAAAATAGTCAATGCTAGTCAATTTCGGCTCACTAATGCCTAGGATGTAGATGTTTTTGTGTTCCAATTTTCCTATATTCATAGCTTGTACATTCCACATTTCAGTTATTAATGGATGCTTGCAGCTCTTTCTTCTTGTTTTCAGTTGTGCCATATCAGCAAATGTAGATACCGAAAGCTTTACTCCATCCACATCATTAAAGCCGACCCTACTTTCAGGAGGCGTCTCTTCCCCAGCCATATTTTGAGTGTCTTCCAAACTGAGGAGCTCGTCTTCTGTCACTATATCTGACAATGTTTTGCTGCCATTCATAAGGTTTTCACTGGCCAGTTTTTTCAGAAGTAGATTGCCATGCCCTTCTTCCTAGTCTGCTTAGTCTGGAGCTCTGCTGAAACCTGTCTACCATGGGTGACCCTGCTGGTATTTGAAGTAGATGAGTCAGCTTTCAGTATTGCATAACCTGTAAGCCAGCACAGTACGAAAACCCGACAGATGTTGGTGGAAATTCTATCTACTTCAGCCAAATCTCAGAGGCCAGAATGCCCTCAGACCCTCAAAGTTTTCTAGTTGATAATCCCTACACTAAAAGTACAAAGGATCTGACTTCTAAATCTGTGATGTCTCCATGTAAAGAGTATGTGTCTTGTGTATGGCACACTGTCAACAAATACACACATTTTGCTATCAACTGAATTCGGTACTTCACAGAGACATCACTGATCGTCCATGTTGGGATAAGTATGGCTAGTTGATCACCAAACTATTTATTCTTTCCTGCGCTCACAGCTCAATCACATTTCCCAGATTCCTTTGCAGTTATTTGTGGCCATGTGACTAAAGTCTAGCTAATGAAATGTATATGGAGGGTGACATACTTCTACGTCTGCCACATTTAAACCACCTTTTCATGATCCTCCATGTTTTTTCCCCTTCTCACTAACTGGAATTAGGATGATACATTTGGAAGAAATACATTGAAGATAAGCGAGATTATATCCATCTGGACCCCTGAACGATTTCGTGGAGCAGAGAGTACCCTATGTGCCTCCTCCCATCAGACAGGAATACCTATTTTAAGACTTTGCAGTAGCAATGAACAAACTTCAATTGCGTTAAGTCACTGAGAGTCTGAAGTATATCTGTTACTGAATCTAACAATATTTCAGCTGTTTACTCATGAGTGTATTATCTTCATTTCTCAGTGGATCCCAAATCTCCTATGTCTGGCTTTCTGTGTTCTCAGCAAAGATAGGGAACTGCCTTGCATCACAGTTGGCATACAATGTCCTAGTTAGCTGGTGCTGCTATAGCAGAAATACCACAAATGGGTGACTTTATGTAACTGAAATTTGTTTTCTCACAGTTTAATAGAAGTTCAAATTCAGGACACCAGCTCTAGGGGAAAGCTTTCTCTTTCTGTTGGCTCTGGGGAAGGTCCTTGATCTTTGGTGATCTTTATGTGCTGTGCCATCTATCCCCATTTCTGCTTGCTTCTCCTTGCCTCATCTGCTCTTTTTATATCTCAAAGGTGATGGGCTTAAAACACATCCTACGCGGAAATGGCCTCTTAACATAACAAAGAAAACTCATTCCCAAATGGAATTATAACCAACTTCTTTTGATGCATTCTGCATTGTTCAATATTTTTCCTGTGTTGTTGTTGTTGTTGTTAGGTGCCATTGAGTCAGTTCTGACTCGTACCAACCCTATACACAACAGACCGAAACACTGCCCAGTCCTGAGCCATCCTTACAATCATTGCTATGTTTGAGCTCATTGTTGCAGCCACTGTGTCAATCCACCTGGTTGAGAGTCTTCCTCTTTTCCGCTGACCCTGTGCTCTGCCAAGCATGATGTCCTTCTCCAGGGACCGATCCCTCCAGACAACAAGTCCAAAGTATGTAAGATGCAATCTCGCCATCCTTGCTTCTAAGGAGCATTCCAGCCGCACTTCTTCCAATACAGATTTGTTCACACTTTTGGCAGTCCATGGTATATTCACTATTCTTCGGCAACACCACAATTCAAAGGCATCGATTCTTCTTCGGTCTTCCTTATTCATTGTCCAGCTTTCACATGCATATGACGCGGTTGAAAATACCATGGCTTGGGTCAGGCGCACCTTAGTCTTCAGGGTGACATCTTTGCTCTTCAACACTTTGAAGAGGTCCTTTGCAGCAGATTTACCCAATGCAATGCATCTTTTGATTTCTTGACTGCTGCTTCCACAGCTGTTGATTGTGGATCCAAGTAAAATGGAATCCTTGACAACTTCAATCTTTTCTCCATTTATCATGATGTTGTTCATTGGTCCAGTTGTGAGGATTTTTGTTTTCTTTATGTTGAGGTGTAATCCATACTGAAGGCTGTGGTCTTTGATCTTCATTAGTAAATGCTTCAAGTCCTCTTCACTTTCAGCAACCAAGATTGTGTCATCTGAATAACACAGGTTGTTAATGAGTCTTCCTTCAATCCTGATGCTCTGTTCTTCTTCATATAGTCCAGCTTCTCATATTATTTGCTCAGCATACAGATTAAATAGGTATGGTGAAAGAATACAACCCTGACACACACCTTTCCTGACTTTAAACCAATCAGTATCCCTTTGTTCTGTCTGAACAACTGCCTCTTGATCTATGTAAAGGTTCCTCAGGAGCACAATTAAGTGTTCTGGAATTCGCATTCTTCACAGTGTTATCCATAGTTTGTTATGATCCACACTGTCAAATGCCTTTGCATAGTTAATAAAACACAGGTAAACATCCTTCTGGTATTCTCTGCTTTCAGCCAGGATCCCTCTGACATCAGCAATGATATCCCTGGTTCCACATTCTCTTCTGAAACCGGTCTGAATTTCTGGCAGTTCCCTGTCAATATACTGCTGCAGTCGTTTTTGAATGATCTTCAGCAAAATTTTGCTTGTGTGTGATATTAATGATATTGTTCTATGATTTCCACATTCGGTTGGATCACCTTTCTTGGGGATAGGCATAAATATGGATCTCTTCCAGTCAATTGGGCAGGAAGCTGTCTTCCACATTTCTTGGCATAGATGAGTGAGCACCTCCAGCACTGTATCAGTTTGTTGAAACATCTCAATTGATATTCCATCAATTCCTGGAGCCTTGTTTTTCGCCAATGCCATCAGACCAGCTTGGACTTCTTCCTTCAGTACCATCGATTCCTGATCATATGCCACCTCTTGAAATGGTTGAATATTGACTAATTCTTTTTGGTATAATGACTCTGTGTATTCCTTCTATCTTCTTTTGATGCTTCCTGAGTCATTTAATATTTTCCCCATGGAGTCCTTCACTATTGCAACTCAAGGCTTAAATTTTTTCTTCTGTTCTTTCGGCTCAAGAAATGCCAAGCATGTTCTTCCCTTTTCGTTTTTCATCTCCAGCTCTTTGCACATGTCATTATAATACTTTACTTTGTCTTCTCGAGAGGCCCTTTGAAATCTTCTGTTCAGTTCTTTTACTTCATCAATTCTTCCTTTTGCTTTAGCTGCTCGATGTTAGAGAGCAACTTTCAGAGTCTTCTCTGACATCCATCTTGCTCTTTTCTTTCTTTCCTGTCTTTTCAGTGATCTCTTGCTTTCTTCATGGATGATGTCCCTGATGTCATTCCACAGCTCGTCTGGTCTTTGGTCATTAGTGTTCAATGCTTCAAATTTATTCTTGAGATGGTTTCTAGATTCAGGTGGGATTACTCAAGTTTGTACTTTGGCTCCCGTTGACTTGTTCTTCAGCATCAGCTTGAACTTGCATATGAGCAACTGATGGTGTGTTCTACAGTTGCACCCCCCCCCCTTTGTGCCTAATGATATTGAGCTTCTCCATTGTCTCTTTCCACAGGTCTAGTCGACTTGTTTCCTTTGTATTCCATCCGATAAGTTTCATCTGTATAGTTGCCATTCATGTTGTTGAAAAAAGGTATTGCAATATAGAAATCCTTGGTCTTGCAAAATTCTATCATGCGATCTCTGTCACCGTTTCTATCACCAAGGTCATATTTTCCAACTACTGATCCTTCTTCTTTTTTTTTCCAACTTTCTTATTCCAACCACCAGTAATTATCAATGCATCCTGATTGCACATTTGTTCAATTTCATACTGTAGAGGTTGGTAAAAATCTTTAATTTCTTCATCTTTGGCCTTAGGGTTGGTGTATAAATTTGAATAATAGTCATATTAACTGGTCTTTTCTTGTAGGCATATGGATGTTATCCTATTACTGACTGCTTTGTACTTCAGCATAGATCTTGAAATGTTCCCTTTGACGATGAATGCAATGTCATTCCTCTTCATTTTGTCATTACTGGTGTTGTAGACCATATGATTGTTCTCTTTAAAATGGCCAATAGGTGTCCATTTCAGCTTTCTAATGCCCAAGATATCAATGTTGATGCATTACAGTTCATTTTTAATGGTTTCTAATTTTCCTAGATTCATACTTTGTACATTCCACATTCCTATTATTAATGGATGTTTGCAGCTGGTCTCATTTTGAGTCATGCCACATCAGCAAATTAAGGTCACAGAAGTTTGACTCCATCCACGTCGTTAAGGTTGACTCTACTTTGAGGAGGCAGCTGCTCCCCAGTCATCCTTTGAGTGCCTTCCAACCTGAGGGGCTCATCTTCTGGCACTATATCATGCAATTCTCACCTGCTATTCATAAGGTTTTCACCAGCTAATTATTTTCAGAAGTAGACCTCCAGGTCCTTCTTCCTAGTCTGTATTAGTCTGGAAGCTCAGCTGAAACCTATCCACCATGGAAGACCCTGCTGGTGTTTGAATACCAGTGGCATAGCTTCCATCATTGCAGCAACATGCAAGGCCCCACAGTATGACAAACTGACAGAGAAGTGGTGGGTGCAGCATATTATATATGTATATACACACACACACACAATAGACACAGCCAGATATCCTTTGTTTGCCTGTTTAAATTCATTCTATACACCTCTCTACCTTGCTCTAGGCTTCCTGCTCTCTGACCTCTTTGGACTACCTCAGTGGGATCACCTGCACGCTGGTCTGGTTGAGTTAGGAAAATGGGAGACTAAGGTAGGAGAGTGGAAGAAGAGAAGAGTATGGGGTTCTGAATATGTATTCCCCAGCTCCATCCCTGTTCAATTACCTTGGTCTCTGCATTCCTCAACCAAAAAACAGAGCTATTCTCCAGGTAAGGCCTTCTCTACAAGGTTCTCTTTTTTCTGGGTTCCAGTAACTGCTCTGTGCTCTCACTCATTCAGACTCATGGATGGTAACAGATAGGTAATAAATACCGTGCACTATCCTTTATGATTCCCGTACACTATGCCCATACCTATGTAAATTGTTCCTTTGTTGATTTTTCTTTGATTTAGTCCAACTTGAATTTGCCTAATTTGAATGAGACATTTAATGATGTGTAATATATTTATATTTATAAATACAAATTTAGGTATGAAAAATAGTATGCATTTAGAGTGAGAAAATAAATAACACCGTATTACAAATGTTTTTCCAAATCGAGAAAAATATATTTTATTATTTAACCTTCTTGCACAGCTCTGCTGCGTTTTTTTCCAACATTTTTTTACCCGTATACTCTTTGCTTCTTTGTGTGACAATTTTATAATCTTATTTTCAGTAGAGAGAATAGAAATATTTTCCTCTAGCATGGATGAAATTGTTTTAGTTGATAGTTTAGGAAAGTTCTTTTAAACTTCACTACTCATTACTTGTAAGAACATGTAAATTTTTAGGAATGTTGTTAAATTTGGGAAAACCTTTCTCTAGTACCATTCATATATATGAGTTCTAAGATTTCAAGGCTTTATCATATATATTCCCCAAAAGAGAGAACTTCCATTTTGACCATGCATCCATGAGCTCAATTTCTTATTTATTTATAATTTTACACATCTGATGTCTGAGAGAATTCTCTACAGATTAACTTTTGGTTCCACATATTTTAAACCTTTTTCTATTACCCTACCCACATACTTGAAGTGCCAGATGCTATAGGAAGCATTCATATAACGATTTGACCTCTGGGCCTGCACCTTTGTACCCGAACCCTGGGTGAGTTGACCAATGTGTGGGAGGAGTATTCCTGGAAGTTGTGATTGACTTGGAATGGCTAAAAATATACACAGATGTGATTGCAAACTACACAAATATATCCCATTAGCCCACACTAAGTCAACTTTCCCTTAGTCAGACCCCAAAAAAGTCTTGTATCCTCTCAAAGGATATCTTAGTCAAAAGAATATCTGTTGGAGGGGAAGTTAAAGTGGTAAGAATAAAAAATAGCCTTACATAACAATGGTTAAAATATCTTACTTTTGCAAATTGTACAAAAATTACTAGGATCGCATTGGATGGGGCCCATGCACATGCAGGTCTCTGAGTGTAAGTTTCATCAGTAAATCCACTTTTGTGTTTATTCAAGTCACCTTGCCTTAGAAGCTTCTTATGTTTCATACACTAAAGGCAGAATTGTTCCTACTCCCTCATTCTGTATCCTCATAGTTCTCCTGTATTCTCATATTCTCAGGGTTTTTTTTTATAAGTAATTTCTCATTATAGTATAATTAATGGTTTAAATACATCTCTCTTTTTCTGGAAGAAGTCAATTACAATGGGGTAAAGCAAATCTTAGAGAAATGCTGCTGAGGAGAAGAGGAAAATTGAGTAAGCTCACAAAAGATGATTTCATTCTTCTCTGCAAAAAAAAAAGGAGAGAAACCCATAAGCTAAAACAGTAGCCACAACTAAGATTTAGATGTAAGACACCAAACCAAAAAAAACAAAACAAAACCCACTGCCGTCGAGTCGATTCCAACTCATAGCAACCCTGTATGAAAAAAAAAAATTTTGACAGAAATATATTATGCAGTTAAAAAAAGATCAACAATAGATGATGACAGCAGACCAAAGGTTTTGTCGTAATTGGCTCAAACTCTGTTATATTATGTTATAATTCTTCCCTTTGTAAAAAGTCATTTTATCAGTCCAGTCACTGTTGTTAGAAATAGATTATCAGTATGTGTCAATAGAGAATTCGGCCACCTGAGCAATTAACAAAGAACCAAAGCTCTCCATCATATTCCTCTTCAGCACTATGTGGACCAAACAAAATACATCTTCAGACCAAGTCCAGTAACCTTTACTTCAGAACCATTCAACATATATAAAAACTATGAAGAAGGACCCTTTCTTTGTTCCCTAGCCATTGCTTCTTCTAATGAACTTCATCACAAACACACAGTGGAGTCAGAATTTTATTAAAAATGTTAAATTGTTTATGTCAGACTGATATATTCATTATTTTGTAACTATCAAGATTATCCTTCAATATTGTGACACATTTCAATGAAAAGCATGCCAATTGATACGCTAAAACAACAACAACAACTAAGGATGCAGTCATTGATCTGATTTCTTCAGGGCCTCTAACCAATGGAGATGAAAAACAACAGGTATGAATGATAAGGTAAATTTCTCTTCCTTCATTTCTTTGTTGTGAGCTCCAAGTCATGGTGACCCAACCTTGTGTCCCATTGGGTTTTCAATGGCTGATTTTCAGAAGTTGATCTCCAGACCCTTCTTCTTAGTCTTAGTCTGAAAGCTTCTATGAAACCCATTCAGCATCACAGCAACATACAAGTCTCCACCGACAGAGAGGTCATGGCTGTGCACGAGATGCGTTGGCTGGGAATCAAACCCGAGTTTTCCCCGTGGCAGAGGTGAGACTCCCACCACCGCACTACCATTGCCCTCCCCTCTACTTCTTTGCCTGTCCCAAATATAGAACTCTGTCTCACTGCAGATGGGGCTCTTTCTCACACTACAAATCCCTTAACTGATAAATACCACCATTCTGCTGGAGGAATGCACCTTGCCTTAGCCTGAGGGAAGAGAGATTTGATTTCATTGTTATACTTATTAGAGTTTATTAGATAACTAACTCCATTTAACAGTGTTATCAACAGAAACTAAGTGCTAAGTGTGTGCAGACAACACCGCCAGGCCTTGTAAAACAGTCATAGTTGCTTCATCTAATTCCTTCAAAATGTACGCTTAATCCAGGATTTAAAACACTAATAATGACAACTTCAATTCTTCATCTTTTTCCCCCATAGCCACAAGTAGATGTTTAAAGAGGCTCATAGTGACCCTACAAGACAGAGTAGAACTGTCCCATATGGCTTCCAAGCAACCGTAGCTCTTAACCACTGCCCTTCCAGGGCTCTTTAAATAGACCGAAAGTATAGATTTTATATAGGAAAGACCATACAATGCTTCCTTTCCATAGGGTTTTAAACCTCACGCCCAAGGAGTACAGATTTCCTCGCACATCTTTTAAGGTAGGGAAAAATTGAATTTCTTACTGTGATATGGTGATCCTAGTTGTTGAGCTTCAGCCTAACTATGCTGAAAAAACTTACAATGAAGGTATTCCTACATTCTCAAGGGAAACTGTACCCATGTTTAAGTGACCTTTTCTCAACATGTGTTTCCTAGAGTTAAACCTGAACCTCCTATTGTTTCAGTTTAATCCTACTTATCTTGGTTTGCTTCCCAGTGGCTACATTGACTAAAGGCAATGGTACCTCTGGGAATAAAACTGCTGACCTGGATAGTTGGGTTTATCAAGGCTACCAGTGCAGGAGAGGGGGTTTAAAAAAAAGTCTTAGGAATCCAAAAATTGTTCAAAATGCAATGTAGGCAGCATTACACATTCGCTATTTGTCAGATAGAATCTAAATAAACTAAATCTCTGAATGTTTCAGTGGGAGTGGATAAGGCAACAAGAAAATAGAAGTGAAAGGCTATATGCTATGTATCAGAAAACTTTACAGTGATTTTTGTATTTTTCCTTGAATTGATTTTTAAATTGATAATTTTTAAGCTCATGGGGAGGAGCTATGAATTGCATCAGCCAGGATGGGTTCATTGAGGCTGACATAACACCTCCTTTACCCAAAGACTGGTGAAACCACGGAGGAATCCTTCCAACACAGCTATTTGCTACTCTGTCAGCAATGGGCCCTCCTCCTCTTTAATGCCAAGAAGGTTGCTACCCTGATGGACTAGAGAAATCAAAGATAATTCCCAGATTTCTGGCCTTGCCTCACTTCCAACTGGTGGATAATGGCGGGAAGCTGATGACTGAAGGAGGAACATGGTGGGAGGGAAAAGAATAAATTAAATTTTGGATGTTGTCGGATACCCACATACAAATATTAGGTAGAAATATAAGATACAAAAATTTAGAGATCAGGAGAGAAATTTGGGCTGGAGATATATATTTGGAAAAAAAGGGACATAGAGGCAGTAGAAAGAAGCAGATAAAGAGGCAGAAGAAATCTTTGCAAGAGTCAGAAGAGAAATGTTCCAAGATGGTTATAGCAGTATACTATGTTGAGTGCTGGTAAGGGGTTGAGTAAGTTGAGGACAGTAAAGTTTCTCTCAGGCTTGGCAGTGTGATATTCTCTAATGACATGCTATAGGAAGCATGTACTCAATGCCATTTTTCTTCTTATTATTTGTGAGTTCACCTTTTCAGCTGTTTGTTACCTGCAGTGCAGATAGTTTTGTTAAAAATTAATACCCAGTTCTTTTTGTTGCAGAATGTTATCTGCTTGCCTGAGAAAAATTCTCACCTTCATTATTCTGGACAATCTCCAAGGATTCTGACATTTTCTAGAAATCAGTCCTGGCCATCCTTTGCTGCCAGTAAGAACAGAAATTCACCATACACGACTATGGTGCCCAATGCTGGAGACCTACTCGCTGCCAGTGATGATTTTGTGAACAGAGAAGCAGATCAATCCCTCTGTTAGGGATTCCCCATTTGGGGATATGCCAAAATAGAGCTTCATGGACGCTAAACTTCATAGGATGCAGGGCTGAAGCCCTTTCATTTCACATATATACTTAGTCATTCACTCAGGGAGCACATGTGTCTTTAGGCTGGCTGGATCAGCATCCACTCTGTTCCATTTCTGTAGCTGGCAAACATTCTTCCTCTATGTACTACCAGTAGATTACTCCTTCCCTTTTAGAAAGTTCCACCTCTGAGGCTTCTTGTTGTCCTTCCAGCTATCTGGCTTCCTTTACTGCCCTGCCAGTCCATTAGACATATGTGAATCTGGCAGAACTCAATAGAGGACAAGGTTATGTCTTTTTTCCCCAGGAAACTTCCTGTACAACTGTACCAGCTTATGAGTTCCAATTCTTATCCATCTAAGACGCTTGTCACATACATTCACATCACTTCCATGAGGTTTGTAGGAGTTGTAATGTAATCAGTTTAGAGTCTAAATGGGCCTCACCAGTTAAAGAACTTGTCTGAAGTCACACTGAGCTTGAGTGGACAAGTTTAGACTCGAATCTAGATTTAACCGATTTCAAGCTTGTTTTCTATTTTTTAAACAGCTTTACTGAGGTATAATTATTATGCAATGCACGGCACATATTTAATGTGTACATTTTGATAAGGTTTGACATACTATATAACCATAAACTATCACCACAATCAAGAAAATGAACATCTATATCACCACCGAAAGTTTCCTCGTGCCCCTTGGTAATCCTCCCTCTTGCTCCTCCCTGACTCCCTCCCTTCTCCCCCAAAAATCACTGATCTGTTTCTGTCGTTATAGATTAATTTGAATTTTTTAGAATTTTATATAAATGAACATTTACAGTATTCAGTATTTTTTATTGTCTTTCACTTTGGTATTTATTTTGAGATTCATTCATATTGTTTTGTGTATTGGTAGTTCATTCCTTTTTATTACTTAATGTACAGATATGCCATACATTATTTATTCATTCACCAATTGATGGATATTTGGGTTGTTTCCAGTTTGGGACCATTATAAATAAAGCCTCTATGAACATCCATGTGAAATCTTCATATGATAACATGCTTTATTTCTCTTGGGTAACATTGTGAGTGAATGCGTAACATTTTAAGAAACTGCGTAAACGTTTTCTAAAAGGGCTATACCATTTTACATTCCCAGCAGAAGTGTATGAAAATTCTCAGTTCCTCCACAACAACCTCACTAACATTTGGTGTGATCTGTCTGTTTAGTTTAATCTATTTAAATAGGTTTGGAGGGGCATATCATTGTAGTTTTAATTTGTGTTTACCTAATGTCTAATAGACAACCCTGGTGGTTTAGTGGTTAAGATCTATAGCTGCTAACCAATAGATTGGCAGTTTGAATCCACCAGATGCTCCTTGGAAACTCTATGGGGCAGTTCTACACTGTCCTATAGGGTCACTATGAATCAGAATCCACTCGATGGATATGGATTTGATTTTTATGGTTTAATGTCTGATAATGTTGAGCATCTCTTTGTGTGCTTACTTACTATCAATGTATCTTCTTTAATGAAGTGTCAGTTCATATCTTTTGCCCATCTTTTTATTAGGTTGTTTTCTTAGTATTGTATTTTAAGGGTTCTTTGTGTATTCTAGATGTAATTCCTTTATCTGACATGGTTTGCAAATATTTTCTACATGTCTGTGTCTTACCTTTTCATTTTTTTTAACAGCATCCTTCAAAGAGCAGATATTGTTGATTTTGATGAAGTCCAATTTATCAGTGTTTTGTTTCATGGATTATCCTTTTAGTGTCTACATAAAGAAATCCCTCTAACCTAAAATCAC
This sequence comes from Loxodonta africana, assembly GCF_030014295.1. Lineage (NCBI taxonomy): Eukaryota > Metazoa > Chordata > Mammalia > Proboscidea > Elephantidae > Loxodonta > Loxodonta africana. The sequence continues at coordinate 37,731,224 of NC_087351.1, forward strand.
AAAAATGTTCTCCTATTTGTTCTTCAGAAGTTTTATAGTTTTAGGTTTTACATTTAGGTTTATGGTGTATAGATTGATGTTCATTTGTTTTGCTCATGGATATTCTTTTGCTCCAACACAATTTGTTAAAAAGAAAAGTATCCTTACTCCACTGAATTTACCTTTGCAGTTTTTTTTTTTCTTTATATGTGTGGATTGATTCTAAACTTTCTATCCTGTTTTATTGATCTAATTCTCTATATTAAGCCAATTCTACACTGTTTTGATGACTAGCTTTATAATAAGTTTGTATTTCAGGCATTGTTAGCCTTCTGATTTTTTTTTTTTCCTTCAAAGTTGTTTGCACATTCTAGGTGTTTTATATTTCTACAGAACTTGTGAAATCAGTTTATCAATTTTCTTTAAAAAAAAAAAAACTTGTGGGATTTTGATTGTACTAGTGTTGAACCTATAGTTCAATTTTAGAAGAATTGTTATCTTAACAATATTGAGTCTTCTGACCAATGAGCACAGTGGCGTAGTGGTTAAGAACTATGGCTACTAACCAAAAAGTCAGCTGTTCCTTATCCACCAGGCACTCCTTGGAAAGCCTATGCAGCAGTTATACTCTGTCCTATAAGGTCACTATGAGTTGGAATTCACTCAACAGCAATGGGTTTAGTTTTGGTTAATTTCTCTAAGTAATGTTTTGTTTAATAGTTTTTAATTAATAGACTTTACAAATCTTTTTCAATTAGTCCCTAAATATCTTATATGTTTTGATGTTATTGTAAATGTTATTTCGAATTTTCATTTCCTATTATCATTTTTTTTTATTATTTACTGCTGCTGCTGTTGTTAACTGGCATGAAGTAGGTCCCCAACTCATGGCAATCCCATATGTTACAGAGTAGAACTGCTCTATAGAGTTTTCTTGGCTGTAATCTTTACAGGAGCAGTTCTCCAGGCCTTACTTCCGTGAAGCCACTTGGGTGGGTTCAAATTGCCAATCACCAACCCCCTCAACAACACAGTCTCCTCTATTTTCTGCTAGTAATAGAAATAAAATTGGTTTTCGGTTACTTGATCTTGTATCCTACAACTTTTATAAACTTATTTATGTTTTGTTAATTACCGTTTTAGACATTCCATGGATTTTTCTACATAAAGGATAATGACCTCTGCAAAAAGAGTTTTACTTCTTCTTTTGGACCCAGACACCTGCTACATCTTTTTCTTGCCTTATTGCACTGGCTAAAGTTTGTACTCTTAATCCTTCATTTATTCATTTAATAAATATTTTTGATTCCCTAGGACATCACAGGAAACCCTGGTGGTGAAGTGATTAAGAGCTACGGATGCCAACCAAAAGGTCGGCACTTCGAATCTAGCAGGCACTCCTTGGAAACCCTATGGGGCAGTTCTACTCTGTCCTATCGGGTCGCTATGAGTCAAAACCGACTTAACGGCAATGGGTTTGTTTGTTTTTATGACATCACAATGGTTAAGAGTTATGACTGCTAACCAAAAGGCCGGCAGTCTAAATCCACCAGCCACTCCTTGGAAATCCTATGGGGCAGTTCTACTCTGTCCTGTGGAGTCACTATGAGTTGGAATTGACTTGATGGCAATGGGATGAGTTGTAATACATCAGGCATGATTATACGTGAGATTAATACAATGTGAATGAAACAGCAGAACCCATATACTGCCAAGGAGCTTACAACAATTGAGCAATAGTTTAAAATGACAGATGTATTTGGACAAGAGTGCTAATATTAGTGAGGAATAGCTAGTGAAAGCAGGGATATTTAGCCTAATGAGTAGCAGACACAAGGGAATATAGTTATATCTTCAAATAAGCAAGGGACTATTTGGTAAAAATTTTTTTTTTTTCTGGCATAATTCCAGAGGATTTAACCAGAATTAGTGGGTAGAGAATTTGCTACTATAAAGAACTAACCGGTATTAAAAAAAGCCGCCTCCTGACAATCCTTCTGTGTAAAGTTTATCAAGAGTTTGGATGATCCCTTATAGGGACTGCCACAGAGAGGCAGCATTCTCAGGCAGAAGGCATCCTAAAGGGTGATCAGAGTTTCCAATGTGGATGATTTGGAATCCTATGGGTACAAAGATGAATAAGACAAGGCCCTTGCCTGCATGGTGTTTGCAATCTCCTTGGTAAGAAAAACAGGTTTATGACACAAATAAGTGATGACATACCTCACTTCAGGACACCCACGGAAGATGTTTACAAAGCAGGATGTAATCAATGGTCACATAAGTGGTACAAACCACATATTCACCAAAATTTTCTAGACATTTGCTGTCAAATGAAAGCGTACATATCGAAGTAATGTCTTTTATTCCGCATATTTGGTTTCCTCTTCAAACTTCCCATTTGCCTGGAATGCCTTATTTTCTCTCTTTCATGTGGTTTCTAATTCCTAATTCTTTCTTCAGTGTTGATTTTAAATCCCAGGAGCATCCTCCATAAAGATGCCCCAAAGCTCCAGTCCCCTGCGATCTTTCTTTTTTCTCATTTATTATTTACACTTTGGATTGTTAGGAGAGGAATAATGCCTTATACTTGTAAGTTCTTTTGATCTGAGAATAACATCCATAATATGCATTCAATAAGTGGGACATATTAATAATGGCAATAATGAAAAAAAGACAAAGGGGAGAAAAGACAATAATGATAACTTTAGGCAGTGTAGTGGGTAAATGTTTCTTAGAGGAGGTGAGATTTATCTTCCGTTTTTCACCAGATTCGTTAATACATTTATGCATCTACTATTCCTCGAAGACTTACCGTGTGTCACATGTTGCTAGAGACTGGGGTCACTCAGGAACTTACATTCTCATTCTAGAAATAAGCAAAAGACAAAAACAAACATAAATAAAGGAATCACAAATTATGAAGGAAGCCAATCAGGGATTTGTTTTACGTAGAATGGTCAGGAACAGCCTCTCTGAGGAACTGACAGGCTAAAAACTGAAGAAACCAATGTTTACAGAGTGTTGGGAACAGGAAAAGGGGAGTAATTTTAGGCAGAGGAAGCAGCTTCTACAAAACTTCTGATGTGAGAAAAAGCTTAGTCTATTAGGGAATGTGCCGAAGATCATGGGGTGGGCACATGGTGGGCATGGGAAAGCAGGATGAGATGATCTTGAAGAGGTAGACGGCCTGGGTTGCAAAAGGCTTTGCAGACATGAGAAAGGATTTGCATTTCATTTTAATTTTAGTTTCATGAAAGACATTAAAGGATTTTAAAACAGGAGAGTGACATGACACAACCTAGTTTATATTTTTTTGAGAAAAATGGTAGCTATGTGGAAAATGTACTGACAAGGGTATAGCTGTGCCAGGTGCACTGACCCAGAGAAGAAATGATACATGCCTGAACTAGGGTTTAGGTAGCAGAATTGCAGAGAAGTTGACAGTCTCCTCTTCTGCAACCTGATGTGGCCCCATTAAGCAATCACTTGAGTATTAAGAACATTTGACGTCTGTCCTTGTAGCCTCACATTCAGGCTGGAAGGCATGCTGTGTTTACCTAGGATGCACGTTATTCTTTATGGGATGCTGTTTTATTTATGGTGGTTTGGAAGATGGCTGCTGATGAATAAAATGTATGGCTGTCCAACAGCTCCCCCATCTATGCACTGGTGAAACCACAGATGAACCCTTTTTAAAACAGCTATTTGCTGCTCTGTCAGCAATGAGGCCTGCTCCTCTATAAAACCAAGAATGCGTAAGTACTACAGTGTCTGGTCTGGAATATGCTTACTCTATTAAGAAGAACCAGGCTGATTCCTTCGTTGCTGAAAGCTTGCTGTCTGGCCAAAGTGGAGACTGGAGGGCACTCTGAAGCCTAGGTATACCAAGATGGATAAAAATTGAGTTCCATAGCTTGAGAAACATGCCTTCTTCCTCCAACACAATATTGGCAATTGAGGAGAAACAATTCTATAAGGTCAAAAACACCATACACTTTGGGATGGGACTGCTCCTGCAACCAGGAAACACCTTGGCCCCTGGTAAGGGGGATTCACACATATCCAAGTCCTTTTTTTTTTTTACTGTCTTCGCATCCAATCTCAGGCTCAAGTGTTCCTCGGCTGCCTGAAAACTAAAAGGCAGGGCTGGGTGCAACTTATCCTCATCGGCAGCCACCTACACTACTTGCAAAATAAATAAAAGGTATTCAGTGTACGTCATTTGTACCTGAATTTTAGCTTACCAAAATTTTCTGAAGCCAGGGGGGAAGGAAATTGACCAGCATCTCCTATGATGAATGTTACTCAGCCAGCAAATGTGTGTTTAATCCAACAAAGTGTGTGCAGCTCTTTTTAGAGTAAGAGATCCATTGGCCCAGTAAAATCTTGTGGCAGACGTTTGTTTGCCCTGTCCTTACTGTTACATCTCGGTACCTCATGTAGCACTAAACTTTTGCCACAATTACTAGAGCCACAATGGGTTGGTACAATAGGACCTTTGCCCACTTTTCTTTATTTCTAACATACTGGTCTAATTTCTGGTTACTCAGATGCTTCAAATTGGACCTCCAGGAGGTATATAACATAGCTTACAGCCAAAAGTAAGGTGAGTGGAACCTGGGCTTTCAAAACCCAATTCAAACAAATTTTGCAACAGTAGTAATAACAACTTAAAAATATATACATATGGTTACATAGATATATAAGTACACATAAATATGTATAGGAAGGCATATATGAGTAACGGTATGCATATTTATCTACATGTTTATGTGTGCTGCATGTATTTTCAAGTATAAAATAAAGCACATAGGGGGAACAGTTACGGATATTTCCCAGACACAACCAAACACCTCATGGGGTTGGTCTACTGAGTTGGAGGGCTTAGGACCATAGTCTCGTGGGACAACTCAGTCAGTTGGTGTAATATAGTCCGAAAAGATAACGTTCTACACCCTAGTTTGGTGAGTAGCATCTGGGGTTTTAAAAGCTTGCTAGAAGCTGTCTAGGATACAAGTATTATTCTCTACT